>NC_134863.1:51061258-51683966 GCF_049852395.1 Peromyscus maniculatus bairdii | reverse complement strand
GCAATGGTAAAAGCCTATGTTGTTTGTGGGGTCTTCAGGTCTTCTTAACCAACAACCCTTAGAAAAGTACACCAAGTTGGTACTGAGATTTTCATCTGGTCTTCCAGAAGCAACATCTTATTTATTTATTTGTTTGTTTGTTTCTGTTTCTTTTGTAGCTTAAGGATCACACATAGGCTGAATTTAAGCTTTTATTAAAATACTTTTATGGATCAAAACCTCATGTTTTTCAGAACTTTACATAGTTTCCTATTTGTTTGTATCCACCTGGCTATGCTTTTTTAGTTAGAAATATTTACAACTTTTGGTTCATTGTTGTGTAGTGACAGTTACAGAAGAATATTACAACATGAATAAATTATAATGTACTTAATTTACAATTCATAGTTTTTGAAATTGAATTCATTAGAAGGAAATAAAGCATGAAACATGCATTTTTCAAAAATTCATTCATCATAATGTATTCTGCAAATATATACAGAGACAGATGAGTATAAATCCTCAATAAAAACTAAAATCAGACTGATATATTGTAAACTTGTGTTAGCATTTGTTTTCAAATCAAAAACTAAATAGTTAAGAGAATTTGTCATTTATATTATGCATCATGTATAACACTGAACTTTTATGAAGTGTTTTATTATTAGGAATTAACTACAACATTATCTATTAATGAAACCATAAATCTTCAATTATAGTTCCATATGTGAATGAATTGAATTGTTTTTAGACTGAGACAATTCTATTAAAATATAAAGCATACAAAAGCAATTTATTTTAACCAAAATAAGTATCCTAACTTAAAGACATAAAATAAATTCACGTCACAATGCAAAATATTACTGGATAGAATGTTAGAAAAGCTAGGTTTCTTCTTTCAATTAAAATTTACACCTTTTAACCAATCAACAGAAAATCAAAATGTTATTAACAGTGCAAGAACTTTACATATTATTGGAAGAAATCTGAGTTGACATTCTTTATTGAGAGTTGTATATCTTTATACAATGAATTATAGCTGTTTTTACCCCAACTCCCATGTCTTGTCCCATTCTTTATCCCATCAAAAACCTTCTTTCATATGTGTCCTCCTCCTACTTCCATGTTATCTTTTGGTATTTGTGTGTGCGTTTGTGTGTGTGTGTGTGTGTGTGTGTGTGTGTGTGTGTGTGTGTGTGTTTCACTAAATTTAAATGATAATTTCTTGTGTGAGCATAGGTGGGATATAATCTATTGTAATAACTTTTATTATAAATAGCAATGCTAATAAAAAGCAAAAATGAAAGAAAGAAATAAGAAAAGAAAACAAGCAAGCAAAAAAGAAAGACAGAAAGCAAGAAAGCAAGCAAGCAAGCAAAAAAAGAAAAGAAAAGAAAGAAAGAAAGAAAGAAAGAAAGAAAAAGAGAAAGAAAGAAAGAAAGAAAGAAAGAAAGAAAGAAAGAAAGAAAGAAAGAAAGAAAGAAAGAAAGAAAGAGTTGATTACACTGATAACTCGAAAACCGCAATACCAATGTTTCATAGTGGGCCTACCTTGCTTGGCAGGTCAGTAATATATCATGCAGGCTCAGACTAGGTAAGACCATTGATGCCATTTTGCCAACAGTAGTAGAGCACCTTCCAATGTTTTGAAATCTAGCTAGCCAGAAGAAGTTTCCCAGTAAGCACATGATTAGTCTCTCTATAATCTATTACCCAAGTGTGTGGTGACTCTAACAATAAGGACTTCCTATATTCTTATGATGAACAGTCAAGAATCATTGCAATAGTCTTTGCTGTTTGGGGGGAATATCCAGTAACTTGAAGGAAAGTATCCAATATTTTGCATTACTGTTTGGGTTATAAGATAGTGTATGTTTTATTTTTCATACTTCCTGCATTTTTGGTTAAATTTTCCTGTGTACCTGTTCGTCTCTAACCTATGCACCTTTCCTCTTTAGCCTTTTTGTCTCCTTTGATTAAACCTTCCCATCCAGAGTATACTCTCTATTTATTTTGCTTTTATTTATATTCTACTATTACCTCTTCCTCAAGTTATTCTTCATCCCAAAATGTCTGCTTTCTAGCTTCTTCATTCCACGTGTATTCCATGTAAAATAAATATGTCTAAGAACCATATATGATAATAAAGACATATAGCATTTAAAATTCTCATTCTGGATTCTCCAGTTTTTTTTATTTACTTGAAAATTTCATAATTTTATTTCTTACAGATGTATAAAATTATATATGTATATGTACTACATTTCCACTCTCCATCCATTAGTTTATACACATTTAGGCTTAATGCATACCATAGCTATTTTGAAGAGGACAGCAATAGACAGGATGTGCATGCAAAGGCATCTTCTTTAAAATTAATTAATTTATTAATTATTAATTAGTTTGTGTAGTTTGGTTTTTCAAGACATGTTTTGTCTGTGTAACAACTCTGACTGTCCTGGAACTCACTCTGTAGACCAGGCTGGCCTCAAACTCAAAGATATCTGCTTGCTCCTGCCCCCAGAGTGCTGGGATTAAAAGCATGCACCACCACCACCTGGCTTATGTGCAGGTATCTTTGCAGTATGATTTAGAGTCCTTTGGGTATATGTGCAGTAAACCTAGTAATGGTGTCTTATGTTAGCTTTACTTCTATTTTTTTGAGAAAAGTGTATACCAATTTCTAAATTAAATACACTAATTTACACTCCCCAAAGCATGTGTAAATGCTCCCTTTTTTACCAATCCTACTAGTATTTGTTGTCAATTTTATTCTTGAGTATGGTCATTCTTACTGGAGTAATATGGAATCTCAAAGTGGTTTTCATTTGCATTTCCTTGGTGGCTAAAGCTGATAAATATTTTCAAAGTATCTGTTAATTATCTACATTCCCTCTTTTGAAAACTCTTCGTTTAAGAGCCAGTGGTTGATATAGAGTTCATATGTGTTCAAGTGTTGAGAATAGGTGACGCTGAGTACTCAGATATGAATGGTAGAAACACATCAGCCTTTCTTCCCAGGCTTAGGGAACATTATGGAAGAGGAAATGACCGAAAAGGAATACAAGGCTGAGAAAATGATCAGGAGTTTGGTGAAATACTGTCATCTGGACTTGAGAAGCCCATTGTATTCATGAGCTGTGGTTGACAAGACAGAACCTACATAAATACAATCCAGTCAAAATCCCTGTATGGTTGAGGAGAAGGCTCATAGACATATTGGCAATTTATGGGTACCGGAGTGGAAAAAATAAAACAATTCAATTCTCACATGGACCCACAGATTAAATTAAATAATCATACTTGGGTAATGGTATTATTTAATGAAGCCTCTGCAAAGCACTGCCAAGTTTTGGTGGGAAGGAAAAGGTGAATAATGGAGAAACTCATTTCTAATGTAGAGACTCTAGCTATTTGCCTACCTAGCTGCCTATCATCTATTTTTCATCTATCTCTGTCTGTATATCATCTATCTATCATTTATCCAACCATTTGACATTATCACTCATCTATCCACCTGTCATTTATCTGTCCATCTATCTATCTATCCATTTATCTATCTATCTATCCATCATCTGTCTATCTACCTATCAATGTATGTATTTTTTTTGGAGGTGAAAGAAAAACATTTAATACATGAAGGATCTTGCAGAGGCAGGAAACTATTTTCTAAATTGAAAGGTAGATATAAAAGTGGAAGATTATATTTTTGGTTGTGAGCCTAGTCTTTAATGGCTGAGCCATCTCTCCAGGTGCACACCTTTAATCCCAGCACTCGGGAGGCAGAGGCAGGCAGATCTTTGTGAATTCGAGGCCAGACTGGGCTCCAAGTGAGTTCCAGGAAAGGCACAAAGCTACACAGAGAAACCCTGAGATATCTATAACAGGATACACCATATACTCAAATATATTCCTGGATGTTATATAATTATCCAGAGCTTACATGTTTCCCTTCTAGGAGGCAGAAATGTTGCCCAAAATGTCTTATTATAAAGTAATCTTGAATTTTGCTAACAAAAGAATTTAAAATAATATTGTATGACCTTAATTTTCTTTAAAAATAAAATATAAACTTATGTTTCCACAGATGTTGGTAAAACACTGTTTGGATCTAGCCTCTGTAAAGTTGGTGTTCCTATTTTTCAGATGTGCTTATAATCTTTCCTCTTTATTTTTCAATCTTTTACATGGATAATTTATATTTCTGTGTATAATATTACATTGTTGTATAATTAGACACATTAGATATTGTAAGAAAATATTGTTCAGATATTGATAAATATAATTTCTAATGTATATTAAAGGTTTTAAGTTATGTTTTCTAAAATCAAATTTTATAGCAATGAACTAATTGGTCATTGAAGGTATAACTATAAATATTTGTGTGTACCTCACTACTCATTAAGAAGACTTTTCTTTGAAACAGACCAGGACTATTACAGAAAAGTACAGCCAAACAAAATGTAGAGTTGTGAAGCTCAGTGTCAATGGATACAACTATAAAACAACTCCTACACCAAAGGCTCAGGTAATGTATTATAACAGGGAGTATGCTGTGAGGCTGTATGTCACAGGAACTTTAGAAATAACAGCAGTAAAATCTCTCATCAACATGGCTGCCTAAACATAAGATGAACAAGAACAACAGCAATAGACACACCAAAGTGGGAAGGGGGAAAGAGTATGATGCCTCAGCCCTCCATAAAGAACCATAGGCAACTAAACATTCTGAGAGCACAGGAAATAATCTCCCCCAGGGAAGAGTGTAACAAGTGGTTAGCCAAATCAAATGGTCAGACCTGAAAACACACACACACACACACACACACACACACACACACACACACACACACACACACACACACGTGTTTGTTTATATATACATATATATTCATTACAAAGATGGAGGTTATAATTACTAATATTATAGATTATATTAATACAAATGTATATGCATATAAAAAATAAAATAATGGTAAAAGAGGCCATGAAAATGAAAGCTAGCAAAAAGAGTATATCATTAGGTTTGAGGGAGGAAAGGTTAAGTGAGAAGTGATGTAATTATGTGTTACTCTCAAAAACAAAAAGAAAGAATATGAAAGTATACATCATAATTAGGAAAAATAAAACTGGTATAAAAATAAAATTGGTAACAATACCTAGCAGTCACGGTGCCAACAAGGAATGAAAATAAAATTAATGTAAGTAGAAAACAGCTAAAATAAAATAACAGAAATGGTCAGTTTTCCTAGGAACCTACCTTAATTAAAATTCCTCATGTAGATTTATAAAAATGTATTTTACATTGTATTTTACACAGCAATATCAATATTTTCAGTATTTTCAAAAGTGATGAGAATCCACATTTCTCTGCTATAGAGAGATTCATGAAAACCTTGTCTATCAGCAGATGGCAACTCCATGTGATGCCAAATTGCCACCTGCCTAATTACCAGTTCATTATCAAAAAGTATTCGTTTGTTTGTGTCCATATTAGACAAAATGCAGGAGATTATTCTATATAATTCTCAACATATGATGGACAAATATGTAGTAACAAAGAAAATCCTTGTATCTTATAAAACTATATAAAGAAATAGCACATCGCTGATTATATACTGTAGGTAGCAGATGTTCATATTCTAGTAAGTTTTCATCTTTTTCTATGTCTCACAGTATATTTTGAGACTCCACTTTTCATTTGTCTGCTGTTATGATTCTATTGACATGAAGGGTTTGAAGTACACTTCTATTAAATTTAAAATAAAAAATTATTAGAATAGTCCTCCCAAGATGTAATCAGTCAAGCAAATTAGGGAGATACTGCTTTGTGTGTTTTCATGAAGTTATTATAGATTCCATTTGCAAAGATTTAAAAGAAAGTAGTGAATATTTGCTTCATACCTTTGTACATTTTAGGGGCTCTCTAACTACACACTCTTTTATAATGCTAATGTTAAATATAAGTACATTTTATATACTCTAGTAAAGTAATAGAATAATACATTAAAACTGAAACCTTTATCTATGAATGTAAATTGCACAGAGATTTGTACAATTGACTATTAAATATGGAATTCAGAAAATAGTCAAATATTTTAAATGAATGTTAACTTTTCATCATAATTTATCATTTGTAAACATAGCTTAATGTTCTTTTCTTCTATTTCTTTACACCACAGAGCACAAAAGCCACATGACTATTTCTGAAGTTAATTTTGCTCCTTGGCATCTGTTATATACAAATTCACAAATTCCTATTGATTTTGCTCTCTGTAAGCTTTTTATTCGATGAAATACCTTGATTGTGCATAAAGTTTATTTTTATTACAATAAGTTGCAGACATAGCTTTTCCTTTTCTGTTGTGTCATTACATGTGCAGGATATTTTGACTTCACCAACAGGTAAGACAGGTTTTTCCACCACTTCTCATCTCCTCTCAACAAGATTCTATTTTTACTTCAGTTTCCTCAACAGCTGCCCCTGTCTTCTCAACTTCCTTTCTCCCTAACAACTGTCTTCATCTTTATTATCATTTCATCATAATTATTTACCTCCAGGATACTTAATTACTGTACATTATGCTATGCCATTCAGGGATCATTTCACAGAATTAATTATTCCTTATTTCATGTGCTTGTAGATTTTGATGCCACAACATAAAAACTCAAGGACATTCACTGTATGCACTAATTTATTCCTAGCTTAGACAAGGTAGATCTGTTGTTGGAATTCATTTAAAGGGATAGTACTGTTAACTGCAGTTTTCCTAACTTATTGGGGAATATTGTTAGATTCTACAGTCTTTCATACTCATCTTGCATTATATATTTTGAAATAAGTGTTTAAATTTTTAGTTCATTTATTAGAAAATTTGAATATAGTAAAAAAGTTTATTTTACAAGACGCTATGTTATATGAACCATAAATATTTCATATTTTGTGAGGAATAAGTTCTCCATACATATTCCATAGGTATAGTCTGCCTTATTCTAGGGTAAAGGAAGAGAAGGAGGTAGCTAAAATGAAATCTCACATACTACAAAATGAATTTTGTTTTCTTGTTGCTTGGGTCAATGTTATTGGTCTATCATTTCAAAAATATTAGAATCGATAGTTTGATGAAACATAAAACTATTTTTTCTGTCCCCCAAAAAGCATATGAAGCAGTAACTCTTATAATGTCATAAATAATATGAATGTTTACATTCTAGACAGATTCCTAACAGATGCTTTAAGTCGTCTTGAGTTTATTAATTATTGTTAATTACACTTTGTCCCACTCACATAAATATGTAATTAACAGGAGATGGCCAATTCCAGTTACCTATTCACTATTGCTAGGAGTCTTAACTGGAGCCATCCTTGTAGATTTTTGTAGTTTCCCTTACACCAGGTTTCTACCTGACCCTAAAAGCCCCCCTTACCCCTGTCAGACTTCTCTTTCATTACTCTCCCATTCCATCCAACACCCCCAATCTAAGCCCTCAAGTTCCCATCCCTCTAGTCCCCAGTCTACCCAGGAGATCTCTTCTATTTCCCCTTTCCAGAGAAATTCATGTATCTTGTCCCCTTTAGATCCTCCTTGTTACCTAGCCTCTCCGGGGCAGTGGATTATATCATGGTTATCCTTTTCTTTACAGCTAATATCCACTTATGAGTGAGTACATACCATCTATATATTTCTGGTATGGGTTACATCACTCAGGATGATTTTTCCTAGTTCCTCCTATTTGCCTTCACATTTTCTGATGTCACTGTTTTTAACAGCTGAGTAATACTCCATTGTGTAAACATAATACTACTCCACTTAACATCAAAGAGCCTTCATCCAGTGACTGATGGAAACTGATGGAGAGATCCACAGCCAAGTACTGGACTGAGCTTGTGGAATCCTGTTGAAGAGAGGGAGGAAGGATTGTACAAGTGGGGTGTGGTAGGAGTAGGGAGTGGGGGTTTCAAGGTCATCATTAAACAACCCACAGAAACAACTAACCTGGGTTCATAGGAGCTCACAGACTTTGGACCAACTATTAGGGAGCAGGCATAGGACTGGCCTAGGCCATCTACTTATGTGTGACAGTTGGGTAGTTTGATCTACTTGTGGGATTCCTAGCAGGGCAAGTAGGGCCTGTCTTTAATGCTTTGGTTGGCTCCCAAGAACTTATTTGACATACTGGGTTGCCTTGCCCAACCTGAATAAAAGAGGAAGAGCTAGAAGAGAAAGTAGGAAGTAGTCTTGAATGCATTGGCATAGGAGATCACTTCCTAAATATAACACCAGTAGCTCAGACACTGAGCGAAACAATCAATCAATGAGACCTCTTGAAACTGAGAAGCTTTTGTAGAGCAAAGGATACAGTCAACAAGGCAAAGCAAAATCCTACAGAATGGGAAAAGGTCTTCACCAACTCCACATCTGACAGAGGACTGATATCCAGAATATATAAGGAACTCAAGAAATTAGACATCAAAATGCCCAACAGTCCAGTTAAAAAATGGACTATAAAACTAAACAAAGAATTCTCAACAGAGGAAGCCCAAATGGCTGAAAGACGTTTAAGGAATTGCTCAACATCCCTAATTATCAGGGAAATGCGAATCAAAACAACTCTGAGATACCACCTTATACCTGTCAGAATGGCTAAGATCAAAAACACTGAAGACACCTTATGCTGGAGGGGATATGGAGCTAGGGGAACTCTCCTCCACTGCTGGTGGGAATGCAAGCTTTGGAAATCAATATGGTGCTTTCTTAGAAAATTGGGAATCAATCTCCCCCAACATTCAGCTATACCACTCTTGGACATATACCCAAGAAATGCTCAATCATACCACAAGAGCACTTGCTCAGCTATGTTCATATCAGCATTGTTTGTAATAGCCAAAACCTGAAACAACCTAGATGCCCTTCAACTGAAGAATGGATAAATAAATTGTGGCACATATACACAATGCAATACTACTCAGCAGAGAAAAATAATGACATCATGAGGTTTGCAGGCAAATGAATGGATTTAGAAAAAAATCTTCCTGAGTGAGGCAACCCAGACTCAGAAAGACAAACATGGTATGTACTCACTCATAGGAGAATACTAGACGTGGAACAAGGATGACTGGACTGCTACTCACAACACTAGGGAGGCTACCTGAAAAACAGGACCCCCCAAAAGACATGGGGATTGCCCAATAATGGAGAAATGGATGATATCTACCTGAACAACCTGGATGTGAGTGGGAGTAATGAAGGGCTAGGGTCGAGGGAAAGAGAGCTTGGGGGAGCAGGAGATTCTAGCTGGATCAAGAACAGAGAGGAAGAACAAGGAATAGGAGACCATGGTAAATGAAAACCACATGAGAATAGGAAGAAGCAAAGTGCTAGAGAGGCCCACAGGAATCCACAAAGATGCCCCCCAATAGACTGCTGGCAATGGTCAAGAGACAGCCTGAACTGACCTACTCTGGTGATAGGATGGCCAAACACCCTAATTGTCATGCTAGAGACCCCATCCAATGACTAAGGGAACTGGATGCAGAGATCCATGGCCAGGCCCTGGGTGGAGCTCCCAGAGTCCAATTGGCAAGAAAGAGGAGGGTTTATATGAGCAAGAATTGTTGAGACCAAGGTTGGATAAAGCACAGGAACAAATAGCCAAACAAATGGAAACACATGAACTATGAACCAATGGTTGAAGGGCCCCCAACTGGATCAGGCCCTCTGAATGGGTGAGACAGTTGATTAGCTTGATCTGTTTGGGAGGCATCTAGGCAGTGGGACCGGGTCCTGTGCTCATTGTATGAGTTGGCTCTTTGAAGCCTGGAGCTTATGCAGGGATGCTTGGCTCAGCCTTGGAGGAGGGGACTGGACCTGCCTGAACTGAGTCTACCAGGTTGATCTCAATCCTCAGGGGATGCTTTGCCCTGGAGGAGGTGGGAATGGGGGGTGGGCTGGGGAGAAGGGGAGGGGGGCAGGATGGGGGAGAACAAGGAAATCCGTGGTTGATATGTAGAATTAAATTATATTTAAAAATAAAAATAAAATAAAATAAATAATGGGAAAATGTAATTGACAAATATCTAATAAAAACCTGCCAATAAATTTTCTAATAAAAGCAGCTATTTCAAGTATACCTTAATTTATACTTATTTATAGCAATATAGACTTCAGAAATTGAATTTATACCAAGTACTGAATATTTTCTACTTAAGATCCTGTGACTCTCTACATAAGTTCTTCATTGTAAGATTAGATGCTTTGAGATGGAGTTGGCTCCAAAGTCCTTCCAGATGGCACATCCTCTTCCTCCTTCTTCTGCCCCTATGCATTGAATAGAAGTGTCCCTTTATGCAGTGAGAGGAAAGATAGACAAACAGAAATGGAAAAGAGGACATGAGCAATCAAGAACAATCTAGAAGGCCTTCTGTCACAATAATTACTTTCTATTTTAGATCTAATTGGTCTCAAAATTAATTTCCTTGCTTTTAATTGGGATACTGATGAACAGCAATAAAGAATAATTATTTTTCTTTGGTTGAATTATACCAACAAAGATCAGAGCATGAACAGTTATGGGTAACTAATTATAAAATCTCTCAGCAAAAATAAAAGGAGTATGGAAATTGTGTCTGGATGCTATAAAAAGCAAAACTCTTTTGCAGGGCAACTTTAGATCTATCTATGATCTCTAGAGATAAGTACCAAGAGAGCTGGTTTCACAAAAGGAAGGAGAGCTGGGATATTTATATCCCCACATGCCTGTCAATTACTGAGATACAAAAGAATGAAGAATGATGGCTCTTTGTGGTACAACAGGAACAGCTTGATTGGACAGCAGTGGAATAAGATTCTGTAAAGCTTATGTAATGTGGAGTGGGATGGGTAGATTTTTTTTTTCTCAGCATGACACAAGCTTGGGTCATTTGGGATGAGGGAATCCCAGTTAGAAAATGCATTCATAAGCTTGCCAAGTAGGCAAGTGTGTTGGTGATTTTCTTGATTAGTGATGTTGTGAGAGGTACCAGTCTATTGGGGATGCTAGCATCTCTGGGTTGTACAAGAAAGTAGACTGAACATGTCCCATGAGGAACAAGCCAGCAAACAGCATTTCCCATTTGTTTCTGGCTTAGTTTTGTTTCTGGGTTTCTGGCCTCATTTCCTGTCTTGACTTCCTTTTGTGAAGGACTGAAAGATGGAAGGTGACATAAAGCCTTTCCTCCCCAACATGGTTTTGGTCATGGTATTTTTTTCATAGTAATATAAAGCTAAGACAGGGATTCTGAATACAACAGGATCTTTCACAGTCCAGTTATGCGTGACTAAATGACCAATCTCATTTTCCCCCATTTACATGATTAGATTGTGGGCTTTCTGTCACAGAAACTTAAATCTATCAGAGGCACCAAAGATTCCTAGACTTTCAAGGCCAGCTAGCCCAGCAAAAGCAGTGAAATTAAACAAATACCCTGCCTCATACAAGGTAGAAGGTAAGGGCCAACACCATAGATATCCTCTGACCACAGAGGTGCTCACACTTAAATACAAACATACTGTATATGAATACATACAGACACTCATTAAATATATAAACACACACACACACACACACACACACATACACACACGAGGGGGGGTATGAAGAAATTTGATCATTTACTGCAACATGGATAGAACTGGAAAACATCATACAAGAATGTATTGGCCAAATACAGAAAGACAAATAAATCATATTCTCATCCACATTGACATTAGCATACAATTCTTGACAAAGGTGTAGAATCATACTAACCGCAAGTACACATGTGGGTGGCAAAATAATTAACCATAACACATGTAAAAATTCCCTTTACAAATAAAAATATATTTTAAATTTTAAGTTTATAATAAAAGTAACAATGGTAAATAAATGAATTTCAATAAATTTCACTGTTTAAGAGTATGATCTGATGATTTGGAAAATGAAATACATGACTTTCTTATTAATATGATATTGGGCATTTTTAGGCAATTAAAATAAATTACATCATTCTTTTACTATATGCCTCTACTAACCTTTGGCTTAGCTGTTGGGAAACATTGATCATGTTTCTATTATGGTAGCTTTATATTTTCTTCAACTTAATATGAATATTAATCAAATTATTCATTCTATTCTACTTGGTTTTTAAAAAAATTCATAATATTTTATGTTCATTCATGTTTCTTCAAAGTATATTTCCTTCATTTAATTTCATTTCTCAGTATTTGCCTATGACTCCAATGTCACAGAATGTTTATTTATGATGGTGTTTTATTATTTATCATACCTTTCCATCGAAAATCTTTGATATTTAAATTTGTTTTCATATCCTTGCCAACACTGAGAAATGCAAATGTTTTTATTTTTAGCACCTCTGGTAATTGTGTATTTTCCCATAAGGCTATATTCTGTGTAAATGAAGCTCTTGGTCCTATCTGGATAGAGATTTTCGTTATGCGTATTTTAGGGAGATTCTCTATTCAAAACACTTGCTCACTTCCATAGCATAAATATTGTTTTTGTCTTTACCGAAGAGATGGAATTTAAAATATGTCAATACTAGAGTTTGAAGTACTACAATTGTACACTTAATTAACTTGGGATGGTTAAACTAAAAAGAAATTAATAAATAAATGGTAGTAGCAGGTGGTATGGTCTAAGGGCTAAAGGAGCTTGCTGTGCTATTTTGATGACCTTATTTGGTTCCCAGATGCCCAGTTGACGAGGAGACCAAACTCCCAAAAGTTGTACTCTGACTTCTACATGTATGCACGCACCCAAACAAAGACACCTGAGAGGGAGAAAAGCTTGTTTTTTCATTGATACAAGCTATGGAATTGTACTATGGCAAGTGAGGTACCATTTCATTCTGAAACAAGGAATTTAATATGTTTTGTCTATTAAAATATTCTCATCCCAGCCACTTATATTTGATGACTGTTGAATGTATATTATTTTTGCTCTTTGTATTAAAGTACCATTTTGGTCCCTCACTTTATTACTTTCTCTACTGTAGTAATAACATAATTGTAAATATATTTAAAAATCTATGTCATCATTTCTGATTCTGGCAGTTAACTTATTTTTTATTTTCCTTTGTGTTTTAAAATAAAAGTACTTTCTGTTTTATGCCTGATATTATCCCTTTTAGTTAATTTAGTGTTTTAGTATTATTATTAGAATATTGCTTAGTTTATTTATGGTAATCAAATTCTAAGCATGTATGTACACTGGGTAGTTGTGCTTCATTTTATACTTTCCTGAGATTTATATAGATTTACTTTTCCTTTAGGGCTTAAAATTGATATTCCAAATATGTTCTTTCTCTGGGATTTTGATGAATAATCAAGGTGTATGAGAACTCTTTACTTTGAACACTCAACAAATGATCACTTGGACCTACAGGGTCTGTTCACACATCATAAAGCATCTCTGCTCCATCCTGATCCACTCTCCCCTCTACCCTGACCTTGCACAATCTCTTAGCAGAGCTGCTCCTGCTAATTCATAGATATGCAATCAGGTTGGATTCCTGTACAACATCATACCCTTTTCCAGTTGTTTTTCTCATATAATCCACTGATTTAATAATAAAAATATTGATCCCATACATTAACTGAATGTAATTTCCTGCATTTTATGAATGTAGCTGCATCACAGAAAGTGTGTCTGGGAAGAAGATCATAGTTCTAGACCACCAAATACTGTCCTTTTCAATATGATAAAGCTGGGTACATTGCTTGGTGTAATATTGAATCACAGTTTTTAGAGTGATATGTGGAAGGAGAGACTAGAAACCAACAGCTTCCACATTTTAATCAGATATGGATGAGTCTTAACTTCTGATGTGATTTTTAAATAAATTAATTTGATAAAATAGTCTAGGGGGCATAATTGTTGAACAGAATACCCTTTAAATGTAAGCACCTTTAAAATGTCCTTTATAATAAATAGAATTTCATAATAAGGCAAATAGTACTATATTTATTGCTGTCATTATAATATCCTGGCATTAAATGAGGCTTTGTGTGATATAATTTCAGTATTTAAATATGTACCATTTTCAAGATTCTGCTAATGTCAATTCATACTGGTATTATAATAGTGTAATATCAGTAGTTAGTGTGCACTGGCAAAAATTAGGATTGTTTCCTTGATTTACTTAAGCATATTTAGAAATAAAATGTTTAGCAATTTTTTTAAAGAAAGTTACAGCATATATGCATATTTAGGAAAGTAATAGTGAATAGTTTTCTGTATTTCAAATTCATCAGCTTAATTTCATTTACTTACAGTGCCTTTCATGAAATCATAACACACACACACACACACACACACACACACACACACACACACACACACACAAACACACACATACACTCCTCTGAACAAATAAAGGAAAGTTGAAGTCCTGATACTTAATAATATTGGCCTATTTTGCCATCTTCAGGACCGATGTATTAGGTCATATGTTAGGTTGGGTGTTATTTTGAAGTATTTGTAACTTGATCAGAATTTCAATGAATAGATTCTTGAGTAATGGGGAGCCATTAATTATATCCATAGACCTCATCCAATCAGCTGACTTTTTAGGAGAAAAATAAAGTAACATGAATTCTTTCCTGCATCTCACTTTTGCAAGACCTATTATGTATTTGGAGTTGGCTAATTCCTGTGACAGTAATGTCAAAGACAAGAAGAAGAATCAGGGAAAGATGAGGAGATAAAGGATGGAAGGGAGCAGGTAGAAGGGAATGGAAAGAGGTAACTGAGAGAGATGAGACGCAGGAGTTTCTATTATTTCTATTTCTTTGGAATACCTCATTACAAAGATTTTCCTTACTATTAATGTCCATCATAATTTATCTAAGTTTGAACAGTTGTTCTAACATATTAAGTGCTATTATGATGAAATACTTTATTTGTGTATATATTTGAACAAATTTAGTTGAAGAGATTTCTACAATTCAGATACTATACACTCACACTCTTGTATCTGTGTTTATTACAATTTTTAAATGCATAAGCAATAAACAGATTTTATCTAGTATGTCTTTCACCATGTTTTACTTTTGTTCTGGTTACTCTTGAGTAAATCAATCTCTTTTGTAAATAAATGCTAAGCAACTTATATATTGGTAAGATTCAAAACTGTGTGTTAGTCTGTACTGGAAAAGAAGGGATTGATATCATCATGATGCATTTCTAATGATCTCATAAAACATGTCTGAATGAAATGACTTCCTGTCTTTGTACATAGATGTGTTAACATATACTTTATATACAAATACTAATTGAAAATGTTCATTATATTATTTTATTTTTTGTGGAAATTATTTAAGTTATATATGTAAATATATATATATCATATCATATATATATATATATTCTTTCCATTGGTAGATTCAAATTCAGTGAAGCAAAATAAATCATTTATTAAATAAATAAATAATTCAAGTATTTAATACTGGCATATAGCCACAAAGCACATTTAATTAATATTCTGTGTTCTGCACATGTTGTGAATCATATTTTGATCATGTGCAGTTAAAATCAACTGTCTAAGTGCAGACACATGGGATAGTAATGTAGTCAGCAGAAGAAAGCTTTTTTCTCTCTTTTTTTGTATTCTCTCTTATTCTTTTATCCCCAGGTTCTTCCTCTTTTCATGTTTTTCACTGATTCAGTAAGCTTTTTTTGAGCTTTCTGTTTGATAAGGTTGTCCATCTTGTGTAATTTCTTTGGCTGTCACGGCTCAAAGTGCAATTTAGGATTGTGTTACATGTATTGTAAATCCATGTAATGAAAGCCACAAACTTCTCGTAAGCATTATGAGGCTGACATTTGCAGAGATAAATATTGTTCACTCAGCAAGTAGGAGATTGCATAGAGGGCTAGAACAGTTAACCTTGATATTTCATTTGAGAATGCTTTAAATGCACATCAATTGTAAAGTGTCAGTTCAAGCTCACATTGCGTGACATGAGCTGATTAGTTGTATGTCCTTAATAAGAGTTTAAGACAAGTAAGTATTTTTGGGGAATGTGTGATGATTCTAAGTCTTTTGCGTTTTAATTAACTCATTAAATTTTATTAGACTATTAATACATATCATATAAAAATATAGAGATGTGAAAGTACAAATATAAGCACTATTACAGTTATTTACTAACTCAAACATATCATTTAATTGTGTTTTTTAAATTTTAAATTCTTTGTCCATATGTGTGTTTGTTTATATGCTAGTATATGTCAGTACAGTACTATTAATTTATAGAAACATCTGCCTTTGTTTAAAAAATTAAAAAGTACTAATAACATGAGTTATGTACTAGGTAATAAGCTGCCTTGGTATGAAGTCCTGTGTATATGTCAGTAATGAACTTATTCATTACCTTGCATGTATTTCCTTCTTCTCTTAATTTATTATTCTCTACTCAAACTTCTCTTATTGTGTCAGTCTTTCTCTGCATAATCTATTCTACAGTTTTGTGAATGTTAAATTATATTTCTCTGTATGCTAGATATCAATAGACCAGTCCCAAGTTGGCTACTTGAAGGAAGAAAGCATTTCCTATCAGCATAGAAACCTAAATAAAGATGCCAATGTCAGGGACAAGTGCTTATTTTTTTGGCTGCTGTTTCTCTCTCTTTAGTATTGTGCACACTGCTCAATAATAATTGCTTAAAATGCAGGTCCAGTCCCCTCCTCCCAGACTGAGCCAAGAGCCCCGGGTTTCAAACAGCCAACTCATGCAATGAGTATGGGACCTGGTACCACTGCCTAGATGCCTCCCAAACAGATGAGTCTACCAGGTTGATCTCAGTCCTCGGGGGAGGCTTTGCCCTGGAGGAGGTGGGAATGGGGGGGTGGGCTGGGGAGAAGGGGAGGGGGGAGAACAAGGGAATCCGTGACTGATATGTAGAACTGAGTGGTATTGTAAAATAAAATAAAAGGAAAAAAAAAAGAAAAAATAATTGCTTAAAATGTGTATCTACTAACACACAAGTGCAGGTATTTCATATATCTGTACCCAAAGTCAGAGATTCCTTAAGCATGTAATGATAACAAATATCATATTCAATATTAAGTATTTAATACTAGTAATAGAGTCTTTGTTTGTATTCAGGAAATTTAATGCAGGTTCTTGACCAAGTTCTGACTTCCTACAATAAGTGTGGTAAAATAAATTTATTGGAAACATGCTATTCTTTCAAAATGTCATTTTATAATACTTGGCATTTAATATAAATGATAAAGAAAACAAGAAGTTGAAGGTAAGCAAAGAGTTCCAATATTGTCTAGGTTTTACAAAACACCTTTTACAAAGTTAAAAAAGAAAAAAAATATATTTACTTCAATAAAATTTAAGAATCCAGTTGGGAGGACAAGTTAGATAATCGTGTAAATATATGAGGAATACAACTACTTAATTTAAAACAGATATAGTTCTCCTAAAAGAAACTTCCATATATTCTTTTATTTTTATTAAATTTTTTCATTTTATATAAAATGCACTGTTCCCCCTCCCTCCCCTTCTCCCATTGCTCCTGCCACTTGCCCCTGTCCCAACCCCCATTCACTCCTCATAGTGGGTAAGGTTTCCCTTGGGTAGTCACAATAGGCTGGCATACCAAGTTGGGGCAGGACTAAGCCTGTCACCCTCCTCCCATATCAAGGCTGAAAAAGGCATCCACCATAGGGAATGGTCTCTAAAAGGCCAGTTCATTTACCCTAGATTAGTCGTGGTCCCATTGGCAGGAGCCCCACAAACAGATCAAGCCACACAACTTTCACCTCTACAAGTCAGTCCCATTCAGGATCCCCAGCTGTCAGTCCAGAGCCTGTGAGCTCCCACTAGCTGAGATCAGCTGTCTCTGTGGTTTCAGCAAGATCATGATGGCATAAATTCTTATTGGAATAATCTTCAGTAAAAGAACTGTCTGTATAGAGTTTTATATGCTATGTTACTGTCTATGGAATAACACATACCATTATTACACAACTCTCACACTTCAGAATGTCAAATGCTGTGGAATAATCCTTCTGTACACTGTAGATATGTATTACTCTGATTGGTTAATAACAAAGCTGATTGGCCTACACTAAGGCAAGATAAAGTTAGATGGGACAAACAAAGAGGATACTGGGATGAAGAAGGGCAGGGATATACCAGCCATCTGCTGAGCAAGAGGAAACAAGCCATGAGCCATGTGGCAAAGCACAAATAGAAATATAGGTTAATTTAAATGTAAGACCTGTCCAGCAATAGGCCTGAGCTATCAGCCAAATATTTATAAACAATATTGAACTTCTGATTGGTCACTTGGGAACTGGCAGGTGAGAGAGAAACAGCTGAGTACATATGGCATTCCAATTGCTGCTGAAATTTCCACATAAAACCTGAACAAGCTTAAAAGAAGCTTCTAAATACACATAAATGGAGCCAGAGGTAGCTTGCTAATCTCACAGTAACATCATGGTGGGTTACTGCAATCTCTCTCATGGGCTGCAGTATAGAGAGGTTTCTCTCAGCCACTGCCTGTGCGCTTGAGAGCTATACAAACACACTACATGGCAAGTTTAGGGTTATTACTTCTACAAGACAGAAAAGGTTACAGAGATGCAGTAAAAACAGATTCAGATGAAAGAAACCTCTAAACAGGTCACAGTGTGTTTAAGGCTTAGGAGAAAAAAGAAAAAGGATAGAAAAAGTCCTTAAAAATAGAGTAGTAAAAAATATAATAAGCCACATAAAGATGAAAAATACACAGAGAGTCTGGATTCTATATGTTATTGTGTTGTCTTTTTTTTTTTTTTTTTTTTTTTTGGCTGCTAAGAGATTCTGGAAACAGCTGGATTAAACTAACCTATATAGTTTAAAAACATCTTGACTTCAAGCTTTAATTGAAAAGATATGTTACTTTGGGAGAAAGGTTATGCTTTTGTTTACACAGGAAATGAGAGGCTATACATTATTTCCATGTTAACAAAAATCAGCTTTTATTGAGGAAGACACCCTGAAAATCCTGGCTACAAGACATGTGATGTATATTACCTGGTCAAAATATCATCTTTAATTGGCTTGTGTACAATGCATAATCTATACTTGTACTAAAGGTATGTTACCTTTGAAAGTTTATATATTTTCAGAGCAAGGGGATCAAACACCAATGAAAATAATGGCCCCAGTGATCCAACCACCAGAACAGCTTCTATGCTGCTACTGAGATGATCCAGTATCTCAGAATCCTACAGCCAAGAACAATTATCCTGATTTTCTCAAAGTTCCCTCAAAAATTACCAGCACCCCAATCAACAGGAAGTCATCTAGAAAACTGTGCCTACATACCCCAAAAGTGGATTATGCATATTTATTATTATTTAAAGGGGGTTGGTTACAAGTTGTCATTGTCAACTTTTCAGCAAAAAAGTTGAACAAAGGAGATTCGATTCAAAGATCTCTTTCTGAGAAGAATAAGGGGGATATAGAAATGATAGGGTAAAAGGGCAGAAAATTGAATCTACTTAAACCAAAAAAACAACTATTAATTTTAAATACATTGGTATGGATTTTGGTTTACTGATACAAATTTAACGTTTATTTTGTTATACTGTATGTATATTTCTGCTCTTGGTTAAGGTATTGTGTTTATCCTGTTAGCTCATTAAAAATGTAATGTATAATTAATAAATACAGATTAATAGTCACTCTTAATAGTCAAGTATAGAGTTATGTTAGGTATGTTTTCAAGTTATGTTTCAGATAGATATGTAATCTTCAAATAATTCAAAGATATGCAGAATATGGCATTTAATATGTTTAATAACATAAGCCTTTCATGAGAATGAGATACATCTGCTCCTTACAGCATCAATCTACTTCAGAGAAGATGATGGGCATCAAAGAAACTCTATATGGAGTTTTCTTTTTTATGGCAAAATCTAGTCATATGTGCAAAGAAACTGCCTTTGCCTCATTTGCTGATAAAATAATGTCAAAACTGGACATAAGCAGGACATAAGAAAGACAACTGTTAAATTTTGCCAAGACCAGGTAGGACAGTCCTTCAGAATTCCCTGCTTCACAGGAAATCTGTCAGATATGCTACAAAGAAATTTTGGGTGACTATCCAGGCAGTGAGCTGTCCCTGTTGTTAGATATTATTTTACTATTCTGGGGTCTTTGATTGAGTTGAAGACTAGGTAGTTATTATTATAGTTTTCCTTAGTTATGATAAAAGGTAAATTAGATACAAAACTTTGGACTCACAAAGATATGATAGATGATAGAGTATTTCTTAATTTTGCCAAATACAAATAAACTAAATATTCTAACTTAACTGTTTTTGTTATATATAGTTTTATTATGTTAAGAATAAAACCTTCCTTTTTAATTAGACAAAAGGGGAGAAATGCTGTGGATAATCCTTATGTACACTGTGAATATGTATTACTCTCATTGGTTAATATAGAAGCTCATTGGCTTATAGCAAGGTGGGATAAAGTTAGGTGGGAAAATAAAACTGAGGATGCTGGGATGAAGAGGGGTGGATGGAGTCAGGGAGATGCCAGCTAGTAGCTGAGCAAGCAAAGTACATAGAAAATGAGGTAACAAGCATGAGCCATGTAGCAAAGCATAAATAGAAATATGGGTTAATTTAAATATGTTAAATAGTAATATGCCTGAGCTACCAGCTGAGAATTTATAAGTAATATTAAGCCTCTGAATGGTAATTTGAGAACTGTTGGGCAAGAGAGAGACATCTTACTAGAGTCAAGAAATAAGAAAAGAAATGCAAAATGTTTAACCTCAAAGTGAATACTAAAACATAATTTAATAATACTGATGTATAAAAAATTTGTGTTTGACCAGGCAGCAGTGGCATATGCCTTTAATTCCAGCATGCAGGAGGCCT
Source organism: Peromyscus maniculatus bairdii (assembly GCF_049852395.1). NCBI lineage: Eukaryota > Metazoa > Chordata > Mammalia > Rodentia > Cricetidae > Peromyscus > Peromyscus maniculatus. The sequence goes on along the minus strand of NC_134863.1, from coordinate 51,663,050 downwards.
AGCCAGGTGGATCTCTTTGAGTTTGAAGCCAGCCTGGACTACAGAGTTAGATCCAGGACAGGCACCAAAACTACATGGGGAAACCCTGTATCAAAACAATCAGAAAAGGAAAAAAAATGTGTTGGAATGAAAAATTCATTATTTTCTGGAAATCAAAAAAAAATATCAACTAACTCAGTTGAAAGGAACATAAATTCATTGTTATCTGAATGTAAGCTGCCTATGTTAGTTGCAAAGGTCTTCTGTGAATCTGTAGTGGTTTCTAAGTTCCTGTTTTGATGCCTGCTTATCATCACTAACATTCCTCTTCTTAGGGAGCACTTGCTATACAGAAGAAAGAGAATGTATAAAAAATAATAAAAAAAAACCAGATATTCTATTTAAACCCAATAGACTGGGTGTTTGGCAGCCAGTTCCTATTTGCCTCCAATTTCTCAGAATTAGTGATTTGTCCCTCAATATGTAGCTATGTGAACAGCTATGATTCTTTTATAAGAATGCTACTTTAATTTTAGTCAAATTCACAAGTCTCAGAATAAATAATAAAGTAAAATTCACATGAAATAAAAAAATACTTCTGACCATCTGTAGATAAAATGTAATTCCTTAATTTCATTTTATATGCCACTAAATCTCTAAGCCTTAGAGATGATTGTATTAGTGACATAATTCAAGAGAAAAAATCATCTTTTTATAATAGCTTGGTAGAATGCATAAAATGAGACTAGCAAATATAATCTTAATATTCTAGTATTTGAATGTTACTTCTAACTACTATTACTAATCTACCTTATGCCAATCAATCAATAAAACAAACATCATTTATATTAATCAATCAACAAATAAGAAATTTGACACAGCAAAAACTCAATGGGTTTTTATTATTTCACTTGCCTTTTTCAGAGCCTGAACATGCAATACTATAACTCAAATAAAAAATTAAAGAAAATGTGGCCCACAGTATTCCACAAAATTCATTACATGAAAAATACCAATAGTGCTTCCATTTCTTATTTTGCTACATTTACTGAATGAAGTTTCAGGATGCATTAGATACATATTGTATATGATGTCTCAATCACCTGGTGCTTCAAGTCTTTTTCTGTTTAGTTGCACATAAGAGCAATTTGAAAATACAGGGACATTAAGTGGGTCCAGCACAAGACAATATATTTGAAAATAGCAACTGGGGAGCATCCCAGCCTCAGTCACCGAAAGAGATATAACTGGGTTTAACTCTTTGCATATTCCTGCAAAACCCATAGTAGCAACTCTCAAATGCTTCCACACATTCATCCATAACTTTATTATTGTAGACTTTATTCAATGAAACTATCTAGAATCAGCTCTAAGGAAACTCATTAAGGGACTGTCTAAATCATGACGGCTTCTGGGTAGCTGAGATCTGGTTCTGAGTATTGTTTTGATTGCCAAAATTGTGTGGAAAGGCAGAACTTAAAATGAGATTAACTATTCCCTGATTTGGAACCCTGTAGTATAAAAGAAAAAATCAAGGCTTCTGAGCACTAAGTATGCATGCATTCATTCTCTCTCTACTCATGACAGTAGATAAAATGTGACCATCTGAAGTTCCTGACACCACAAATACCTTGTAGTGACAGATTGCAACTGGAGGATTGGGCTGAAATAAATCATATATCCCACAATTTTTTTTGTGCATCAGGTTATTTCATCACAATAGAAATGACACTAGATTACTATGCCTCTTGGAATTTCATCTCAAATAAACTATGTACACATAATATTAACTTTATGAGAAAGATTAAGATGCTAACTGCTAAGCAATTTCAATATTTAAGTATAGGAAATTTTCCTATATATTCATTTGTCTTCATTTTATTTCTTTTTAAGTAGGAAAATGTCAGGGAAATATATATACATATATATATATTCTTATTTTACCAATATCACACTTAATATTCATTTCTAAATATATAAAAGAATGTGGACAAATAGTAAATACAATAAGATAAAGATCTGATGCTGGTGGATAGGAAAGGTGAAAGACTACAAGACAAAAAAATCAATATATTGAATGTGTAAAGTAAATATTTCTTATAGGCATTGCATTCTTTTGAAGTCAAGCCCTGTTGGTGACAGATCTAATTAACACATCTTAAGAAATATTTCACCTGTTGAGGTATTATTGTTATATCCAAGGTTAATGTGTCAAGATGAGGTTATTTCTAAGTTTTATTTATCCATCAGTTATCTAAAACAAACAAATCACAAAAAAAATCAAAGCATGAAGCTTCTCAAAGAAAAACAGCTGAGTTTCCTTTCCCATTATGTATTCCTAGAGAAGTGTAGGAGGAATGTGCCTGTTTTCATACCAAGATCAAGTTCTCCTGTAGGAAATACTCATTTACCTTATACTAAAACTAGCCTGTGAAAGAATCACTTATAGACAGACAATATTCTCTGTAAATTAGTTTTCCTTTACTTAAATTCAATAATCCAACTGTTTTTGTTTCCTAATGTAATTTTCTTGTTTCTAATTTGTTAAATAATGTAAGTTATACTTATTATCTAATAATATTAAAATCAGAATCGAGTAGAAATTCACATGCATACGCTGTGCAACAAAACACTCAGCTATTTGTAACCCAAGATATCATGTACTTTGCTTGCCTTAGAAGTATCAGGACATCAGTGTATTGATATACATTAAAGTATAAGCAAAGTTTTGTGAGCTGATTTGACAATCCTCACTCTAAGAGTCAAAAACCCTAATTTGAGCTCTTTGTCAGGGCTGCTCAAGAGACATCCAAAACATTATAGGTGATTACTATTTCCATTTGTTGGCCTCTGATCCCTGGAGGTAGGAGTTCAACCCTGTTGTTGAAGACTGCACATACTTCAGACACAGGACCCAGAGGTCCCTGAGCTCTAGTGGACCTGAAAGGATACTGCCTGAGGAGTAGCTTTCATCATATCAGAAGGAACTATGCAAGTTTCCAAAGGATGGAGGCAACCAACAATCCCATCCAGCTATGACTCATGTACTACAAGGAGCAGCAAAGCAGGACAGCCCTAGGGGTGCAGTGGTGGTATACCTACTTTAGTAATTGCCATTATCTCTCCAACTGGGCTAATGATTTACTCAACAAGAGAGAAAATATGTCTGATATTTGACACCTCACCAACTACTATGGAATAATAAAGTCACAGATCTTGGAAAAGATCCTTTAATTATCTATTTACTAAAGCATCATTATCCAGAACTACATTCTAAATATCTGTCTTTATACCTACATGTAAGACAAAGACCACTGGAGAAAATCACAACCAAACAAAATGCAGAATTGTGGAGCCAAATCCTAAGGAATATATTTACAGTATAACTCTTGCATTTAAGACTCAAGATTCATTGTTAAAGAGGGGGTAGAAATATGATAAGAATAAGAATATAAGGAAGTTTATTGTGAGACTGGGTTTCCTAGAAATTTCAGACTGTATACAAAAAGTTCCACCAATATGGTTGTCTAAACATGAGTTGAAAGGGATAATATCAAGAGACATTCTGACACAGGCAGGGATATAGCCAAGGGACCTTGTCCACAAAGAGAAAACTATAAGCAAAAATGCTTAAAAATGAAGAAAAAGGCTTCCTCAGGAAATTTCCTCATGCAAATTGGCCAACTGTTTATCTAATACCAAATCCTCAACACTGAAAACACATATACAAGTAACATACAGACTGTGCAGCATATATATATATATATATATATATATATATATATATATTCAATAATTAATAAAAAGAGGGGCCATGAATTTGAAAGAGTACAAGAAGGGGTATATGGACAGGATTTGAGGGAGGAAAGGGAATGGGCAAATGATGTTTTATATATATATATATATATATATATATATATATATGTAAAGTAATAATGTTTATACATTTAAAAATATCTAAAGCAAGAGTAAAATGAGTAAATTAACCTGAATGTCTTCTGATTTTTAAATCCATAACTCTTATGCAAATATTGCATTTTCTTATCATTGAAATCTACATTTAAAATTACATTACATGAATATAATTTCTACAAACTTTTATAATTAATTATTGCTTTTATTTTTTAATTAATAACTTTGAATCCTTTTAATAATGGTTAGACCAAGAGCAGGCTCATGTCTCTGAACAATTTCTTGGTTATTAAGCCCAGGAGTACATCTTTTCAAAAGAAAATACCATAATTACATCAGTGCTGGAGATGGAGATACATCAGTGAGAGATTTGGGGTGACCTAATAAAATCTGCTTTCTTACAAAGCTCAGCTGTATTTTCCAGACACCACATGGCAATACTTTTTTATTTACACTTCCTCTTAGTTATTTTAGATATGTGTTTAATCTTGCACAAACACTAATTATTTTGGTTAATGTGTCTGGACCATAGTCAGAATTGTGGACAGTCCCAAAAGCATTGCCAAGGAGGATATGGTTGTTGGGGGATGGAAGACTGAGAAGTGTCTAGGCAGTCAAAATAATGTTTGGAAAAAATAGTGTTCCCTTATTTATTTCAGTTAATGTCTCACCATTCACATTAAGTATCAAGCCCATAGAAGATGATATCTTGTCAGAAAAATATTGTTCAAACACATCAGATGTTTCTCAGAAACAAAAATATTATGGTGCTACATAAAACATAATCTTCAGAAGTTCTATTTTAGTAAATATTAACTAAGATTCAGTCTCATAATTATTGCTTTTAAACTGAATCTAAAGATAGCACATACTCTTTACCTGCCTGGTAACTTACAAAGTATGTTTTGAACTTTTCTTTTAACTTTTATCTGCTTATCATGATATTGGTTATAGATTTAGCACTGTATATATATATATATATATATATATATATATATATATATATATATATATATATATATTATATTATCATTATATAGTTGAACCATTCCTGAATAGTTAGGTGCAAATTTTTCTTATTGTATCCTCATCTGGTTTGGGTATTGTCAGTACTTTAAAGGTCTGGATGATATCTGCAGTGAATTTATCTGATCCTTACCTTTTAAAATAAGCGTTTGGTGCCAGGCGGTGGTGGCGCATGCCATTAATCCCAGCACTCAGGAGGCAGAGCCAGGTGGATCTTTGTGAATTTGAGGCCAGCCTGATCTACAGAGTGAGATCCAGGACAAGCACCAAAACTGCACAGAAAAACCCTGTCTTGAAAAACCAATAAATAAATAAATACAAATTAAACAAAAAAATAAAATTCAATAGGAGTTTGTTTTTTTAATATAATTGCTGGTTTTATAGGTCTGTTTGTCATATGCAAGAAGAAATTTATCAATTTCTTTGAACATTTCTAATTTACTTCAATACATGTTTTTAGATATATACTCACAATTTTCTAAACTTCATTTGGATCTCTTATAATCTTTCTCTTTTCATATCTGATTTTATTATATTGGATATCCCTTCTCTCTCTTTTGGTTAGGAAATTCATATCTGGAACTGAACAACTAGAAGGAAGAACGTTAATAACTGAGGATGTCTTGAGGCCTAAGGATGAACTTAATGCTGTTATTTAGCTAAGCTGTCATGGTACTAGGCTCTATTTTAAGTATTTTTCATTGTATCATTGAAAAAATGCTTCTTCTGATCATAAACACAGAAGCCTCTTTTGTTTACATTGAAAAGCAATAAATGCAGAGACATTGTATGATAGTTCACAGAGCTGGGAATAAATGACAGCTTAATGTCCAGCCTAAAACAGGGTATTTATACCCTCTTCTCTAAGGCTCAGGGAACATCAGTAAAAGGAAACTTCTTCTCTTTGGTGTTTATTACCCTAAAATTCTTAGCTAATTTGTATCTACTGTTCCCATCAATATGAGTCTTCCAGTTTAGTTTTGTTTGTTTGTTATTGTTGTTTTTCAGAATAATGATGTATTTGAAATGGTGCTCTGTTTGTTATTTCGACGTTTCAGCCTGCCCACTTGCATTTATTCTGACAAAAGCCATGCATCTTGAAAACAAAGTCCTTTATTCCTCACAGCACAGTGGTCAGTGTGAGCTTCACACTTGCTTCTACTTACTTTGTCCCTGAAGTGTCACTTTGGATTGGCAGAGGCAGCTTCATTTGGACATTGTAGGGAGAGTGAACTGTCCCACACATCCACAGTGTTGGAGATTGTATAGGTGACAGTCTTGTAAGAATGACAGTAGTAACTCTTTTCAGTCTTTGTCTTGGGATGTATCATTTAAGACATTATTGGTGAATGTAGCAATGGATTATACACATATCCTTGTTAACCTGGGACAAAACCAGTATAATCCATGTAGTAATTTGAAAGATTATTTAAAAATTGTCTACTTTAAATATTTATATTTTCTATGCTATCTTAGCTTCTTGCATATTTTACTCTAGATAAAATGCTATGCCAGTATGTCTGATTACTCTGATTAATGAGGCTGGCACCAACTCCATTCATTATTTAGTAGAGAATTACATTAAGAATGCTGTCATCAAAGCTCAAAGCAAGAGGATGGAGCCAACCTGCCACATTCACATTGGCTCTCCTCCCAGGGTTTTCATAGTTATCACAAAATCAACAGTGACTTTACTTCTACACCTTTGCCTTAAATTTTACAATGAACCAAGAAAGCAATTCTTGATATTTTTCAGGCAGGACACAGTATGTTTCTGTTCGCAAAGTGTTCCTTGTCCCATTAAAGGAAAGCTGTACACTAGTCTTGTCATTGTTAAGAACCCGGGCAAATAAATATGTCTAGTCTAAATGTTTTCACGGAATAAGTTAGGATTTGCATGAACATTTTTATTTTATTATGGCCATTTCCTTAGGGACAATGTGCTATGTTTTACAAGACAGAAGCTAATTGCTGGCTTGTATATTTTGAGTACAATACCAAAAAAAAGCATGTGCCAGTCCTGAAGAGAGCATTGACCATGGTTTATCTCTTCAAGCAGATTCTGTAACAGTTCTTAGGTGATTGTGACAGATAAAATTGGATATTTTTAGTCTCTCCTTGCTGTCTAGTGTTTAACGGGCTCTGTGCTCAGAAGCCAGGACAGGACACTGTGCTACCTTTAAATCATTAAAAATTTATTGTTTAATTATAATAAATAAAAACTTCACAAAGTATTGTCCCAATGAAGGGATAGATATCCTTCTGAAAGCAGAAGAGATAAGAGTATCTTTACTAATGTAGCCTGAATGACATGAATTACTTCCCTACAAACCTTATTTCTAAAATGCTGATAAAGGTTCTACAAACCAGACTGGCCTGTGGTCATTAGTATTCAGCAAAACCAGCATGCTTAGAAACAACTGGAAAGGAGAATGATAAGTTTTTAGAAGTAGTTTCATGTGTCTTTCCTATAATCTGTATGTATGAAATAATTTCATTTTGTTCCGAGGATACCTGGCCTTTGTTCATACCTCTGGATAGCAATCTCTAACCATGTTTAATCTAAAAGCTTTGCGTGGCTGCCATAGGTCCCTACTGGATACTTTAATAACTTAATTTATTGAGAGATCTTTGGGTCACACAGTATCTGTAGACCTTTGGTAGACCTGGAGACTGGAGATTGCAACCAAGATCATGGGTATTAAGTTTTAGTGGAGACTAAGCAAAAAGCCCAAAAGAAAATAAAAAAGAAAAAGGAAATTGAACACAAACTAATAAGAACAACAATCTCTGAAAGCTGAATCTTTGCTGAACTTCCCTGAGTGGCAATCTTCACTGTATAGTTTCCCAGTTCCACACTGGGAAAGTCATGTTGGTCCCATGGGGAGACCACTAGAAATACTTTGTTTACTGCATTTCTAGGACTATGTCCAAAATGCTCTTTCTTTTGGCTAACTTTAATATTTACCCGTATGCTAGAATGAAGTTCATACATAGATGCCAGTTTTCAGTGAATTTTGTTTGTTTTCTTAGTAAACTGATGAAACTAGTGTTTGGAATATCTTCAAATTGTGATTAGTTTGGGGAGTAAGGATAATTTTGTGCTCGGGTTTTCACTTCACATTTAACTAACATTTGTGACAACGCATTTCATACCCTTCTTATTAACAGAACTAGACATGATAGGGAGATGTCTTAAGAATAACTATTTAGTGGCCATTTTCCCTTTAACTAAAATGTTTGGAGCACGAAAAAAGAAAGTGAATGTTTTTTCATACTCAAGCTATTTTTTCAAGTCATGCTTTATAATCAAGAATATATTGTAGTTGGTGTTTTGTTTTATGGTTTTTAACTCTTTGGGGGCCTGCCACCCCACTCCTAAATAAATACACAGAGACTTATTCTTACTTATGAATGTCTGGCCTTAGCTTAGCTTGTTTCTAGCTAGCTTTTCTAACTTAAATTATCCCATTTCTCTTTAACTATGTTTTGCCCCTGGGCTTTTTTTTTGTTCTATATCTTCTTCCCATCTTATTCTATGGCTGACTCTGTGACTGGGTATCTGGCCCCTGCTGTCCTCCTCTCCTCATTTTTTTTCACTTCTCCTTCTTCTCTAGATTTCACCTCCTATTTATCATCTCTGTAAGCCAGCCCCGCCCATCCTTTCTCCAGCCTAGGTATTGGCTGTTTAGCTTTTTATTAGACTAATCAGGTGTTTTAGTCGCACAAAGTAACACACCTTTACAGAGTTAAACAAATGCAACATAAAAGCATGCAACACATCTTTGCATCATTAAACAAATATTCCACAGCACAAACGAATGTAACATATCTTAAACTAATATTCCACAGCAGTATACCTTCATCAGGTTAAGAAAGGCAAAAAGATGGCATAGATTAGAACCGATACCTCTGCAATATGTTTATTATGCAAGTCCTTTGCAAGTTAAATGAAAAACCAACAGTATGCCTTTAAATACAAGTCAAAAATCAAGCAAGTAGTAACCACTGAATAAAACCAGTAAACTCAGGTTCAATCAGAAATAAGCATACTGTTTGTTGAAGGACCTGACAGTGGACATTGTGTGACCTAGACAGTTCAACAAGCAATTACAATTTATGTTGTTTCTACAGTCCACATTCCCCAAATAGTCCAGATTAAAGTGCTAATATACACTTTCCCAAAGACCCGAGAAAGCCGGCATGTATTAAAACCCTCAGATCAGAGCTTTGAAGTCCCAGTGAAGTGCTGAAGTCCCCTTTGAGTACAACAGTGCTAGTATGAAACGCAAGGCCTCAGAAGTCCCAGAGATACATCTCAACTTCAGATTAGTCAAACCATCAAATAACCAAATGGTAGTGATCCTTTGGACATGGAGGAAAAATGAATGTCTTGCTTTCTTTCAGGCAATATAGTATAGTGTAAACAGTAATTTAAGAGAATGCTGATTTTTTTTTATATAAAAAAGCTCTGAATTTACCAGAAGCACATAATCTCTGCTGAATACATACTTTATGTCGTTTAATGAAATGAGAGGTTGATGTGTTTTGAATGTGAAATGTCCCCCATAAGTTCATGTGAATAAGTACATGGGCCCCAGATGTGGAAACCTTCCAAGGTGGATATCTGCTGGCAGATGTGAGTAACTGCAGGTAGGCCTTGAGGTTTTACATCTCAACCCCACTTTCTGTTCACACTGTGCTGATGTGATGTGACCAAAAATCTTACATCTGTCACATGCCTTCCCAGCCATGGTGGAAATATGGGATCACTTTTTATCACCCTACAATTGCAAAGCCCTGGAACTGTAAAATGGAACTGCATACTTCCAGAACTGTGTAACTTTGGAACTTTAAGTTAGAACTGTACACCTCTGGAACTGTAAATTGGAACTGTATACCTCTGGAATTGTAAGTTGGAACTGTACACCTATGGAACTGTAAATTGGAACTGTATACCTCTGGAATTGTAAGTTGGAACTGCACACCTCTGGAACTGTAAATTGGAACTGCTTACCTCTGGAATTGTAAGTTGGAACTGTACACCTCTGGAATTGTAAATTGGAACTGCCTACCTCTAGAACTGTAGAATGAAACTGCATATCTCTGGAACAGTAAATTGGAACTGTACAGCTCTGGAACTGTAAATTGATTCCTGTCAAGTATTTGGTTGGTTGCAACAAGTAGAAATTTACTAATGCCGAAGTCATTGGTGGTAATTTTATCTTGTTTTTGTTTGTTTGTTTGTTTCAGGTTGTATCTTTCTAGCTGTTTATTATTAATCCTCTCTATGTCAATATAGCTCATATTAGGCTAGAAAGTTATACAGTTCTTATAGGTCATAAATTCAGTTCTGACTGCAGCTCGGTATTAAATTCATGGTTGCTCTTCTAAAGGAACCTCCATCCTACTAAAGAGCCCCAAACTCCAGATTCTACACAGATGATTTTAAGTGGAAGCATATGCCCCATGTTTCAGGAATAATTTTACCATATAACATTATTATTTATTACAACAGAACTGTTCCAACCTTAAGTCTAGGGTATGATATAGGAAACCAACACAGAAACGTTTCCTTTAGGCCACAAATATTTATTTAAATCGTGAGGAAAGTTTATGTTTCAACGCTAAAGAGAACATAGTGAAGACTATAGAGAAGAAATAAGACTCATATGGCAGACGAAGGAGTTTCCTTGTAAGCATTTCTAAGGCTGGGAATAGCTTCACAGAATAAGACTGTACCTGAGTGCTCTGATTCCTAGGTGAGGGCAGGAAAGGAGTGGAAAGCCGAGAATGTGTGACCATCAACACCTCCTCACTTCCCAGGGTGAGAAAGTCTGGCACTTGGAAGTCTAAGAGGAGGGATGCACAATGTCTCCGTGGGTTGCCTATTGGTATCTGTGGGAGGATAAAGGCTACTACAAGGCACTGTGGTCTGAGCAGCAGCTGGAGTCTAATTATTTTCTTACATCCAATAGAGATCAGCATGGCATTTCTTTAGAGATCTCAGGACTATTGGCAATTACAGGGACTTCACCTGCTTCCATTCCTACCCTTCAAAAATCTAAACCAATCCTATGTCTCCTGTTGTGGTCATAGTGTTAGAGCACATGAGGTCATAGACTGTGCCTTAATAATCAAAATTTGGCAACTCATCCTCTTTTAGACACATAAAATAGATAATTTAGTATTTAAAAAACAGAAGAAATAGAATTATCTAAAGTGCTCACATTGAGAATAGGACAAATAGATCCAATTTACTCTCCCACAGTTCATCTATAATGTACTGAAGTGAGGCAGAAGTCTAGCTAGGCATATATAAGCAATCTCTCCTCAGGTGTGGCCCAGCTTATCATTGTCTAAGTTCCAATGTCTCCACCAAGGTGGCCTGACAATTTGTCAGGACTGTGTGAAATCTCTTTCCCAGGGAAAAGTTTCCATCAGGCTAGAGGAGGCTTTCTCTTCTCACAGCATGAGATTCCTGGAGAAACTCCAGTTTCTTAGGTGTATTGTTTTAAAAGTCTGAGACATAGATTAACAGACACAAGTGTTACTCTAAAATATTTTTATCATTGCTATGCTAGTTACAGACGCTCAAACAACCAATGATTATTTATTATTATTAATTAATTAATTTTATTTCTGAAATTTTAGTATAATTTTGATATTTTGCCCATCCATATTTCTTATGATTGATGAAAGGGCTGGTTATTGTGAATTTTACCACATAGTAGCAAGAAAGCCAGAGTTTTGTCCACATGCTGTACCTGATAGTAGAATGATGTTACCATCACCGGTTTGTAATTTGCCAGTAAATTATCTACTTGGGCAAGAAAATGGAAATGAAATAGTATAACTACTCCAGTAAACCCTTGCCCACATGATGATAGGAAATGCTGGGTGTTACATTAGCATTTCTCTATTTACAGTTGGTCCATTGGCTAACTTGTCTCATTTGCTGGGATGGGAAGTACACATATGTGATAGCTGTGATCTATGAGTTTCATTTTTTTGACTTTGTGGGATGAAGACCTGAAAGCTAGTGGCTCTTGGTGGCTTTGATTTTCTTTGAGTTTCTCAGAAAGTAGCTCCTCAAGTTAAGCTCACACTAACACTCTCACATCACTACTCGGAAGAAAGAAGAAATAGTTAATGTTTGATTGCTTGCTTCAGGGTCCTTAATGCAGGGCTTCTTAATGCTCCCAGTTTCTAGATTTTTCTGAGCCCAGACTTTTTTTCTTTATATGCTGTTTTCTTTATACTACCAAATTCTCTGCACTTTCTGCTAAACCAGTACCTAAATCCCCAACTCTCTATTAACTAGGCATTGTGATTTGGGCTTCTTTTACTGAAATAATATACAAAACATTTGCTTTCTTCTTTTCTACACCCCTCACACATGTTCTCAGTGTTTTCCCTAAAGTGGCTGTTGCTTAACTGAAGAAATCAGGTGAGGAACTGTCTTCCACTAACAAAAATAGTTCTGTTTACTGCTGATCTCAAATGGCTCAGGAACCAAACAAAAAGAAACAAATACTTTCCTTTCCTGTCAACCAAAAAATCTTTAGTATGCTCTATTGATGTTTGAGGGTATTTCAGCTACTGTCATCAGGCTGATTTGGGACTAGAGTTCTATGTTTCTTGCTTCATGGTAATGATATCTTCTACATACTTTCATCTTGCAGAAGGACAAGCAAAGATCAAGCCGTAATCCAGGCTTCACCTTTCAGTTCAGTAGCTTTATTTTTCATGTATTAAAAAGGCCTTAGTGTTGGGGACCCTTATTTTACCTTTCTTATTTTATTTTATTTTATTTTATTTTATTTTATTTTACAATATAATTTAATCCTACATATCAGCCACGGATTCCCTTGTTCTCCCCCCTCCTGCCCCCCTCCTGCCCCCCTCCTGCCCCCCCTCCCCAGCCCACCCCTCATTCCCATCTCCTCCATGTCAAAGACTCCCCTGAGGATTGAGATTAACCTGGTAGACTCAGTCCAGGCAGGTCCAGTCCCCTCCTCCCAGGCTGAGCCAAGTGTCCCTGCATAAGTCCCCGGTTTCAAACAGCCAGCTCATGCACTGAACACAGGACCCAGTCCCACTGCCTGGATGCCTCCCAAACAGATCAAGCCAATCAACTGTCTCACCTATTCAAAGGGCCTGATACACTTCTTAACACCAAAAAGTTTGAGACAGCCCTGTGTGTGTGCCCGCTCTGTGTGTTTCTCCCCCCTCTATCATATCCTAAAGTATAGCACATGTCCTTCTCTCTTGAATTTGATGTTTAGTTTTTAGAGCTATGTTACAAGGAAAATTAAGGGGCAAATTACAGAGATTCCCCATGTGTTCCATTTTTACTTCTCCATACATCATCTCACATCATCATCAACTCTAACAGAGTGAAACATTTGGTACAACGAATGACTCTATAATATTATCATGTCTATAGCTTATGTTGAGATTAAGCCCTCAGATGTTCATGCTATTAGTTTTAGTGAATAGAACTTATATAAACCATCAAAGTGCCATGCATCATACATTCACAGACTTTAAAATGTTCCTGTTCTCTGTCTATCATTCTTTTCTTTCTAATTCCTGGGAGCCACTTATATATTTTCTTATCTTCACTTTTATGTTTGTTTGTTTGTTTTGTTTTTCGAGACAGGGTTTCTCTTGTGCAGCTTTGCAGTGCCTTTCCTGGAACTCACTCTGTAGCCCAGGCTGGCCTCGAACTCACAAAGATCTGCCTGGCTCTGCCTCCTAAGTGCTGGAATTAAAGGCGTGCGCCACGCCCCCCCCAGGTTTATCTTCATTTTTAACTGACTTGGGTGAATTCTAATGACAAAGATTGTCAATTTTTTTCATAGGACCTCAGACAGTTTCTTGAGAAAGTATTGTATTATCTTCCTCTATGCCTATCCACTGTATGTTTCCACTGTAAATGATTGAGTGTTATTGCTTGTCCATGGCCTTGCTGATGGTTCATATTATGAATGTTTTATATGTATGCTGATTGTGCTATTATTTTATTCAACTACATATAATTACTTATAAGTCCAGGGGGATTTTTTTGTGTGTATTTGGACATTTTCCATAGTCCATTATGTTCTCTCTGGAAAACAATAGAGTTCTATTTATTTCCTCCAAGTCAGTATATTTGCTTTCTTTGCTTTTCTCAACTCATGGCATCCTCTAGGGCTCCCAAGATGCTTTTGATAGTGGTCCGGAGAAAAGAGACATCTCATTCCTTTTGGATTTCAATGGAGGAGCCTCCATTCTTCTCAATGCATAGTCTTTTTTCGCATTTTGGCTATGTTTGAAATCTCTCACCTTCCTTGCTATTTTGGCTATGCTCCTAATATCTCACTTCACTGCATTTTCACTCTGCCATTCAAAGGTTCTCTTTCACTAACTCTCAAACCTCTTGGATTTTATGTTCACTTGTGGATCAATGTGCAGAAGAAAGTTTAAAAGAAAAGAGTCTGAACTGAAAAAGATTTTGTTTCTATTTCATCTGAACTAAAAGGTGGCACATATATTTCAGAGTTCTTGATCCCAGCTGAATCATTTCTTGTAGATGAACGGTCTTATTGAATAAGAAACACAGAGCCAAATGCAGAGTTAATAGCCCAAGAGGTCAGAGCAATAGCTAAGAGCTAAAAACCTTACCCTTCACTGCCGCTGCTGTCCTACCTCTCTGCAAGAGACCTACTTCCTGTGTGTTTGTCCTTTTTATTGACTTTCTGTTCTGCCTTCTCATTGGTTGTAAACCCAACCACACGACCTCCTTGTCACTGCCTGTCTGTACAGACCTCCAGGTCTTCTATGGTTGGTATTGAGATTAAAGGCGTGTGTCTCCATGCTGGCTGTATTCTTGAGATCAGCCTCCCAAGTGCTGGGATTAAAGGCGTGCACCACCACCGCTCAGCTTCTGCTATGGCTTGCTATTAGCTCTCACCCCAGGCAACTTTATTTATTAACATACAAATAAAATCACATTTCAGTACAAATAAAGTATCACCATAATTTCTTTTCTTGATTAATTTATTTCCAAAAATTAAAATATAATTCCATTGTTTCCTCCGTCTTTTTTTTTTTTCCTCCTAACCCCTGTTTAAGTCAGTACCTCTTTTTCTGGAATTGATATTTTTACCCAGTATGCCTTCCCAAACAGGACCCCAGGAACTGCAACAACAATAGACTAGCTATTTTGGAATGAGGAAGCCTCATCTGAATTTCTATCCCTCCAGCTTTAGTACTCTGTCACTTCATTCATTAGTGAGACCTGCTTGAAGATGAGGAAGCATTCCGACTCACCACCTTTGTAGTAAAGAACCCTTGTGTTATTTTATCTTTTTTTTTTTTTTTTTTTTTTTTTTTTTGGTTTTTCAAGACAGGGTTTCTCTGTGTAGCTTTGCACCTTTCCTGGAGCTCACTTGGTAGCCCAGGCTGGCTCTGCCTCCCGAGTGCTGGGATTAAAGGCGTGCGCCACCAATGCCCGGCCTCTTTTTTTTTTTTTTTTTTTTTTTTGGAAGATACTTCTTTCTTTAGTTTGAAGGTTTAGCATTTTTTTAAAAAAAGAAAAACAAAGTCAAAGAAATAAATAATAAAGAAGTTAGAAAATAGGAGGCATTGCTATGTTATTGGAATATTTGTTTTTTAAACTCTGTTCTATATTTTCCTACAATTATTTATTTGTCAGTCAATAACAGCCACTCCATGTCTGTGTTCAGGTTTGTATTGGGTCCTTTGCTGCACTCAATATGCAGACTCGATACAGTATCTTCGGGAGACATGGATGGCTGTCCTGTCATGCTCAAAATTTATACTTGTGGTTATTTCTCTACAAACACACAATTATGGCTTTAGCAATACTTCTTCATAACACATGAAATTAATAAAAGTCACAGATAATATCAAGCAAGTTAAAATCATAACAGCAGAAACAATTTTCTTTTCTGAGCTCTATTTTCTAAACTATTCTTTATTAGTATTCTTCCTTTTGTCAACACTGACATTAGACTGCTAGATTCTAATGCCACTCAATTTCTTGCAGAGCAGTTAAGAAGAAATTGAATATTATTAATTTTCTTTTGTGATTATTGATCCTTGGCAGCAAGCTTTTACTTTTATTTCCTTTAATTAACTAAGCACTGTTCTGAGAATAATTACTTTTGGAGTGGAGCAACACATCTCTTTGATAATTTCAGATTTGTTTGATTCCTTAAAACAGTATAATAAAAATACTGGGTGTTACAGCCTGTGACTAAATAATCAGTCACAAGGCATTTTCTAAATAAGTTGTTTTCTTAATGTCTTAGTTTTTCCACTGTCCCCAGAATGATGTAGGATTCTAAGGTTTAAGTATTAAGGGTGTGCGTTGTTACCAGTGAGTGACAGTGCTTGACACTGATTAGTAAGATAATATATGTATAACTAGACCATGCATTTTATGCATACTAGCATACATGCATAATTATTTCTGCATCTCGTTATCTGAATGTATGCATGTATATGCTAATGCTTCTGTTTCCAAATCAATCCTACAGGTCACATTATAGTTCTCTCTGTTCCCTTACTTTTAGTAATTTCTCTGACTTTAAGGAAACCATCCCCGCTTATCTGTAAAACATTTATTTGCTAAGAACTAGAAGTGTAATAAGTACTTTAGAAATATAATTAGTTTCTGTGTCCATCTTTCATAACTGTTTTTGTAGGAGTATTTACTTTCATTCCAGTAATCTGTTAGAGTCTATGTTCATCTCATACATTTTCCCTCTCATTGCTATAAATGAGTATTTTTTTCTTTTATTAGAAGTACTATAAAATCCAGAGATTCAAACTTAATGTGAATATTAATACAAGCAAAACCATTGTACCTTAATCCCTGCAGTTGAGAGAAGGGAGCATATGTGTGTTTACTAATATGTCAATCTACTTGTACTTCATCTATCATCTATTAAAAAATTATCGTGCTAATTATCATTTGATGTCTAACAATCATCATATTTTTATTGTTCTACCATCTGTACCTATTTATTTATGAATCTGTAACCACAGATAACTAAATATAAGCTCAAAGTGATAGTCCCAACACTTACCCAATATCAAAGGGTAATCACCCTTCCCTCCCTGTATGTGAACTAATCCTTCAACAATTAGATCATTAGCTTCACCATTCCTTACTCAACTGTTCAATCCCAATAATAAATTTTCAGATTTTTCAGAATTGTTAAGCAATATCTTCATGGGGAACAAATTTGCCTAGTAGAGTTCAATGTTTCCGCACGGTTATTATTGTCATAGAATCACTGATTCTGCTCATTGCCAAAGGTTCTTTGGTTAGCACATATGTGGTGACTGTCTGATGGCATTATTTCATGCATTTGGACTACAGGTGGACTGTAGGAATGCCTTTGGATCACCTGATACAATATTTGCCACTTTTTGAATTGCAACATTAAGACCATATTTAGTTACAGATGTCCATGAATTGTAGAAAGTGTCAATTTGGAGGTATACTTTGTTTTTTAGAAACATGTATAACACTTTTTTAAAAGAAAAATATCAGCTGTATTAACTCCCAACTCACTGGCACCAAGTTGTTAGAGCTGATCAAATGGTGGATCTCAAAAGTCACTGAAGGTCCAAATATTTAAGTGTTTTATTCTCTCTGAAACCTTTTCATGTATAAGGCACATCAGCTAAAATATATAAAAGATTATCAATAAATTCTTCAAAATGTTTTACACAGAGAGTGGTGATGACATCATAGAAGAGTTTCATTAGCACCTCTGGGAGTGGTGGCTGGGATCTGGGAGAAGTGTTTTGAGAACTTGACTTCTTATCCAAAGAACTGAAGATGAAGCTCACACAGATTTGTAAAAAAGCAAGATAGCTCGGTTTGGAGGTAAGCCATGGTAGAGTTTAAAGACAGATGCACTATCAAGATTTACAGTGGGCCAGGTGAGCCAAGATACTCAAGGACCCAGATTGCTTGCATCTTTTTGTGGGCTTCAGGTGAAGGAAGAGATAGTGACTAAGAGACCCATCTCAAGTGTTTACTATTTTGATTGATAGATTAGATCATATATTCATTTATTATAATGTGCATGTCCCTTCCCATAATGCATTCAAATTTCATCACAATCAAACTCAGTCGCACAGACGTATATGGTAGTAATTAGGGGATGAATTTCATCACATGAAAACCCAATTACACAAAAGTATAAGGTGTAATTAGGGGATTATAGTAGCTTGAATGAGAGTGGCCCCATAGACTCATATTTGAATGCTTGGTCCCCAATTATTAGAACTATTTGCGGAGATTAGGATGTGTGCTGTTGTTAGAGAATGTGTGCCTCTGGAGACCGACTTTGAGGTTTCAAAGGCCCATGCCACTGTCATTCCCGGTGAGCTGTCTCTCTGGCTCCTGGCTGTTTTCTCAAGATGTGAGTTCTCAGCTGCTGCTCAAGTGCTATGACTGCCTGCCTGCTGCCACGATTCCCACCATGATGATTGTTGACTCTAATATTCTGGGATTATGAGCCAAATAAACACTTTCTTCTTTCCATAAGTTTTCTTGGTAACAGTGTCTCTTTGAAGCAATAGAAAATTAACTAAGGTGGGAAATTTCTCAAAAAAAAATTGTTATTAAGGACAAAGTTTTGACTTATTGTGTGTGCAATCAAAAACTAGTTTATGCTAGATCAACTCTTTTACTCTTAATACTCAGATGTGTTGGGAATACACTTCAGTAGAAATGTCTACATTTGATTTTTACCAGGGGTGGGGAAACCCATAGTATTCTTCAGAGATGGATTGAAAGCAAAATGCAAGTGAAGATTCAGACGGCTCTAAAGTAGAGAGGTGCATTGTTTGGAGTGTGGCGTATGCATAGTTTGTACAGGTAAATACTCTAAGCTAAAAAGGGAGACAGATGCAAAACCCTAAACCAAATGGGGTCACAAGGCTCTTAACTGTCTCCTCGTCTTGCCTCCATCATGTCCTCTACACTCACTTCTGTGTCTTTTCTGTCAATGGGACTTCCATTCTTGGCACCAGATGCTTCTAAAACTTGGGAATATTGCTGTGAGACGAGAATAACTCCCTTCATTATATGAATGAAGACTTCAGTGTAGGTAGAACTTTTGTTTTAAAATATTATGAAAGCATCTTTCTAAGTAGGTTTCCCTGGGGAGATGCAGCACATGTCTATTTACACAGAGAGGGAACACACGTTCCACCAAAGTAACAACCATAGCTAAGGCCGACTAAGTGAACCAAATATTTTACCTTGGGGTTACTAACAGGAGTGTGGATGAGAGGTTATGTATAAGTGCCATGCTGACTCAAGGCAGTTATATCACCAAAAAGACAAGCCCAATAACCCAACACAGGTGATGATCACAAAAGCTGAAAACAGCTCTGAACAGCTTGCAGGTAGCTGCACAAAGAATCTATGATCTATCATTTTGCCTGTTCTGTGTCTCCCTCCCCAGTAGTGATTTACTCCCCTTACAAAGAGAAGAGAGGCCTTTGGGAATGTTCCAAAATCATATTTTTCAAAACTGGTGACATCTTATTTACCTGCTAAGTCTTGTGAGTCTCCTCATCCCTCCTGGAAGGAATGCTTCCATTTGAAAGAAACACAGTGTACCTTCTTTTTACCCAGTTATGGTTTTATTTATTTTTAAAGATTTATGTTTAATTTTTAAGTGTGTGTGTGTGTGTGTGTGTGTGTGTGTGTGTGTGTGTGTGTGTGTATGTGTGTGAAGGGGGATAGACAAGTGTGAGCACAGGTGCCTGTGGAGCCCAGATTAAGATATCACATCCCTTGGAGTTGAAGTAACAGGTAGTTCTGAACTGCCTGATGTGGGTCCTGGGAACTGCATTCAGGTCTTCTGCAAAAGCAGCATGTGCTTTTCATCCCTGAGCTATCTCTCTAAATTCCCAGTTGTTGTTTAGGAAAAAGATTTATTGCCTTCCCTTAGAAGAAAAACAGATCTATTCATTCTCTCTTCCTGCACTCCATAGCAACTACTGAGGCAGTCAGTAAGCACTGCTGTGCTTCCCATCAGAGAACACACTTCTCATTTTAGTGCTAGGGAAAAAGTCACCAGTGAAGTGTCATGCCCACGGCACCTTCTGTTTCACAGTCCATGCCTTTAGGTTAAGTGATATTTATCACATTTACTTGCTGGATTAAAACAGTTTCCCCATCTTCTGTAAACATCCTTCCACCTGGGACATCCAGGAGATTCTGATTCTCACAGAGATCTATACACTATTTTTTTCTCCCATTTTAACTAAATTGTTTCAACTTTATTCAGCTCTACATATCTGAGGTTAATGAGTACTCACTTTCCATCTTTACCTAGAGAGCCCTGAATCTCTCCAGATTTCATCTACTTATTCAATGCTTTTAGCCATTATTATGAGGTCTATATATTTTTTAATTGTTTATTCACATTTTGTCCAGCTTTCTATGTTTGACATTTTAGAACAGCAATATTTTTTGAATTAAAAAATTAAGTGAATTAAATTGACCATGTAAACTGAAAAGCACAGACAATTAGATGGATAAATACATTAATAATTAACATGTAAAAATTTTTGAATGAATCAGTAGCTATGTTTGGTTCAAATTTAGACTGGAGAAATACTGCTCATGTTAAAATTGTGAGAATATCTCTAGAAATGATGCAACTGGGTATCAATCTATTATGTATATACTATTCACTCAGAGCTTATCCCAATGTGTTAGAAGCTGCTTTCTAATACATACTGTTCATTTTCAAGGCATAGGTATGTTGACTGGATTATTCAGAAAAAAAAGTGTCATACTGGTACTGTTTAGGGTAAAAAGTCATTAGTAGCCACTAATTATGATAATTATTAAATAATTATAATGATTAATGGATACTGCTAGTTTTTGAGTGAGAATATAGATTTTATATGAAAGGATTAAGAAGAAAGTTAGCAATAAGAATGGCGGGTCAAATCCTCAAATTAATTAATAGAGCTTTATGGCAAAACTTTAAGTCTGTGCACATGAAGCCTAGAACTAAGACCAGGTTTAAGGGGAAATTATGGTATTCACTGGAAACTCAGACATTGTTAACTATGAGTTTATGCCATCAACCTAACTTCATTTCTTTCAGTGATATATACTACATATACATATATAACTTATATATAATAATTATATTTATGTATCATTTTATATGTTCACTACAAAAGGTTTTAGCCTCTGATGTAAACTACAAATATTGATATATATTTTGAGTGTTAATTGTGGTGGTATTGTGTTCCTCAAAATATTGTGTACTCTAATAAACTTATCTGGGGTCAGAGACAGAAAAGCCACTAGATAAAAAAGCTAGAAAATAGTGGCACTCACACCTTTAATACTAGCACTCCAGAGGTAGAAATCCCTCTGGATCTCTGTGAGTTCAAGGCCACATTGGAAACGGTCAGGCATGGTGATACACGCCTTTAATCCCAGGGAGTGGTAGTAGAAAGCAGAAAGGTATATAAGGCATGAGGACCAGAAACTAGAAGCATTTGGCTGGTTAAGCATTTGGCTGGTTAAGCTTTCAGGCTTCTAGCAGCACAGTTCAGCAGAGAGCCATTCGGATATGAGGACACAGAGGCTTCCAGTCTGAGGAAACTAGACCAGCTGAGAAGTTGGCCAGGTGAGGTTAGCTGTGGCTAGTTCTGTCTCTCTGATCTTCCAGGTTTCACCCCAATACCTGGCCCTGGGTTTGATTTTATTAATAAGAACTTTTAAGATTCCTGCTAGAGTTAATTATTTTATTATCAAGATTTTTTTAAAATTTAATTTCATTCTTTCTGTAATGTTCCATAAATTTATTTGGATGACATTTTGTCACTTACCTTTCTATTCATAGGTTTAGAATTTAATAAAGACACTATGATTTTTATCTCCAAGACAGTCTATCAGTTGTTTTCTATTATATTATTACTTTCATTTAATAGTTTCTTGTATTATTATCTCTCCTGAATATTTTGTTGTCTGTAGGAAAAAAGCAATTGTTGAAAAATCAGTGATTGAATATTCAGTCTTACTTTTCTGTCATCAATGCTTAAGTTAGGAGAATTAGAATTAAATTAGGAGAATTAGACCAATGTTTTGGAGAAAGCTATTATGTTAAGGCTCCACTTAAATTAGCATATATTCATCTCAGTTCATGCTGGCTATCCATATATTTGCACTCTCACTCCATTGGGTATACAAGTTTAATATCAATTTGAAAAAGCAAAACAAAAAAAATGGCAAATCTATTTTAATTTGAAACCTTGGGGATGGAGATAGGTCCTTATTGCTTAAGACACAATCAACTTTGAGAAAGAGCTCAGATGATTCTAGCTGAAGTTGACATGAAAGCCACTCTTACGGCTTTCATGTTTTAAAAAATATTATGTAAGCTTCAAAGGGAAGGAAGCAATTAAACAGTCTTACCTAGCTACAGTACCTATGAACCATGACAATTACAAGCTTGACAAGATAATGTATATCACACACCAATGACAACAAAGAACTGTCTTATTAGACTTGAAGCCTACTCAACAGAAGGAAAATAATGATTGATGCTGGAAACCTCGTCAGCTTTGTAGGGCTAGTGAGGTCATACAAACTTAGAAAAGAATATACTACTGTCATTTTGCTAGCTCACCATTCTTCCTCGACTCTAAGTTCTTATACCTACCGATAAGTGAAGCTACCATCCCTCATAAAGGAAGCCTATCTTTAGAGCTAATGGAGATTGTGGATCTTCTTTTTTCCCAGAATCATTGGCTGCTGTGGAATGTCTTTCTGTATGCTGTGAATATGTGTTGTTCTGACTGGTTGATAAATAAAGCCGTTTGGCCTTTGGCAAGTCAGCCTAGAGGCCGGCAGGAAATACAAGCAGATAGACAGGAAGAAGAACATGAGCCAGCTGCCCAAGGAGCAACATGTAATCGGATGCAGGTAAAGCCACAGAACATGTGGCAATACATAGATTAATAGTTATGGGTTAATTTGAGATATAAGAGCTAGCTAGCAAGAGGCCTGCCATAGACTATATAGTTTGTAAATAATATAATCCTCTGTGTGTTTGCTTGGGTCTGAGTGGCTGCAGGACCGGGCAGGACACAGAAAAACCTCCAACTACAGTTGGCTGCATTGGTCTATGAGGCTGGAGGGGAAAGAAGCAGGGAACAGGGTTCAAGATGGCTGTAGATACAAGTGGAGACAGCCCTCTAGGAGACAGACTTCAGTGATTCAGCTCAACTTTATTCCAGAAAATAGGAAATATAGAGGATTGAGGAACCTGGGAAAAAACTCTAATTTGCATTAAGTGGCATGCTTCTATCACAGGCTTTGTATATGGCAGTAGGTTCCTATAGCAGAGCTCCAAGCTCAAGTCTTCTTAGCAGGAATCTGTGTCAATGGTTAAGCTAAAGATAAATCAGGCATCTGGTTTAGAGACAGCTTTTCAGATAAATTCAGTCCTCAAGGCGCAGGGATATTCTCCAGATAAGGGTATATAGAGGCAGGAACTTCTACTGGAGGGAGGGAGCCCATGTTGTCCAGCTATTGAGATAAATTGCCAAGCCTTGGGGAGACTGCAAACTCTCCCAGTCAGAGAAAACCTTCCAACAGGAGATTTTAGCTTAAACATAGAATATTTTTCTCCAGTTGAAAATGCCTATGTTCTACAAATGCTAAGTAAAAAAGACAGAATGAATACAATGAGGTTCATAGGGGCATGAAATTTAGTTATGACCCACTTTTCTTTTTTCTAGCTCAATAAACATGTGACTTTCATTTACAAATTTTAATTTTACCTATCATATTTACAGATGATTATTTTGGTTGTATAGTGATTTATTGGACATTAATTAATTTCAATGCATGTAATACTCTGTAAGTAAAATTAAAGCCCATAAAATATATATAACACAAACTAGAGTACTTACTGAAAGTATAATAATATTTACATACTTTGGGGCAATTGATAATTAGAAAAAATACTCTTGACAAACAAATATTATGTGTAATCAGCTTTAGATACCAACATACTACTCTTTAAATACAACATCGACATTTTCCTTAGTTTCAAACAATTTTCTTTCATAATATTATCATTTCTACTATGGATCATAAGACATTTTTGGGGGGATTTTTTGAGACAGGGTTTCTCTGTGTAGTTTTGGTGCCTGTCCTGGATCTTGCTCTATAGACCAGGCTGGCCTTGAACTCACAGAGATCCACCTGGCTCTGCCTCGCCAGTGCGGGGATATAAGGCATGCACCACTGTCACCCGGCCCATAAGACATTTTTAACAAAGAAGTTAATGAACAAACTAAGCATGACTTAATAAACAAATTGAACATGGTGTCACATATTTGATCTTCAATGTTGAGCAGCAGAGCCATAAAGATTAAACATTAGAAATAATCCTTGGCTACCTAGTGAAATCAAGGGTGTCTTGAAATCCTGTTTCACAATACTCCTCCCAAAGAAATTAATGGAGACTATGAAAAATAACTTAAATGAGAGACTATACAAAATAGTAACATGTGTTAATAAGACATATCTAAATACTGACATAATTTACAATTACCAGACTCATATCTATAAAATATATGGATAACTGTCTCAGGGTTTAAAAAAGAGTTAAATGTATTTCTATTATTTCAAACTATTTATTATCTTGAAAAATATATTAAAGAGACACAGTAGTTATACTATAGTACCTGGAATGTAAGGGATTAATGAAAATCATTAATTTACACTGACATTTGTAGTAATATCCTATAATTGTGGATTTTAGAATATGCTGAATATTTTCACAGAATTTCAATAATATTTATGCATTAAGCTTAGAATAAATTAAGCATCTATTCTGAGTGAAAATTATGCTTCAAATATTGCAGTCACATATATGTGAAAACATATTTACTACATTCAAATGGTAGTTAGAATTCACATCAGATAAATTGCTATTGGGAGCAATTTTGTGCTCTAAATTTAATCAGGTAAAGCTGTAAACACATCAAAGTGTACAAGCTGTTGTCGTTTTAATGTGATTTGTTGAAGACAACTTTTCATGTTCATATAAGCAAAATTGAAGACATACTTTATTTCAATGAAATATAATCTCTTATTAAATAAAAATTATACATTTAACTTGACAGATAGTACATAAAGTCACATATAACCTGTGTTGGTGATTCTTCTCTGCAAAAAAAATAATAAAACCTTCTGACATAATTGTGAATTTATAAGCCTAAGGCCACTCTAGAAATTTAATAACAGCAAAAGTTATACAGAGAACAGATATGTCTAAATATGAAACTGGTTTCTTTAAAGGTCTATGAAACCTACAGAAAAGAACTAATCTAAAATGAGTAGGTAATGTGACCAGACAAAAGACTACCTTTTAATATTGGAGATGGAGTTATGTTAGAATAGCATCATGATTGTCTTTTTACCACCGTGTAGCTGGAATCTAAACCCTTTGCCATTTACTAAATAAATGGGGAATCATGAAAGATAAAATAAACAACTAAAAAGGGAAGGGTGGATAAACATTTTATGAATTATCATATATTTTAGTAGGAATCCTTTATCAATAGTAATTTTGTAATTTGGCAGGACAAAAACATATTGAGTATTTGATGAATGTGTCACATTCTGTCAAGGGTAGACAGTGGAGTAAGGAGAGCACAAAGGTGCTTACATGTTCTATATCATCTCAGTCACATATAGTTACCTTCTTGTTGTTTTTTTCTTTTTTGTTTGTTTGTTGTTTTTAATTTAATTTAATTTTATTTTACAATATAATTTAATTCTACATATCAGCCACAGATTCCCTTGTTCTTCCCCCTCCTGCCCCCCTCCCCCTCCCCACCCCCCACTCCCCATTCCCATCTCCTCCAGGCCAAAGCCTCCCCCAAGGATTGAGATCAACCTGGTAGATTCAGTCCAGGCAGGTCCAGTCCCCGCCTCCCAGACTGAGCCAAGTGTCCCTGCATAAGTCCCAGGTTTCAAACAGCCAACTAATGCACTGAGCACAGAACCTAGTCCCACTGCCTAGATGCCTCCCAAACAGATCAAACTAATCAACTGTCTCACCTATTCAGAGGGCCTGATCCAGTTGGGGGCCCCTCAGCCATTGGTTCATAGTTCATGTGTTTCCATTATTTTGGCTATTTGTCCCTGTGCTTTATCCAACCTTGGTCTCAACAATACTCACTCATATAAATCTTCCTCTTTCTCGTCAATTGGACTCCTGGAGCTCCACCCAGGGTCTAGCCTTGGATGTCTGCATCCAGTTCCCTCAGTCATTGGATGGGGTTTCTAGCATGACAATTAGGGTGTTTGGCCATCCTATCACCAGAGTAGGTCAGTTCAGGCTGTCTCTCGACCATTGCCAGCAATCTATTGTGGGGGTGTCTTTGTGGATTCCTGTGGGCCTCTCTAGCACTTTGCTTCTTCCTATTCTCATGTGGTCTTCATTTACCATGGTCCCCTGTTCCTTGTTCTCCTTCTCTGTTCTGATCCACCTGGGATCTCCTGCTCCCCCAAGCTCTCTTTCCCTTGATCCTCGCCCTTCATTACCCCACTCAGTCCAGGCTGTTCATGTAGATCTCATCCATTTCTCAATCATTGGGCAATCCGTGTGTCTTTCTTGGGGGTCCTGTTTTTCAGGTAGCCTCCCTGGTGATGTGAGTAGCAGTCCAGTCATCCTTGTTCCACATCTAGTATCCTCCTATGAGTGAGTACATACCATGTTTGTCTTTCTGAGTCGGGGTTACCTCACTCAGGATGATTTTTTCTAGATCTATCCATTTGTCTGCAACCCTCATGATGTCATTGTTTTTCTCTGCAAAGTAGTATTCCACTATGTATATGTACCACATTTTATTTATCCATTCTTCAGTTGAAGGGCATCTAGATTGTTTCCAGGTTCTGACTATTACAAACAATGTTGATATGAACATAGCTGAGCAAGTGCCCTTCTGGTATGATTGAGCATTCCTTGGGTATATGCCCAAGAGTGGTATAGCTGGATCTTGGGGGAGATTGATTCCCAATTTTCTAAGAAAGCACCATATTGATTTCCAAAGTGGTTGCACAATCTTGCATTCCCGCTAGCAGTGGAGGAGAGTTCCCCTGGCTCCACATCCTCTCCAGCATAAAGTGTCTTCAGTGTTTTTGACCTTAGCCATCAAAACAACTCTGAGATATCACCTTCTTGTTTTGAATTGATCTGTTTTGATATAAAAATTATTATACCTTCCTCATTTGGGGTTACAAGATTTGCTGTTGAATTGTCTTCCTAGGATATTGTTTTCTAGGTCGAATAATTATGGTGTTTATTTGAAGTCTTTTCTTTTCTTTTTATGCAGTGAAAAAGTTTATTCCTATAAGTTTCTCTTTAAAAGCTGCATTTAAGACTATTTGTCCAGCTCAGTGGTAAAGTACTTCCCTAGCATGCAAAATTTTCACCTTACCTTATAGCACTTCAGACAATATTCTTGATGAATTCTTAAATTTGTGATTTTATTTTTGTTAGTGTTTTTTTTTCTTAGTGTATTAAGGTTTTTTTTTTTTACATTTACTTGTTTCAAGTGAGTTTTTGTTTAAAAATATGATTCATTTTTGTGAACTGGTGACCACATACCCTGAATTTCTTAACTACTATTTAAGTTTAAACAGAGTTGATGGTCAACTAATTAAGTTTGTTGATTTTTTTCTTGGTTTGTGACTTACACATATTTCAGCCTAGGAAATATATGTATGCTTGAGAGTAATTATTTCTGGGAGATAGAGTATTCTTGACAAATGGTAGGTCACTCTATTTTGTAGATTTATTTAAATAGGATGCTTCCTTCTGGACTTTGTTTCATAGTTATATCCATTATTACTGATGTTTCCCAATCTTCTTCTCCATAATCTATTGTTATATATATATATATATATATATATATATATATATATATATGTGTGTGTGTGTGTGTTAATATTCAAATGCTTTGATATTGAGTCTCTATAAATTTATACTCATTATACTTTCCCAGTGAATTAACATTTCCATTAATATACAGCCTGTGTTTGTTTTATTTGTACAAATTTTCATTTATCTGTGTATGTGTATGCAGATATATGCTAGTATGCACATGTGGAGATCAGAGGACAAATTTCAGGAGTCAGTTCTCTCCTTCTACTAAGTGGGTCCTGGATATCAAACTTATTTTGTCAGGCTTGGCAGCTAGTGCCTTTAACCAGGGAGCAATCATTCTTGCAGATAAAGTCAGTATTTAAAGCTACAAAGTTTATATAGCATCTACTCTCTGATATTATATATGCTTTATTAATTAATTTACAAGGGAGTTTATTTTTGATAAATATAGTATGAAGCAAATTGTTCAACAAGAACATTAGAACACACATCCACTAATAAAATCAGTTAGCTTTCTATTGTATAATATCTATGCAATTCCTGTCCTATGTGCATTCCACCTTTATCCAAATAACATTTCTTCAACTATATTAGTTCCTTGTTATGCTTGGTTCAATAAATAATCAAGGCTTCTAATGCATTTTCCATTTCATACATGTTATAATTTGCCTCAGAATTCATGTTTAGTTCCTTTATTGAATTCCATATCTCTACAGTGGTTTTCTTGTTTCCTATAGGATTGTATTGGTGTTTGTACATTTGAAATTATTCCTTTTGGATTTTAACAGCTGTTTTGAGGTGCTGCTAAATGATGGTTGAAGTTTCTGGAGGTGCTCTATCTGATGGATGCACAGTGACTCTAGATTTGAGAATTGTGTGTATGTGCTTGCAGAAGTGGTATAGTGTGGACTGAAGCTGTAGCTAAGCTGATAGAGTTCATGCCTCATAGATTAGCATGATGAAGCCCTGGATATTATCCCTACTTTCATACAAAAATGTGTGTGACAGAACACACTTATAATCTCAAAAATTGGAATGCAGACACAGGACAATGAGAACTATAGTGCCAGTATTGGATACACAGTAAGTTTAAAGCCAACCTTGGCTTCATAATAGCTTGTCCCAGAAAATTATTTGTGTCAGATCAAGGATATGCTGTGCCAGGGACTCCATGCAGTCCATTAGAAGATATTTGCATTGATGAAGACTATAAAAGTTCTTAGGAAAATTCTGTGTGAAATCGCACTGCTTTTACAGACCGGTTGCATACTTTGTGGGAATTGCTATTGCAGTCATTCTCCACTCTTATTCCTCCATAAGGGATTTCATAGCTGAGGAAATTACTCTTGGCAATGAGTCTGGTGATTGTAAGAATGCAGGTAAAAACTTTTCTAAGTTAATATATGTGGCTATTCTCAGATTCTATGTGCTAGTGGATCAATTGGTTTAGTTCCTTTACCCTGTTTTTCCTCCCACTTTGATTGATTTCAATAGCATCTCACCATGTAGTGTAAGGAAGCCTAAAACTTAAGATCCTCCTGCCTCAGCCTCCTCAGTGCATGTTTCAAAAGCATAGATCAAGGTGCCTGTCTCTATTGCAGTGTTTTAACTGAACTCTCAAACACCCTAAATCTGTTTTTCTCAGAAGCAGTCCTTAAGTTAAGAGGCTGAAAGCCAAGAAATTCTTTGACTTTTACAATTTAACTTTCTTCTCCTTTGCTTCCTACTCTGTTAGCAGTTGTAGCTTCAGATTGCTGAGTATTCAGCTCTGGATAAATGAAGGCTGATGAGGAAGTACTTCTAGGAATCACAGGACTGTGTTTCCATATTTCTCTTCAGCTCTGGTCCAAATGGTTACTGTATTTTTTTTTTTTTGCTCAATGCCAAATAAAACATAAGTCCTTTTGTAATTTTATCCTAATTCTTTCCTTCTCAATATGTTTCTAATTGAATATAGGAAAATAAGTTGGTTGTTGTCATATACTTGTCTGGTATAGGAGTTTGAATGGGAAATGTGCCCCATAGGCTCAGGCATTTGAACACTTGGTTCCTAACTGGTGTGTGCTATTAGGAGCTGGTTTAGCCTTGCTGAAGGAATTTCACCCCAGAGGGCAGGTTTGGAGAGTTCAGGTTGTTTACTTACTTCAGATTGATGATTAAGATATGACCTCTCAGCTCTCTCCTCTTGCTGTTATGCCTCTAAGCCATGACGGACTTTAATTTCTCCCGTAACCATAAGTCAAAATAAACTCTTCTTTCTGTATGTTGCCTTGAATACGGTTTTTCATCACAGTAGCAGAAAATTAACTAATACATCTGGCATATCTAACATGTATGGCTGTTTTATCTCATGGAAAATTATTTTTCTGCTCCTTAAACAATGTTGATAGAAAAGTAGATAACATAAGTTTGATATTGTTCAGTAGTATGTGTTTTTATTCATGTTTTCTGGAACCTTAGACCTGAATGCATTGCTTTATTATGGCTTAATTTTTTTTTTTTTTTTTTTTTTTTTTTTGGTTTTTCGAGACAGGGTTTCTCTATGTAGCTTTGCGCCTTTCCTGGAACTCACTTGGTAGCCCAGGCTGGCCTCAAACTCACAGAGATCCACCTGCCTCTGCCTCCCAAGTGCTGGGATTAAAGGCGTGCGCCACCACCGCCCAGCTCGGCTTAATATTTTTTAAAAGAGTGCTTGACTAGGGAGGTGGCTCAGTGGGTAAGATTAGTTGTTGTGCAAATACAAGAAACTGAATTCAAAACTACAGTACTCAGAAAAATTCAGGCATGGGTGTACATGCTATATTCCCAGGATTGGTGAGTAAAAAATGGAAAGGCCAAGGAGCTTGATGGACACCCAGACTAGTATAAATAGCAAGCTTCTGATTTATTAGAGAGAAGTTTTGTCTCAAGACAGTAAGTCAAAAAATGATAGCAGAAGACACATCTTGTGTTTTACTGGTTTCTGTATGTTTGTGTAAGCCATTCTCACAAGCCTACATGTAGGCACATTACACCCACACACACATACACACACATACTCATGCACACACACACACCTCACATACACATACATACATTTCATACATACACAAAACAACATGCACATATACATTCAAACCACACACACACACACACACACACACACACACACACACACGAAGAAAAAAATGTAACAACTCTCAGACTAGGAATTATTATCTCTTACTACTCAGCCACACCTTCCTAATTCCTAAAGCTTTCCAGTTTGGCTAATGGAAACAGGCACAACTCCCAGTTCTGCAGCAGCAATGTATATCAGTATTAATAATATTCCTGGGTGGTTCTATCAAAAAATGTGATTTTCCTACCACTAGGTATATGCTGATTTGTACTCAACTGAATTCTTCCCAGACAAGTATTTAATCTCGCCATGTCTTTCTTTGTATAATGATGGATTGATTACTTTGGACTTACAGCTACATTTCACAAAATAGGAGACACAAAAAACCACTTTCTCTTCTTACAAAACATCCCCAAGAGTATTAATGAAAGAACATTATTTGGCTCCTTTGTTTCTCTTTTCTCTGAAAACAAATTTTTGATTATTTAATGAGGAATTTTTCATAAATTACTGTACCTATCCCTAATTTCTTTTACTTATTATAATTTTAATATGAGTTTGATTATCAGCAAAAATTTATTTCAATAATATAATATAAATTTTAATAGCTTCATGAATTGATACAACGTTTAATAACTTTTCAGATTTATTTCAATTTGTATGCATATTTATAAATCAATATTGTGGTTTGCATGTGAAATATGTTCCATAGACTCTTGGGTTGATGACTTGGTACTCATTATGAAATTCAGAAATGGACCTTTGAGGTAATGACTAAACATGAGGGAAATAGCCTTACCAATGAGTTGATCAATTGGTAGACTAATAATTGAATTGACTATTTAGAGGCTGAAGAATTTGACTATTGGGGCTTGACTGGATGCAATTTGGCACTGTGAAGGGAAAATCACTTCTTTAATCCCTCTCCCTCTGCTAACGGGCTGTTGTCAAGTGAACATCTCTCTTCTGCCATGATCATCAACCATGCTGTCTGTGCTTTGCCACAGCCTAACAATGAATGGAGACAGCCAATGATAGATTGAAAAGTTAGCAAACTTGAGCCCAATAAATCTTTCCTCCCTCATTTGAATTTCCCCAGGATTTTATCAAAGAAACTAAAATGAATACAGAAAGTT
This sequence comes from Peromyscus maniculatus bairdii, assembly GCF_049852395.1. Classification (NCBI taxonomy): domain Eukaryota; kingdom Metazoa; phylum Chordata; class Mammalia; order Rodentia; family Cricetidae; genus Peromyscus; species Peromyscus maniculatus. The sequence goes on along the minus strand of NC_134863.1, from coordinate 51,630,918 downwards.
GATGCTGCAATGTGGGCTGTGTTTTAAGATTATATTTGACCATTCAGCACAGAAATATTTGTACTTGGATTTCTGGAGAAATCGAAGTGTAGAGAAGCCAGCTTATAAATCTTAGCATGCAATAGATGGAACTTGATGGGTTATTCTTGTAGAGTTAAGAATACTTGACAGGCAATAAGAATGCAGATGTGGAGTGTGCCAGTGATGCTTCAAATAGGAGTGAGGACTCGCTCACCATGTATCAAATCAAGTAAGAATCAGTCATCTGTCTTAACATCTCTTGGAAAAAAAATTCTATAGTTTGTTCATATATTAAGTATTTGTGTGAGGCTGAATTTAAAAGCTAATCTGTAATGAAGTATGAAGGGAGCTCAGCATTCAGTTGCTAACATGCCTGTGGATGCTGATTCCTCCTCCGCCTATGAGAAAAACATTTAACAATGTTCATTTTTCAGGATTACATTTGCATTGTTCATGAAGGGTTCTAGCAGGGCTGAGCATGGCAAACAAAGACCTGAGCCTGGCGAACATGCCATCAACAGACTAGTGCTCCTCCTAATCGTTGTCAGATAAACTTCTCATTGAGGTAAGCAGTGATTAATATAGATTCATTACTGTTCAAAGTGTTGAATATATGCAACTGTGTGCTTAGCTATAAATGTGACATCTATACAAACACTACCCACAAAGGCTGAAGGGACACCTGAGATGGGGTACACAGAGAATGTAAGATCTGGAAGATGGGGAGGGATGCTATAAAACAGTTTTCTAACATAACATGGCTTTTTCACACATATGAAACATAGCAGCTGTGGTTACTTATGCAAGAGTTCATAAGATCAAGATAGTTAAAAGTTCCAGGATGGGTAGGGGAGGTGCTACTGAGGATCTAGCCCTATTTGAGAGGCTATTTGCAGTTGTTGGATGCTACTATAGAAAAAGACACTTTTCTATTTCAATTATTATTACTGTATTATTTTATGAATATGGGTATGCAGTATATATGCCTTGCCCTCAGAGTCTAGAAAAATGTTCCAGGTTCCCTGAGACTGGAGTTGCAGCTGGTTATAAGCCAGCATGTGAGAGTGTGAGATAGAGACCTCTCAGGTCTTCTTGAGTAAGAGCCTGTGCATGATTTCTGAGCTATCCTTCCCTTCTCAAGTCATTCTTTAGGAATGTGTCCACTGGGAGTTTTGCCAGGTCCAAGTGGATGACCTCCATTTGGATATGGGCAGCATTAATTGGATTCAGTGAGTAAATAAATAAATAAATAAATAAATAAATAAATAAATAAATAAATAATAAAATGAGTACCTGAAGTTGGGAATGAGATATGAAATGATTAAGGGTGTTCTAGGGCGAACGGAAGGGTGAGGGTGATTATGGTCAATATATATTACATACATGTATAAGACTTCTCAGAATGAATTAAATAAATATCATCAACATTTAAACTGGTGACTAGATTGTCACAAAACATTGTTAAATATACTTTGGTTTCAGATTAGAAAAGAATGTAGATCTATCTCTAGAATTGCCTCAAATGCACTTCTACATTTCTACTAGTATTATTATTATATTGTAATAGAAATCAACCTTGAAAATTGGAAAAACTGTTCAATATCACACACAAATATTCAATAAAGATTGAAATATTTCTGCCAAAATTACCATATGAACATATGAATATACTCTTATGAACAATTCATTTTATAATTAATAAGTAATAAAATCATACACAAAGTAATTATTTTTTATAAGTTTCTTCAAACTATTTTCAATTGGTTTGTTTTGTACTCTTATTTTATATACCTATTTATACAGGGTCATGTTATTTTTTTTTTCAGGTGAATAAGACTCATGGAAAGACAAAAGTTTAAGAAACCCTCCTATAAATAAATTTCAAAAGAAAAGCAATTCTGAGAGTTTTATCACACCATATCATGTGTTGAATCAGTTCACATTTGTCGGAACAGTGGGTTTCCCTTCTTCCCACACTAGGAGGTTAATGTTCTATGGAAGATGTTCGCAGTACTACTGCAGGGTCCTGTGCTGTTCTTTTCTTTCTCACTGCTGGAAAGCAACCGAGAATGGTAATTTAAATTCAATCCAGGCAGCATCCCATTCCTCAGACAATTTGAATTATCTTCCACTCAATGCCTCTTACACTGTATCTATCTTATTGACTTACATAAATAATTATACTGAAGGATGTTTTGTTCCTTTATTATTTGTTTTCCTTTCATCTTACTAAGCCACAATATTTGAGGCTGGTAAACACTTAAAGGAAAATTATATTTCAGCACACTCCTTTCAATATGACTTTCTCCTTTCCATGATCTCTTTCCTCAATTACCTGCCATTCCAACAGTTTTGAACAATATCTTTCACTACTGATAAAATCATGGCTTTCTACTTGTTTTGAATGACCTCTCAAGATAAACATAAAAACATGTTTCTCTAATCAATTATGGTCCTTTCTGTTATTACTTTTTTTATTTTTGAAATTAAAATACATCATTGCACCATTTCCTTTTCTCCCTTTAACTCCGCTCATGAGCTCTATCTGCTCTCTCTAAATTCATAGCTTTTCTTTTGTTCAGTGTTGTAAAATATGTGTGTGTCCTAAGTATATAAATTCAACATTTATATGCTTATTATAATACATGAATAGTTAATCTGGCCAATGTTTTCTATATATGTGTCCCTGGCTGATCCTTTGGTATTAGATAACCAATTATAGGGCATCTTCTGGAGAAGACTATTTCTCCCCCTTTTAAAATTTCATATTTATTTACAATTTATTTTTTATTTCCTTGTCTAGGATTGGGGCCCAGTGAGATTTCCATTTTTGTTAGTTCTCTTGTAAAGGTCTAAAATCATCTCTAGAACTTGTTTATTTTGGTTTTCTATGATTATTTTAAATATTTTTTTTATAACTAAGACTTTGTGGAAACCAATTTTTTTTCTTAAATGTGCTACACTATAACCCATTACAATATTGCCTGAAATGAATATCAAATGATTTCTCCTTAGCATTTTATATGAAATATAATGCTTCTTTTGGGTTGAAATCACAAAACACAAGAAATTGTCATGAGATTATCTGCTTGTAGTTTTAAATAGATTAGTACAGTTGTTCCCTTAATGTCCATATGCATTAAAGATGCTATGTCAGAATTTTTTTTTCATATGAGAGATAAGGGAACAAGTATAATTTTGTTTTTAAAGTTCTTATTAGAAATATATTTCTCACACAACAACATCATTTAATGCATAGTGATTAAAGAAGATGAATTTTAGAACCAAATGTGGGGTTATAATATGTGAAAGCTGTCTGAGGCTGAGATTAATTCTTCTCTACACAGAAACACTATATGCTCCAGCATCCTTTATTTATTAGCTACGTGTACAAACCTAGTTCCATTTCATATCTGAGTGAAGCTTTGCAATTATTTATCCTGATAATGAATGGTCCTCAAGCTCAAGGTGGGCAGCAAAACAGTAAACACATCATCATTAATCAGCTACAACAAAGAGTGCATTGTCAAGAGTAATTGTAAATCAGAAATGAGCCCGCTGCATGAAAGTCTTGTTTTTGAGGGGGAAAATTTTTTTTTGGTGAACTAATACTATGTATAATAGTATAGTGCACTAAAAGACTTTTAGACAATATGGCAATATAGTACAAATCTAATGACATTTACTCTCCCAATTCTGGTTAGAATACATAAGATAATTTTCAATATAAGCTTGAAAATGTTATATTAGGGTCATTGCTTTAAAGGTTCCAGTATGATTGGGTGTCAAATGATATGGCAGCGAGTGTAGTGGTGAATAAAATTTGTTCATCTCATATCAAATAACAAAAGAAAGAATAAAAGAGGATTGTGGAATACTCTCCCTGTCATGCTTTTAAAGACCTAAGGCCTTCTTGCTATAATCTACTCCTCACAGAGCTCAGGACTTACTTGTGGAGCCATTCATGGGACCAAACTTGTAATGTATGTCTCTGTGGATTCAATATCCCCACTACAGCATGTTTTCTGCACAGATTTGCTTTCTACGATTTCATTTGGCTTCAGTAAATTGTAATCTGAAAAATACAAAAAGACATTTTCCATGGATGAATCATTTATGTTTTATTTGGTGCACCCTTCTGGGTACACAACCTTGAGACATGTCACTTTGTACTGTATAAGATAGAAATCACCATTACTACCCCCGACCCTAACTCCCTCTCTTTCTTTCAACTTTTAGTTTATTCGTGTGTTTTGTGTATTTGTGTGTGTATTTTGTGTGTGTATGTGGTGTGTGTGTGTGTGTGTGTGTGTGTGTGTGTGTGTTACTTGTATATGTGCTTTTCATAGGTGTCTAGCTTTGCATGTGTGAGACCAGAAGAAGGCATCAGTTCTTTGGACTTGAAATTACAGGTTGAATCTCCCAACATGGATGCTTTTAACCAAGTATAAGTCCTTATGGAAGAGCATCAAGAGCTTATAAGTTCCGAGCTCTCTCCAGACTCCCATTTATTTCTTAGCGTAGGAAAACACAAGGCAAAAAGACTTCAGTGTATATATGCTACTTCATTCCCTGTTCATTTGCAAATGACAGACCATTACATGATACAATACACAGATAGGAGCAGGGGCTTCGAAAGGTAGACGAAGGTTTACTTAGCATGCTTCATTTGTAATTTAAATTGTTTCAGACAAAGCATCAGATTAGTAGATGATAAATCACTATAAATAATTTTAAAATATATAATAACAGAAAAATATTATCAATGATATTTTGTCTCAACTTTTTATTTTTATTTTTATATAGTTTAGTCTCATTTGAAATGTGACTATTAGTCTTACCTCCATGTAAAAGCGCTTGAACTTGGTACTTCTACACCTTAATGTGTCTACCTCCCTTTCTTTTAGAATTTTTTTTTCCATTTCCATTTCTGTTTCTTCCTTTTTGTCAGAAGCATTTCTTTTTCTACTCATCTGTCCAGCTCTCCATCTTTCCTTGCAGATTGATTGAACTACAAAATTAAATGAACTACTTCCATACCATCTGTTTCTCATCAATAAGCAGAAGCACACATCTTACTGAATGTATTGTTAAATGCCTATTTGTTTTTCTTTGCATGTTGTAATACCACATAGGAGAAATCCAAAACAACTATTAATTCTTGTGGAATTCATTGAATGTCACCAGAAAGCATAATCCCTTACATGTAAAAAAAATTATGCTACTCCCAATATGTAAATTTTGTGCCAGAATAATTACTTTTAATTGCATAAGTTTGACTTTTATGATGTTATGTCTAATTATTCTCTAAGAAAGAACTGCATGATTAAAGATACAATGGTGCTAAAATTAAATTGTGAGTCACTTCTCATGTGAAGTTCTATTTTGACTTAATATCCTTATTTCCATGAAGACATAGATGCTTGCACTTGATAAACTTAATGGCTAAATTTATATTTAACTTAGGATTTTCTAAAGCTTCTAAAATAGTTTATTTGTTATCATGAGTGAGTATGTGGCACAAGCCAACCACAGTGCATGCATGGTTAGAAGATTTGAGGGAGGGAATTTTCTCTCCCAACATAGGGATTTCGAAGATGGACCTTGCTAACAAATATCCTAACCTGCTGAATCATCTTGCCAACCAGGCCTTGCATTTTTTGATGTGTACCCTGTAGGTCTAAACTATTCTGGAATTTTTTTATGCAGTAGGTGACTAATAAGTGCATAATTGCTATGGTACTTCCCTTCAAAGTTAAAAAAGATGAGAAAGTCATGATAAAAGTAAATTATAAACCAAATGTAGAGGCAGTGGAGATGGTAAGTTGTCTAATTGAGCAAGATGAGGATCTGAGTAGAGTTCCTCAACATCCTTATAAAACTCTATGTGTCACCATGTACCTAGAACCATCAGCTCTGTGGAGAGTGGAAAGGGGAGAATTATCAAGGTTTACCACCAGTTTAGATCCAGGTGCCATGGCAGGTCCTTTCTCAAAGAAATAAAGTGGAGTGAGACACTCTATGCTATTTGTACACACAGGTGGGGTCCCCTGCACAGATATGCATATACAACACACACACACACACACACACACACACACACACACACACACACACACGTACGCAAGCAAGCATGCACACTCACATGCACACATGTTCCATACACATACACATAAACATATAAAATCTTTTCTTAAAAAATGTATTTTCCTATTACAAACAATGCTGATATGAACATAGCTGAGCAAGTGCTCTTGTGGTATGATTGAGCATTTCTTGGGTATATGCCCAGAAGTGGTATAGTTGGATCTTGGGGGAGATTGATTCCCAATTTTCTAAGAAAGAGCCATATTGATTTCCAAAGTGGTTGTACAAGCTTGCATTCCCACCAGCAGTGGAGGAGAGTTCCCCTAGTTCCACATCCTCTCCAGCATAAAGTGTCTTCAGTGTTTTTGATCTTAGCCACTCTGACAGGCGTAAGGTGGTATCTCAGAGTTGTTTTGATTTGCATTTCCCTGATGATTAAGGATGTTGAACAATTTCTTAAATGTCTTTCAGCCATTTGGGTTTCCTCTGTTGAGAATTCTCTGTTTAGTTCTAAAGCCCATTTCTCAATTGGACTGTTGGTCGTTATGATCTCTAATTTCTTGAGTTCCTTATATATTCTGGATATCAGTCCTCTGTCACAAGTGGGGTTGGTGAAGATCTTTTCCCATTCTGTAGGCTGTCGCTTTCCCTTGTTGACCATATCCCAGCTATGTTCATATCAGCATTGTTTGTGATAGCCAAAACCTGGAAACAACCTAGATGCCCTTCAACTGAAGAATGGATAAATAAATTGTGGCACATATACACAAGGGAATACTACTCAGCAGAGAAAAACAATGACATCATACGGTTTGCAGGCAAATGGATGGATCTAGAAAAAATCATCCTGAGTGAGGTAACCCAGACTCAGAAAGACAAATATGGTATGTACTCACTCATAGGAAGATGCTAGATGTGGAACAAGGATGACTGGACTGCTACTCACATCACCAGTGAGGCTACCTGGAAAAGGGGACCCCAAAAAATACACGGAGAAATGGATGAGATCTACATGAACAGCCTGGTCATGAGTGGGAACAATGAAGGGCGACCGTCGAGGGAAAGAGTGGGAGATCCTAGCTGGATCAAGAAAAGAGAGGGAGAAGAAGGAATAGGAGACCATGGTAAATGAAGACCACATGAGAAGGGGAGGAAGCAGAGAGCTAGGGAGGCCCACGGAGATCCACAAAGATACCCCCGCAAAAGACTGCTGGCAATGGTCGAGAGACGGCAGGAACTGACCTACTCTGGTGATGGGATGGCCAGACACCCTGATAGTTGTGCCATAAACCCCATCCAAGGACTGAGGAATCTGGATGCAGACATCCACGGCTGGGCCCCTGGTGGAGCACTGGAAGTCTAATTAGTGAGAAAGAAGAGGGTTTATATGAGCGAGAATTGTTGAAGCCAAGGTTGGATAAAGCACAGGGACAAATAACCAAATGAATGGAATCACAGGATCTATGAACCAAAGGCTGAGGGGCCCCCAACTGAATCAGGCCCCCAACCTGAACGGGTGAGACAGTCATTTGGCTTGATCTGTTTGGGAGGCAGCTCTGCGTTGGTGCCGGGTCCTGGGCTCGTTGCATGAGTTGGCTGTTTGAATCCTAGGACTTATGCAGGGACGCTTGGCTCGGTCTGGGAGGGGGGGACTGGACCTGCCTGGACTGAGTCTACCAGGTCAATCCCGGTCCTCGGGGGAGACCTTGATCTGGAGGAAGTGGGAATGGGGGGTGGGCTGAGGGAAGGGGGAGGGGGACGAGAGGGGGAGAACAGGGGAATCTGTGGCTATTATGTTGAACTGAATAGTGTTGTAAAATAAAATAAAAAAAATGTATTTTCCTATATACTAGGTTATTTACAATTTCAAAAACTAGCACAATGGCTTCAGAGAAACACTATAATTATGTTTATCTGATGCCAAAAAATAATTCTACCAAGTATATCTACTCATCTGCAACAGTCAAAGATATTGTGAATCTAATTTCAGAAAGGAAGACCCTCATTGTCATAGATGACCTGAGTTTTGCTGTGTTAGTTTTGCTGAAACAAGCTCAGTTTTAATAACTTCCTCTCTTTTACAGCCTCACGTTGTCTCAACACTGTAAAAAATCTATCTTCAATTTATATATAATTCATACAAAAATAGTGAAATATTTTAAACAAAGTATTTGGCATATTACCTGATAGTCTATATTATACAATGCATATTATGAAAGACACTGACTGACCAACCCTACTAGCTGGTATTATTCAGAGACTAAAAAAGTGAACAATAATGTAGTTTGTACTTTACTGTATATATTTTATAAAAAAGAGTAGTAAAGGGCAATGTACTTCACTAACGTTCTTTAAAAGTTATGACATGCATATTATCACTGGGGAGACAAGGAAAATGCACAGTAAAGAATATATTCCAATGCAGAATTGATATTGTTTCAGTACTGAAATGAGATGAGGGTGATAGAAACATGTTACAGAACTAAAAGTCATCCTGTTTAGTTTTGAAGCATCCTTAGTCATCATAACTTCTGGTTCATTTTCAACTCTGCTATCTCATTTCTTAGGTTATGTTGCCGGTGACTTGTGAGATGAACTTTGAAGACAGTGATTACAGTCCTAGCTCACCTCATCCTCCTAAAATTACTGCAATTATGTTTCTCATAAGATATTCTGTGATTTTTAATGGTTGAGCAGTACTTAGAGATATACCTTCATATATATATATATATATATATATATATATATATATATATATATATATATATATTTGGTGATTTTTTTTTGTGCTAAAATGTGGTGATATTTTATTTGTGCTTTAATAAATAAAGCTTGCCTGGAGATCAGAGGAAGAAGCCAGCTGTTATAAGTAAACAAAGAAGTCAGGCAACAGTAGCACACTCCTTTAATCCTATCACTTGGCAGGCAGGGATCTGTCTGGATCTCTGTGAGTTCAAGGCCACACTGGAAACAGAGCCAGGTGTAGTGGCACACGCCTTGAATTCCAACTCTAGTTAACCATGGAGGTTTGGAGGGCTGTACAAACAGACAGGAAGTGACAGAGCTGGCAAGGAAGAGGAAGTGATGTAGCTGGACAGAGAGAGCAAATTAGATGGCAGAACAGCAAGGCATATAGACGTGGGTAGTCGGGAAGTATCTCTTATTTAGAAGCTGAGATATCAGTGAGATGAGGTTAGCTTGTGGCTGTTCTTATTCCTCTGATCTCTCTCAGGCTTTTACCCCTATATCTGACTCTGTGTTTTTTATTTAATGACTGTTTTAGCAATCATCTACATATATATACACACATATATACATATATAATGCAATTTATATAATTTCCAGTAAATGATAAGAGTTCAAGTGAGCAGAAACAGTATTTTAAGGGCATATAAACTTTCACTTTTAAGTGTGTTTCTGGGATTGAACTGAGGCTGTCATGAATGTACATCAAGCAAGTTACTTGTTGAATGTTCTCACCAGCCCAACTTCCACGTTTGACTTTTGATACTGAGGTTAAAAAACCAATGTAGTAAATTTAAGCAACGTAAGCTGAAGACACTCTGGAGTGCTTTAAATTCATTGTACAAATTGAGTACTAGCAAAGTGAAAATTAAACTGTGAGAATGATAGTCAGCTAGAGAATTTTAATAATTGTTTTTCATGTATAGCTTTCTGATAATACAAGGTTTGCTGATATGACACACTCATTTTATTGTAATTTAATTGACTGTGTTCAGTACTGTAAAATAGAATACAAGCCAAGGCTGGAAAGAGCCTCTGCCTGCTTCATGGTAAGCTGTGTCCCACAACAGGAGACACTTTCCCAGAAACTTTTCTAACCATACATTGACTAAAAAAGCCAGGAACTTATCCAAAATGCCCATTTCAGAATTTAGAGATCAAATGAGTGATTTCAAAAATATTTTCTCTGCAAGTTATAGGGAAAAAAATCTAGCTACCAAGCCAGCCACAACAACCTCCACCTACAGTCTATCATGCCTGCAAGGTGTGCTTCGTACAATGGCAGCACAGAGCATATGGGCATGCCCAACCAATATTTGATTTAACTTGAAGCCCACCCCATGAGAGAGATCCCATGCTCTATCCTCCCTAGATGGCAGGAGACTGGATAACTCAAAGACCTAGGGTAGAATCAAACATGACTGGAAAAAAATCAATGAAATGTTTCCTAGTGTAATTCTGCAATAGTCAGACATCAACGCCTTGTTCATCTATCATCATAGAGGCTTCCTCCAGAAGCAGATAGGAGTGGGTGCAGAGACACACAGACATTATGTGAGGGGAGAGAGGAAGAGAGAGAGAGAGAGAGAGAGAGAGAGAGAGAGAGAGAGAGAGAGAGAGAGAGTCTAAATTGTAGGTCTTCATAAGGTCCCTCCCCTTGGAGATCAGGGAATCCAGGTTAAGGAGGGGGAGGAAAGATTGCAGAAGTGAGAGGGCATGGAGCACACCAGGAGAACATGCCTCACTGAATCAGCTGAACAGGACTCACAGAGACCTGCATGGGCCTTTAAGAGATAATCTTTGTATTTTATAGCTATTGGCTTGGTTCTATTGTGAGACTCCTAACAGTGAGAAAGGCTGTGTTTTTAACTCTTATGCCTGCTCTTGAGACTCTTTACCTACTATTTGGTTGCTTTGTCTAGCCTCCATATGAGGATTTTCAGCTTGTCTTATTGTATCTTGTTTTGTCTTGTATGGCTGTTGTGTCTTGGAGGCCCGCTCTTTTCTAAAGAGGGAATTGAGGGGCATTGGATCTACGGGTGAGGGGAGATGGGTTTGCTAGGAGGAGAGGAGCAAGAGGAAACTATGGTTGGGATGTATTGTATGAGAGAAGAATCTAATGAGAGATGGGGGAAGAGAGAGGGGGGGCGATTGAGAGAGAGAGAGAGAGAGAGAGAGAGAGAGAGAGAGAGAGAGAGAGAGAGAGAGAGAGAGAGAGGAAAGAGATGCTTTCTTTAAATGAAGGAATGAAGATTTGAAAAACATTTTCATTTTTCTTTGTTGGTTAACCCTATTAGTAAGAACCATGGAATTCTATTCATTAGAATGAATTTATTGATCAGAATGACATGAGCTACATGGAAAAGAGGCTGACTTCAAAACAGGCAGCGAAGGAACATATGTAAATACTGTGGTAGAAGTGCAATGAAGTGAGGAATTAAACTGCTTAATTTAGACCTTCATGGTCAGAAAAAGCAAGGCAGAAGGACAAGCAGATGGGCATAACAAACAAAAACATGTTTTCAAAATGGGAAAGCATGTACATGTAAGTAAGAAAAAGTCGTGTGTCTTGATTATGAAGCAATTAAAATCCGCATATAACTGAAAGTTTATCATCTGAGAGCATCATTTCCTTTTAATTCATTATCTGTAAATCTCCTTTGACTCAATTCTTTCTCATTACATTTATATTTCAATTCCTACTTAAGAAACTAAAATAGGACATGTTCCTATAGATGCCCTTTGGTGTTTTCAGATTCCTAAAATATGTAGAATTTATATTTCTTTAAATGTGTTTGTTCTCAAATACTTTTCATGTTTTATAGTGGTCACATTTAGAATCCTTTCTTCATTTTGGATTGCACAGTACATTATTATCATGGCTCAAAGGCCAGTGCAATAGCACATCAGACTTCCTTGTTCCTGATTTTAACTTTGACCTTGGGGATCCGTTCTTCCCTCTCTCTCCAGCCACTATAGTCACCTCAGCCACTAGTTGTAGATGTAACCAACCGTCTTATTAAATAAGAAACACAGAAACAATGTAAAAGAGAAAGCCGAGAAGTCAGAGCTCAGAGCTAAAATCTCACCCTTCCTCCTGCTGTCCCAGCTTCGCGAAGAGACCTACTTCCTGTCGGTTCGTATTTTTAAAGTATGTTGTTCTGCCTTCTCATTGGTTGTAAACCCAAACACATGACTGCCTCGTCACTGTCTGAATGTACAGCCCCCTAGGTCTTAAAGGCATATGTCTCCAATGCTGGCTGTATCCCTGAACACACAGAGATCTTATGGGATTAAAGGCGTGTGCCGCCACCGCCACACTCTTGCTATGGCTCTAATAGCTCTGACCCTGAACACACAGATATCTATGGGATTAAAGGCGTGTGCCACCACCTCCACACTCTTGCTATGGCTCTAATAGCTCTGACTCCCAGACAACTTTATTTATTAACATACAATCAAAATAATAATTCAGTACAATTAGATTATCACCACATTTCCCCTTTTCTATTTTAATAAAAAGAAAAAGAAAGCAAAAGGTTATAACTAACAAAAGAAAAACTATATACAAAAGTACAATAACTATATACAATACATACAAGTAATAAATACCTAAACAGGTATTTGACAAATCAGAGAAAATAATTCCATTATCTATCCTATTTTGGTAAATCCAAGATGTATCTAATGCACTTTTTATCCTAATTAATTTTCAACTATAACTAACTAATCTTCAACCATAACTAACTAATCTTCAACTCCCTCAGAGACCCAAGAAGGGAATAATAGTAGCTAACAAAAATAAAAACAGGAAGTGCATGCAAGCAACTTCCAAAAAATTTTGTGAGTTGACAGAAACAGCCAGCTGCCTGGGCAGTCACCTGAGGTTTCTCCGCAGTGTTGGGGCATCATCTTCAGCCTATAGGCTTAGTGTATCTGACAGACTCATTTGTGAAGTAGGATGTACACAAGGTCAACAGTTCAACCTCACATTGGGTGAGAGCAGTCCACGTACCAGAAACACCTGAATTCCACTAGTGTCCTGTCATGATTCAGGATTTTAAATTCTGGAAATTGTTGACAGTTTTTTAATTCAGCTGTCCATTCTTCTTGGCTGTGTATATATGGCTTCATCTCAGCATCCCCTTCTTCTCCACATCCCTCTATTAAATGCCAGTCTACTTTTGAGAGGCATGAGCTTTCAGTTGCTGTTCCATTGTACAACAGAATCCATCGGCCCTCTGCCTGTTAAGCTGCCTTTGAAGAAAAGGGCACCGTACCTTTTCCGGATGCGAAGGCCACTTCAGGGATGGGGCCATATTGTCCTGGCCTCAGAAGATGCCTTTTGATAAAGCCATAACCACACTTGTTTTGGCAAGAATCAGTAGTCCCTTGTTTCGTGATCTGTCTGTCCATTTTGTCCTGTTGATTCGAGGATACTTTGTTGTCCAGTGGCTAACTTTTGCCAGAATGAAAGTTGACTCCATATGCAGTTTCCTCAATGCCCATATTTTCTCTAAAGTAGATTGGTACTGCCAGGAGCCGACATGTCTCAAAAAAGAAAAATTTTCTAAGTTATTAAAACATTTTAAATGTCATATTCTGTAGATCTCTGAAGGGTTTGAAGATGACCTGTCTAAAACATCTCTGCTCAATTTTTAAAACATATCTAATATGACTACAAATTCTATGATAATGTCTAACTACTAGCTTTCATTTCTTTATATCCTAATAGTTGATAATAATAACATTCAAGGATCAGAAATTTGCATTACATTGTTAAATGGATGGAATAAATACAATTAGAAATATACATATAGCATTTTCTAACAATATCAGTTTCAATATTGTGTACAATATAAAACAATTCAATCCAATGTAAAGTATTTAAAACTAGTAATTGTCTTTTTCTCTTCTTTCTTTCTCTTTTTTTTTTTTAAACAAGAACTTTAAATCTAATCTCCTTTGCTTAGCCTTTTTCCTAACCCTTGACAATAACTTGTAACCAACCCCCCTAAATACTGAAAATTATCCCAGACCCAAAACCCATTAAAAAGACCAAAAAACCACCTGCCCCACACCACCTCTTTGGGAATGTGGGCGTCGTATTCTTAAAATTGCTTCCTGCTGGGTATGGGCGAAGTTTTCTTTATCCTGAAAGAAAAATTTTAGGTTAATTGTCAAATTCTAGGAGAGGTAACTATATCCTTCATTATCCAGTCTGTGTATAATGCCAAAGTTGAGGGTTTATCTCAAGTCCTTATTCAAGTAGTCTTTGAGACTGGATCATCTCAGCTAGTCATCTCAAATTTGCTCTGAGCACCTTGTAGTTCAAAGCTGATCTATGGATGATGTTTGTCAGCTTAATGATATTATTATTGTCCACATGGAATTGTTGTTGTTGTGGGGCCCCATCTTCTTTCTGGAGACTTCAGTTGATGTTAGGCCTGGCCATGATTTCCTGCAGAAAACTGATAAGAGACTAGAACACAAAAACATATATATGCATCTAGCCTTTTTTCTAGAATTAGTTAGTACTCTATGTGACCATTCATATCTTAACAAAGTTTAAAATGTATATATATATATATTAATCTTGTAAATTTTGATATAAAATTTATACTTTGAGAAAAGTTTAAAGAATCAGAATAGAATCAAAGAGTTGAGATTAGTAATAGAATAGTCCCTTAATTAATTTTGCTTTTGTCCTGTACCATAGCAGAAGATGTGGTGGTATTGTGTTCACCAAAATATTGTGTACCTTAATAAACTTATCTGGGGTCAGAGAACAGACAGCCACTAGATACAAAGGCTAGAAAATGGTGGCACTCACACCTTTAATCCTAGCATTCCAGAGATAGAAATCCCTCTGTATCTCTGTGAGTTCAAGGCCACATTGGAAACAGCCAAGCATGGTGACACGCCTTTAATCCCAGAAAGCCAGCCTTTAATCCCAAGGAGTGGTGGTAGAAAGTAGAAAGATATATAAGGCGTGAGGACCAGAAACTAGAGGAATTTGGCTGGTTAAGCATTTGGCTGGTTAAGCATGTGGCCTGGTTAAGCTTTCAGGCTATGGAGCAACACAGTACAGCTGAGATTCATTCGGGATGAGGACACAGAAGCTTCCAGTCTGAGGAAACAGGACCAGCTGAGGATCCGGCAAGGTGGGATAGCTGTGGTTTGTTCTGTCTCTCTGATCTACCAGCATGGACCCCCGATAACTCGCCTCAGGTTTGATTTTATTAATAAGAACTTTTAAGATTCCTGCTACATCTGGCGCCCAACGTTTGTGTTATGAATTCATGAAAAAGCTGTTTGCCTGTGGCCTTGTGAGCCCCAGCTCAGGCCCAAGCTACACTCGGTAGGATTTGCTGAAGGAGACAGAGGCAGGAGGATCCCGAGTTTGAGGCCGGCCTAGGAGGCTTGGGAGAAGCTTTGGCCCGGACTGAGCCACAAACAGTGGAGGGACCATGGAAGCAGTGGCTACTGCTCCATGTTGCCAGCTCCTTCTCATCATGTTGGTGACTGCGGTGATGCTGCTACCTGGGACGAAGGATTTACTGCTGCTGGTTCAGAGAAGAATTGCCAGGACCATCGTGTTACAAGAAAGCATCGGCAAAGGTCAGTTTGGAAAAATTTGGCAAGACAAATGGTGGGGAGAAATTGTTGTGAAGATTTTCTGTTCTAGGGAAGAATGTTCATGGTTCCGAGAGACAGACATTTATCAGACTGTGATTGCTCCAAACCACAGAGGAGGCAAAAAAAAAAAAAAAAAAAAAAAAAAAAAAATCCGCAGGAAACCATGACTACGCCTAACAGTGACTTTGAAATCTTCAAAAAGATGACAGGATCCTACAATGATGATTCCACATGGACTATGATAAAGCCATTAAGCCGATTAACACCATGGAAAAATCGACTTTGGACTACAAACTGGTCAGGACAATTTCGAGAGGACTAGTTGAGATGATCCAGCCTGACAGACTACTCAAACAAGGACTTGAGACTGGACAAATGATACAGGACTTGATGATTAACCCAAAAAATTTCTTTTCAAGATTCCCTAAAGATATCTTTACCCCTAGAAAGCAAAAAGAAAAAGAGAATATAGATATGAGATAGATCATCGAATCTACTCTGAGAAAAAAGATAAAGAAATAATAGGATAAATAGGTAGATCATTGAATCTACACTGAAGAAAAAGGGGAAGATATAAAAATGACAAAAGGTAGACTACTGAATCTATTATGAAAAGAAAAAAGAGAAAATATGGATATGATAAGATAAAAAGGGAGATTATGGAATCTACTTTTAAAAAGGAACTACTTGTTTTAAATAAGATAAGTAATGAAAATTTTTTTGGTCTGAGTTTATCAGATATTACTGGACTGGACATTGTCAATATATATAATGGAGTTTTTTATCTGAAAAATGTTAATGGACTAGACATCATTAATGTAATTTTGGCTGTATATATTGTATATGCTTATTGGATAGTTTTTCTTGTATTAGTTATAAGCTTTTTTAATTTTAGACAAAAAGAGAGGAGATGTGGTGGTATTGTGTTCACCAAAATATTGTGTACCTTAATAAACTTATCTGGGGTCAGAGAACAGACAGCCACTAGATACAAAGGCTAGAAAATGGTGGCACTCACACCTTTAATCCTAGCATTCCAGAGATAGAAATCCCTCTGTATCTCTGTGAGTTCAAGGCCACATTGGAAACAGCCAAGCATGGTGACACGCCTTTAATCCCAGAAAGCCAGCCTTTAATCCCAAGGAGTGGTGGTAGAAAGTAGAAAGATATATAAGGCGTGAGGACCAGAAACTAGAGGAATTTGGCTGGTTAAGCATTTGGCTGGTTAAGCATGTGGCCTGGTTAAGCTTTCAGGCTATGGAGCAACACAGTACAGCTGAGATTCATTCGGGATGAGGACACAGAAGCTTCCAGTCTGAGGAAACAGGACCAGCTGAGGATCCGGCGAGGTGGGATAGCTGTGGTTTGTTCTGTCTCTCTGATCTACCAGCATGGACCCCCGATAACTCGCCTCAGGTTTGATTTTATTAATAAGAACTTTTAAGATTCCTGCTACAACTAGTAACTCCATTTGACAGGAAATCTTCATAAGTTCAACTTGGTTAGATTACCCATGTCTACAGTCATGATATTTTATCTGTGTCTGGTTTATTTTACTTCACATGATGAATAACTGTTTTCCAGTTCCACTTAAATCTTAACAAATGTCAAACTTTAATTCTTTTTCAAAGCTAAACATTTTTCCATTATGCACATGTTCAATGTGTCCTAGATTTATTTCTGGTACTATAATAAAATGTTTAGGAAAAAACAACTTGGGAATAGAGTTTATCTTAGTCTAAATCTTTCAGGTTATAGTCCATCATTTCAAGGAAGTCACAGTGGCAGGGGATGGAAGCAGTAATCCCCTACTGATATCATATCAACAATCAGTAGCAGGGAGAAATAAATACATAAATGCTCACTTTCTTGCTTTCCAGTGTTCAGTTGGACTTCCCCACATTTACACAACCCAAGAACTCCTGCCCAATTCATGGTATTGTCCACAAATTGCTGGGTCTTTTCTTAACTATTAACCTAGAAAGTTCCTCACAGGTATGTCCATAGGCTAACACAATGCTTTCTTGATACTATTCTTAGGTGATTCTAGAGTATGCCAGGTTGCTGACAAAAATTACTGTCACATTGTGTTTGTCTGCTTACTCGTGAAATGATGAGCAGTGGTGGTTTTTAATTCATGGATATCATTTATATTGCTACAATCAAGAGTTTATTTTTTGAAAACAGTTTTTATTATCAAACATTAATTCACAAAAGTTTGAATTCTATATATTTTGGTATTCTTAACCAAAGCATCTTCATAGACAATAATTCTTGTCATAATCAAACCATAACACAAGATACAGGTTAAAATTGCACTGTATTATTTTATTATTGTCCAAATAGAAACATTCCAAATGATACAGATTCAGAGTATTTTTAGCAGTTCTTATTTTTTTAATGTAATAAGTACAAATTTTCTTCTCTATAATTGGCATATGTGTACATTTTGCAAGTAATATGTCACAAATGAAATGTGTGCACATACATTATCCAGAACATTTTTCAATGTTTCAGTTTTAAACTGTATACCATTGCTTTGTCAATAAATATTTCCTGACCACATGTGTGTACCTACATTTCTGTTAAGCTCTGTTAAGTTGTATAGAGTTGGGGTAAGAGGTGTCACATTCATCAACTAAGGCAATAGGTCAAGATGATTGTTCTTCAACTAAACATTATTTTATCATTTAGCTTAATATTAAAAGTAGAAAGTTAAAATTGGAAAAGCGACTGACTTGCTAATATTATTAGTTAATGTATACCCCTATTAATGGAATGGTAGGAGCTGAGGCTGTCTTCCTGCTGACCTTTATTGACCAGTCAAATGTAATCAGTACTCGGTAAGACAGGAAGGTATTCACACCAGCTTGAGTAGGAAGCACAGAAAGTTCTCTTTCAAAAAGAAGGAAGGCTTTCAGGATTAAGACTATCATATGGAGATAAATCATATCTCATGGGAACAGATACTTAACTTACTTTAGATTGTTATTACTGTGTCTTATTTAATAATCAAATTTATTTAAAATACTGCCTGCATACTATTTCAAATATTTTGTTTTGAGGAGTTGCATACAAAAAGGATATATGAAGCTAATCAATGAGTCTTGGCCAAGTGAAATATAAGTTGAAATGCTGAATAAGTACTACGATCAATTCCTTAAAAATAGCAAAGAAGAGAGCAGGTAAAAGGAGGGAGAAGGAGGTGAGGAAGAAAGAGGGGGGCATATAAAATATGTGATTCCATTTGTGAGTTTAATGTCAAAAACCGAATGTAGTCAAGTCTTAGAAAGCACTGTGATCTCAATCAATGCTGAGATTTCAATTCTCTGGAATTTGGAAGTGATTAGTAGATCATTAGCCTGTCTGTGGTAATATACTCCATCTGTTCAGGGTATTAAATGAGGTAAGGACACGAATAAACTAATGATCATCTCTATAAGAAATGGTAATAAGTGTGATTAATGGTATATGTATTTATATTATCAAAATTACCTATGCAAAATTTGCAATGAATTCACAATTTAAACAATCATAGATAATACTGCAGTAATTATACTTATCAAATTATTTTCATTGATCAGACACCTTAAGGAATTTGTCATACCCAGATAAGAATTCTACAACAAAGTACAATGGGCTGAGTAGAGAAATGACTGGGGTTCCTAACTTAGAAAATTTTAGTTCGTGGTGCCAGCATGGTCACTTTATTAGATAGGTTCTTTTGTAGCATACAGATGGTTCACTTTTCATTGCATCCACACTTACCAGAAAAATACCGACTCAACTCATTGGTTTTTCTCTAAAAACACTAATGAAATTTCTGAAGATACCCTGTTCACTAATTTATTCACAAAAGTTCTGTTCCAAACACCATCACATTGGATTTTGGGTTGATGGTTTTAATATATGAATTTGAGAAGGAACAACAGACCGGTTTGTTGCATATTGAAATGTTATGAATGTTTGCATTATTTCACTGAGGAGGGCAGTAAGGTACATAGGGTCATGGCAAGCATAGATAAACTGATATTCTGAGGGAAATGATCTGACTCCTCAAGGAATTTGCTGAGATTAAGCTTGATGTGAGCAATAGAGGTAAAATAAAATAGAAGCAAAAAGTTTGCTAGTTAGAAAAAAATAAGCATGAAAATTACCATTAATATATAATGATTGATAGATTCTAGAGAAAAAGGTTTAATAATTGTCAAAGTAAATAATATAGCATAGTTATTATTGAGGAGGTTCTAGGGACATGGAGATTGTGTAGGTCCCAGTGAAAGAATTTGAAAGTTACCAAGAAATTATGTTATAAATGAACATATTTTAACTAAGTAAATAAATTAGGAAAACTCCTGATAATTAACTTGAAGGGTGTCTTGTAAATAGCTGCATTAAATGAAGAAGGAATAGTGAACAAACTCGTATAATAATCTAGATTTCAAATAATGAAATTTTACACCAAGTCACTGTGAATCCCCAAAAGAAAGGAGAGAGCAGAGTCAAGAAAATGTTAATGAAAATTTGTGGATCTTTATTTAATTAGATGTTAGTTTCAGCTCAGTCTTGAGGAATAATTCAGTTTAACTATCTTTACTAATAGAAGACCTACTTTGTGTTTTCAGGGGTAGACTGAACTCTAAAGTGCATTTGTCCAATTTTATCTCCTGTCCGACTTTTTCTCTAGTACTGGAAGCATTTGTTCTAGTAACATAGAGAACTCACCAGTGATTTCTTCTCAGTGCAGATCGTTGACAGAATTTTTGACAACCAAGTTTAACGGTCAGTTAACCACTATGTTATTTTATTAAAATTAAAAAAAAAAACACCAAGGTACCTATTAAAGACATCAGATCCCATAAAATTGTCAATAATTTACACATTTTCCTTTGTCCTATTCTGCCGCCAAATGCTGTTACTCTCTTCTTTTGGAGTCTTTTCTCTGGTTACAATTGTTACTTATTCTTTCTTGACAGCACATTTACATTAATATTCATCTGAGCAACAGATATGCACTGTTTCATTCACCAAGGAAATCCTCACCAATTGCTAGATATTTAATGGAGTCACTTATTATTTGGAGATATGCTAGGTATAATATATATATATAAATGCATAACATGACACCTGTTATAAAACAATGTCTTTGTAGAGACAGTTGAATAAAAATAACAATGACAAAATACACTTGAATATTTGCTGACTATAGTGCTCATTATTATGTCAAAAGGACTCAAGATAGATATTAGTATAAAGGAGAAACACTGAAATTTATTCCCAAGTGGCCAACGTTAGCAATATAATACAATGGGAGACACTGAGTGTATATCTTAACAGCTTCATGATTTACTTGATTCATTACCTTGGAAGGAACATATCTACTACTTTCTGATCGTTTCTTCCAACATGGAAAGTAAAGAGAAGCAAATTCTAACATCTTTATTTGTTAGAACTTTCTCAAATATTTAAGGGAATGTAATACCTAGTCCTGACCTATAATGGAGAAGTTCACAACATGCAAAGTATTAAGTCACTTTTTACTCCTATTGTTTGGAAAGTGATTGAGACAGCCACAGGTGAGTCACATTCATATAACCTTGAACAGCTTCATATCTCACATAACTGGTTTCTCTCTACTCAGGACTAATTGAGTACCTTGAAATGAATGACTGGACTTGAGCTAATGTATGACCCTTTGGTTAATGAACATTCAGATCCCTCAAGGCCTGGAACAAATTTGACAGTTGTCAGAGTGCTATGCTTTTTAAATCCTATTAACTGACATCATAACTTCCCCCAGACTTTAATACCATTATTGGCGACTTTTCTGCCAAGGCATTATTCATTGGTAATCAAAATTTGGAGGATTGCTTCCCTAGGGGAAATATCACTTTGAATAGTTGGCAGTATGATATGAAAATAATCACTCAAGGTCATTTTCAAATTACAACATAGAGCTGCTCATGCTGATGTCAGCTTTTCTGATGACAAGAGAAAATTTAAGTCCCATCTATTTCAACTAGATTGTGTTTCTGATAATTACAATGTCCTCTTCTAAGGTCTAAATCTGAGAATATTTTTAAATTTTAAATTATAAATTATTAATATATACAACTGTTAATTCTGACATAAAAGAAATTTGTGTACCTACATCTGTGACTAAGCTGACAAAAACACTACACTATACTTTGTGTCTTTGTTTAATATATACTTTAAATTTTTGAGTTAACTTCAATTAAAAAAACAAAACATAACAATTGCATATTTTAAGTACCACGCAGTACCAATGTACTTTGTCACATTTATGTATTGCACAATGTTTACATGAGGTTTAACACATCTATGAAGATTTTGCACATCTTGTACATAAGTTTAATATTTAATTACCCTGAGATATAAAACACTGACCACTTTCCAGAATAAATTTCCAGAACACTGAAAATGTACTGGCTAATCACATTGCAATTTTATGTTATTTTCCTCTATTTGAAGATTTATATACATACAAACAAATGTGTATTTATTCAAATTTAATTTAAATGTATACATATAGCATACCTCAAAGGTGTATTTTTTAAACAAACATGTATGCAATATTATAAGCCACAGTTGATGATTTCATATTTAACTTGATATTGGCACTTTTCATTTTTCTTATCTTTAAATGTAAAATAAGTATGCCAAGGTGGCTTTGGAAAAGCCAACAAGGAATATAAATTCTTATCACCTTTCATCCCCAAACCTATTGGAATGTAAGCTACTAGTTCCTCTTTTATTTGCCTTGTCCTTTAACACTAAAAATTGGACATCTCTTTTCCCAACAATATAAACTGTATGTTTACTGTGAGACCATTGTGACCATTTCTCTTTGGAATTGTTCATATTTTTTATTGCTAAACTGTGGTTCTACAGCTTAAGTTTGAAACTGATTATTGTTTCATTTGGGTCTTTTCTCGAGTGTCTGACCTGCTGATACTCATTGATTCTTGATTTATTTAGATAAAGTAAGTAGGTAGAATGAGGAAGGAATTATCTGTATTACTCCTCCAGGGTTACTGGGTTTCACTTTTAGGGAACTCTCCAGAAAGCCTAAAGTCTATCTGGCATTTGTTAGCCATCTTTCTTCACTTTTGTGCCAAAGAGAGTTTAGAACAGTAAAAGTATGAGTAACATGACTCACATTGCCTAGAACTATGAAATTGTGAACTAGTGATGACATTATTAATAACAGCAACACACAAAGCACATACATGAACACACACACAAAATCTCATACACATTATTTATACAATGTTTTTATAGTATTATACTATATGTGTTATATATACAAATTATCCTTCAACAAAACATTAATGATAGACAACGTTTAAAATATCTTCTTTGACCAAAACATGATAATGCCATCTCTTTGTTATCAATTTTCTGTGGTGCTAAGGTTTGACACATGCTATGCAAGGCTCTATCCCACAGCACAACCCAAACAATATAATCCTTAGAATGAAAAAATATATCATTAGTAAAACAAAGAAATGCTTTTACATACAACATATCTATATAAGAAAAGCCTACAGCAGACATCATTTTTTTCCATGGGACATATTAAAATAGAAAACGAAACATGTTGACTAAGATGTGGAGAAGCTGTGACTAATTATCTTTGCTGTTGATGGGAATGTTAACTGGTAACATTTGGTACCACTAGTGCCTTCCCAACAAACCTAAAAGTGCTAATTTCACTTAGTCATATGTAAAAAATATTGAAAGTAGAGACTTGAAAACAGAACACTCTATACTAGTGTTTAGAGCAGCTATAGTCACAATAGCTAAAAATATATATAACAATCCAACTCTTTATCTTCAAATAAATTGTGTGATTCACCCTTAAAATGTCTGCAGCAGTGAAAGGTCGACATAAATCTTGAAGAAATCAACCTAGGTGAGGTACACCTAGCACAAAAAGACAAATAACACACAGTTCCATGTAAATGAGTGGTGGTTGGCAGCATCTGGCAGTTGGTGTTTAATGAATATAGAATTCCAATAATACAATATGAGAAGAATTGTATTTTGTGAGATATATAGGATAACCGAGTCTGGAATTTGGTGGTGAATGAATTTGAAATAAAAATAAATCAACTATAATTGAAAATAAGTAATCAATATTACATAAAAATGAGTGTTATTAGAAATGATAGCAAATTCGTTAGTCACATAGAAAATTAACTATTTTCCCTAGTTTTAGTTTGAATAAATGCCAAATCATATTTTCCCTGATATTTTAAAAACTTAAAACATGTCTGTGTATGTATTAGCTTGATGTATAAAAGGCATCTTCATATATTCTAATTATATTACTCCAACATTTTAAAAGGTTGAACTATTTACTTAATTATGGAAAATTGTAACTAGAAAGATCTTTTGGATAACATGTATTTATCTTCATTCATTTAGAAGAGTAATAAGGTGAGAATTCTCAATAGAAATTGTAGACTACAGAGCATAGTGTTTAGAGAACGGACTGAATAAAATATCTTATAGAGCCTAAATGCTACACAGTTAAAATACTATATATGACTCATTTAATCACCTCTGTATTTTTTCTTTCATATTTTATTAAGAGATTTTCTATTCATTTTACATACCAACCACAGATTCCCCTGTCCTCCCTCCTCCTGCCCCACAGCATTCCCCTCCAAGCCACGCCCATTATTAACCTCCTTCACGCTCTGCTGACCTTACCTCTGTATCTTAATCATGGAATCTTAATTATCTGGCATTTTAGGTTAGATATAAAACATTTTAACAATTAACAATTAGATTTTTGAGAGGAGATTTAGTTTATGCAAGGTGCTATAGACACAAAATATATTTTAAAATTGAATATCAAGTACTATCACATTTAAGCAATTTCTTTGAAAATTTCCTTCAAATACAATGGGAATTGTCAAGCTTCTTGATTTACCAAAACCAGGCTGACTGACCTTCACTGAACACATATTAGCAAAGATTTTTGTAATACAGAGTAAGCAGATAAGAATGAAATTATTTCCTATAATAAAGATTTCTTATAATATTTTAGGTTTCCACAATATATGTATTGATGGAACATATTTGATAGGACATGATCTCAGAATGTTATCCAGATTTTTAAAATAATCCCATGCATATGAGATAGCATGATTTCTCCTCTCTTCAACATGGGATTGCATTTTCTAACCATACACTTATAAGCTTGTCTCTCTATTTTATTTTTATTTTCCCATTACTGCAAGTTTGTGTCTTTCTCAAAACTGGTGATTCCATGTTAGTTTCTATGTAAAGGACTTTTTATGTCATCTTGGACAGAAGGATTCATTTCATCACTTCTCAATGAGTGATTTTACAAAGGAGCAGGAGTATCACTAGTTATTTAATTGTTATATACAGAGCATTATGCAATTATGACAAGGAAGCATTGCGA
This sequence comes from Peromyscus maniculatus bairdii, assembly GCF_049852395.1. Classification (NCBI taxonomy): domain Eukaryota; kingdom Metazoa; phylum Chordata; class Mammalia; order Rodentia; family Cricetidae; genus Peromyscus; species Peromyscus maniculatus. The sequence goes on along the minus strand of NC_134863.1, from coordinate 51,605,966 downwards.
TGAGTTGCATGTGCCTTGTGCTTTTAAAAAGGGAGAGAAAAATCTGTTGATGCTTGGTTTCTTTGATAAAAAAACATGTTTCTCTCCAAAGTTTTCAGAAATGATCTTTTTCTTACTTTATAGTCACTTTTTATACTAGAAACATTCTTGATTATATACACACAAACATTTACCTTTCTTCTATTCATTTTTTGCCATATATTGATAATTTTAAAGTCACATTATATATAATGTATATTGTATATATGATACATATAATTTACATATGTTATACATACCTGAACTGAATTGGGAAGATTTACACAAAACTGTTACAAGTTAGCCAATTAATTAATTAATTATTTTTATAATGATCAGTCACATTTATTAAAATATTTGTATTATCTATGTTACTTATTAATTTAATGTAGCTACAGTTTGACATATTTAAAAATTATTTTTCTATTTAGGCTAACCATAGTAATACTATATCATAGTATCTTATTTAAATTTGTCAATTGATTTTTTAGTAGTTGAAAGCAGTTGATGGTTGACTCTGCAGCAAAAAAAAACACAAAGATAGTATAAAAACAGCAAGAATCAATTATTTGAAACAACAAATATGTTAATTATCTTGCCATAGATGATAATAGTACATATATATTTGTAAATTAAAGTCATACACTTGAGGGTTTTAAATGTGAGACAATTTGAAAACACTGCTGTGCACCTCTGTGTCTTTAGATTATTCAGAGGAGTTCCAACCATTATTGAGGTTATAAGATAGGATAATATGGGGATTTTTTAAGATTTAAAAAACTAAAAGTATGTGATCTTTAAATAAATTTACAAAGGTATATAGTTATGATAGGTTTGGGCAACATGACTGATGATTCAACAATCAACTGAGACATTTTGGTTATATTTCCTCCAACACTGTCTACCCTTAGTGGCACATCTATGCCACCTCTTTCAAGGACAAGGCGATATATTACAGTAGAGTGTCAGAAAAACTAAAAGACCCAAAGAGGGAAAAAAGTACTGTGAAATACTTTCTTCTGGATAAGACATGGCAGATGCACTTTGAAGAAATCCTGATTGAAGACACAGGGTCACACTAAAGCAGGACAAAGGATGAGAACTGGAGAGCAACCTGCTGGGATGTGGTTCAGTAGGAACAGGAGGAGAATGTGGGGCCAGATGGAAGCGAATAAAATGCATCATGTGCTTGCATGGAATTGTCGAAGACAAACAATACCTACAAAAGACTAAGAGAGAAAAGTTAAATACTATCAAGACAATTCTCCAAATAGTTCCTCAATTACTAAAATGTTCTGTGTACACTCAAATTGAAGAAATTACCACCCAAAGTAACTTAATCTTTTACTGGTTCACCTAATTTTAGGTGTTTCAGTATGCCATACACATATATGAAAATATTATAAGTATGGTCATTATTTTGTAAAGTTAATATCTACTCATACAAATATTTAACAATAGCAAATGTTCCATCATGATTTGTTTATATGATTAACTTGATTTATTTTGTGTAACTACCTTAATATTCTATATATTAAGAAACATTAAGAATTACAATTTATGTGCCAGTGGCATGTAAGCTTAGCCACAGTTTCAAAGTTATTTTTGTTGTATAACTAGCCTGAAATTAATGGTGATATGCTTCATGAGAAATGTAAAATCCCGATATCCAAATAATCTACAAAGAAAGAGTGAAAGTATTATGCTTATACTTAAGTATAATATTTACTCCCAGCCTCCAGTTTAAAACACTATTGTAATGAGACTCTTTTCTATACCACATAGCCTTTGGGTGAAAGTTTTGGAGGTTTAATGACAATAATAAAATGTATGTTTTACTATATATATATATATATATATATATATATATATATATATATATATGATAACCTCTAACCTCTATTTTGTAACCAGAAATACAGGTTTCTATGCCAAGGCTTCCTTGTGAATGAAATCCTATTGATCAGCTAATGGCAATTCCCAGTGCATTACCTAATTTTATGCCATAAAAATATTCATTAAGAAAATATTGAAAATGTCTTTACCTGTCCATATTGGTACCAAAGCTGATTTAATGCCCAGTTGAATACATTCCTGTTTGTGTCCTTTGGAGTTGCTTATAACTCTCCACAAAGGTCACTATTTTTCCATTTAAGCTCATGAGATAGCTGAATATAGATGGAAAAAAGACTATTTGTCCACTGTCTTCTTGAGCTCATTTTTATTTGATCTTTAATAGTATGGTTTCCTTCAGCCATGCCCACCCAGGTACAGCCCCCAGATCAGACATTTCCATAGTTGTCCCATGACCTGACTGTGGCAGGATTTTCTTCTGTTTCTGAGCTGACACTTGCCTTTATATGTAAGAATTATGATCTTAGTTTTCACAGGCTGTGTTTTGTCTTAAGGTGGAAATATGCACTATTCTAGCTAATAAAAAACTACATCTTATCCATTAAGATAATGACTTTTAACCAATTGTCATAGAAAATTTCCCTACATAGATACAATTTTAAATCTTCATTTATTTATTGTTCAATGGCACATGATTGCTGTGGAATAGTTACTGTGTGAAGATGTATTTTTGTGATTGGTGTTGTAAAGAGCTGAATGGCCAGTAGCTAGGCAAAAGAGGATAAGCTGGATTTCTAAGGAGAGAGAGAGAGTGAAGAGGAGGAATCTAGGTGTATAGATAATGCCTGGGAGATGTCAGGGAGACACTGAAATTGTCAGACATATAGTACAGAGTAGAGGTAACTGAGCCTCAGAGAAGAAGGCAGATTAATAGAAACAGGTTAATGTGAGCTATACGAGCTAGTTAAGGATGAGTCTAATCTAAAGGCCAAACTTTCATAAATAATAATAATTCTCCATGTTGTTATATGGGGGCTGGCAGTCCCAACAGAAAAGTATTACTACAAATGATTCTCTCTTCCCTAACAAAGTTCTTAATGAAACACCTTATAGGTCTAATAATTAAAGAAAAAGTACATTTCACACAGGAATATTGTTTTTCAAACTGTGTTATAGACTACCCTCATATCAAATAAACTACATAATTTAGAGATTAATCTCTAATTTTTATTCTCAATATCAAATTAACTAGACAAAAATCACACAATTCTCTCCCATAATATGCAAAAAGCATTTCCTTCTGCTGGCTTATTTTCTCTTAACAATTCAAAGATTTATTTTCCTTATATATTTTAGTCTGTTCATTCAACAACACCACTCCATTGGCCTTTAATGGTTTTGCATCAAATTTTTTTTTTTTTTGGTTTTTCGAGACAGGGTTTCTCTGTGTAGCTTTGCGCCTTTTCCTGGAACTCACTTGGTAGCCCAGGCTGGCCTCGAACTCACGGAGATCCGCCTGCCTCTGCCTCCCGAGTGCTGGGATTAAAGGCGTGCGCCACCACCGCCCGGCTGCATCAAATTTTAATGGAAACTTGTCTTCTTGTAACTTTTGCATACTTGTGACAGGCATGTTTACTTAGAAAGATCTAAATAATGAATGTTTGAAATCTGTACTAGTTGTAAATAGATGAATGTGTTGGTATTCTGAGGTACCTGTGGCAATCAAAGAAAGAGCATCATTCCAAAATGTAATTCAGGCTCTGTGACAGCAAGGTTTCAGCCTTGATGAAGAGGACCTTAAACAGGCATGCAGAATCATATTTTATTGATTATTACACAAACATTGTTGTTTTTTTTTTGTTAAAATGATTTCTTCATACAAAGCCCCTAATCTCATCTATATGTTTCATGAAGGAAAACATCACATCTCTGCAATTTTTGCACATATTCTACACTGTTTTCAATATTCACTAATGCAAGACATTCTAGGAGTGGCAAGATTGTCTTGTGACCAAAGTCATGCAAAGACTGTAAAGCTACTTCAGAAAAACAACTCTATAGATAACAGAAAACAATTTATGTTTTCTGCAATGAGTTCTTCAAGGTCAAAGTACTTCTAGAAAACAACTATTCATTCTGATATTTACCTTAGATACAGTAAAAGCAACTATTATATCCAATGTCTTCCCTAGATACGATTCTTCTAGAATTCCACAACAAATGTATACTTACACCAATAAAACTTTATTTATAATTAGGCAGGTGGTCAAATACAGTTAGAGTTTGCTAACGCCTGCTCCCACAACATTATCAGATGATTCCTTAATTCATTCCTATGGTAGTAATTGCCTCTTATGAAGTGGGATTGGGACGAAGAGGTGGTAGTGAAGGTGCAGATCAGAATTAATTAAGCTACATAAAAGTATAATAAAAAATAAAAGTATAATACATAAAAATTGAAAGGAAGTTTGAACAAAAGTCCCATCCATGAGTGGACAATGCTTCATCCTGAAGATTTAGGATATTAAATGTAAATTGCAGTTAGGACACAAAAGTACCCCAAACAATTTCCTTACTTAGAAAAATTGGTCTTTTAGTTATATAGAAATATATAAGGAGTCAGTAATATGTATTTGAATTATATATTACATTCATATATTAATATGATATATACATTTTATTGTATGAAATACAACAAAATTCCATTCCCTTTTGAAGAATGACAAGGAACAGTCCTCATAAATTAATGCCTAATGCCAGTATGATCTGAATACATTAATTATGTTTACCTTATGTCACATTTAACACGCTAGCATCCCAGGTTTAAGTGACACTTACACCAGGCACTTCTGTTGCCACTGTGTTTCCTCTGTCTATGATGAGTTTACTGTTGCATCATTGTGGGATGTCAGGTCTCAGAGCCTAAGTGCTTTCTTCCTCTGGAATGTTAGTTTAGTCACTCTTTATAATACTCTTAGCATTTTGTAGTTTATAATATAATCATTTCCCCTTCACTTTCTGTGCTTGTACTCCTATGAATGACCCCTTACTTTCTATGAAATTCATCATCTACTTCTTAAATTGCCAATTTACACACATATAAATGTATATCTACACATTTATATTTTATATACATATATGCACACATATGTATGTATCTATACAGTATATGCATATATACACATATATTATACATACACACATACATATATACAACTTGTGTATATATACATATATATGTATGTATGTGTGTGTGTGCTTGTCTGTGTGTGTCTCTGTGTGTATGTAGTTATGTCCATGCAAGTTTTCTCTTCTCCATGCTAGCATATCCACTGGTGTTAACCTACTTCAGGCAAATATTTACTTATAGCATAATCCTACAAGATTTTCATAGAATATCTGTGACTAATTCTTTTTTGAAATATTGAAATAATAGGAACAGTAGAAGTGCCTCAAAACTTCATCTATGAAGCCAATGTAATGTAAAACAGGGTAAAAAAAGAAAATGGCAAATATTCCTGATTAATATAGATTAAAATTACTCAATCAGATACTTGTAAAGTGAATACAGCCATAGTAAAAATGTGTGAAATGTGTGTGTCTCCCTGTCTGTATGTGTTTTTTGTTCTTTTTCCTTAGTATTTTTTCTGCTTGCTTGCTTTTTCAGTTAGGTTTGGTTTGCTTGCCAATATTATTGTTATTAATATTATTTTTATTACTACTATTATTATTATTATGCATGTGGTATTTTCCTAACTCGTTAGAAAAAGAGTATGCATTTGGTTTAGTGTAGATATGGGAAGGATTTTGGAAGAGTTGGTACAGGGGAATTTATATTCAGGTTATATAGTATGATAAAAGTCTATGTTCAACAAAAAATTAATAGAAGTTACATTTTCACCATGTCCAAGTTGGCTTTGTCCTGGAGATGCAAGCTTTTTATTAATGCCATTAAGTGTAATAAATTACATATGGATTTAAGACAAAATTCACATGATGTTTTCAGTAGATACTCATTAATATTGTAATTTCTGTGGCTATCTACTCTTCAAAAACATTTTGAGTTAACTATGAGAACAAAAATTTGGGAGACTTTGAAAGTCCTTTCCTACTTAACTCAGCAGGTACTTACCTCGTGATTTTACAGTAATGAATGGCATTAAAGTATAAAGTGTGGAATAATGACTTATTCAGGCTTTCAAAAATAAAAGACCCTTTCATAACAAATTAAATTTGAGGCACCACATACGTTTATATCCATTTATCTTGATATGTTTAAGAAATTACAGATTCTACTGCCACTGCATAGCCCTGAGTCCATTTGTTCTATGCACAAAATTTTAAATAAGGTAACAAGGTGATGTATAACATTCTTTCAGCACACAGATCTCCAAAGTGCTTGGAGCACATTGAATCACAGAATGGAATACACATTCCGTAGCCTATTTACAAGTCTCTAAACATTCAGGATCTTCTGTATTTTTCAATGCTTACTCAGAAAAATTTCTCTGGTCTCTCAATATTTTTTTATTGGCTCGTCTCTGTTATTACCTTTATTGTCTCCTTTCTTCAGTAGTTTAGTGCAAATAGAATTTGTTAATAATCTAATTGAAGTTTTCCAAATTATTTCTTCTGAGGAAACTTCTCCAGTTTTGTGGCATGAATCTTAAAAGGTCTTATTAATAAAATCAAACCGGAAGCCAGGTATTGGGGTGAATGTTGAAAGATCAGAGAAGCAGAACAAGCCAGAGCCACCTCACATTGTCAGTTCCTCAGCTGATCCTGTTTCCTCAGACTGAAAGCCTCTGTGTCCTCATCCCAATGGATCTCAGCTGAACTGCTGCTCAAAAGCCTAAAAGCTTAACAAGGCTCTAGTTTCTGGTCCTCATGCTTTATATACCTTTCTGCTTTCTGCCATCACTTCGTGGGATTAAAGGCATGAGTCACTGTGCCTGGCTGTTTCCAGTGTGGCTTTGAACTCACAGAGATCCAGATGGATCTCTGCCTCCAGAAGGCTAGGATTAAAGGTGTGAGTGCCGCCATTTCCTGGCCTCTATGTCTGTCTAGTGGCTGTTCTGTTCTCTGACCCCAGATAAATTTATTAGGGTGCACGATATATTGGTGACATAAAATATCACCACACAGTTTAATCTTGTTTACATTCTTTTGGGGTGGAGTAATTCCACACTTACCTTAGTCTGCACAGTAACAATATAGATTTCAGTAATGTGCTTCACCTGATGTAAAATACCTTCCCTGTTTTTCACTATTTATTTATTTCTTATCTAAAAATAACTCAAGTGATTTTAGAATGACCTATCTCTTTATTCCATATATCGTTGAGCATTTTAACACATCAACTTATATCTAAATTAAGCATCTTAAATGTGTCTATAAAATGTACCGTTCTTATTTGTCAGGGTTCTGAGGATATTTTTTACTCTTGTGATTTTTTTAAATTTTTTGAGCCTTTGTAGCTTCATAATATTTTACATGGAGTGATTCTTTAATAACTTAAAATGCTTGAGAAGCTTTAGTGGGAAAATCATCTATAAAAAGCCACATGCAGCTCGTAATTTTTTAATAATGAGGGTTATTTCTCCTGTTGTTTTTATTAAAGTTACAGCTCTTATTAAAACAACATTGTAAAAGAATACAGAGGCATTGGGCCAAAAAGAGGCACTATAATTTAGAAAAAAACCAACCCTTTTTTAAGCAAATAAAAATTTCATTCTTGTTGTAATAAATGTAATATCAAGAACCATGGAGCAAATATGGACTAAGCATTAAATAAGAAGAAAATATAGCCAGCATGTTATTATATATTAATAATTATATATGTATTAATATTATTTAAATAATTTCATTTTATTACATGTAAACTTGTATATTAGCAAAAAATAATAAAATTAGACAGGGTTAATTTTAGAACATGAAGAAAAAAATCACATAACACCAGAATATTGCAAGCCACATACTTCATTTTTTTATTTTTTGACAGGGTTTTATTAAATTTTATCAGATTATACAATCCCTCATCACAGAATAACTGGTGTGACTCATGAATGATTGATATGCATTCTTTCTCATACAAAAAATATTCCCCACTGAGTATATTGTGTAGGTTTTAAACAAATCTTTCTTAAATAATCCAAATCAACTCCAGGTGAGGCAAAAGTTGATATCTTATTTCTCTTGAGTAACTAAAACATTTGAGGTAAAAGTACTCTCAGCAAATGATGCACCTGACATTTTCATTTTTGGTTTCTGCCTCCAGGTCTTAGGTGGTCCGAGGGAACAAGGGTTATGAAATTGGTCAAATAACAGCCCCGTGATGTGGGATTCCTTCACCATGAATGTTGTCAATACTAAAGTCAAATCTATTCTGAATAGATTAGACCACACAGGCTCATTCAGTATAATCCAAGGGATTATGGAGTTATGTGCATTTAGGGGATTGCTCCCCTCTCTCTGTGTGTATGCGTGAGTGTGTGTGCATGGCAGTTTTGGGTTTCTGGAGGCCTAAGGTTATCCTCAGTGTCTTCCTTGATTGCTCTTCACTTTCTACCTTGAGGGAATTTTTCACTGAACCTGGCACCCACTAATTAGCAAAGCCAGTTGTCCAACAATTGCACCACTAATTCATTTTTTTTTTCAACTTTTATGTTAGGTTTCCAAGTTTTGTTGCTATTGCTTGTGAGGCAAGGAATAAACCAAGTAAGCTATTTCCTGAGGCTCAAGTGAGATTCTTTACGAGAGAACAGGCAAAAGGTTCCAAACAAGCAATAAAATAAAACGATTATATCAAAAACATACTGGAATTTTTCTTCCCATTGCTGCAACTCATTTAAATTTTGGTAGATTTTGATTAACACTGACAGTCTTTGCTTCCATTTCTGCAACAAAACACCATGACCAAAGCAACGTGGGAAAGAAAGAGTTTATTTTGATTGCACTTCCACATCATAGTTCATCATCAAAGGAAGTCAAGACAGGAACTCAAGTAGGGAAGGAACCTGGAGGCAGGAGCTGATGCAGAAGCCATGGAGTGCTGATTAATAGCTTATTCATCATTGCTTGCTCAGCCTGCCTTTTTTTTTTTTTTTTTTTAAATAGAACCCAGGACTGCCGGCCCAGGTATAGCATCACCCACAATGGGCTGGGCCTTCTCTATCAACCACTAATTAAGAAGTTGCCCTCAGGCTTGCCTACAGTTTGATCATATGGAGTCAGTTTAATCATTTCTTAATCATTTGAGGGGTCTTCTCCTGTAAAATGAACTTGGTTTGTGACAAGGTGACATAAAACTATCCAGTGTAATTAACCCCTCATCAACTTGACATACATACATTACGATAAGTTACAATCTTTCCTTTCTTGTTCATCCCCAAGATGAACCATTAATGTAAGTATCACAATATAAAATATTATACAAATTTAAAAAGTCTGAGTCTCTACAAATTCAAATACTTTAAAATCCTGTCTTTTTAAAGTTCAAGGTACTTTATGAATGCTGAAATATCTTTAAAAATTTACTCTCTCAAATGTTGTAAAATAAAAATAAATAAATAAATATGTCCTTACTTCAAGAGGGATGGACCAGGACACAGTCCCAATTAGATCAAAGTAAAACCAAATTCCCAATAGTGTAAATTGCCATGTCCAATGTCCATGATCCACTCAGCATTTTCTGGGATCCTCTAAAGGGCTTGAGTCACTTTGATAAGTCTCCCTCTGCAGCACACACAGCTTGTATTCTAAAATTGGGCAAGCTGCTCTCCACTGCTGCTTCTGTTCTTGGAGGCCACCCATAATACTGGCATCTCCAAAATGCTGGGTCTTCTGCTGAAACTGAGCTGTGCTTTTACCAATAGCCTCCTCTGGACTCTATTCATGGTGTCAAGCCTCAACCTCTCCTCATGACCACTTCTGTTCTGAGCCTTCAACTGCCACTGAGACTGCGCCTTCACCAATGGCCTCTCCTGGCCTCTCACAGTGCCAAGCCTCAGCTGCTCTTCATTACCTCTTTCATGCCTTTATAAATAGTACCACCTGGGTTACTCTTACACTACCAGTTTCACCTGCCAGCACAAGGTAAAATCCATGTTGCTTCTGGAACACAGCTTGCATGTGTTGACCCTGAAGAGACAGATCTCAGAAGATTTCTGAGTCAGTGCTGCTGGTCTCTTTTTAATCCCCTCTAATTTCTCAGCTTTGGATAACTAGCACCCATTATTACAAAATGGAAAAGTTGCACTATTACAAAATGCAAAAGTTTCACTTCCATGATGCCAGTCTCTAGGGAATCATGGATGACTCTTCAGCTCCAGCTGACCAGAAGGAATCTTAATTCAAAATAGCAACCAGCCCTGATAGTCTTTAAACTTCCCTCTTGCTGGGCGGTGGTGGCACATGCCTTTAATCCCAGGACTCAGGAGGCAGAGCCAGACAGATCTCTGTGAGTTTGAGGCCAGTTTGGACTACCAAGTGAGTTCCAGGAAAGGCACAAAGCTACACAGAGAAACCCTGTCTCAAAAAAACAAAGAAACAAACAAAACTTCCCTCTGGAACATTACATTCCCTCCATCATCTGCACTGCTCTCAACAGTCTTATCTGACAGCAAGCTCCTACAGAACATTCCACTGTGCTCTCAATACTCAATGGCTATTCTAGCCCGAAGTTCCAAAGTCATTCCACAAACCTCCTTAAACATGGTCAAGTCTGTCACAGCAGTGCCCTGCTTCTGGTACCAACTTGTCTTAAGAATTTCTATTGCTGGGACAAAACACCTTGGAGAAGAAAGGGTTTATTGAGCTTATGATTCTGCATCACAGTTCATCATCAAAGGAATCAAGCAGGGCAGGAACCTGTAGGCAGGGCTGATGTCTGCAGGGGCCATGGAGGGTGCTACTCACTGGCTTTCTCAACATTGCTTACTCAGCCAGCTTTTTTATAGAACTGAGCACCACCAACCCAGGGATAGCATCACCAGGAATAGGCTGGCCCCCTCATCAATAATTAAGAAAATGCTTTTAGGCTTCCTACAGCCTGATCTTATGGAATCATTTTCTTAATCAAGGTTCCTTCACCTCAAATGCCTTTGGTTTGTGTCAAGTTGACAAAGCTATGAAGTGTACTGAATAAAGTCAAATTGTTTTTCTCTTAATACCTATACTGAAGGACAAATTCATCTTATTAATTCAAACAAAATCAGCTCCTGTCCCAGATTTGATGTCATTGACTATTGTATTAATTTGTAACATGCATTAATACAGATTCATCTTAAAATATTTTAACTTCACCTTTATTTCTATTTAAACATAGTTTTTTTCTATTGCTAAAAGAAATGGCTTTATTTTTACTCAAGGCTACACTTATAAATTGTAGAATTTTGTACATTTATTGTCTCCCTGTTTGATTTCAAAATTGTTTTATTTACTATATTGTTTCATTTACTATATTTATTTACTATATATTGAATTGTTTTATTTACTAATTGTTTTATTTACTATATTTATTTACTATATATTGAAAGGCTAGCATATAAAGCACTATCAATACCTGCATTGTGCTCATGTCTAATTAATGAACAAGTCGTTCATTCTATAATACTTAGCAGGAAATTTGCCAATATCACTTGGTAAATTTTTCGACAGAGTTTAGCAATACATTGTTTTTTACTTTCTGCTGTTTTACATTTTAAAAAGTAAAATAGATCATTTACTCCATCCACTTTCTTCCCTCAATGTGTGGCAAAATTTCTGCCACTCACCTCAGATGGGGGCCTACAACAGACCAAAATACAGATACCACTGAAGCCCTGCTTGGTGAATGCTGAATTTGTTGGGATTTCATAGAGGAGCAGAAATGACTGAAAGAACACTGTGTCATCATGGTCTACCCAGCACTGATAATCCTAAACAAAGGCTGGAGACCTAGAGCACAACGCAGAGCCTAGAGGCAGCATGAAGGTATTCCTTTCAAGTGAGTCAGTTGGTCTAAACCTTCTCCAAGAGTCTAAACTCAACTTTGCTTCTTCCAGACAGCTGGTCTCCTCTGGTCTTTACCACTTAGCTTGTCTGGGAGTGATTCTCAACAGCCTATTTTGCTTATTGTGGGAGGCAGTGGGAATAGAAACTCTGGTCAGTTTTAGGGACTGCTTGCAGTTGTTTTGAGTTGTCTGCTTTCCTATTTAAGGAGCTTTCCCTGCAGGATGAAGTATTTAGATCTCAGAGGAAACTGTAATACCACACCCTACCCTCCAATCCCTAACATATACTACCTACCAGCCATTGTTCTCTTTCAAAAAAAATGGCATCTTTATATTTATTATTGTTTCACACACAGACACACACACTCCTAACTATGTAAGTACAACCTACTGAGTCAGTGTAGTCTTGATGTATGTCTATAATTTCAGCACTGACCACTTGGTATTAGATAACCAGTTAAGGGTCTCATCTCTGAGAAAAAAAACTATTTCTCCTAGTCTTAATATTCCTTAGTTTCAGGTATTGTTTTGATGTGTGTGTGGGGCCATATGAGATCTCACCTTCCTCCATGTGAGCTGGTCTATACATGTAGCGCTTCTTCAGGTATTACTTAGGCAGCCATATTGTTTAGGTGTCATGAGTGAAGCTTCCCTGTAAATTTCTAGGAGACAAACTCTCAAAGCAGATATTTCAGGTCCTGTGGCTCATAAATCTTTCTGGCATCAATACCATCTCTTCAGGAAAATTCCTTGATATTAGGTAGGGAAATTGCATTATAGACTTATCAGTTGGGAATGGGCAACTCCACTCATTTGTTCTCTGCATATCGACTAGTTGTGGCTTGCTGTAAGGACATCCATCTATTGAAAAGAGAAAATTATTTGATGAGGGGGAAAAAGGCAAAATAATATTAAGGATATCTGAAAAATCTATAAAGAATCTTATTAATATACCTAAAGTAAGAAAATATATATATTCTACTTGGGATGATAATGCTACCCCCAAGAGCCATGAGTTATCTAACAAAAAGGCCAATATCAGGCATGAGAAACACTCTTTCATGTTGTTGGTCAGGGGGACTTTCAAAACAAGATAAGATATACTATTGCCCTTAAACCTGAATTGCAGCTGTCTTGAAAGACTCCCCCATGAGGATTAACTTCCATAGTACTGGAGGTTTATATGTAAGCATCCAAGCAAGAGACACGAGCAATAGTCCTATCCAGCTTCAATTGCCTAGGGACCACAACAACAATCAGCACCGCACAATAATGCTAAGGGTGCAATAGTGGTGTTCATATCTTGGCAGTAACCAACAGCTATCAAATTTCACTTAAAATCCTATCAGCATTAGAGAACTCATACCCTGTATTGGAACCCGATCCAAACACCCAGGGCATGTGTCGCCATGAATCTTAGAGAAGAACTTATTGCTACTTTAAAAACCAGCTTAATTCTTAACAGTATTCTAAGTATTTATCCTTTTTAGTTCTTCACTGTCATCATATTTTTATTTATTTAGAGGTACTTAAGAAAAATAAAATAAAGTGACAAGATGAACAAGCAGAACTAGTTGCTTTTACTGATTCTTGATTCACTGTATACAATTCCAAAAATAACATACATCATAATGATTTAGAATTGTTTTAAACAATTACTTTAGCCAGTAATGAAATTACTTTTCAAACATGCTCCAAAGCTAATATCACCCCCCTTGGTGTATGATGTTATATGATTTACTACGAAATATTAGAGAAAAGCTTAAAACAAGGTCAAATGAAATTTACATGTTTTTTTTTATAGTATAGCACATAAAGGTGCTATTATGTTAACATTGCAATAAAAATTTAAAATTTCTATAAAGATGTTATTGATCCTTAATGATTGAAAATAGAAATAGTCCCAGACAAATTAAAATAAAAATGGAAATATGAATTTTTCAATCATGATTTTAGAAGGATATAAAATATAGCAAAATGTACTTGTTGTTTGGTTTCATACTTAAAACAATATATATTTAGACTAATCAATGAAAAGCTATAGAAATTGCACATGTTTCCAACAGTTGCAAATTATACTTTCTTAATGGATACTAGGAAGTTGTTTCTGTTACGCCATTACTGTGAAGAGGCATTTGCGTCATTTAATTTGGGAAGGTGAAATAAATATTCCTTTAGTTGGCTGGAGTTCTCTTTCTTCCCTTGGCATATCCTAGTACAGCATGTAACTTCCAATGTAAATGAAGTTAAATTGTCTGTCTTAATGATTTATGAATGACTTTGAACCATGTGTTTTATTTCTAAACAAGTAGAATATAATGTCATTGTTTACAATGGTATTTGACTGCTTTAATACAGTTACACAAAAAAATAGAAGATGACTAATTTGCTTAAAACAGGATTGTGATATATTTGAACATTTTATTATTTTATAATAAAACCCATCCAGATGTTTACTGCACACAGTACACTACATTAAATTTCCTTAACATATATATCAATAAGCTTCATGATTTCCAATGTTTTATGCATGAATATACATGTAAATATTTGTTAAAATAAATGTGTATATAAGTATATAAAATAATATATAACAAAAGCTATCAATAGTGCAATCCATTTGAAATTATTTTACATGCTTTAATTAAAGAAAAATAAATGGGTAATGTTTTATATTCTTCATATAAGTGAACGGTAAGTGATTTGAGGGAAAGATATTTATTTTAAATACTTTTAGACTTAAAAGGGATGTTACATAATCCTCTTAGTCTTTTTATTCAAAAGTTAGATAAAAAAGAGTTGGGCCTCTGAAATGGCTCATTAGAATAAGGTGTTTTCTACTAAATGTGATTACCTGAGGTCTCACATGGTTGAAAGGTAAAACAAACTACAGTAAGATGTCCTTTGTCCTCTATATCTATACCTTGGCATTTGTCCATGCCTACAAATACATGCAAACCTACAGGCACATATGCATACTAATTAAAAGTGCAATCCATTTGAAAAAAATAAAGAACAATTTCAGAAGTGGGGCACTGGAGATATATCAATAAATGTAGCTGCCCTTCAAGATTTTTTTCTGTTTATTGAAAGAAGATTTTCATTCATACAATATATTCTGCTTAGAGTTTCTCTTCCCCTCACTCCTTTCAAATCTGTCCCAATCCCCAACCATCCAAATATACACACTTTCTCTCTCATTAGAAAACAAAAATCTATCAAAATAATACTTAATAATAGTAATGAAATAATATTATTAATAATATAAAAGAAAAACCAATAAGCCAGAACAGTGCAAACTAAAAAAATAAACACAAACAAGAGTCAACACAAAGCACAAGAAGCACATACATACTTGGAGACACACATACATCCATTCATACACACTGAAAACCCATACAAACAAAACCAAAAACCACAATGTATAATATCTGTAAAGATAAACATGAAAATGCCATCACAAAACATTAGGAGACCAAAAAAAAGCTAAAAAGCTGAAACCCTCCAAAAATAACATTGAGTTTGTTTTGTGTTGGTTATCTGGGCAATTCTTCTGTCTTTAAGTGTGGTTTGTATATTTAGGAAGAGTAAGTGGGGTCTTTCTATCAAATCCCTCCACTCAAAGCTCAGCGAACTCCATGGAAGAGGAGGCAAAAAATTCAAAGATCCAGTAGGGATGGAAGTCACTAAGGAAATAAGTCCTTCTAGACACATCAGGACATACATACCTATGTCCAACAGAGACTGAGGCAGCATGCACAGGACCTGCATAGATCTAAACCAAGCAGGATCCTTGTGGTAAGAAGGGAAACAGACAAAAGCCTTCATTCCTAACTCAGGAGCTGTCTCTAATCGATAATGGTTTGAAAAAAAAAAAACAGTTAGCTTTATCCAAAGATTTTATTTGTAAAGTTTGACTTCATATCAAGGTGATACAAGGTAGGAAAGTTAGTTATATGAAATGAAATTTGCATTATGTGTGACTAGCTTACTTCTTTATTGTACAGTCTGTTTGCAGAGTGGAGTCATTATTGGAAAATATATATTTTCAGTCATAAAGTTGGAGGAATAGCTTATGAAACAGATTTATTAAATAATGTGTTCATTTGTAGTCATACTTTATGTCATGGACTTCCTCATGCTGAGGGAAAATTTTCCATATGGCATAAATATTTAAAGAAATGATGATTACTTCTCTCTGAGCTTATTTACTTTCTTCTTCAAGAATCACATTTAAATAATGCTAAGCAACAAAGCAGCAAATGGGTAGCAATAAAAAGTTGTGATTGATTTTTGTATTTAATGTCCCCTTCAGGGGTAAAGCTGAGTCATTACATCAAGAACACAATACTTTACCTTTATTAAGTAGGTGGGTTGTAACACAGAGAAGCACACAGTAGTAACCACTATGGTCTGAATTCTGTAGCAAATGAGTGGCAGGTATGAAATGACATACTTCTTAACTTGAAGCTATTTAATATCAACATCAGTGTTGCTGCTACCACAGTCTTGCAAAGATTTTTCTAATATACCATGTTAATGAGATAGAGAAAATGCAAAAAATATTTAGACCCACGATATTAGTTACTTTTCTGTTGCTGTGATAAAATGATAACTAAAGGCAAGTTAAGGAAGAGAAAGAATTAAGTTTAGCTTATTGTTCTATGAGATAATGATCATTATGGTACAGAGAAGCATGTTAGCAGGAAAAGAAAGGGAAGAGTGATCTTGAATCACAAATAGAAATCACATAATGAATCACAAAAAGGAAAGAGAGAATGCTAGCTGCAGGTGTGTCAAGAACATAAACACACAAAGACTATCTCCAGTTATGTAATTCTTTTATAAGCCAAACCTAAACCTCACCCAAGGAGCACTTCCAATTGGGAAAAATATTTTCAAATACTGTAATTTATAGGGTGTCATTTCTTCTAAAAACCTCCTTTTATGCTCATGTCATGAGCCCCCCAGAGTCTGAGTTCTTATGCAAAAGCAAAGAGCCTTTATTTCAAATTCAAACTTGGGCTGTCCATCTGTTCTGACACAGTGGTTGAATCAGGGAGAGAGCATCAAGCTCATATATGCAGAGATTTTAAGAGTAAAGGATGGGAGGGGGTTGGGTGATTCTGGATTCAGATGGGGGGTTTGAACTCCTGATTTGGCAGGAGTGGGGCAATAGAAGTCTTGTCAGACAGTGAGTGGTACTGGAATTATTGCAAGGAAATTGGCAACCTATAAACAGATTATGTAAGCTATTCTTAATGTTCTAGAGTATTTAGCACTTGTTTATTTCAATTGTCAATGGTCTCCCCCAGGGTATAGTTTATATCTTTTCCTGGTTATTGTGAGGTATTTTCCTGGTAATGGCGAGGCCTAGTCCCAGCATTGTTAGTCTGCAGCCTGTCATGGCTGCACTAATGTCAAGTCAGGCCTCCTCTGTCCATATTTCATTGACTGGCCTCATAAGTTCATGGGTGCATCATAATGCACAACACATTTAGTTCATCCTCAAAATTCCCCCATAATTATTTAACAGTCTAAACACAATTTAAAACTTTAAAGTCCAGATCTCATCCTCAGCTGAGCCCAAGACCTTATGAAACCAGAACCCTCTCCCTACTTAAGACATCACCAGAGTTAGTGTTCTCTTAATTTGTCAGCCACCACATTCACTGTGCTGATCTAGGACTGCTTGAAGTCTGAACATGGAGTTTCAACCAGAAGTTCATGCAAGGTGTCTTAGTGCCAATTCATTACCAACTACACACCCACAAAACACAGCCTGCCATCTTGCTCACTGCTGGACTCAAGACCTCTGGGAGCAAGGAACTAAGCTAAATTTAAGAGATCTCCATCTTTTGGTTCTGCTTTTGTGGTCGTGTGTGAGAGAGAGAAGGAGAGAGAGAAAGAAAACATCAAGTTGGATCCAAAAGGAAAGATATCTTAGAGGAGTTGAGGGAAAGGAAAGAATATGATAAAAAATATATTGTATGAAAAATTAGAAACATAAAAGAGTAAAAAGAGATAACTCTAGCACTAGCTCATTCATGTGACACAGTGACACAGATTACTTACCTGTGCTTCATGACACAATACCACCCAAGTTTAATACTCCCAGGGTTGCTTGTCTCAATCAATCCTCCAGTCCTAGCCAGGCCCACACATCTTCTGCTCTGGTTGAATCTGATGAAGTCTGTCTGATCTTAAGTTGCCTGCCACTTCCCCAGTTCTGAAACATACCCCACATCTGACAAACAGGACTCTCATCTAGCATGATTAGCCAAACCTCCAGGTTCTGAGATACTGGCACCTACATTTACAGACACACAACCAATTAATGAATACTCAGCTCTCATCATGAAAACAGTATAAAAGGTCAAGGCAGTATGCCTGCCCCATTGACCTGTCCTGTAGAAGAAATTTCCTCCAGTGAGACCACAGGATGTGGGATGTAAAAGAATCATAAACTTAATTAAAGAATTCAAGGAGATTAATGAAAATACAAACAGCTCAAGGGACTTAAAGAAAATAAACATTTGAGTGATTCCCAATAAGGCATAACATAAAACTGAATAAAATGACAGATACTTCAGGGTATAAGAACTTAAATAAACAAATAGAAATATTAAAAAGCATGTAATCTTAAATAAAGGTCAAATTGAAGAACTTTATCACACAATTTAAAAACTAATGGAAAAGCCTCATAAATAGAATAGATTAAGTTGAACATACAATAACATCAGGACCCTTTAGACAAACTAAAGGAATTGGGCCATACAAGCAAAGTATATGGTGCAAAAAAAATATATGTCACATAGAAAGGAAACCCCCTCAGAATAATTGCTGATTTTTCGATGGAAACTTTGAAACACAGAATAGCCTGGAATAATGTACTCCAAGTTCTAAAAGAACATAGATGCCAACCTAGACTATTGTATGCAGAAAAAAAAAAACTACCTGGCTAAAAGAGTTCATGTCCACAAAACCAACCTAAAAGAGAATACTGGTATTAATATTTTGGACTGAAGAAAGAAATAAGTATAACCAAGGTACACTATGAATAAAGCCAATGAAATTATAGTTACTGAAACACCAAGTTTAACTAATATGATAAACAGCAAACAACCAAACAAAACCAGTGAAATTACTGAAGTCCACATTCACAGTTAAATAGTAATTATAAATATTAAAGGCCTCATCAGACATCTCTGGCTGCATTTCTCTTTAGCTTACTATTCCATAAGAAGAATAGTACCTATGTCATCTCTTGTGATTAAAGGGCTTTTAGCTAGCTTCTAATGTGGAAAGATTATATTGTCATCAGTGGCATGTGGAAGCTAGCCTATATCACCAGTCTGTGGTGGACATCCAACACTGAACTCCTAATGTAACTTAATTGCTCTCCACAGTCAACTGTCATTGTAGTCATTGTGAAGAAACTGTCGTACTGGCCTTTTCTAGGAACACAAATTATTAATGTGTTCTTATATCTTCACTTCTGTGTGACTGTGTTCACTTCTTCTACGCTTAACCAAAGATATTCTGAAGGTTTACTTCATTAAGTGTATCATTACATGAATTTGTCAGACTATATTCTGAGGGGCTTCCAGAACATAAAATCCTAGTTATATGAAAATACTCAAATACTGCCAAAATCTATTATTTATTGTTGAAATGCAGACACATACATACACAGATGAGCATGTATGTGCATAAGCACACCCAGTTGACTTGAAACATTTACATCTAGACTCATTTACTATGTTCCTGCCAGGATATATTTAACATGCTCTGCATCTCCTCCATTCCAAAATTTCTTCTTTTAGAAAATGAGATAATTATTTTGTTTATTATCCTGAACCCTAAATAAAAAAACACCATTTTTCCTATAAAGTATATTAATTAAGCGTCTTTAAACAAAGTATTGCAGCATACTTCTTGTTAGAACAGGGTCCACGAATGGAGTCCTTTGAGAAGAGTTCTTAGTGCTTGTGAGAAAACTCCAATAAAACAAGACAGATAGTCGTGACCTCAGTTTCTTCAAAAACAAAAAGTTGTTATTAGAATATGTTTTTTTCCCCATCTCAGGTATAACAGATATGAGTGTGCTTACTTCAAATCATTCATTATAATTGGCTACTGTTATTTGATTATATGTCCCAATGGAAAAACATGTTTTTTGCCACATGAGGGTTGTCCACCGCATGCAGCTTACCTAGCATTTGTGGCTTGTCCTTGTGATTGGACACTTTCCTTATCTGACTAGCCTTAATCCTCAAAGTTTAAGTTGTCAGATACTCTGAATAAAATTAGCTACTGTATGAGACTTAAGTCTGACTCATTTATCAACTTCATTCTCCCAGATCCTAAGAGCAGTAAACACTTCTAGTGAAGTATTTCAAGGGTTGTTTGTTTGTTTGTTTGCTTGCTTTTGATCAAGTCTTATATACCCCACTGAAAAATTCATTCCTTTTACTCTCATTTCAATGCCTCTGGGATTGTGGATGTTCTTATAATCTTCTTTCAAATTCTACTACATTCTACAATCAAATCCTGTTCTTGATATCTAAGCTTTAACCTACAAATTGCAGGATATGAGTTCTTGACAAAAGATGGTGTGGAGTTACTTGTTCTAGTTTCCATACATTGCTTTGAATTTTTTTATTGGTAGAGCTGAGCCTCTCAGGTCAATTAATAACAAGCACACAGCCAGGACATCAAGTTCTACTATTATTATGACTGTGACCTCTCCTAATTCTCTCAGTCTCTGAGGATATCACATGGCTAGTGCAACCTCTTCATGATTTATCCCATTCAGGCACATCATGGTTGAAGCCTTAGCAATTGCTTTGCAATATAACTGTCAACATTACACTTCAAACCAGTGATTAGATCTTACCATCCAGAAATCACATGCCTAGGGACATTATCCTAGGCTGACTACTGATAGGCATTGCCTTAAACTAAGTATTCTAGAAGTGGTATGTGATAGAAATATTTTTTGGGGGGTGCCATATCAAGAAAATACTTTCTGGAAATGGAAAAAAAAGTGGTAAAACAATATAGGCCAGGAGGTAAACTGCAAACAATAATGGCATGGCATGTAGAAATTGGTTTTGGCCTTTTCCCATATTGAAGCTATAGTGCACAACTTGCTAACTTCCATCCAATTACTTTGAACCTTATGGGAGTTACTCACCAGGTAAGTCAGCCATTAAACATATAACTTTCTAGTGAGATGGGTAACATGTGGATGAGAGCAGTCTTCGGAAGAAGCAGGAAAATATCCATTATGTTGTATTAAGCATGAGTCTCAGAGTAGCACGACAATACATATATACCAGCTCAGGAGACCTAGAAAAAACAATTTCAACAACTTTTAACATGTAAAATTAAGATGATAAATTATTAAGGCTTGACTTTTGGTAAGCATATGGCATATACATTTACAAATAAATGAAATGGCTTGATTTTGAAATCTATATAGTTTTTAGTAAAGCTGAGATGCATTTGCAGAACAGGAGACAAGGAAGGATTGTTAGAGATTTAACATCTTAATGGCAGGGCCACTGCTAATCTTCCACAACTTATTTGTGAGTTTCATATATCTTTTTTGAGAGCAAATGCATCTTATGACATCCCAGGAATATAGTCTCCAAATCTGAAACTATGTATTTTAATTTGGATGTATATTGAAGTATTTTTTATGGAAAATCAACTAAATGATTATTATTCAATAATCCTCATTTATCCTTGGAAATGTTAAATGATGAAATGGTGTGGTATCATAACTTACCCAAACTGGAAGTAAGTCTTGGGCTAATTATGCATGTCTACATTTGAAATCATCAACACTCTGTGCAATCTAGTGCTATATTCATGCCCTGCAGCTACACAATGGGAGTAAACTAATTAAAAGACTGTTGTTAGGGGTAAGCTCAGAAGCCAACTTACATCACCTCAGGGCTGCCACAGGATTTTGTGATGGATAATAAAGAAATTACTTTCTTGAAACAGGTCCACTTTGATCAAATTAGTGATTTGTAGGATTGCTCAATGAGATGCTGTACTACTCAGAGATAAAATAACTGAAGGAGACAGAATACTTTACCAGTTACACATTCAAAGGAAATCACATTTCTTAGACTAAATTCAAGGATAATCACATTTCTTGCAACGTTAGAATATCTGAGATTTATCCTGAGGATTCACAATGATTTTATATATCTCCATTTTTTTCCTTCAAATATTGCCTAGTAAGTAAGGAATCTGAAACTTCTTTTATTGAATTGACCTCTAGGAAAGCAAATCACATCTAGAAGACGTGTGGGTGAAGGGAGGAAAGGAAATGAAATTAGGTGTATCCATGTGGGAAGATTTGTTTTCCTTCTTCTATAATATTATTGTATTTCTCTTATATGGGTGAAACAGAAAGAGGAGAGGATATGAAACAGCAAAGTTCAACAAGTAATAAATTACTATATTTTTACAAATGTTAATTTTAAATATACACTTGGAATAATTAAACAATAAAGAATAACCATTAAAAAAGCATCTATGATGGCTTGGTAATATATCTTGCTAAACAGAAGGGCATTGTCACAATAACAATAGGAAAAGTAAAGAAATGTTTAAGCAACTATTTTCTTTCAATGCCAATCCACAGCCTCCCACTTGAGCATGCTCTAGAAGGGTCGCTTCTCCAATATTTCTGATGAAACACAATAATATGCATGTCCTTCATTGGAAGATCTAGGGAGAAATGTCACAAGTTACTGACTAGCAATTCTCCAAAATAATTTGAGTGTAAGTTTCAAGTTGTCATGGTCCTAAATCACTAAGAAAATTCTGAGAAATTTTTCTAAACTAAAGAATATGAATAAACATGGTAACTAAATACAATGTACTTCACTAGATTTGAATATGGATAAATGAAAAGAAAAGAATACTTTCAGAAAAATGGATTCCTTTTGAAAAATACCTTTGGATTATATCATAATATCATTGCACTATTGATGTTGGGGCTTCAGAGACTTCGGGTACTATAGAACTGTTACATGAATCTTCTCATTTTTAGAAACAAACTTTTAATGAGAAAAAGAGTCTCTAAATCACAAATTGTTCTTATTTATTCTGAATAAATGACATTCATTTATAATAATGATAATTTCATAATTTCTAAGGAATTTTAATTACATAAAGCACTTTTGTACCAACTGAATGATAATATTACAAATGAATGATATACAGAAGGCAAGCCCCTTCATTCTCCAACACACAAATGTAAGTCAAATGTGTCTACCACACTACTTTCTTTAGGAGATATGATTGCAGATTCAGCTTTCAATTGCATGCACATATAATCAGAACTGCAAGTGCTGTTGTACAAGTTAGGGTTAAAATTTCCTGCACTCTCCGAATTGACGAGAAGTAACGGAATATGACTGGCAAATATAAACCTCACTTTAACTGATATCATTTCACATAATTATGTCACAGAGATAGATTTGCCTTTTGGTTATGACATGATATGATAAATAATCACTGTCCCCGTTATTGTCCTTGAGCTGCTCACTTCCTGTCACTTTGCTCTGTAGAGTTCTTTCGTTTGGGATGATGTGATGCAAGCCATCCATCAAACATTGTGTTTCTGTCATACAGAAAAAGGTTTAGCAAAGCATAATAATATAAATGAAGTTTTGTTTTGTTTTACTGAATTACAATTATAATATATGATACTAATTTGTGCTGTTATGATTGTATTATTTGACATAAGATGAAATACTCACATTAACCTAAACTTCAAAGGATAAAGTTAATTGAAATTGTTCTTGCTTAAATATATTCAGGCAAGAAAAATATTTGAACAACGTAAGAGCTGTTATTAAATAAGCATCTTATATTATACAACATTGAGTTTTAAATTATATACAACATGTGAATTTCCCTATGTAAAACTTTTGATTTATAATAATTTGCAAAACTAGAAAGTTTGAAAAACTGAGAAATTGTTTTGAATTGAAGATGATAACATCTATGTAAGATTATAATCAATTTATATTTTAATATAATCAACTTATAAATTTATAATTTATAGATTACAATCAATTTATTAAATTATATGCATGAAAAATTAAATCCGTTCTGTTTGGTATTTATGTACTAGGGGTTATGATTGCTTTTAATCCAATCTGAATAAAATTAAGAAAATTTCAGTAACTAGTAAGAAGGCAAAACATTGAAAACCAACCTGAATTCCAAATCCCACAAATTTGCTATAATCAGGTTCATATTTTGGACATATCTTTGTATTTCAAAGAGGTTGGTGACCAGCTATATATGGTGATATACTGTGTACCCTAATGAACTTGCCTGAGGATCAGAGGACAGAGCCAGCCCCTCGAGTAGACATAGAGGTCAGGCAGTGGTGGCACATAACTTTAATCCCAGCACTTGAGATCTCATGACATTGCTTGGAAAGCATACATGCCTTTAATCCCAGGAAGTAATATGGCAGGGCAGAGAAAGGTATAAAGGCATAAGGAAACAGGAACTCACTGTCTTTAGGCTGAGGATTTCACAGAGGTAAGAGCTAGTGGCTGTCTTTTCTGCTTCTCTGATCTTTCAGATTTCACCCTGATATCTGGCTCAGTTTTTTTTTTTTTAATTAAAAGACAATCTGAGATTCGAACAAAATCTGGCACCTAACATAGGGCCCAAATTCAAGAACAAGTTGTTTGCCTGTGGCTTTGCAGGCCCTGGCTCAGGCCTGAGCTTCATGCAGTTAGTGAGTCCCTAACCCACTGGTTAAGTTTCTGTTACAGCCTCTCTGCAGCAAATGCCGTAGGTTTATTTGGCTCCAAAAATCATAGGAGATAGCCACTTTCTTGCATTCCCTTGTGCAGAGACTGGCTCTTTGTCTTCTTCTCTCCTTGTGGTTGTGGGCTCTCCATGGATCCTCATCTCATGCTGCTACCATACTAGGTACCTGCCTTGAAACCCGCTCAGGCTTCTACTGTTCTATGAAGAAGCAGTCAGCCTCACATCTGAATCATCATTGTCAGCAGATATGGTGAGACAATTGAGATTTATTAAAGGGAGAAATTATTTAAAAAAGAATCTTTTCATACATTAAAAATGGGAAATATTTTTACAACAGAAGGAGTTTGGTCTCTGATTGATAATACAATTGACAGTCTGAAAATGGAACAATTAAATGAGAGGATAATTAATGTAGATGGGATTTATGTAATGTCAGTTATAAATAGTATTTGTTTGATCATTTTTGTTTCATCATTTAAAAGTTAGTTAATATCAGTACAAAGATAAACATTTTAGAAAAACTTATTAAAACAGATCATAGAGAAATTCAGACCCAGACAGAGGAATTTAAAGGTGAACCGATCTCAAAATTGCATTATTCTGTTACAGAGAAAACAGCCTAAGACATATAAAAAGCTATCCTTAATCTATCCAGTAACTTATAGGAACTGCCAAATGCTCAAAGCTGTGTAAGAGCTGACTAGACTCCCGTGCATTTGAGGAGATTCAAAGAAGGTATTGTGTCATATTTTATGCATTCCCCATTTGTGAAGCAGATGGTAAACTCGTGGTCAACTTCTGAAAAATTTATCCCTCAATACTGGAGAGATTTGGCTACAGCTATCCTAGAAGCTGGTCCCCAATTACAATGGAGGACCTGGTGGAAGGACAATGTTAAGGCTATTGAACAATTAAGTAGGGCTAGAGGTATAGAAATCTCCCAAGATCAACTTCTTGGAGAGGGAGATTATGGTAATGTAGAAAGGCAATCGTTATAAGATGACTACATGCTAGCTTAATGCCAAGTCAGACTTGAATGCTTGGGACAGAATTGAAGAAGTAGGAAAGAAAATTGAATCAATTACAAAAGTTATGCAGGCTTCAAAAGAAATCTTCATTGATTTCTTACAAAGGCTGTCTTCAGCATTAAATAGAATGATACCAAATTCAGAAGCTAGACAAATAATAAGTGAATCTCTGACTTTTGAAAATGCTAATGTACAATGCAGAAGAGTAATTGGGCCATTAAGGACAAGATCAGCAATCTTGGAGGAATAGATCTGAAATATAAAAATATTAAATCTCATGACCATTATGGTGCTTAGATAGAATGGGTGATTTCCAAAGTTTGAAGAAAAATAGTAATCTCAAATGTTTCAAATTTGGTAAACAAGGTCACCTAAAAAGGGTCTGTCAGCAGGGCATTCCTAGAAATAATGATTTTTTTTCAAGGAATAATCCCAATAAAATGTCCCTCCCTTCTGGATTATGAGGAAGGTGTGGCAAAGGCAATCATTAGATTAATTAATGTATATCAACAAGGAACAGACAAGGTAATCTTCTGCCTTTGATTTTGGGAAACTCTCTCAGGGGCCTCTCACAGGCCTACATGACAATTTATTTCAGTCCTTTCCTACCATCATAGAAGAAACTCCTTCCCAGGGCAATTAAGGAACCTAATGCCTATTCTAAAAACCATACTGATGGGGTGATAGAATAGCTATAGAAAAGAAAACAGACAATTCAGGAGAAACCATAAATTGAATTTTTGGCAAACTTCTATAAATGAACTAAGAGCAAAATTAAAAACATGAATAAATGACATTCTCATTGAAGATCTTGTAGACACAGGTGCAGATGTAACCATAATTGCACCAGAATCTTGACCTCCAAATAGTCCTCTTCAAGAGGTAAATGTTATGCTGTTAGTGACTGGAAAATTATCTCAAATGGAACAGAGTATGAGATAGGTTGAATGAATAGGTCCAGAACGATAGAGAGGAAAATTAAAGCCATATGTTGCTTATATAGCTATGAATCTATGGGGCTATTTTTTATTACAACAATGGAATACCCAGACTAACATTCCCCCAATTTCAGAAGCAAAAAATAAACTAACATATGTTTCTGAACAAAATATTAAACGATTTTATATAGAACCATCACCAACGAGTCACATCCAGATTGTACAAGAACAGACCACAACAGTTGCTGATCTTTCAAATACACCTTCTATTTTGAAATGGTTAACAGACAAGCTTGAGTGAGTTCAGCAATGGCCCTTAACAACAGAGAAACTATAGGCCTTAGAACAGCTGGTACAAGAGCAGTTAAATACTCAGCATATTAAAGAATCAACTAGCCCTTAGAATTATTCTGTATTTGTTATTAAAAAGAATCTGGTAGGTGGAGAATGGTAACAGATCTAAGAGCCATTAACAAGGTAATTCAGCCTATGGTCTTTCTACAATCTGGAATTCCTTTGCCTATTCTGTTAACTAAAGGATTGCCACCTGTAGTTGTTGATTCAAAAGTTTGTTCCTTCTCAATACCCTTACAAGAAAAAGACAAAGAAAAATCTGCCTTCAGAGTGCATACTTACAGTAATTTTCATCCTGTTGAGAGATATTAATGTGTGGTGATATTGTGTTCCCCAATATATCATGAACACTAATAAACTTATCTGGGGTCAGAGAAGAGAACAGCCACTAGATATAGAGTGGTGGCACACACACACCTTAAATCCTAGCATTCTGAAGGCAGAGATCTGTCTGGACTTCTGTGAGTTCAAGGCCACACCGGGAACAACCAGGCATGGTGCGCACATGTCTTTAATCTCAGGAAGTGATGGCAGGAAGGAGAAAGGTATATAAGGCATGAGGACCAGGCACTAGAGCCTGGTTAAGCTTTTAGGCTTTTGAGCAGCAATTCAGCTGAGATCTATTCAGATGAGGACACAGAGACTTCCAGTTTGAGGAAACAACATCAGCTGAGGAACTGGCCAGGTGAGGTTAGCTGTGACTGGTTCTGTTTCTCTGATTTTTCAGCCTTCACCCCAATACCTGGCTCTAGATTTTTTAAATTAATAATAACTTCTAAGATTTCTGTTACATTAATGGAAGGTTCTCTCACAGGGAATGTTAAATAGCCAACCCTATGCCAATATTTTGGAAGTAATATGTAAAAATTTGCTCTATCTATAGTTTACCATTACATGGATGATATTTTACTAGCTGATTCAAATGTAGACACTTTAGAAAAAAATGTTTGAAGAAGTAAAGAAAATTTTGCCTTGTTGGGGATTTCAATGGGTCTCTGCTCTGAGTTCTGAAAAAGCTGATTATTTAATAATATATCTGCTGGAAGTTATGTCCACCATGGGTGTACCTGTACAGATTAAAAATGTCAATGCTCAAGCATGTTCCTGATAAAACAGTTTTTTGCTTATTACAACATTAAGCATTTCACAGGTATACCACACAATCCTACAGGCCAAGCAGTCATAGAAAGTTCAAATGAACTCTAAAGGATATGATAAATAAACAGAAAGGGGTAACAACCCCTCCCCCAGGAAATAGATTAAATAATGCTTTATTAACTTTTAATTTTCTCAGTGCTAATGAGAAAGGAAGAACAGCTGCAGAGAGACATTGGTTAATAGGGAAAAAACATAGAATTAAATCAGCCTGTATACTTTAAAGATACACTGACCTCAGAATGGAAACCAGGATGTGTATTACAATGTGACCGTGGTTTTGTTTTTGTTTCTACAGGAGAAGAAAAGCTATGGATACCATCAAAATAGATAAAGTTTCAATTAGAACAAGAGAGATCTCTTAATTAGAAGAGGCGATAGTTCATCAACCAGCAGGATCAGTCAATTTAAACTAACTTATACCACTAATAAATCTTTCATTTGATCAGATATAACTTGCCAAAAGAGAACCTCCCCTAAGTTAGGGTTGGGGAAGGGTTTTTTTTTTTCTTTCAGGTGAATGAAGGCAAAGTAATCTGAAGAACACTGGACAAATGAGACATCTGAAGAAAGATGACAAATCATCCAGAAAAAAAAAATGTCCCCCAAAATGAGTAAATTGACCTATTTGTATATCACATATCTAACATGCTAAAATTTCATAAGTCTTCCTAAATGTTTATTTCTGTTGTTCTCTACAGACAACACAAATAGTCTTAGTGTGGTCTCATTTCAATTAAAAATTAAAGCTGGCTTTAGAATTGGAGTCTGGCTCTCTCTTTCTCTAAACCCAAGCATGCTTGTTTAAGGAAAATGCAAAAATTTCTGCATCATTTCAGAAGAGAAACCTGATATCAGACAAGAGAAACCAAAATTAAGGGACTATGCTATTGCTATTAATCTCATGATACTTTGATTTTATTTTGACTTTAAACTTTTCTTAAGATATGTATTTTAAATAAAATTGTATAACATTAATATGCATATATATTTAAACATCTGTCATAATATTAATGGTCATATATAGTACTAACTAATTCTAGAAAAAGGCTTCATCTACCTTCCTGTACATGATTTCAAGTTTGAGTCTCTATCAGTATTCTGCAGTGAATCATGACCACACTTAACAGCAACTTTGAGGTTTCCAAAAAGATGATGGGACCCCACAATGACAATTTCATCAGGACTATGATAATGCCACCAACCTGACAATCACAGCCCAAAGATTGGCTTTGAACTACAAACTGCTCAGGACAATATTGAGATAGTTACATGAGATGATAGAGCCTCACAGACTACTCTAGCCAGGACTTGAGACAAGCCCTATGTTTTTTCATGATGTGAAGATTGGATAACAAATGATACAGCTACCTCTCCTCGGACTTGACAATTAACCCAAAATATTTCTTTTCAGGATCCCCTAAAGATGCCTTCACCTCCAAACAGCAGGAAGTAACTTTCAGAACATGATGTCCACATTCCCAAGAGATGGTGTGGGTATTTTTTGGTTATTCAATGGGTTATGGATAATTGTCATTGTTTAGGGTGATTGGTTACAAGTTGTTTTTTGTTAATGGTCAGGAAAAAGGCTAAACAAAGAAGATTAGATTTGGGGTTCTTGTTTGAAACTACAAAGAGGATATGAATATAAGATAAAAGGTGGATTAGTGTTGTTCAAATCTTAGATGGTCTTTTAATTAAAAAAAAAAACCCAGAGTGAAATATCAGGGTAAAAGCTGAAAGATCAGAGAAGCAGAAGAGACAGCCACGAGTTCTTACCTCTATGAAATCCTCAGCCCAAAGATAGTGAGTTCCTGTTTCCTCATTCCTTATATACCTTTTTCTGCCCTGCCATATTATTTTCTGGGATTAAAGGCATATGTACTTCCCAGGCAATGTCATGAGATCTCAAGTGCTGGGATTAAAGTTATGTGCCACCACTGCCTGACCTCTATGTCTACTCGAGGGGCTGGCTCTGTCCTCTGATCCTTAGATAAGTTTATTAGGGCACACAATATGTAACCACACTTCCCTCTTTTTGTCGAAAATAATAAATGAAGTTTATAACTAATATAAGAAAAACTATATTCAATTAGTACAATAAGTATATACAATATATATTCAAGAATTACTTTAACAATGTCCAATTCCTTAAAAATTTGACAGATTCAGATAAAATACTCCATTATTTATCCTATTTGGGTGAGTCCAAAGTATTTTACCTAGTTCACATTCTATCCTAATTTGTATTACCAACTGAAAATTATCTTTTGATGTCTTTCAAACTTATATACTTTGTACATAGTTAGTGAGATCCTTTTCTGAATTTATTAACAAAAAAAGCTATAGTTATAACTATCTAATCTTCAACTCCCTCAGAGACCTGAGAAGGAAATAATATTATCTAAGTAAGCATGAAGTGCAAACAAACAACTTCCAAAAAATGTGAAAAATGACAGAAACAGCTGGATGCCTGGACAGCCACCCAAGATTTTTTTTTTTGCAACGTTGGGGCATCCATCTTTGGCCAACAGGCCTAGTTTATCTAATGGACTCATCTGTGAAGCTGGATTTTCTAAAGGGCCTTCCTACCTTGTCTTGGTAAGGTTCGGCAATCGTTTCTTTTGTGTCCTACTTGTCTATTTGGACAGCATACTGTCAGTAGTCGAGACAAGGGCATTTTCTTGCCCAGTGACTAACTTGCCACAAAGAAAATAAACTCCATAAGGAATTTCTTCAATGCCCATCATCTTCTCTGAAGTAGATTGTTGCTGCCAATTGCAGACATGTCTCATTGTCCTAAGAAAAGAAGCTATGTTATTAAAACATATTAAATACCATATTTTGTAGATCTCTGAATTATTTGAAGATGACCTGTCTATCTAAAATATATCTCTGTTTGACCTTAAAAACATACATAACCTGACTACATGTTTGATTGTAATTGTTGTTGGTTATCTTTGGTCTTTTTGAGGTGCCCACCTCCCAGTTCCCAAATAAATCACACTTGGAGGCTTATTCTTATGAACGCCCAGCCTTAGCTTGGCTTAGTTTTTACCAGCTTTTCTTAGCTTTAATTATCTTGTCTATCCTTTGCTTCTGGGCTTTTCCTATTCCTACTTCCATAAATCTTACTCTTACTCCATGGCTTGCTGGTTGTGTAGCTGGGTGGCTGGCCCCTGATGGGCTCCCCTTCTCTGGTTCCTTGATCTTAGTTTTCTCCTCCCAGTTTTCTCCTTCCTGTATATGTATTTTCTCATTCTACATCTGTCCTTTCTCCTACCTTGTTATTGGCCAGTTCTCTACTAGATCACCAGGTGTTTCACACAGGCACAGTATCACAGCTTCACAGAATTAAATAAATCTAACATGAACAAAAGTAACACACGTTAAAATATTCTCCTACATGTAATAGGAGACTAAATACTAACTTGCATTTCTCTATAATAACTTTCAAGGACTAGCAATTTGCATTACAATGTTAAATGAGCTGTGTATGTATAATATCTTGAACAAGAGTAGAAATATATGTACAGTATTTTCTAACAAAATCAATCTCAAATTTGTATCAATATACCTAATTTGTATACAACATACAAAATTAAATCCAATGTAAAATATTTAAAAATAGTAGTTGCTTTCTCAAAGAAGATTCAATAATCTACCTCTTATCAGCTAAACATAGCTACATAACCAATGAGTAAGACATTTCCATGTTAGAATTTTTCAAAAATAATAGACAGTTGGGCAAATAAAAAAGAAGTTCACTCCATATTAAAAATAACCTGCAGGCACAGTCCACACCAGTTTGAAGAACAGGTGAGTGACATGCCTCTTAGCTGAGTTGCCCTACCCCCCAGATCCTGATCTTTAGGACATATTCTGCTATTCCTTTCTTGGACATATATCCAAAGGATGCTCAACCATACCACCAGGACACTTTCTCAACTTCATAGAGACTTCATTAGTAATAACCAGAACCCAGAATCAACGTAGATGGCCTTCAACTGAAGAATGGATAAAGAAAATGTGGTCATTTGCACAATGGAGTGTTAGTCAGCTGTTAAAATCAATGGCATCATGAAATTTAAAGACAATAGATAGTCCTAGAAAAAAAAAATCATCCGGCATGAATTAACCCAGACATAGAAACACAAACATGGTATATCTCACTTGTAAGTGGATATTAGCTGTAAAGTAATGGATAACCATGTTACAATCCACAGCCCCAGAGAGGCTAGGGAACAACGAGGGCTCAAGTGGGGATACTCCAATCTCCCTGAGAAGGGAAATAGAAGACATTTTCCAGGGGGACTGGAGTCAGATAAGGAAGGGAACAGGATGGATCAGGTTGTGTGGGGGGGGTGGCAGGGAGAGAACTGAAAGAGACAACTTGAAAGGGGGGACATTTTGAGGTCCAGTAGAAACCTGGTACAAGGGAGACTCACAGGAATCTATAAGGATGACCCCAACTAAGACTCCTAGCATAGTGGATACCAGTATCCTGAACTGGCCATCTCTTAAGACCAGGGCAGGCTTCCAGTGGAGGGTTTGGGACACCAACCCAGGCATATGACTTCTGTGTACACTCTGTACTGCCTACAAGATGTGGGGGATAAGGGTGGCACAGAGATTGTGGGAGTGACCAATCAGTGATTGTTCCAGCCTGAGCTCATCCCTGACATTTCCTAGAACTCCAAGACCCAGAGACTAGATGGCCCTAAGATACAGCCAAACATGACTGGAGGGGAAAAATGTGTCAGCATAATAATGCCTAATGATATTCCGCAGTACTCATAGAATGGTGCCTAGCCAGATTGTCAACAGAGAGGTTTTATTCAGCGACTGGTGGAAGACAGATGCAGAGATTCACAGCCAAACTTTGTGCTGAGCTCAGGAAATCCTGCCTAAGAGAGAGAGAGAGGAATGATTGTAGGAGCCAGAGGGGTCAAGGACATTATGAGAAAACCCACAGAATCAACTAACCTGGGCTCATAAGAGCTCACAGAGTCTGAACCATCAACCAAGAGGCAGCATGTGACTGGGCCCTCTGCATATACCGGGCAGTTGTATAGCTTGGTCCTCTTGTGGTACTCCTAACAGTGGGAGCAGGGGCTGTCTCTGACTTTTGCTGGCTTTTGGGACCCTGCTTCTCATACTGGTTGCCTTGTCCAGCCTTATTACAAGGGGAGGTGCTTAGTCTTACTGCACCTTGATAAGCCATGTTTTGTTGATATCTATGGACAGCTTGCTCTTTTCTGAACAGAAACCAAGAAGAATTGGATTGAAGGGGAAGGAGAGACGGGAAACTTCAGGCATGATGTAAAATAAATAAATTTAATAAAAAACATTTTTTTCAAATAAAACAAAAGAATGTGCTCTAATTCTTCTTCCTACAATGATTGTTAGGTTTGAAACTGACAACACATGTTTGATATGTGTTTTTTGATGTCTATATTTTGTTCTCTCTATTTTTTGTGTAGTAAAAGAACTCATAATAGAAACATTTACTTTTGAAAACTAAATATATGGTATACTTGAATCAAAAATACACAAACACTAAATCACAAAGAAAACCAGAGTTTGCTTATTATTGGTTATGAAAATCCTTTTACTACAGTCTGACTGAACTTATTTGATAAAGAAAATTATACTACTATATAAATTTCTTCAGTGATTTCCTATGACAATATAATAGAACTGCATGAACAATTGCTTTAGAATATTGGAAAACAAAATGGTATCGAATTTTAAAAGGTGAGTTTAACTCTAGGATTTCACATCTATATCATTTTTTTCTATAATTTGAATTACTGCACACTGATGTTTGTACCAGCTAATGTTTGAAAATAATAATTTTCAATTATAAATGACAATATCAATTAAATATATTTTCTCTTGGAAAATATTTTATTTGCTAGTAATTAAATAACACTTATTATTTAGAAATATACTTCATTTTTTCCAATGGAGTATTACTGGATATATTAACTACACTTAAGGGAAGGCCCCATTCACAACAGTAAATGTCCAATACAAAATGAATTCAATGGTGTTTTGGTAGAGTTTTTTTCCTTTGTTTTATCTCATGTTGATTTGTATGGAAAATTTTTATCTTACTGGTAGTTTGCTAGTATACTATGGTTACCAATTCTGTTGTTAATGGTGTGCGTGTGTGTGCATGTCTGTCTGTCTGTCTGTCTGTATGTGTGCATTTCTTGTGATATTTCACTGTCTTTTTTTAAAATTTCTAGTTTGTTTTCCTTTTATCACTTGTCTGATTGTTTTCTAAATATAGAGAATGAAGTCCCAGAGTTGGATGAGTGGGAAGGCAGGGAGGATCTGAGGGGAGATCAGGGAGGGAGAATTGTAAACAGCATATACTGACTAGATTGCCAACCAAACAAAAATAAATAGAAAAAAAGTTTAACCACAAAAAGCCTGAACAATGTACGGATTTGTGTAATAATTATATTTTGTGCATTGCTGAAACATGGAGTTCCCATTTTCCTCCATAGTTTTAGCCGAAATATAATGACTGCTTCAATTCTAGTTGTTCAAAGTTAACACTTTGAAGGTTTAGATAACAGTCACCATCTGCCTAATGTTCTGATTTCAGTGACTTTTTGATTTATGAAGATCTCGTTGTAGAATTATTCTTGTTTTTTCTATCAGGTCACTTTAGTTCATGCAACTTCTCATGTTCTGTTTAAATAATCTTGAATCCACTAATTCATTCTGTAATTTCTGATCTGTGCTACAATTTGTGGACTTCTATAAGACTAAGATTGGTATTTTCTATTTGCTATTCATCAATGAAAGACTTCTTTTGCAAAGAAATGATACTAGCAAACCTTTTAAGCTACAAATATGACACAACTACAGGTTTTTGTTTGTTTGTATGTTTGTTGAGATTTTGTTTTGAGACAAGGTATGACCATGTAGCATGGCTCTCCTCGGATTCCCTATGTGTATCAGGTTGTATTAAAATTACAGATGTACATCACTATGACCAACTATGACACAGTTGTTTCTTAATAGGATCTTTTATCATTTTGAACACACAGGTATAACATAGGAAGGAAAGGCTTTTAGGGAGATTACACCAATACTTATGTTAAGATGTGAAGTATCAGAATAGTATGCACAAGCCCCATCATAATGGATCAATTAATTTCTTGCCTCACTACAATTTGAACTCTGTTCCTCTTCCTTAATTAAAGACAACTGGTCTCCATGCCAGTTTTTCTACATTTGTAACCCCTATTCTAGATTGCCAGTTTAGGATGTGAGATCTTGTGTTTAGATCTGATGACTGGCCTGAGAAAACTATAGTTAATTTAGAGCTTTTTAGTTTTTCACAAGTGAGAATCCTTGCTACATTTTCTTACCAGAGTATTCCCACTCTAGTATCCAGGATTTCTTATTCCACAAGTTGTACTACTGTATATATTGGAACCTATAGTTCCCCAACATAGATTAATAAGGTTGAAGAATAGAATCTCCAACCTCACTCTGGATCCCAGACTCAGGTACTCTAGTCACTGGGAAGAAGAATGACCTGTTGTTTCAACTTATGAGCTACAAATCTATTATTCCAAATCGAATGGTCATTAATGATCATATTGAAAGATACTAATTCACTGAATGATCAGGCAAACAACTATAAGATAGGTCTGAGCATCACTGTATCTAATATAAAAATATTTGAGTTGGCATGGTTATTTGACCCTCCCCTTAAACGTCTATGTTCTAAGAGCATAAGTATGCTAGTATTTTGGTCTTAGGTATAAAACCTTAAATGTAAAAACCGACTGTGAACATTTACTTTTCTCACTGATGAATATGTAACCCTTTGGGAAAAGCTTTTGAAGAAATGCTTATACACATACATTTTGATTTCACTGGAGCTTCTCTCCCAACTAATCCAAATGATTATCTGTCAATGTGAAAGCAAGCCTAATAAATAGCTAGGTGATGGGTTATGTTTTTTTTCTTTAACATATTTCACTTATTACAACATTTCTTACTTGTTAATTTTATTACATTTATAAAAATGTCTATAAAACAATTTTTTTATTTATCAGTAATTTTAATTAGATTTTCTATGAAATATAGAATAATGGTATTCTATAAGTTTTAATTATATAGTTTCTTATTGATTGAATCTTGACACTCATTAGTATGAAACAGATCCATAGATTTTAAAGTGTGTTCCTACTTAATGCAAAATGAATCTTGAGTATCATAAATTATTTTCACCTGATTTATTGAGATAATCACTTGCATGTAGCATTGAATCAAACTGTTCATTTGAGCTGCATTTGTTTTTGTTATAGTAGAATATTTCACTTTAGGTCATAAAAGTCTTGCCCTACAGAGTAGGACTAACTATCTCAAAATTAATTAGACTTCTAAAGTAGGGAAACTGTCACTGACAATTACAGAGACCCCCCCTTAAAAATCTTTGAAATTTTTTCTTCTCTCCTCCATAAAAGAAATGATAGGAAAATTTTTGACACCAGACAAATATATTAAAAACATATATAAATTTTATAAAAGTCCCATTGATTTGTGAACAATTAATTAGAATTTTTTTTCTATTAAAATTTCTTTGTATTTTCCACCCAGAGAGGAGAATTTTGGTGATTAGATGCTCTAGCTGCTTTGGTGCAAGAATGGATCTAGTTTTTTTCCTCTCCTTTTGTGGAAATTATAACATATGTCTAATAGTACTTGGATATAGAAGAGAACAGCTAGCATCTGGGAAACATGGCTTCCTGCATGGAGAAATGGACAGAAATTTCCTTATGATTTGACCTGTTTTAAATTTTGTTTTTAGTTTATAGATTGCATTTTTGCACTTATTGTTTTACAATTTCCCCAGCACAAGGACTTTTCTAGAATTTAGAATGAACAGGATGTGAGTTTTGTACTGAGCCATCTGACAGAAGGAAGGGGAAAAACAGGTTTTCCTGTCATCTCGATTTTATGTCAGATTTTGAGGTAAGTTATTCCATTTTAAATAGAGTTGGTTTAAAGCAATGAGACTATAAAAAATTGCTCAGCATATCCAAAGTTACTCATTACATTTCTCATTGTGCCGCTGGCAGAGATGCTAGGAATTGATAAGAGAATTGTATATGATGTTAAGCCAGGCAGGGTAGCAGTCCAGAGGGAATCTGTTCAGTTTCTGGCTCAAAGTGGAATGGAGACTGGCACCTGAAAAGAGAAACAAGTATGTGCTTCGCATAATGCTGGCAAGAGCAAATGAAGCCAGGACCAATCCTGGCAATGTACAACAAGTTTGAAAGTGGCATATGCTGATACTCATTGGCCAGCTCTCACATGCCAGATGTATTTTAACCAGGTCAGAAAAACTCTGAATAAAAGAACAATTTGGTTTTGTGCTATGATAGTTTGTATTCTCTGATGCAAAGCATAGTTTTTTCATATTGTTGACCTGATATTTACACACTTTTTCATGTATGTATGTTGTTGAAAAATCTTATTATTTTAACAATTCCATTACATACAGGAATACTTCTGTGTAGCTTGTTATAGTAACTATTTTTCTATAGCCATAATAAAATACTATAGCCAAGGTAACTTATAGAAAAAAATCTTTACCTGGACTTAAGTTTCCAGGAGAATAGGAATCCATCATGATGGGAGGCAAGGCAACAAGCATCAGGCATGGTTGCCGGAACAGGAAGCTGAAGACTCACATCTTGAACCACAAGTATAGGGCAGAGAGAGCAATTGGAAATGGTGTGACTCATTGAATTTGGAAGGCCTGCCTCTAATCACATAATGCCTCCAACAAAGACATATCTGTTAAACTTCCCCAAGCAGTCCCACCAACTAGGGGTCAAGAATTCAAATAAGACTCTATTGGGGACATCTTCATCCAAACTCCTATATTTCTTCAATTATTTTTATAGTTGGGTAATGTAAACTCTATAATTTAGTACTGATTTGGACAGAGTCTCAAACAACTCATGATACCAAACTAATAAAATTAATATGAATAAAGCATTGAGGATAATTACATAAATCTATGAAATCATGCCTATGTGCATATGCATGCACGCCCATGTACCTGTTTTATAAGTCAGCTGCAGTTACAAGAAAGCACACAGCAGGATAGGCATCCGATTATCAGTTGGTTAACTATTGGACTGGATTCTATAATAAAAGACACTAATGTGATATAAATGATAATGTTTCATTATCATGGAAACAAGAGAACTCATTAAAAAAACCTCACCCAAAATACCAAAATGTTATGAGTTTACAGGACATTTAAAGCACTAAATTTTCTTCAATTGGAGATGTATTCAGAAATTACTAGTCATTAAAATATACTGTGCAAACTGACATTTAATTACCATGAATTATTCACTAAGTGTTTGAAATTCCTGATAACATTTATTGGAAAAGATTAAAGAAAATATTTGCTTTGGGCAATAAAGTTAATAATTTACCTTTACTCTACCATAATTATAACTTGACTTTTTTTGTTTTCTAATAAAAATTTTTAATTTCACTAATTTCTGTTATTTATTTGAATCTTCAAAAATCTGAAGATATTTTTTAAGAATAAAAAAGAAAATATAATGGAGATATATGTTCTAACTTATAAAATAACACATTTTGGAAACTATATCATTATCCAGATTTACATCTCCAAATAGATCTGTTTCAACTTGTCTTCCCATATTACTAAAAATGATGAAAATGATCATCTTCATTAACTCATCTGTAGATGCCTCAAACCAGCTTCATACCACCTCTTAAGTTTAGCAAATTAATAATTATGACATCTTTTGCATATGTGAGCAAGGAATGAGAGTGTGGTGATACTGGGGATAATGAAAAACTTTTATTAAGAAAAGATGTTTAACTTCTGTCCAGTGCTGCATAAATACAAATTTTACAATGGTCAGTTTTCTCTCACATAAGAGTACAATACAGTTGAAACATTTGAATGAAATAGTGTTTTTAGCATATTCATTGTGTGATTACAAATGTTCAAACACAAAAGCAATTATCATTTTACTACTGTGGTCATTATTCTGTATATAATATACTGTGCATAGTTACAGATCAGGAACAACAAGCTATAATGCATAGTGTAGTGTCTTAGAGCTGTACAGCTGTCAAGAGACGTGATGGCCATGGAAACTTTTATAAAAGAAATCATTTCATTGGGGATGGATTACAGTTCAGATGGTGAGTCTATTATTGCCATGGTAGAAAGTGTTGTGGCATGCAGGCAGACATGGTATGGGAGAAGGTGCGGAGAGTTCTACATCCGGATTTGCAGGCAGAAGGAAGAGACTTTGAGCCACCAGGCCTGGCTTGAGCTTCTGAGACCTCAATGCCCACCCTCTAATAGTACACTTCCTCCAACAAAGCCACACCTATTTCAACAACACCACACTGCATAATTGCACCACACCTGATGACCAAGCACTCAAACACGAGTCTATGTGGGCCATTCCTGTTCAAACCATCATACCTAGGTAACCAATAAGCTATTGCATCCAAGTTTTTTTTTTTTTTTTTAACGTATGCTATATCATGATCACAGAGTAAGTAAAATTTCCCTATAGTATTTATTTGAACTTATTCTGTTGTTGAGAGAGGAGTAACTTTATATTGTATTTCCATAATATTCTTTCTTTTGGGTTTCAATATAAGAGGACCACCCAGGTGGTGCTATTTTGGAAAGTTGTGGAAAATTCAGAAGGTACAACCTCACTGGAGAAAGTGGGTCACTGGAGATTGGCTTTGAAAATTCATGACTTCCTGTCTGCCCTCTATTTCCTGTTTGATGATGCAGTGTGACTTAACCACCAATCCTTCAACCCTGAGGAAGACTACATTCTTTCAAGAGTGAAGCCCCCCCAAACCTTTCTTTCCTTAAGTTATTTTTGTTCAGGTTTCTGTGGCACAGCAGTGAGAAAAATTACTAATTGAGAAACTTGTTGCAATATAATGGTGGTGAAGGTAGGCCCACTAGGAAACATAATCTATTTTGAGAAAGAGTGTGAAACTTAATGAACTGAGCTTAGTGGACCAGCTGAAATGTGGAAACCAGACTTTCCTGAGCAATCCTACAGTAACATGTGGCCGGGCAACAAGTGCAGAAAGAAGTGAACTCAAGGGTTCAAGTGATAGGAAACTTCTGTCCTCCAAGTCACTCAGCAAATGAGTGAAGCTGAAGTTCTGTGACTCTTCAGCCAATATTGAGCAGAGGAACGGAGGGGTCTCTGCAGTGACAAAGCTGATCATTTGGCTATTTGGACTTTGAAATTGGTTTACAGAAAAACATGGAAGAATGTTTAACTTCTGTCTAGAAAAGTAGTGTATGTTGTAAACAGATTTTAGCATACTAACATGAAGTGTGAAGATCAAAATTATTAGTCAAATCCAGACAATGGAGGCCCAGTTCATGCAGCTTCATGGGGGAACAGAGATTCCAGAACTAGACTAGAAGCCGTTTATCTTACATTCTGACAAATAATCTAGCTTTATTCTACTCTCTTCAGAGAACTTTAATTACTGATTTAAAATATTGTGGACTAAATGTTTAGTGGAGGAAATTTTAACACAAAATACCCTTCAAGACTGTGCCAAGATTATTGCTCATGATTCTAACCCAGGCCTCAAGTGGGAGAGTGTAACAGGTGAAGAAGAAATGGGTTTAGTAAGAAGGAGAATGAGAGAGTTCAACCATACTGACAAAGCAGATGCAGAGGAAGCAGTTGTTCCTATCAAAGATATTAGCAGCAGCATTAAAGGGAATTTATATGAGGTGGGAGAATAGGGAAGGTACCTTGAAAAGTAAGGCCATGGACAAGATACTCCATCTTATATACATGAAAATTCATTTGAAAACACAAAGAATACTTCAGGATATAGCCACAAAGTATCTGAAGAAATCAGAAGCATTGCACAGTGTTGTAAGAAACATATCCTTTGCTGTATTTACTAGAAAATATTTTTTAACCCACCCTTCCTAACCTTTCAAGAAAATGATGTATGTTACTATAGTAGAGGAAAATGGAACTAAGCCAAGGGTAGTAACTTAGAAATTTAGATCTTAAATTCCAATAAGAAATAAAAGTGAGAGTATTCCAAATCATACCTTAATGCAGAGTTCTGAAAACTTTTCTACTCTTGGAGTGGTCATAAATGGTGTTCATCAAAGAGACTACCACACAGTAAAACAACAACAACAACAAAAAACCGAGATAGTAATTGGCTTTCATGAGAAATAGAAAACATGAAGAAAGTTATAAGCTTTGGGGACTCAGTAGCATCAGTATGAAATTCTGAGAAGTTTAGAACTCCAGACTTCTGGAGTCTTGTAATATAAAGGGTGGTGAAAATAGGGGTATGTAGAAAACATGCTATTTTAAGAAAGAGTCTAAAACTTGAAAGGAACCAAGGTTAGTGGATCAGCTGGACTGTGGACACCAAATGCCTCCAGAGAAATCAAATGTAACATGTGTCAGGATGACAAGGCCAGAAAAAAGAGACCACCAAAGGTTAAGTGAGGAGGATCCTGTGTAGAGCTCTCTGTCCTACAAGTCACTCACCAAATGGGTTATGCTGAAGTTCTGTGAACTGATACCATGAACTGTAAATTTTAAGTATACTCTTCAGATATAAATCCTAGAACAGTATGAATGAGAATGGTGTTTTACACTTGTTTATTTCTGATTCGTGTGTGTGTGTGTGTGTGTGTGTGTGTGAGAGAGAGAGAGAGAGAGAGAGAGAGAGAGAGAGAGAGAGAGAGAGAGAGAGAGAGAGAGAGAGAGAGAGAGAGAGAACATAATATTGGTTGGGTAGGGTGTTAGAAAAAATAAATCACTTAATTCATTTTCAGTGTTCCCTCCTGCTAAGCAGAAAAACAGCACTTAGTAATAAGAAGTAAATATGCAAATATTTGTGCTGCTTCTAATATTGAATCACTGTATTCAGAGAAGTGGGACATTAGTTAGTCTTTTCACAATCTGTACACTTCATCCCCACTGTATCTTGTTTCACCGAGGAAGCTTCATATATTTTTACTAAATTTTAACTACAATTTCCTATCTTATTTTTACGAAAACAACCTAATAAATGATATTGACTCTAACAAACTACATCTACTTCCTGAAAAATCCATTATTCAGAAGTAATATGTATAAAATATACAGCAGATCACACAATGCGCAGGATTTAAAAACTCCCCTCCTTTTCATTGTGCCAACCTTATATATTCACACAGTTTGTCTTGTCTATGAGCCTGGTACTTGAAAAGAAAAGATGAGGCTGCCTAGTTTTCTGGGCATCATTTACTTCTCTCCTACATGCACTGGCTTTATTCCATCCTCTGAAGAAAGTTTCCTTGCTGCTTCCCACATGCCAGTCCTGTT
The DNA here is from genome assembly GCF_049852395.1 of Peromyscus maniculatus bairdii. Classification (NCBI taxonomy): domain Eukaryota; kingdom Metazoa; phylum Chordata; class Mammalia; order Rodentia; family Cricetidae; genus Peromyscus; species Peromyscus maniculatus. Next base: position 51,563,373 of record NC_134863.1, on the reverse strand, counting down.
TGTTATTTAGGATCTCGACAGAAACTTTTCTTTCATTTTTTCTTCCCTGATGTATAATTTTTCCATTCTGTAATGCAGTTCCCCATTAAAATTTGACCCTATTGCCCATATCTACCTTAATTACACAATCAAAATCTGACTCCTATTTTCTATTAATTTCATTATGTTTTAAACCTTTATGAAGTGAGTTATTTGTTTGTCTTTTTATATATCAAATCTAAGACCAGAGGACATTTGTCATTAACTATTCTCCTATATCTCAGATCTAAGTCCAGAGGACTCTTGTCATTATTAACTATTCAAGTTTTTCCACATAAAATAGCAACTGACATGCTGTGAGTGCATAATGCATTATTACAAAATGAATGGAACTGCAATGGATTAGACAAAAGGTGTTTTCCAGAAATTAAATCAATGTGTTGTCACTACAGACTGAAAAACACATAGACTTAAATAGATGGAATAGGTGAATGATTAGCATGATTATTTCCTTAATTAAAAAAACCAAAAATAATTAATAACATTTCTATAATGTTTATATTGCTTACGAGTGAAGTATGCACTCATTTTTTTGTTAACAAGATGAATTTGGTTAGCAGTTAGAAAGTACCTACTCTCTGTCAAGCACATAAAATTGAACAAATTACAAAAGCAGATTCAAAACGTACTGTGAAAGAGTAATATGAAAACTGTACTCTACACTATAGTATGTAATTTGTTCCTGTCTGGGGAAGGACGTGTGGATGAAGAAGAAGAGTAGAGAGTCTAAGGAACAAGTCTCCAAGGGAAGATTTTCAAGCCAAGCAAGTAAAGTGAAATTTCCTAGTTTCCATATTTAAAGAGTTACCAAAGATTTATGAACTTAATTTTAAGGAACTTTATTGATTCAAAATATTTAAAGTAGAGTTCATCTTTTGTGATTGTAACATTTCAATTCTGGTGAGACACATTTCAGAATCTCAGTAGATACATAAGGATAGTGGAATTATGTGGTGTAAGTGTAGACAGAAGGGGTGATAGATGAAGGTGATGTTCTGTCTAGCACTCACACAGCCAATGGCTGACTCCTTTTCAGCTCTTGAGGTCCTTATGATTGTAAGAGAAAAATCATCTCACTGAGATGTTTTTAAAGTATCAATAAAAGGAAAAACAAATACATGGACAAAATGAAGTAACCACATTATCCAGAAAATGCAAACCTGTTGTTATAACACCACAAAATTTGTATATTAAAACTGTCTGTGAGTTAAATATAAAAAATTTACCCAAGATAAATACATTTTAAAATATTAATCTATGTGCATATATACAGAAAAAAGTTGGACAGACATAGAGAAGTTTTAAAGAAGCCATTCTTACATAGTTGGGAGCACAAAACCTACGTCTTCAGGTTAGAATTGGAGGCTGGGAAATCACACCTAGCTCTGACATGGAGGATATAGTATAGAAAAACAATTGAATTCACCTCAATAACTTGTCTGAAGTACAAAAAATATCTATTCATATATGTACACTTCAGGACTCTGCTACATTACAAGGTCTATAATTCATTATATTTTGATTCAAGTAGGTCATTATGCACTATCAAAATAACCAAAAAGTTTCTATATATCACAAAGAGAATGAAATGTTTATTAAGTATTTGATTTCATTGCTCTAGATTCTTTAATTGTGTTTATTTATTTGTTGGTGAAATTATTAAGGCCACTCCACATAGTTAAAAGGGAGGTTTATTTTATGGGGTAACTTACAAGTGAATGGATAGTTTACAGAGTCTGGGAAAGGCATCATTGCTCAGTCCAGCGATGTTCTCTGGAGAACTTTGCTCAGTCTATGTCCCACGTCCAGAGTCCAGGAACTGAGAGAGCCGGAGCATCTGGATCTCACATCTTCAGGGTCCTCTCTAGGCCCTGCCTTGTAGGTCTGACAGTTACAGAAGCCTCAGTGGGGGTTGGAACTTCCAGATCAAAGCTGGAATGGCTACCCACTACATTTATGATATATTTTCAAAGTAGTTTCTATTTACTCCATTTCTAAAAGATTAGAATTTGTCTTTTTTCCTAACACAAATCAAAAATTATTCTACCTATCTTTCAATGAATCTATATTAAATTTCTCAAAAAAGCACTATTAGAATTTATAGCCCATTAGGCAATTTTAAACTAGTTTCATTAACAGAACTATAGGGATTTATTCTGTAAAATTATAACATGAACACAAAGCTGGTAATGATTAATTCCCTTCCTAAATTTGAACAGTATTAACAAATTGGTAGCTTGGGAAATGTATGTGCTAATGAAATCTGAAAACATTAGCAATACAAAGAACAGATTAGCAGTACATGTTTTAAACTCAAATTCAAAAGTAAAACATGTAACAATGGTGCTTTCCACTGAAATCATTAACTAAATTTAAATTTATGCCCAATTTATAGAAACAATGAAACAGTCCTTCATACTTTATTAACTATACCCTGGGATTAATTTAAGCACTTCTAGAAAAGGTATTAATATTTTAGGACTCTAGGGGACCATTTTATAAATTACTGTTTTAGCGCATTAAAAGGTACCTAAATCATTATTGTACAGAGTTGCCTCTTACATTAACCCTGACTTTTCAACTATTAAAGATAAATACAGCCTTGGGTATTTTCAGCTCGAGTTTCAAGGAATAAGCTAATAATTGGCAGTTTGATGTATCCCTGGGGGTCATGCAGACCTCTTTCCTCCAACAACTGGAAAGGGGTTTGTTGTAAGGTCTCCATGAATAAGATGAGAAACTTTTTCTTCACTATTCCATATGGAAGTTTCTCACTCTATTTACTATTGTCTGCCCTGAGGCTTCTCTAGTATGAATCTTCTGAAAGTCCATTTTCTATGATACAATAGCCTAATTTTCATAATTTTCTTTAAAGATATTTACATTTACTTCTGTATATGTGTCTGTGTGAGCATTTGCTACATGTATGTCAATTCCCATGATGTGCAAGTAAATCAGCAAATAACCAAGAAATGGAGTTAGAAGTTGTTCTGAAAATTCTTATATGGGTTCTGGCAATCATACTTGGCAATCTTACTCAGCTACTCTGAACCTGCTAGAAGAGAAAGTAGGAAGTAGTCTTGAACGTATTGGCATAGGAGATCACTTCCTAAATATAACACCAGTAGCTCAGACACTGAGACAAACAATCAATCAATGGGACCTCTTGAAACTGAGAAGCTTTTGTAGAGCAAAATATATGGTCAACAAGGCAAAGCGACAGCCTACAGAATGGGAAAAGGTCTTCACCAACCCCACATCTGACAGAGGACTGATATCCAGAATATATAAGGAACTCAAGAAATTAGACATCAAAATACCCAACAGTCCAGTTAAGAAATGGGCTTTAGAACTACACAGAGAATTCTCAACAGAGGAAACTCAAATGGCTGAAAGACATTTAAGGAATTGTTCAACATCCCTAATCATCAGGGAAATGCAAATCAAAACAAATCTGAGATACCACCTTACGCCTATCAGAATGGCTAAGATCAAAAACACTGAAGACACCTTATGCTGGAGAGGATGTGGAGCTAGGGGAACTCTCCTCCACTGCTGGTGGGAATGCAAGCTTGTACAACCACTTTGGAAATCAATATGGTGCTTTCTTAGAAAATTGGGAATCATTCTCCCCCTAGATCTAGTTATAGCACTCTTGGGCATATACCCAAGGAATGCTCAATCATACCACAAGGGCACTTGCTCAGCTATGTTCATATCAACATTGTTTGTAATAGCCAAAACCTGGAAACAACCTAGATGCCCTTCAACTGAAGAATGGATAAATAAAATGTGGTACATATAGACGATGGAATACCACTCAGCAGAGAAAAACAATGACATCATGAGCTTTGTAGGCAAATGGATGGATCTAGAAAAAATCATCCTGAGTGAGGTAACCCAGACTCAGAAAGACAAACATGGTACTCACTCATAGGGGGATACTAGATGTGGAACAAGGATGACTGGACTACTACTCACAACACCAGTGAGGCTACCTGGAAAACAGGACCCCAAGAAAGACACAGGGATCGCCCAATGCCAGAGAAATGGATGAGATCTACATGAACAAACAGCCTGGACATGAGTGGCGGAAATGAAGGGCGAGGGTCAAGGGAAAGAGAGATTAGGGGAGCGGGAGATCCCAGCTGGATCAAGAACAGAGAGGGAGAACAAGGAATAGGAGACCATGGTAAATGAAAACCACATGAGAATTGGAAGAAGCAAAGTGCTAGAGAGGCCAACAGAAATCCACAAAGATACCCCCACAGTAGACTGCTGGCAATGGTTGAGAGACAGCTCGAACTGACCTACGCTGGTGATGGGATGGCCAAAACCCCTAAGTGTCATGCTAGAAACCCCATCCAACAACTGAGGGATCTGGAGGCAGAAATCCACGGCTAGGCCCCGGGTGGAGCTCTGGGAGTCTAATTGATGAGAAAGAGTAGGATTTATATGAGCGAGAATTGTTGAAACCAAGGTTGGATAAAGCACAGGGACAAATAGCCAAATGAATGGAAACACATGAACTATGAACCAATGGCTAAGGGGCCCCCAGCTGGATCAGGCCCTCTGAATGGGTGACACAGTTGATTGGCTTGATCTGTTTGGGAGACATCCAGGCAGTGGGACCGGGTTCTGTGCTCATTGCATGAGTTGGCTGTTTCAAACCTGGGGCTTATGCAGGGTCGCTTGGCTCGGCCTGGGAGGAGGGGACTGGACCTGCCTGGACTGAGTCTACCAGGTTGATCTCAGTCCTTGGGGGAGGCTTTGCCCTGGAGGAGGTGGGAGTGGGTGTTGGGCTGGGGGGAAGGGGAGAAGGGCTGGAGGGGGGAGAACAACGGAATTCGTGCCTGATATGTAGAACTGAATTGTATTGTAAAATAAAATAAAATTTAAAAAAAAATAAATAATAATAATAATAATAAAAGAAGTTGTTCTGAACACTCTTATATGGGTTCTGGCAATCATACTTGGGTACTCTAGATCAGTGAGTGCTCTTAACCCTGAGCCATCTTTGTAGCTCATTATATTTAAGTTTTCCCTGTCTTAAGTTTTATTAAGCCACTTATATATTAATCAATTCAATATGCAAAATCATAATCCTACAGTACATGGTTGTATCTGAAATGAACATTTTAAAATCGTGAAATAATACAAGAGCATCTTGGACATCTCCATTTGTTAGTACTCATTATACTTTTTAAATACACTTACTATTGTCCATTCAGTGAGTATTCTTCCTAAATTTCCCTATGCTTTCAGAAGCATATCAAATATTTTAAGGCACGTAAAGTGATTTTCATATGCACATATGCCTTAGGCATGTGTGATTTTTTTCTGCATGTGAGTTTGTCCATACATAGTGCAATCACAGTATTTTATATTTATATAATAAAATAATACCAATGTATCATGTTCAATTTTTTGAACCAAAAATTCGTAATGATAAGGATACTTTATTTTTATCATTTTATAAATTATCATTTAGATCAGTTGAATAATCTTTTTATTGTATCTTAGGTAAACAGTAAGTATATCTCATATGACAAGAAATTTGGGTGGTATGAGTATTAAAGTTTGGATAAAACTGAAAAACTATCTTTGCATAACCTTTCTGTTGCTACTCACCTTTTTGTTCAAATTAAATTTATAAGATAATTCAATCACAATTGATACCTACATCTCTGAGGATTCTACTCACTGGTAGAAAATGACCAGTCATATGTGGTCAGTATTGATATTGAATATGAGCTTCTTACAATACTTGTCAGTTTCCCTCAGAAGCTACACTAGTATTAGAATCCAACAGTGAGTTGAAAAGATGCCCTGAACATTACTAATAAATGAAAAATAACCCACTACCTATCCCCTGCTGTGTCTTAGACATTAGAACATATTCAATAAATGGAGGAAGTCAGATTTTTGTAGCCAAAAAGGAGATTAATGAGTGACTATTTTACCATAAACTAAAAATGTTTAGTATTTTTTATTTTCTCTGTTTTGTATTTCTACTGTCATAAATGATCACTGTGAAAATATTTGCTACTGCCAAAAGTTCAGCCCAGAAAACATATATAAAAATAATATTATATGGTTGGACTGGTAATATTTTGAAATATATATATATATATATATATATATATATATATATGCAATAACAATTAAAGAAAAAAGAGGCATGATTTTGAAGGAGAGTAGAAAGATATATGTGAAGAATTAATGGAGGAAATAGAAAGGAGAAATATTATAATTAAAGTATAATCTTGCACGACTATTATGGTGTTTGGCCATCTCATCACCAGAGTAGGTCAGTTCCGGCTGTCTCTCAACCATTGCCAGCAGTCTATTGTGGGGATATCTTTGTGGATTTCTGTGGGCCTCTCTAGCACTTTGTTTCTTCCTTTTCTCATGTGGTCTTCATTTACCATGGTCTCCTATTCCTTGTTCTCCCTTTCTGTTCTTGATCCAGCTGGGATCTCCCGCTCCCACAGGCTCTCTTTTCCTCAACCCTTGCCCTTCATTACTCCCACTCATGTCCGAGGGATCTGGATGCAGAGATCCACGGTTAGGCCCCAGGTGGAGCTCCGGGAGTCTAATTAGTGAGAAAGAGAAGGGTTTATATGAGCGAGAATTGTTGAAACCAAGGTTGGATAAAGCACAGGGACAAATAGCCAAACGAATGGAAACACATGAACTATGAACCAATGGCTGAGGGGCCCCCAACTGGATCAGGCCCTCTGAATAGGTGAGACAGTTGATTGGCTTGATCTGTTTGGGAGGCATCTAGGCAGTGGGACCCAGTCCTGTGCTCATTGCATGAGTTGGCTGTTTGAAACCTGGGGCCTATACAGGGACTCTTGGCTCAGTCTGGGAGGAGGGGACTGGACCTGCCTGGACTGAGTCTACCAGGTTGATCACAGTCCTTTGGGGAGTCTTTGCCCTGGAGGAGGTGGGAATAGGGGGTTGGGCTGGGGGGAAGGGGAGGGGGACAGGAGCGGGGAGAACAAGGGAATTCGAGGCTGATATGTAGAACTGAATGGCATTGTAAAATAAAATGAAAGGAAAAAAATGTCCAATACATTTGCATTTGACAAAAAAATAAAGTATAATCTCAAATAAAAATATGTAATCGTAAAAAATATGTAATCCACCATGCAAAAAATTAAGAAATGTAAATATATATTAAAATATATATTATATACAAGTATATATTAATGTGTGTATGCATATATTATTTCCATATTTTCTTTTAAAATAGTATCAAATTGATATAAAAATAAATGTACATATATTAATGTCTAGCATTTTTAAAATAAAACAAATATATTTTTATTTTAATGTTTATTTTAATGTTATAACATTAAAATATATTCTAACAGAAAACACAAATGGAAAGATTGATTTCATGACAATTATTTAAGCTAATAGTTTATGTAAACTAGGAGATGCTGTTACTGATTGAGAAAGCAAAACTTCTCTGTATGTTAAATGTTATACAATAAATATTTATATAACTATATCTATATGTTGAACTTTATGAATGGAAGATAAATATTTACATGCATATGTAAAGTATATATTAGATACAAAGCATCTATGGAGTAATTTGAGTAGAGTTATGGAATGAGAAATAGGTGAGATTCAGTATCAGTTAACATTGAAATTTACACTGCTTTTGGAACATTAAAGATAAGTGTATATTATCAAAACAACTAAATATTTTATCTTCTAGATACTTATCCAGTATTTGCCCATATTATAATGTAAATTCAAATATTAAAAGTAGCTTTAATAGTAGTATTAATACAGTAGATCCAATTTAAACAATCATTAATATATAAAGTCTTGTTGGGTTAAAATGGAGTAGTTTGTGTTAAATTTTTTATTTTATTTAACTTGGGATTTTCTAAAGCAGGGGAACTTACTCCTACAAACTCAGTATATGAACTATCAGAGCACAGAGTGTCAGGTCCATCACCAACTTACATGAAGGACTCCAGATCCTTCTACAGAAAATGCTTCTACCAAGACATGCCCTTAGTTTTCCTTGAAGCAGTGGATTTCATTTCCAAAACAATGTTTGTATCCACCTTAATTTTTACTTTGACATCTCTCTGTTGACTCTTGAATACACAGTTAGTATATAATGACATGAGTATTGTCATTAGATTATCCTATTTATAACAAAAGGCTTATCCTTTGAATGCCATTCTCCAGTTCTTTAGGTAGACATGTAGAACACAAGTGGAAAATAAAACAGAAGACACAAAAGATAATGCATAATGAGGAAGCCAAATATTAAACAAACTTACTGTGTGTTTATTGTAATTGCTGAAATCCAAAGCAATTATTTCTGGTAAAGAGGAAGAGAAACAGTAAATTCCTTTCTAGTTGCTATAAACAGGGCAGACTTGATAGTAGCTGAAAATTTCCCTGAAAAACTAAGCATATTACCACCAATATAACTAATGTCTTTGATTCTTAACTCCAGGATATCAAACTAAATGTGTATCCAGGCACCTGAATATAGACTTGCTTAGTCATTTAGTACTGGCACAACTTCATGCACAGTAATGCTCAAAGAGATTGAAGAAGATAAATAATTTGAAATCTATTCCATGACTGTGTAATAGATTAAATGATATTAAAAATAACAGAATTCTCAACGCAACAACAGATTCAAACTATAAATGAAAAATTCTCAAAAATAACACTCAATGATGTTATATCTTCAATCCTAGCACCCAGAGGGTCTCTGTAAGTTTCAGGCCAGCCAAGTACTCATAGGTAATATTAGACTAGCCAAGGTACATAATGAAACTCTGTCTCAACAAATGGAGGAAAACTCCACAGAAATAGCAACCTACAAAATTTTTGTTAATGTATAAAATTTCTCAAATTGTTGAAGCATGAATCATAATATTACCTCATCTCAAATTATACTGTAAAACTACTTCAATAAAAAAGACTTGATACTGCAATAAATAGAAGATTATATTAATGGAACAAAATGGAGAACAAGACAAAACCCAAGACTTCAGTTGTCTTATTTTTGACACAGGGATTAAGAACATAGAATGGGGAAAAATAATTCTCTTCAATAAGTTGTGTTCAGAATATTTGACAACTTCGTGGAGAAAAATGAATTGATCACTTCACACCATATACAAACTCACTTCAAAATAGAGAAAGATTTAAACATAACAGCCTCTATGGGTAAAAATTTCTAAAAGGAAACAAGAATGCATTTATTTAAAGAACAAATAACACAAGAATAATATAAAAGAACTGCAACTACTATACAGAAAATATCTTATAACCTAACAATCTTTGAATAATTGTTCTCTTTAAGAGTATTTAATCACACAGAAATGCAGTAAAGCATAAAGTATTAATTTGTCCTGTCAATTGTTTTAAATAAAATTGGAAAACCAGTATTACCTGATCACCAACTGATTGCAATGAAAATACTGAAAGAAAAATATGTTAATAAGAAATATAATATTTGAGTACCAAGGCAATGTTGAACTAGTTAAACAAAAACCACTAAGATTTAAGAAGTTAGTAACCTTTGTTGCATTATATCCATACCAATTTGGGAAAATTATTAATGCAACTACCCTGAAATTTAAAGTAATACATGTGTGTATTCATGTGCATATGTGTGTATTTTGCATAAAAAAGAGACAGAAAAGGAGAAAAATATGTGAGTATCAATATATAATAAGGGTACACATATTTGCACAGGAAAGATACCGATGGAGAAAAGAAACTTAAGTATTGAAACCAAAGTAATGAATCGAATTAAGATAGAGATAATCGACACTCTTTTCTAGAACCTTTCTGTCCGAAGACATTTGAAAATTCTTTGTCGAGATGGCTACTTTCATTTATGAAGCATAGACATTGTTTAATGAATAGTTAACTTTGGCCTCACTAAAGGTGGAAGTTTTCCTGTGTTCTGCCTGCCACACGGTAGGGACAAAACTCTCACCCACAGTCCTGCAGCCTTTTATAAAATAATCAGAGGCTTAATATTATTTGTAACTGATTAGCCATTAACTCAGGCTTATTACTGACTAGCTCTTACACTTAAATTGACCCATAATTCTTACCTATATTTAGCCACATGGCTTGGTACCTTTTCTCAGTTCTCCCTTGTAATCTAACTTCCTCTTCTCTGTCTGCTGACTCCTGACTCTGTCCTTCCTCTTCCTAGAATTCTCCTCGTCTGCTTGTCTGCCTGTATTTCCTGCCTAGCTACGGGCCAATCAGCATTTTATTTGTCAACCAATCAGAGCAACACATATTCACAGCAAACAGAACGATATCCCACAGCCCCTCACACTCAGTAGCACTGTCAACAGTTTGGACTTGTTTATAATGGCTGATATACTGAGGGAAAATCCACTATTGTTGGCTTTCAAAAGGAAAAGGAGATTCAGTTATTTTAAAGCCAGTGTAAGAAACATGTCCTTTCAAAAATCACATAAAATTCTACCCTGAAAAAATAAAATTCTTGTTAAGATATTTCTGAACACTATAGAATAATACTTTTAAAAGATTTTTTAATTAAAATTATAGTGTACCCACTAATTACAACATATAACTAACTATACAATGCATATATCTATATATCACTAAAGAGGGCTAGCTGTCATCTCCTTTGATGCATCCTAGGATTTTACACAGATTAAGAAATTCCATTTTGGAATAAGACAAACACATATTTCTCACATTTGCTTGTTTACCCATGGTTAAGACAATTGCACATATTCAATCATACTTGACAGCTGATCATCTCCAATAAATATTTTTATTAAACAAGTGTATCACCCAAAGTAAATTTATGGTATATCAGTGAAGCAATGTGGGTCATACATCCCTAGAAGTGGGGCTCATTCATTATAAATCAGTTAGATAATCAGCTTTTGGGCTTGACTTACTAACACTAACCATATCTAAGATATTGCTTTAATTAATATATGTCAGAATTTTGTAAACATCATATTCATAAGAAAATTACAGAAGTGACCTATCTGATTTTGTCTTTGCAAGCCTATTATTTTTCATGAGTGCAAATAATTATGAATAAAATAGAGTAAGGTAGAATTTAGTGATATTCACTTAAACTATTTAGACATGTGGTATAAAACAAAGAGGGCTTTTAATTTGTCATAAACTTAATGCTATAAGATTGCTATGATGATAAATGCTGCTGTGGCATTAAATAAGGTGCTCAATATAAAAAATACATGCACTTTGCACATGTTTCTTCTGTTCCTGGTACAGGTTTACAAAATATGCAGTACAGTCTTTCTAATGTTCATCACATTGGGGAAAGTAAATCTATTATAAGTGTGTCAGACTTAGCCATGGACAGGGCATTACTGGGATAGCATAGTTGAGCTTTAGTCAATGGCAAACATTCCTCACCGAAACTTACATACTTATGTTCAAGAAGATTTATAAAGCTTAAAAAAATACATTAGGCAGGTAACTCAGAGAAGGATGGAAATATATATACAGAGTAGTGAGCATGAAAATGTGCTCTGGGAATAAGAAATACATGAATGTGATATGAATGAACTTATTTATAGGTATATGTACGGCTCTGTATAACTAGGACCATATATATACAAATAGAGCATAGAGATAACAGTGAGATTTTAGAGAGAGACATATAGAGGCAACATCAGTTCTTTATTGCAATCAGTACTCTTCATTTTGTCCAAAAGTTATTTTTATTTGTAATCCATAGAAAGTATTAGCCTGTAAATTACACCATTGAATGCATGTTTTTTTTTTTCTGCTAGAGTTAACACAATATAATTTTTTTAAAAAAATTCAACAACTCTGCTTTTACCTATTGTAAATATGATATGAATGTGAAGAGAATAATAATGGTAATTATAATTATTTTCACCAGTACTGATATTTTTGTTTTGCTTTGAACAGAAACCATATAAACACATTTTAAAGGTCGAATAACTTTGTATAATATCTCATCCACAGTAATGTGTATAAATTGAGTATAATTTTTCTATTGAATTTACCATACATTACTATCCTGGGAATAAGCTTTTAGCATTTTGAGCATTGGCATTAATCTACTTAATATTCTGCTTTTCCTGTTTTCACATTTATAAAATTGTCTTTTCAGAGTCATCCAAGAGCTCATTATATTCTTGGTTTCTAAACACGTATTAGTCTTAGACTGATATTTTAACATTAATTTTCTTTAAGAGAAACAGTAAGTGCTTGATTTTACCATATGTTAAAGATTTTGTGACTTGTATAATACAGAAAAAAAAATTGCTTTCTCTTGATATATTTGACCATAACAGAATGTATGTTTTAGTTTAAAGTGGGGTCATTGGTTTTGTGTTTATTCCTATGATTTACTGAAGAATTATTGTTATATTGCCAGTAATCAACATGACTATTATCCCTGTTTAAATATTGATTGCTTCTTTGTACTGTATAACCTAAATATCTTGTAATAAAAGGTTTACTAGAAACTTAATTTAGTTCTGTGATAAAAGGGAACACAAGTTAGTGTGTGCTTTATGAATATATTCATAACAAATAAGGTAAAGTGATAAGAATTATTCCAAGGTGTAGCAAAAAGAAACCTAAGGTAGGAAGGGCTTACTTTTGCTTCCTATTTGAGGGCACAGCTCAACATCATAGAGAAATCACAATAGCTTAACCTACAATCAGCTGGTCACATTATATTTACATTATGGAAGAAAGAGCAATGATATTGCTCAGCTTATGTCATCTTTTTTTATGCAATCAATACCAAAGCCCAGGAAATGGTTCTGCACACCATGACTATGGGTTTTCCCATGTCATTTCACCTAATTAAGTTAATCCTTTGAGAGATGTCCAGATGGTAACCTAACATAAATGTTCCATCATAGGTGTGCCTAGAAGGTTGACTGCTAGATTATCCCCATGGAATTGATAATTAACTACAACTATTACAAAGTATTAGAAGACAGTTACTGGATTTTAAAATGCAAATGAACATGGCTATCCTAAGTGGTTCTTTTTTTGTAAACACTAAAATGTGTTTATTTTATCAGGAAAGACAGTTTCATCAACTACCCACTCCAAAGACTGGATTTAGAATGCATGTGAAATTCTTGCAGACAGATTGAAACCGTCAGAGGAAGAAGCAACAGGAATAAGAAGACACCAATAGAAAAGCTTTGTGTACTATGTCTGAACAAGCTTATCTGCGTTTTTTTTTTTTTTCTGAATTATCAACATTAGCTTATATGTGTAGGGAGAAATGTTCTTTTACTTCCAAAATTGCTTTTACCATAGACTGAAGCTCTTTAACTGATACGTCTCAAAGGAATGTTTCTTGGTTCCTAATCATATTTATGAATGTGGATTAAACAGACTACCTTGAATAAGTCTCAAAACCACTTAATTATGATATACAATGATTTCTACTCATGATTAATTACATCTATCCACCACTGTCTAACAGTGGGCAAATAGAACATCAATTCATACAATTTTACTTATTATTAATTATTAAATATAAGAATTTTTTTCACATAAATGATGTTGTTTCAAGTAAGTTAATTTTAAAACTTACTATAGGAACATAACTATAATTCACCAGATTATAATATTGCATATGAAGTCATTGTACCACAGCACATATTAATTAATTTCATGCAGACAGATACCTTACTAACTTCTAAATGTTGAAGCCCTCCCTCTTGAAATGGTCTGTCACTAAGTTTTTCTCATGTTTTGTTTTCCAGCCTAGATAAAGTTCCATGATCTAGATTTTAGTGAAAAGTGGAAAATTATCTCACGTATGAATAGGAATTAGTTGGAATGGGAGCAAGAGAGAAATCATTTATGTTTTGGAAGTTAGTTCTGTCATTCTGCTGCTTACTGCACTCTTAAATATAGGCTCCTCAGTTGTAGAGAATTAATTGCTTGCCCCTAAATGCCAAGTCTTTGCTCCATGAAAGTAATTTATTGCAAACCGGTGATATCTCTATAATTCATCCTTCTGGGTGGGAAATCCTCAGCTTAGTATTCTCTTGTGTTTAAAGACTACTCTGTATGATATACATTTGTTTAGAGTCTGATGCTAATCATCTAGTCATTTATTATAATTTTGACATTTAAGCTGGAATTTTCAATGATCAAATTCACTATTGAAATGTTTTCTTGTAGATATATAGCTTTTATAATATTCTAAACCCAGAATTTAGAATAAACTTATTTTAAGATCGCTCAACGTTTTCCCAAATTAATGACAAATTGATGATGCATGGTTGATATTGCAATTTCCTTCTCATACGAATTTGAAAGTCTACCTGGTACTTTCCCTGTCTTGTTCTATTGTTAAATCCTTGAGTGTTTTTCTTCCACTGTATGACCTGCCCCTATCCTTGAACTTCTTGGTGAGCTATTTCCTTTTTGGAGAAGTTTTATGGCACAATCTGACCAGCCCTCCTATATTTCTTTTATTTTCTTTTCCTACTGTCAACACTGCAGTCCAAACTGCAAATTATGAGTGGATTAGCTTTCATCTTGCCTCGATCCTTCCACAGTTCTTGTAAAGCCAGCACAGCTAGCACTTCTGAGCTTGCACTTCAAGCGACTTCTCTCATGAGTTTTACTTTGATGTCAGTCTCATAATGGGAGGTCTTGAATGCAGAGCATAGTCATTTTGCACATTATAGCTTTTCAAGATATATAATTATTGCATTCTAAAAATATTCCAAGTACATTTTCATCAGATAATAAAATGATTCAGTGTAAAAAAGAAACAAACAATAACAATATTTAAGCTTTACATCAGACATTTTCCAGTCTTATTGTGTATAAAATTATATAGGAATAGAATCTTATTAAAATATCTGTTTTTAAAGGTAAATATACTGTTTTCATAGATACTTTCCATCAGAAAAATACATTTTAACAGAATTCTAAAAAATATTTTGCTGCATAAATTCGGAGATTATTTGTCAGCCATTCAGTCATCATAATTTATGAAAAGACCCCATGTAGAATGTATAATTTTCATTAAATTATATAGGCAGTATTTGTATTTCTTTTTTATTTATTTATTCATTTATTTAGTGGTGGGTTGTGTGTGTGTGTGTGTGCTCACATATGTGTGCACGTGTTTGTGCATAAATTCTATGGCTTATATATGTACATAAAAGGACAACCCCAAGGAGTTAGTTCTCTAATTCTATCATGTGGACTACAGAGACTAAACTCAGGTCATCAGTTCTGGCTCCCTGAGCCATCTTCCTGACTTTCAGAATTTGTACTTAAACAATTGTTCTGATGTTTGCCCTATAAGATGTTTAAGAAGGGTTTATTTGTTTGTTTGTTTTGTTTGATTGTTTTTGTATTCAGAAAATAAAATGCATTCACACCAAAGAATGGTAGATTTAATTATTCTTTCACAATTGAATACCAAAATCTTTATTAGTATCTTCTTAATTCTTGGAAAACGGAAAGTGTACTGTTTGTAAAGTATGTTCTGAATACACTATCATAGTGACCTATGTCTAAGCTATCAAGGCACTGAGTGTCTGTCCCAGGAAAGGATCCTATGAAGGCCAGCATGAAAAACCATAACTCAATGCAATGAAAAGACAAGCAATAAAATGTTTTCAAAATCACTTCATATGTTTAATAGATCAAAATTATTTTGCAAATAGTTTCACTATACCCCCTACTTTACTTCTTCAAATCATTAATACTAATATTTATAAATTTGGGATGTGGGAATGGATGAGTTGTTTGAAAAGGGCTTGTTATGAAATCATGGAGTTCTGAGTTCCATCCACATAAAAATACAATATTATGCTTAAGTTTTTGAACATTTTAATAGAAAGCTAGATAAGTCAGCTTGGTTTGGGCTGAATAATAACACATATTTGACTCCTGTAATATAATGCTATATGTTATGTAATATTCATATATTTATCTAATTTTCTACCAAGAAGTCATACAACATGAATAACCTTAAATATATACTATATCATTATTTTCTGTTAAATATTTCATTATAATCATTTATATTAATCCTAGGTAATCAGGCTTATTTTACTTAATGGATAAAGTAAGGGCTTCCTTCATAATGAAGGAAAATTACCCCACTTAGTATCCAGTGCTAATATCTAACATGAATATAATTTTTCATTTATATATAAGAAAAACAAAAATATTCAATAAATCTCATTAATCTTACAAACAGCAATGAGGAAACTAACACCTCTCAGATTACAGAAAATCCATTCTGTAATCTTCCAGTGATTTAAACATGTTTCAGACCCAGGACCCAGGTCTTTGGTAATGTCTGGTGTACTGTTCTATCATAGTCCTTGGGTACTTGCTCCTGAGTTGCAGAAAAAGTGTGGCAACTTAGTGGTTGTTGAAAATCAGCTTCCCTCCTGACATGTGCACAATAAACTCTGGTAAATTGTAGTCTTTCTGTGTTTCTTAGTGCACAGAAAATTCAGAGACATTTCTGTGAAAAAAGAACATCTCCAAACCTATGCTCACCTCAATGCCCATCTCCATGAAGCTATTAGCCCGCAGGTAAGAATAGAACTCCTTAGATGGATGTATATGGGATTATGTATTTCAACTTTTAAAATGCTTAGGATTACCAGATCATAGCATCAAGAAGGCAATGCCAGCATCCTGTGGCTCAGGGATGACTCACTGATAGACTTATGTTTTTTTTTAACTATAAAGTTGGAAGAGGGGAATCTATGATTGGTATGTAAAATGAATAATATATTTCTTAATAAAAATATATAAAGGCTTTCAGCAAAGCTTCTGTTTCTCTCCTTGGATGTATTTGGTTTTCTGTAGACACTTCGCAGAAATGAATGCTCAGAAATTTTCTGCTAGGCCCTTTCCTTCTTTGCTTGCACTCTTCTATGTCTGTGTTCTGGTTTGACACATGTGTATAACATTTTTTTTTCACAGAAAGGAGAGTGTTTTAAATTAACATCCACTGTGAACCTTAATACAGTTTTAATATCTTGTCCAGTTTTATAGATTCCATGCCATGATGGTGGTGAAATTTATATATTAAAGCACTTCTCCATTTATGAGAAACTTTTCCTCATTTTAGCTACCTTTATAACTCTTCCCGTTTTCACATCAATCTGATAAAGCTTCTCCTAAGTTCTTTTCAAACAATTTTCTCTCTCTTTGATCCTTATTTAGCCCCCAACTTGATCTCTATGCACACTGGAATAACCAAGCTTTCTTTATCTTTCTTTCCTTTATCAATTCCAAAGCATTATTCTGGATATTGTCTCCCAGAAATATGGTATTTCTTGATCCTATCTTTACTTCTTTAAAATTCTACCTTATTGTCTTTTGATATTACCAATAACCATGTAACAAGTTAAACAATTCCTGAAACTGACTACTTTCAAACTATTTTGAGCTTTCCTTCACAATATCTAGAAAAAAGTCTCATTCATTATTCAGGTTAGAGTCAAATATAAAATGACAAAGCAGAATAAAACCGTGCAAAGGATGTGCATACCAATAGTTCATTACTTATTCATACATTGATATTCCATGTTACCATGGGCACCTCTTGAAGGCAAATCTATTCTCCTAAACATTCCTTTGTGTGCTGTGGTGGGTTGTTTGAGAAATAATCACCATAGACTTTGCATTTGAACACTTGTTTCCCAGTTGGTAAGAGTTTGTGGAAGTTTTGGAACCTTTAAGAGTAAGGTATGGAGAGATGTCTCAGGCTTCAAAGGCTAGGCTCACAACCAAAAATATAAGAGTTGGAGCCTTGCTGGAAACTCTTCACTGAGGGTGGGCTTTGAGAGTTTATAGTTTGGCTGGACTGCCTGGTCTTTCTCTCTTCTTCCTCTGTGCTGATGAGCAGGGAAATTCTATGAGTGTAGCAGAATGCCATTGGGAGTCATTTTATTACCACATTCTTTTAGCAAAACAGTAGTATTTAGTTTTACCATAGGTCCCTTGGATATATAGTCTTAAGTTCTGGGTCATCCAAGAAATGTCAGCTGTAGATTCCCTTTCATAGTGTGGTCCTTACATGAAATCAGATATTAGTTAGCTACTTCCACAAGCTTTGTGTCATCATTGCAGTAGCATATCTTGCAGGCAGGACATCATAGTAGAATAAAGGGTTTGTGGCTGGGTTGGTGAAAGAAAGAAAGAAAGAAAAGGACATGACTGCTCCTAGGTATGGTAGAGGAAAAGGTGTAGCATGAATCTTAGAGAGTCTTATTAATAAAATCAAACCTGGGGCCAGTTATTGGGGTGAAATGCTGAATGGTCAGAGAGACAGAACACAGCTAACCTTACCTGGCCAACTTCTCAGCTGGTCTTGTTTCCTCAGACTGGAAGCCTCTGCGCCCTCATCCAAATGGATCTCAACTGAACTGCTGCTAGAAGCCTAAAAGCTTAACCAGCCATATGCTTCTAGTTTCTGGTCTTCACGCCTTATATTAATTTCTGCTTTCTACCATCACTCCCTGGGATTAAAGGCTGGCTTTCTGGGATTAAAGGTGTGAGTCACCATGCTTGGCTGTATCCTTGAACAGATGGATTTCTGCCTCTGGAATGCTAGGATTAAAGGCATATGCTACCACTGCCTATCCTAAGTATATAGTGGCTTTTCTGTTCTCTGACCCCAGATAAATTTATTAGGGTACACAATATTTTGGAGAACACAATACCAGCACATTTCCTCTCTTTTGGTCTAAAATTTAAAAAAAGCTTATAACTAATACAAGAAAAACTATCTAATAAATATATACTATATATATATATAGTAAAAATTACATTAACAATGTCTAGTCCATTAACATTTGACAGATTCAGACAAAAAACTCCATTATATATATTAATAATGTCCAGCCCAGTAACATTTGATAAACTCAGACAAAAAATTTCATTAATTATTCTATTTAAAACAAGTAGTTCCTTTTTAAAAGTAGATTCAAAAATTGACCTTTTTATCTTATCATATCCATATTTTATCTTTTTCTTTTCATAATAGATTCAGTATTCTACCTTTTGTCATTTTTATATTTTCCCCTTTTTCTTTTTATAGTAGATTCAGTGTTCTACCCATTTATTCCATTCTTTATCTTTTTTCTCAGAATAGATTTATTGATCTACTTCATATCTATATTCTTTTCTTTTTTTTCTATCTATTTTAAACAAAACCCCTGAATCTAATCTCCATGTTCAGCTTTTTTCCTGACCATTAACAATTAACAACTTGTAACCAACCATTGTAAACAATGACAATATCCAAAACTCATTAAACGACCAAAAACCTCCCATCCCGACTCTTGGGAATGTGGGTGTCGTTTTCTTAAAATTACTTCCTGCTTTCTAGGGTGAAGGCATCTTTAGGGGATTCTGAAATGAAATTTTTGGGTTAAATGTCAAATCCTGTATCATTTGTTCGGTCTCTGTATAATGAGAAAGTGCAGAGCTTGTTTCAAATCCTTGTTCGAGTAGTCTGTCAGGCTGGATCATCTCAGCTAGCCATCTCAAAATTGTCCTGAGTAGTTTGTAGTTCAATCTTTCCATGGTGTTAATCAGCTTAATGGCTTTGCTATAGTCCATGTGGAATCATCTTTGTGGAGTCCTGTCTTCCTTTTGAAGATTTCAAAGTCGCTGTTAGGTGTGGTCATAGTTCCCTGAGGACTTTTGTGTGTGTGTGTGTGCCTTCTCTGTGGTTTGGAGTAATTACAGTCTGATAAATGTCTGTCTCTCGGAACCATGAGCATTCTTTCCTAAAAGAGAAAATTTTCACAGCAATTTCTCCCCATCATTTGTCTTGCCAAACTTTTCCAAATGGACCTTTGCCAATGTTTTCTTGTAACACGATGGTCCTGGCAATTCTCTGAACAAGCAGCAGTAAACCCATTGTCCCAGGTAGCAGCATCATCACAGTCACCAATAAGATGAGAAGGAGCCAGCAACTTGGAGCAGCAGCCACTGACTCCATGTTCCCACCACTGTTTGTGGCTCGGCCCCAGCCGAAGTTTCTCCTAGGTTGGCCTCAAACTCGGGATCCTCCTGCCTCTGCCTTCTTCAGTAAATTCAACCGGCATGCACCACCACAACTGGCCGAGTGTAGCTCAGGCCTGAGCTGGGGCCTACAAGGCCACAGGCAAGCGCTTTTTCGTGAATTCTTACTGCAAACGTTGGGCATGAGATGTAGCATGAATCTTAGAGAGGCTTATTAATAAAATCAAACCCAGGGCCAGTTATTGGGGTGAAATGCTAGATGGTCAGAGAGACAGAACAAGCCACAGCTAACCTCACCTGGCCAACTTCTCAGCTGGTCTTGTTTCCTCAGACTGGAAGCTTCTGTGTCCTCATAAAGAGGTTCATTGTAGATAAGAGAGAGAGCATAGTCAGAGGCAGAGACATCTGGAAGAGTCCACAGTGTACATGACAGGTAGTCTGGACTGGGCTTGTGAAAAGAGAGAGTGGTGATCCTAGATGCTATAGGAAAGCAGCAGATAAATCCAACCTCTACTTCAGTTCTTGCGTCCAGGTTTCTGCTTTCAGTTTCGACCCTGATTTCCTTTGGCGGCAGACTGTAATGTGGAAGTAGAAGCAACATAAACCCTCTCCTCCTCTTGCTGTTTCGGTCATGGTATTTTATTGTGACAACAGAGACCCTAACTAAGACATTTCCTTAAGTTGCTTTTGGCAGTGTGTTTGATAACCATTAATGAAAAGTAACTAATGAATGTGTGTTAACCATGTTTGCTTCCCAGGTCAACATGACAGCAAGTTGCTTTGTGCTTTACTATTTCCGAATCATAGGCCAGGTAACAAAAGTCATCTAATTTGGCATACTGTGTGTATGAATTTCCTAGATTTGGCTGAAAAAAAAAATAACAGCAACAACAACTAAAACAAAAGAAAGGTTTCTGCAAATCAAAGTAACATTTAATCAATAGCTTATTTACCATTTAAATATATTTGAATATATTTATTGATACTGATTCAATATATTGATATTGGTTCAATATATTGAATACTATATGCAATAGATTAGACTACAAACTCCTCTGACAAAGGAAGACGACCCAAGACTGAGTAGGCACAGAATTTCCTTGGCAACAGTGCGAATGTACAGCAGTTGGTAGAGAAGTTTCTTAGCATGCTAAAGACAGCGTGTTTGATTCTTTCCATGAACAAACTGGTTATGGCAATGCCATATGGTAATATCAGTATTTAGGTAATGGAATCAGGATCAACTTTTCAAAGTAGCCCTCTGAGATATAGAGAGAATGTAGCTAGCCTACTGAAAAGTAACAAAACTACAACCAAAATCAAACAATCCTGAGAAATAATGAGTGAAAATAGAACTTCTGTTCTGGTATAAGAATACTTACCTATACTGGTGCCAGCAGAAAGGCAGAGATGGAACAATTGCAAGTTTGAGGCATACCTGTGAGGCACACTTGCCTTACATAATGAATTGTCAGACAGTCTGTGTTACAGATGAGTTCCTGGTACAATGTTTAACACAAACAAATTATAAATTCTGGTATCATATACTATATCTACATTTAGTACAAAATATATAAAAGACCCTCAGACAACGACAATACTAATTTCTCACACTTCAACATGATGGATTAAGAAACTTAAAATCATTGGCATCGTGTGTTTTTATATATCGTCCTTATATTATGCTCATTAATGCATGAAATTTTGATCTTCACATTTCACTAAAGAAAAATTAAGATAAATATCAAAGTGCATTATCTAATCAAAATACTCCAGCACAAAGCTGATAAATCATAATTACCTGAGTTTGTGTAAATAGACTATGCTTCTGTTAAATGAAGTTTTCAATGTTGTAAGAAATACAGGATTAGGAAATTATATGAGGCCTTTGATCTTATTTCAAATACTTCCAGAAGAAAATAAAGTTATACCAGTCATAACCAGGCACAAAAATTTCATCTTCAAATATTTTAATTCAATTTCGAAAGATTAAAAAGTTAATAAAATCTTGTAAAACAATTTGTTAAGAAAATTATTTCTAGCCTTAAAATTACTCTCTTGAAATGTTTAAAGATATGATTATAAAACCTTTAGTATACCAAAAATGGAAGCAACCTAAATGGCTATCAGTGTAGGACCGGGTGGTGGTGGCACACTCCTTTAATTCCAGCACTCAGGAGGCAGAGGCAGGCGGATCTCTATGAGTTCAAGGCCAGCCTGAGCTACCAAGTGAGTTCCAGGAAAGGCGCAAAGCTACACAGAGAAACCCTGTCTCGAAAAACCAAAAAAAAAAAAAAAAAGAAAGAAATTTTGGTATCACTTATGTACATTATCATATCGTCTGCAAATAGTGAAAGTTTGACTTCTTCCTTTCCAAATTTCTATCCTGTTGATCTCCTTTGCATTGCAAAGTGGTATCGGCTACATCTTAAATGCAGAATCTAGCAAATAATGTATTTTTATCTATATAAACAAATGTACATATGGGTAGAGTATAATGTAAGGAAAGAGAGCAATAAAAGCTAATCTTTTCCAGGATAAGGGAAGATTGAACCCTGGTAATAGATACAAGTTGTGAAAGGGGATATAAAGCTAACTATTTTTCTAGTTCTAATTCTGTTGAGGATTTGTTTTATTTTGTTTTTAGTAGTAGATAAGTAAATAAAATATATTCAATACTAACAGAGAGGGAGAACAAGGAATAAGAGACCATGACAAACAAAGACCACATGAGACTAAAAAGAAGCAAAGTGCTAGAGAGGTCCACAGAAATTCACAAAGGTATTTCCCCAATAGACTACTGGCAACGGTCAAGAGAAGGCCTGAACCGACCTACTCTGGTGATAGGATGGCCAAACACCCTAATTGTTGTGCTAGAAACCTCATCCAATGACTGGGGGAACCAGATGCAGAGATCCATGGCCAGGCCCCAGGTGGAGCTCCAGGAGTCCAATTGGTGAGAAAGAGGAGGGTTGGTATGAGAGAGAATTGTTGAGACCAAGATTGTAAAAAGCACAGGGACAAATAGCCAAACAAATGGAAACACATGAACTATGAACCAATAGCTGAGGAGCCCCCAACTGGATCAGGCCCTCTGGAAAAGTGAGACAGTTGATTAGCTTAATCTATGTGGGAGGCATCCAAGCACTGGGACTGGGACCTGTCCTCAGTGC
The DNA here is from genome assembly GCF_049852395.1 of Peromyscus maniculatus bairdii. Lineage (NCBI taxonomy): Eukaryota > Metazoa > Chordata > Mammalia > Rodentia > Cricetidae > Peromyscus > Peromyscus maniculatus. The sequence goes on along the minus strand of NC_134863.1, from coordinate 51,540,109 downwards.
ATGAATTGGCTGTTTGGAACCCAGGGCTTTTACAGGAACACTTGGCTCAGCCTGGGAGGAAGGGACTGGACCTGCCTGGACTGAATCTACCAGGTTGAACTCAATCCCCAGGGGAGTCTTTGCCCTGGAGGAGATGGGAATGGGGGTGGTCTGGGGGGAAGGTGGGGAGGGGGACAAGGGAATCTGTGGCTGATATGTAAATTTAAATTGAATTATAAAATTAAAAAATATCTAATTTAAAACCCAACAGATTTCATTCTAAATGCCAATTCTCACTGTATAGAAGTTCATTAAGTTGTATTGACTTTGCCACTGATTAATTTTGGTGCATGATGTTTTTTAACATTTTCAGGTGTTTTTATAATAAAGTTAATAAAATTTTTAAAAAAGGAAAGAAAATAACATTAAATGTATTTAAAATCTTATGGTGTGGATAAATGGAAACCATTGACATTCAGTAATAAAGTATGGACTTGTGTTTTCACATGAGTCAGAGGACTCCTATTTACTCTATGCACTCAACAGAATTCTACCTTTTAATTTACCTTTATTTACCATAAGTGCAAATTAAATGCAAAGTAAAAATTTTTTTTCATTAAAACCTGAAAACAACCTAGACAGAATTTCAACCTCATTATTTCAGTATCAATGTAATGAGAAGCTACTGAGGACTGGAGTTTTGTGTTATTATGGGTTTTCCCTCAACACCAAAGATCAATATCCTCCAACATGTAATGCTTCTCTTTTAACTGTTCCTCTACAGGTAACTCTTACAATGTAACATACTGGGGCCTTTGTCTACACTTCTTTCTTTCTTTTTTCTTTTTTGGTTTTTCATGACAGGATTTCTCTGTGTAGCTTTGTGCCTTTCCTGGATCTCACTCTGTAGACCAAGCTGACCTTGAACTCACAGAGATCTGCCTGCCTCTGCCTCCCAAGTGCTGGGATACCACTGGGCATCACTACATTTCTTATTGAAAGTCACATTTCACTGAACTGTCTGTAATTTACCCTGTTCCTCCAATCTCATCTTTTCCATTCCTTCTCATTTACTTTCAGTTGTCACTCAGAGCTTATTGCTGCTCCTCAACAATGCATATTTTCACCTCAGAGATTGTTTGACAATACACTCACATGGACTACTTATTTCAAACACATTTTAGCACAGCAGTAACTCTGTGTAAGACACATACATACACACACACAAAGAGAAAGAGAGAGAGAGAGAGAGAGAGAGAGAGAGAGAGAGAGAGAGAGAGAATTAATTATCTCTTCATTATATCTGAAATTGAAACACTGAAATTATCTAAATACTTTTCAGTACAGAAATCAGCAAAAGTAAACCATATATATATAATGTTATGTGTGTGTGTGTGTGTGTGTGTGTGTGTGTGTGTGTGTGTGTGTTAATAGGGTCAGAAGGAAAAAAATGAACAGCAACTATTCTGTTTCTGTAGAATTCACAAAAGCTTGCCCTACCTTTCCATTTCTCCATCCCTCTCTATATCCCTCTCTCTCTGCCCTCCCGAACAGCTCTCATATTTAGCATAGATCCCTTCTTACAGCTAAAACCGTAAGTGAGAAAAATGCACATGAAAATCAGCATCCAGGCTCTGGATAATAAAAATGTTTGCATGAGAAAGGCTCATTTTATGCCATGGCTGAAAAGATAAGCAGAGAGATGCATCCTACCAAAATGATACATCCCACCAAAAACTTGCATGTAATGTCTAGGAATCACAAGAATACAATTATAAATTCATTGTACTGACTCTAAATTTGAAAGTGAAACTGGGTCACAATAATTACTTAAATATGAGAAATTTTTGATTATTTTTTCATGTTGACAATGTTTGAGGGCAAATACTTGTGATCAATCCCGAGCATTGCTGATTCTAAATAATAGATCTTTATATCCAGACACTGTTCCAGCTTTGACATCATGACCACATGAATAATGTTGGGCTATTTTGTAACAGAAACATTTTCAAGCCACATCAAATATGCCAAAATGTCTGTTTCTGTATTCATGATATCCGTCCTTACCAATATAAGAATACAACAAAAGACGTTGTGTAATTATTTGGTTTCAAAACATCTGAATCAAGTTAGGCAGCCTATCTTTTGGCAGTGATTGTGATTACATATATATCTATATATACACACACAAATATGTATATATGTATATAAGTTTGCCAGAATTTCTAGATATCATACATGAAAAAGGTATGTCCTACTGTGAACAGAGGGAACCATCACTGAGAATGATCCTTAGCTGTAAAAAAACAAGAATGAAAAGTAGAGGGAAACAACACTGAGTAGCTACTCCATAATGCATGCTTATTGTTCCAGATATTATTTCAGTTTTTCTCAGTCACTTCCTTTTAATTTCAAAAAATGCTACCAGGAGTAAGATTTTTTTCTGTCAATTCCATAAACAAAAAAATAGCCAGGTAGAGAAATCTGACCATTAACTAGAAATAGAGAAGATTAAATCATACAAAACCTAAGACTTGTGATACCATGTTATTTACAAAATATTAGTCAATAATCATAACTGAGAGAATTTAAACTATTCAAAAATCTAAAGAAACATCAACAAACAAGTTTTGTACAGGAAACAGGGAAACCAATATCTAAATTAGGAAATAAAGCATATGCAGTGCGTGTGTGTGTATGTGTGTGTGTGTGTGTGTAGACAAGCTTGCATGCCCTGTCTTCATCTGTCAGTCTCTATTTACATATACAAATATACATATGTATAAGATTTATATAGACAGGTATACATATGTATGTCTATTTTTTTTCCTTCATTCCATGCCCTTATGGAACAAAACTATATTAATTTCCTTGTATAATACCTCTGTTTCTTAAGTCTATTCTACAACTCAACAGTTGTTAACATCTTTTTTTGTCATTTTTTAAATTTACATTCTTTATTGACTCTTTGGGAGTTTCACATCATCCACCCCAACTCTGTTCACATCCAGGTCCCCATATATCCTCCCCTCATTCCTGCCATGCTCTCCACATACAGAAACAAATCAAAAACAGCAAGCAAGGGAACAAAAACAAAAGCATGAACAAAAACACCCCCAAAACAAAACACAAACCACAACCACAGAAAATTCCCCTTGCTTCTCTTTCTTTCCTGCTTCTCCAACATCTCTTCATTTGTCCTTGTGGCACTGGAGGCTTCAGTGTGACATATAGTACACCTCTTTGTCCCATCTATTTTACTGGCACATGTTTATTGGAATGAGTCACTGGTCTGGTTCCAGGCTTCTGGTTTCTGGTTCATCATCATCACTGGATCCTCACCAGAACTCCCCTGGGATATCCAGTGGTTGTCATGAGTCCTGGAACTCTTGTAGGTATCACTCCACTGGACCAGTCCCTTCATCCATTCCAGCAGGTCCTAGATGGGGTAGACGCTAAGGTGGGTCAACCAAAGACCTGGCTGTGGGCCTGGTTGGCAGCCAAGGTGGTCATTGTGGGCCCTGGAGCAAGTGACCTCACTTGAGGTTGGAGGCACTTCCCCTACATGCTGTGGGATGGTCTATATGTCAAATTACTCTGATTGGTCAATAAATAAAACACTGATTGGCCAGTAGCTAGGCAGGAAGTATAGGCAGGACTAACAGAGAGGAGAAAAGTGGGAACAGGAAGACCGAGGGAGACACTGCCAGCCGCTGCCATGACAAGTAGCATGTGAAGATGCCGGTAAGCCATGAGCCATGTGGCAAGGTATAGATTTATGGAAATGGATTAATTTAAGATATAAGAACAGTTAGCAAGAAGCCTGCCATGGCCATACAGTTTGTAAGCAATATAAGTCTCTGTGTTTACTTGGTCAGGTCTGAGCGGCTGTGGGACTGGCAGGTGATAGAGATTTGTCCTGACTGTGGGCGTGTTGGTTCACTTTGGCTTATGGTTGGGAGGGGGGGGTGGCCATCTCTTCAGCAAGAAGGGGGCAGCTCTGTTGCTACAGTATCCAGAGAGAGAGGCAAGGACAGCTTTCCCGGGGCCAACAAAGGGTGTGGTCAGCTCAGCATGACCTTCTAATTTCATGTTACATGGTACCTAAGTTAGGTGATACAGGTTGCAGACATCCACACAGACCTCAGCTATGGATGGACCATGGACCCAGACATGACCCTTAGCAGCAGCTTGGGGCCTGACAACATTCTGGCTCTAGGTAGAGGGCCTGGCAGTTCAGGTGGGAATGGTTTCTGCCCTTACCAAGGACCTCTATGTGACCTTTGATGGCAATGCAGGATCCGGATTTCTGCACAGACCCCAGCCAAGGTAGAAACATAGACCTGGACATGGTCCTCGACAGTGGGTAGATGTGGATGTCACCACTGCCCCAGGGGACTGTATGGCCCTGAGCCACCAACATGGTCCTCAATTTCAGGTGTCTGCATATCCTTCGGTGGTAATAGGTGCATCAGACATCAGCACAGACTCTGGCTACTGTAGGACCTTGGACCCTGACATTGCCCTAGACTACAGCTCTGGTCTGTATGTCACTATAACATTGAGTAGTAGCACAGGCCACTCAGATCTGAATACATCCTGGCCCTCAGACACCAACTTGGACTCAGGTGACTGATCTGACCCTGGGCATCCTCATGGTGCTTGGTGGTAACAGGAGCCACATATATCAATCCAGACCCTGGTCGCTATAGGGCCACAGACCCAGACATGGCCCTAGGTAGCAGCTTGGGCCCAGATGACATCATGACCCTCAGGTGGCAGCACAATCCCCCCAAATATGTATAGCCCATGCTGTGGCTTGGCCCTCAGACTACAAGCAAGTCGCAGGCTCCGGCCCAGGTCCTAGGCCTTTGTATTGGCCCTAGTAACAACCTGTGCCACAGTCTTTAACACAAACCCCAGCTGCAGCTAGGCCACAGATCTTAGACATGGCTTTAAGCAGCAGCTCGGCCTGGTCGACATCCTAGATCCACGTGGTGGTATCCCCGGCAACTCAGATCAGGATGGCTCTGGTAGCAGTATGGCTCCTGAACACCATCAAGACCACAGGCTACAGCCCAGACCCCAGGCTTTCACCTTGAGGGTCCTTGACCGCTAGCCCCTGTCTGAGCCAATTTTTAATATCTTATCTCACGTGATTTGGCCTCTGGAGTAACTAAAACCCTATGTCCATTCCATTACTCTATCACTTTGTTGTTTTGTTGTTTCTGTGATATTTAGATTTTCTAGCCCTGTTCTTTCATTCCTCTGACAAATAGTCATCTCTGCCTCTTTATTGTTTTGTAAATTAGTATGTTTAGAGCACTATCAATAAAATAACTGATATTCAAAGAATCAGGTGAATGGATCATTTTCAAGGAAATGTTTTCCTATAACATTTCATTGTTGTCTAATTTTTCTTTACCATTTTTCTTTCTGCTTCAATATATTAAACATTTTCCTTGATTTGTTTACATATCTAGAATTTTAAGCTATAAATTTTAGACTTTAGGCCTGGTATGGTGGTGTAAATTTTATTCCTAATACTCAAGAGGCAGTGGCAAGAGGCTCTCTGATTTCTATGCCAGGTCTACATAGACTCTTTTACACACACACACACACACACACACACACACACAAACACACACACACACAAGCCAAAATAAATAAATAATGAAAAATAGATCAGAAACCTTTTCTTTTTACAGTGACACTATTTTTGTGCTATACAGTTTCTACACGCACTATTCCTGTTGCATTACAATTATTTATACAACATACAATACTAGTTGACCCTTGTATTTCATTCATTTATACATTATAGCTGCTTTTATTTTTTTTAACTAATGTATAAAAACTGGATTTTAAGATACTTGGAAAAAATTTCAGATTTCTGTATTTATTGATTTTCAACATACTTTCATTGTGGTTAGAAAAAAACTCTACAAACAATTCAAATTATTTTAAAAGCAACAAAATATTTTCTACCTAGTATTCATTCCTCCTTTTTATTTCGCTTTAATTTTACAAAATATCTTTATTAATATCTTTTTATCATTTTATTATTTTCATCTACTTTAAAGATTAATTTTCATTCAATTTTTTTTGGAATATCAGTTGAATTCTAGGCCTCAGAGATGCAAAGCAAGAGCCTCCTTTTCAGCTACACTCCTAGGCCAATAAAGACTTTGCATGCACTAAATAGTTCCAAAGCAAATCAATAGAATTTTTATGTCCTACATTGAGTCTTCTATATTTGTAATTCCTCTTGACGATTCTTTGATTAATAGCCTGCATAAAATTATGCTGCTTTTCCTCTAAGTACTTAAGTTTTTTCAGCAATCATTTTGCTACTAGTTTATCTTCACTGTGTCTTGATGGCATACTTGGTAGAATTTCTTTATATGACTTTAGGGGTGTTTTATGCTCTAGAATGTGGTTTGTCTTAGTAAATTGTCTATGTTAGCCTGAAAAGAATGTGTGTTCTGCTGCTGCTGGATGAAGTAGTCTATAAATGTCAATTAGATCACATAGATTAATGGTGCTTCTCACTTCAAGTATATCCTTATTGATTTCCTGCCTGATGGTTCTATCAATTTTTGTAGGCCAAGTATTGAAGTCCCCAGTTGTAAAAGTGGATTTTTTTTTCTCCTAGAAGGCCTATCAGTTTTTGCCTCACATATTTGGGCATGTTTACCTTAGGCACATATACCCTTAGGATTGCTATGTTTTGATAGGCAGCTAACTTGTTTATCTTTTTATTATGACTTAATTTATCTTAAAAAAGAAATTCCTTTGTTCCAATACCCACTATAGTTTTCTGGAAATCTGGATACTTTAAATTTGTACAATGTTTGCATAAAGTATATTTTTCTGTTATACACATATGTAGTTTACATAGGTGAGAGCTTACATATAAAGGCTAGTAATTCTCAACACTATATTATTTACTAAACTCTGATAGTCTGTCTCTTTTAATTGGTGTTATTAGGACATTCATATTTAAAGTGATTGTAAGCATTGCTATTTGGAATTAGATTAATACCATGTCTGTGTTTCATTTTCTGATCTCTGTGTTTAATAGGCCATTTTATATTTTTAAATTTTTCTTTTTGCACATCAGTTTTATGTCTGTATATATTTTTTCTTTAGGACATCAAGTGGATAGTTCTCTGTGTAAGAGTCCTTGCTGTGGAAGAGGATACCTTGATTTCAAATCCCTAATAACCTACAAAGATGTGTGCCTATAATCCCAACAGCAAGGTATTGAGGCAAACAAACTCCAGGAACTTAATAGCCATCCATCTTAGTCTCAATGGTGAACTTCAGTGATGCCCTGTAGAGTTTGAATATAATATGCATAAGTATTTAAGTTTGGGTATTTATGTGCTTTATCTCCTCTGAGGTTCATAGTCCTTTGTTGGTTTCCTTAATCTGGTTTAGAAATCTCACCAACTACCTTAAGTCTTCCGTCCTCTCCTTTTTTCCCCTTTATTATTCTTGGGTAACTGTTTCACTTCTGCTACTCATTTATAAATTGTTTTATAGCACTTAGTTATTCTCATTTTTATTTCTCTTCTCATTATATCAATGTTGTAAACCTCAGTGGACTTATCTTCAGATCTCTGTTCTTTCCTCAGTTATGTCCAAGATTATTCCAAAACATGGAATATATGTTCATTTTGTTTATGGAGTAATATTATGCAACCTTTCACTTGATTTCCCCTTAAAGGAAATACATCCTTCTAATATTTTATATCTGTTGCTACAAGGTATCTAATATTAATTGGCTATAATAAAAAAATCATGAGAGTCTATATTATAGTTCTTGTTTTTGTTTTAAAATCTGCATTGTAATTGAGTTTGTTTTTAATAATAACAGAAATGCCTTTATGTAGATGTAACCAACCGTCTTATTAAATAAGAAACACAGAAACAATGTAAAAGAGAAAGCCAAGAGGTCAGAACTCAGAGCTAAAATCTCACTCTTCCTCCTGCTGTGTCCCAGATTCCCGAAAGAGAGCTATTTCCTGTGTGTAAGTCGTTTTTCTAGTCATTCTGCCTTCTCATTGGTTGTAAACCCAAACACGTGACTGCCTCGTCACTGTCTGAATGTATAGCCCCCTAGGTCTTAAAGGCATATGTCTCCAATGCTGGCTGTATCCCTGAACACACAGAGATCTATGGGATTAAAGGCATGTGCCACCACCGCCACACTCTGTCTATGGCTCTAATAGCTCTGACCCCCAGGCAACTTTATTTATTAACATACAATCAAAATCACATTTCAGTATAATCAGAATACCACCACATTTCCCCTTTTCTATTTTAATAAAAAGAAAAAAAAAAGCAAAAGGCTATAACTAATAAAAGAAAAACTATATACAAAAGTACAATAACTATATACAATATATACAAGTAATAAATACCTAAACAGGTATTTGACAATTCAGAGAAAATAATTCCATTATCTATCCTATTTTGGTAAATCCAAGATGTATCTAATGCACTTTCTATCCTAATTAATTTTCAACTATAACTAACTAATCTTCAACCATAACAAACTAATATTCAACTCCCTCAGAGACCCAAGAAGGGAATAATATTAGCTAACAAAAATAAAAACAGGAAGTGCATGCAAGCAACTTCCAAAAAATTTGTGAGTTGACAGAAACAGCCAGCTGCCTGGGCAGTCACCTGAGGTTTCTCCGCAGTGTTGGGGCATCATCTTCAGCCTATAGGCTTAGTGTATCTGACAGACTCATTTGTGATGTAGGATGTACACAAGGTCAACAATGCAACCTCACATTGGGTGAGAGCAGTCCATGTACCAGAAACACCTGAATTCCACTAGTGTCCTGTCATGATTCAGGATTTTAAATTCTGGAAATTGTTGACAGTTTTTTAATTCAGCTGTTCATTCTTCTTGGCTGTGTATATATGGCTTTATCTCAGCATCCCCTTCTTCTCCACATCCCTCTATTAAATGCCAGTCTACTTTCGAGAGGCATGAGCTTTCAGCTGCTGTTCCATTGGACAACAGAAGCCATCGGCCCTCTGCCTGTTAAGCTGCCTTCGAAGAAAAGGGCACCGTACCTTTTCCGGATGCGAAGGCCACTTCAGGGATGGGGCCATATTGTCCTGGCCTCAGAAGATGCCTTTTGATAAAGCCATAACCACACTTGTTTTGGCAAGAATCAGTAGTCCTTTGTTTCGTGTCCTGTCTGTCCATTTTGTCCTGTTGATTCGAGGATTCTTTGTTGTCCAGTGGCTAACTTTTGCCACAATGAAAGTTGACTCCATATGCAGTTTCTTCAATGTCCGTATTTTCTCTGAAGTAGATTGGTACTGCCAGGAGCCGACATGTCTCAAAAAAGAAAAATTTTCTAAGTTATTAAAACATTTTAAATGCCATATTCTGTGGATCTCTGAAGGGTTTGAAGATGACCTGTCTAAAACATCTCTGCTCAATTTTTAAAACGTATCTAATATAACTACAAGTTCTATTGTAATGTCTAACTACTAACTTTCATTTCTTTATATCCTAATAGTTGATAATAATAACATTCAAGGATCAGAAAATTGCATTACATTGTTAAATGAATGGTATAAATACAATTAGAAATATACATATAGCATTTTCTAACAATATCAGTTTCAAATTTGTATACAATATAAAACAATCCAATCCAATGTAAAGTATTTAAAACTAGTAATTGTCTTTTTCTTTTCTTTCTTTCTCTTCTTTTCTCTTTTTTTTAAACAAGAACCTTAAATCTAATCTCCTTTGCTTAGCCCTTTTCCTAACCCTTGACAATAACTTGTAACCAACCCCCCTAAACACTGAAAATTATCCCAGAACCAAAACCCATTAAAAAGACCAAAAAAAACACCCACCCCACACCACCTCTTTGGGAATGTGGGTGTCATATTCTTAAAATTGCTTCCTGCTGGGTATGGGCGAAGTTTTCTTTATCCTGAAAGAAAAAATTTAGGTTAATTGTCAAATTCTAGGAAAGGTAACTATATCCTTCATTATTATCCAGTCTGTGTATAATGCCAAAGTTCAGGGTTTATCTCAAGTCCTTATTCAAGTAGTCTTTGAGACTGGATCATGTCAGCTAGTCATCTCAAAATTGCTCTGAGCACTTTGTAGTTCAAAGCTGATCTGTGGATGATGTTTGTCAGCTTAATGATATTATTATTGTCCACGTGGAATTGTTGTTGTTGTGGGGCCCCATCTTCTTCCTGGAGACTTCAGTTGATGTTAGGCCTGGCCGTGATTTCCTGCAGAAAACTGATAAGAGACTCGAACACAAAGACATATATATGCAGCTAGCCTTTTTTCTAGAATTAGTTAGTACTCTATATGACCATTCATATCTTAACAAAGTTTAAAATGTATATATATATATATATATATATAAATCTTGTAAATTTTGATATAAAATTTATACTTTAAGAAAAGTTTAAAGAATCAGAATAGAATCAAAGAGTTGAGATTAGTAATAGAATAGTCCCTTAATTAATTTTGCTTTTGTCCTGTACCATAGCAGAAGATGGCTCTTTTATTCTGGCATGATACAGGGAGTTTGCATTTTCCTTTTTTTTTTTTTTTTTTTTTTTTTGGTTTTTCGAGACAGGGTTTCTCTGTGTAGCTTTGCGCCTTTCCTGGAACTCACTTGGTAGCCCAGGCTGGCCTCGAACTCACAAAGATCCACCTGCCTCTGCCCCCCGAGTGCTGGGATTAAAGGCGTGCGCCACCACCGCCCGGCTGCATTTCCTTTTAACAACCTGCTTGAGTTTAAAGAAGGAGAGAGCCATTCTCCAACTCCAAAGTCAGCTTTAAATTTTAATTGACCTGGGACTATTAGAAGACCAATAGTGTTAAATCTTTAGAGAAAAGCAGAAACAAACATTTAGGAAGACATAAAATTTTTTTAGATAATATATACCCATACACCGTTTCACTCTGTTTCTTGGGATAGATGATTTGTCCCTTTTCTTCAGTTGTCTCATTTGTCCAGTGTTCTTCAGATTCCTTAACCTTCATTCTCCTAAAAGACAAAAACAAAAACCTTTCCCCAAGACTAATTTTGGGGATGTTTCTTTTTGGCAAGTTATTATCTGATTAAATGAAAAGGCATGTGTTACTGGTACAAGTTAGTTTAAATTGGATGTTCATGCTGGTTGATGAACTATCACCTCCTCTAATTAAGAGGTCTCTCTTGTTCAAATCGAACCTTTATCAATTTTGATGGTACCCACAGCTTATCTTCTCCTGTAGAAACAAAAGCAAAACCTCGTCCCCATTGTAATACATACCCTGGTTTCCATTCTGAGGTCAGCACATCCTTAAAGTATATAGGCTGATTTAATTCTGTAGTTTTTTTTCTATTATCCAATGTCTCTCTGCAGCTGTTGTTCCTTTCTCATTGGCATTCAGAAAATTCAAAGTTAGAAGAGCATTATGCAGTCTATTTCTGGGAATTGGCTCACTCCCCCTCTAAACCCAGACATATTTTTAAAAAAAAATGGTTAAGAGATTCTTGTGTCCCAAATCAGAAGAGCCCTCTGGTGTGGGACAGAGAAAAACCAATATTTTTATTTAAAACAAGTTGATTATAAATGTGATCTCTCTCTAAAAAAGAAAAGGGGATATGATATAGATATATAGGAGGATATAGAGATGATAAGAAAAAAGGGTAGATTAATGAACCTACTTTTAAAGAACAACTTGTTTAAAATATTTTACATTGGTATAAATTTTAGTTTATTGATACAAACTTGAAGTTAATTTTGTTATACTGTATATATATATTTATTCTTGTTTGAGGTATTATGTTTATGTAACTCATTTAAAATTGTAATGGATAATTAAAAAATAGATTAATAATTAGTCATCTATGATAATCATATCTGTAGCCATGTTAGTTAAGTCTTCTAGGTATACATAGATACATTTCAGATAGATAGGTAATCTTCAAACACTTCATAGACCTAGAGAATATGGCACTTAAATAACTTAAAATTCTGTTGACGTGAGACACAATTGCTCCTGGCTGCACCAAATGATCCTGAGAGAGTGTTGGGCTTCTAAGACATTTCCATTTGGAAGTTTGTCTTTTTGGCACAAAATGGCCTACTGGGCAAATAACTGCCCTTGCCTTGATGGCTGACAGTACAAATATAATGCTGTCCTCTCTGGATAAGCGTGACACAAGGAAAGCGACCAATGTACTCTGCCAAGACTGGGTAAGATGGTCTCTCAGAATTCCTGCTTCTAAAAATGGTCTGTCAGATAATCTAGGCCTGTAGCCAATTTAAATGCACCAACAATGCTGAGAACATTAGGTGACTGTTCAGGCTGCCAGCTGTCTTGGTCTACTCTTGCAAAATTCCTGAAAGTAGCTTGCATCCATCTACCATTTCTCAGGTACCATTATGTTCCTTCTCAGGTCTTTGATGTGGTTAAAAACTAGATAATTGTAATTTCCTCAGTTATGATAAAAGATAAGTTAGATATAAAACCTTAAACTCACAAATATAAGATAGATAGGACATCTTTAATATTGTAACTGTAATTCATACTCAATAATTGTTTTGTTATATGTAATTTTACCATGTTAAAGTTAAAACCTTTTTAAAAAAAGAAAAAAAGGGGAAGTGCTGTGGATATCACTCTATATAAATAAAACACTGATGGCCAGTGACCAGGCAGGAAGTAGGTTGCCAGGCAGGAAGTAGGTGGGACAAGGAGAGAGGAGAATTCTGGGAAGCAGAAGGCTGAGGGGGGAGACACTGCAGCCACCGCCAGGACAAGCAGCATGTAAAGACTCTGGTAAGCCACCAGCCACGTGGCAAGGTATAGATTTATAAAAATGGGTTAATTTAAGATAAAAGAACAGTTAGCAAGAAGCCTGCCATGGCCATACAGTTTATAAGTGATATAAGTGTCTGAATGAATATTTTATAAGTGGATTGTGGGACTGCGGGGCTTGGGGAACCTGGAGAGAAGCCCTCTAGCAACACCTTTAGAATGTGTTTTCTTTATCTACAAAATGGCTTGTGATTTTTATTGGAAGGTGAGTATGCTGTAGCGTCAATTGCAAAATAGTTAAGCAAGCCTATCTTTGTGAAACATGAACATCTGATGGTACAATTACTTGAGATATTTTGATATTACAGATACATGCCTGAGGTTTTATCTTTCTTAGGGTTTTCCCTATTGTTTTCAGACCCCTCATAATATCTTCAAAATTAAAGCACAGAAAGTTCAAGAACAGAAGGATACATCAGGTAAGGGCTTTCTGCTATGTGCTAACAATGACCAAAGGCAAGCAGGTACTTGCAAGACAGAAGGAGAGCAAGAAGAACAAACTTAAACCACACCCTCTCTTCATCTCCCTAAAACATAAATTAATACATCAGTGCTTAATTCCAGATTCTAGGTATGCTTTTCCTATTATGGGGTGGTTTTTTTTTTTTTTTGCAATAATTTTAAAATAAGTGTTAAAATTTCAAAGTACACTTAAAGCCCATTAGATTAAATGGAATTTGACAGGATTTGAAAATTTTCCCATCCCTCCCATCCCTTGCCTTTTCAACTTCCATTTATGTTTCACTTATTGGTGTACAAGTATTTTAGCATATATTAGAAAGATTTCCATATTTTTCATGTTAATTTTGCTTATGCAGTTTTTACTACATCTTAAATTAAAAAAAAAAAGAAACTGTAAACAGTGTTTCTCTGTCTCACCTTGTCCCACAGGTACTTCCAAAAAAACCATTCAGAGGCTTATATTAATTATAAATGATTGGCCAATGGCACAGGTTTATTACTAACTAGCTGTTAGATTTAAATTAACTTATTTCTATAGATCTATGTGTTGCCATGTGGCCTGTGGCTTATTGGTTGTTTGGCATCTGGCTCCTTGGGCAGCTGACTTGCATCTCTCCCAACAAGAGCAACACACATTCACAGCATACAGAAGGTTCATCCCACAGTATTTCTCTTTTTGTCTAATCAAAAATTAAGGCTCTAAATTAACATATAAAAAATTACCTATAACTAAATAGTTAGCAAGCAAGAATTATAGTTATAATATCTAATCTATTTATATTTGTCAAAATTAGAAAAGAAAGCATTCTATTATCTATCTTATCTTGGTGAGTCTAGAGCTTTATATCTAATTTACCCTTTCATCATAACTAAGAAAAATTATAACTATGACTATCTAGTCTTCAATTCCCATTGAAGACCCCAGAATGATGAAATGTTACCTAATGACAGGGACATCAGATGGCCTGAAAAGCAACCCAAAGTTTCTCTGTAATGTCGGGGCATCCATCTTTGGGCCATAGGTCTAGTATATCTAACACACACTTTTGTGAATCAAGGAATTTTGAAGGACTCTCAGCAAAGTTTAATGGTCACCTTTCTTGTGCCCTGCTGGTAAAGTTTGGACAGTAACTGTCAGTAATTGAGACAAGGACAGTTTCTTTGCCCACATGGCTACCTTTTGTCATAAAGAAAACAAACTCCATACATGAGTTTCTTTGATGTCAATAATCCTCTTTGAAGTAATTGGTGCTGCCAGGAGCAGACATATCTCACTGTAGAGAAAAGTCTAAGTTCTTAAAACATTTTAAATGCCATATTCTGTAGGTCTTTAAAGTGTTTGATGATTGCCTATCAATCTGAAATATATCTCTTCAGGACTTTAAAAACTCAACTAACATGACTGTAAGTTTACTCTTATAAATGACTATTAATCTGTATTCCTTAATTATATATTACATGTCTAAATGAGTTGCATAAATATAATACCCTAAACAAGAGCACAAATATACATATAGTATAACAAAATCAACTTTAAATTTGTATCAATAAAACAAAAATCCATATCAATGTAAAATATGTATGATTAATAGTTTTTTTGGATTAAAATAGATTCAATAATCTACCCTTTATCCTTGTATTTCTAAAGCCCCCTTTTTCTTTTCAAAACATGATCCCTGAATCTAATCTCCTTTGTTTAGCATTTTTTCCTGACCATTATCCATAACAACTTGTAACCAATTCCCCTAAATGATAACAAACATTCATAATTTATTTTTGGGAATAAGGGTACAGGGGTACAGGTCTTAAATTACTTCCTGTTGATTGGAGACACTGGTGATCTTTGGGGGACCCTGAAAAATTTTAGGATTATGGTCAAGTCCAGACTGTAGTATTCTGTGAGCCTGGATCATCTCAACCAGTAGCCTTGAAGCTGTTCTGGGATACAGAACTCAGAGGAAACTGCAGCAGAGGAGCTCTGAAATGTTGAATCATCTCAGTCATCCATTCCCAATGGATTTTTCAGGGTTTTTTCCTTGATCATACTTGATTTTTCTTAACCCAGAATGAATCTAGAGCTTCGTATTTCCTGTGAAAATAGAAACACAACCTCTCCCCAAAAGTGGCATATCTTTAGACTTAAAATTTGAAGTCAAGGTATTTTTTTAAATATCTTAGTTTAATCCAGCAGCTTTTATACTCAAATGACTCATAGCAGTCAAAAATTTTTAAAGAAGATGTAATAATATACACAATCCAGACTTTCTGTGCACTTTCCATCCTTATGTGGATGATTTTCTTTATATTACTTTACTGTCCCTTTTATGGACTCTATTTTATTATTTTAAATTTATATTTTATATCTAAGACTGTATATGCTCTTTCTCTCTCTCCCAAGTCTATATATATTTTTTAAAAATACCATGACCCATTTAAAGGCCTTTTGTCTGAATCTGTTCTTGCTGTGTATCTCTAGCACATTGTTCTTATACCATTCTTATACCTTGGTCCATTTTCTGAAGAATACACTTTAAAAAGCCTAAATCTGAATGCCAACAAATGTGTTCATTTGTTTTCTAAAGAAAAAAAAATGTACTTTCTGTAGAAAATTTAAAACTTTGAGCATTGAAAATGAGATGCTGTTGATTCTATACTCTCCACTGCTGGGGATTTGCAGCCCACTTAAGTTGTGTCTATTAGGTATAATATGCTACCTTGTTGTGAACTCAATTTTCTTTTTCCAGGAAATTAATGAGAGAAAATAAGTGCTGTGTATTTTCTCTTCCAGGAAAACATCTTCATTATTTATGATCCTTATTCTTATTCCTTATTGGCTATTTTAAATGTTCTTCTTTCCAGTTGGTTACATGATGTAGTTATCATTTACCATCTGGAAATCTGAACTTCTCCAGGTAGTATTTTATGATTGTAATTTTTTATATAAATATGGGAGAGATAATCTATTTTTCTAGTGTTCTTATAAAATAGATGCCTATCAAAACTCAGAAACATTATCAACAAAAATATTATAAATTTTGAAAGTTTTTTTTGATATTTACATCTTTATACATAATTAAGCTGGTTTATTCTATTGTCTAAAAGGTCAAATATTATTTTTTAGACATAGATGCTAAGGTCACTGATTAGATTTTTTTAACCAATATGCCAATCTGGCTATAGCACATACAGTTTCATTTATATCCTGCATATGGTTCAAGGGAATCAACTTAGTTACTGATCATTCTGATGGTTTGCACATCAGTGACCATCTTTTCAAAACTGTATTTCCTGGAACAGCCTATGTAGTGGTTAGTCTTGATTGTCAATAAAACTGGATCTGAAATTAACTCAGAGATAAGCCTCTGGTAATTCCACTGAAACATTAGATTGGCTGAATAAGTTGAGTGGGAAGTCAGCCTAAAATAGTGGTTCTCAACTTGAGGGTCTCAACCCCTTTACAATCGAATGACTTTTTCACAGCGTTTGCCTAAAACCACTGGATAATGCAGGTATTTACATTATGATTCATTACAGTAGCAAAATTACAGTTACAAAACAACAGCTTTTTGTTGCTTTTTTTTTTCTGATATTAAGAAACATCTTCCACACTGTTAATGCACACACTGACATGTTTTATTTAAGAATATCACATACATGTATGAATACAATAACTATTAATGAAAACAGAGGCCATGAATATGAAAGAGAGCAGGGGGAAATATATGGATGGCTTGAAATAAGGAAAAGGAATGGAAAGAGGATATATTATCATCCCTAATTAAAAATATTTCCCAGCCTTTCTTTTTTTCCCCCCTCTCTTTATTCTTTTATACAATACATGCCAACAACAGCCTCGCCCCTTCCCTCCTCCAATTTCCCAGCTACAACATTTCTTCTCTCCCAAATCCGTTGCTCCTATGTTTCCCTTCAGAAAGGAGCCAGGCCTTTCATGATATCAACCGAACATGGCTTAACGAGATTCAATAACACTAGGCCTCCTACAGGCCTACCTATTCTAGCAGTCTCCCCATGTGTTATCTCCCTCCATCCTTCCCTTCCCTACATGATCCTGCCTGTTCTGCTGCCCACCCACAAAATTTATTTTATTTCTTCATGGGGAGACCCATGAATTCCCCACCCCGGACCTCTCCTTTTTATCTAACTTCTCTGTGTCTATGGATTATAGAGCAATAATCCTTTGGTTTCATTCTTTTTTAAGTGAATTATTTTTATTCTCTTCATTATTTTTAATTTTTATTTTATGAGCATTGGTGTTTTTCCTGCATGTATATCTTTATAAAGGTGTCCGGTTCCCTGAAACTTAGGTTATGGATAGCTGTGGACTGTCATGTGGGTGCTGGGAATCGAACCCTGTCCTCCGGAAGAGCGGGTAGTGCTTTTAACACTGAGCCATCTCTCCAGTCCTTCCTTAATTTTTAATATGAATGAAATAAGGAGGTTTTAAACTTTGTAATGGGCAAGAAAATGAGAATAGACAGAGCAGATGTACACATAGTCAAATAAGGAGGAAGGCAGAAGCATTTTTTTTCTGTTGAGAGTTTAAAGCTTCTTTTTTCACAATTGTATGATTATATAAAAAAATTAATTTTTACAAATGTCTAAAATTATGAGCAGTATGTTGTTTTATATTCTGAGTATAGTTTACAAATAAATATCCTGGGCCTATTTGTTTGTAATAGTTTTTATTATTTATAAAATATGATATCTAAGGCTATATGAAGGACCAGGATGTGAATAATTTATGTAGAATATTCCTAATGTGTCTAATATTTACAAAATGCCTATCCTTTCAGCTAAAATCACTCACTGCACTCTAATGTTCATCAGTAGGCTTGTATATATAATGTAAAAGAGAAATCATTACATTTAACTTTTAACAAAATTTCAGCATCTTAATATAATCTTCAAGCCATTAATGCAATTGCTAATTGGGCTATTTGAGTGTTCTTTTATGTACAGAAGGATAAAACAGAATTTCATGAAGGTACAATCCATTTTACTATTTTATAGTCCACAGCCTTTCAATTAAAAAAAGATTAAGTTAAATGAGTTTCTCAATTATGCAAGTTTTATACTGTACTAAAGAAGTTTATTTAGAAAAGAAATGGTGTTATAAAAGTGATGATTCCACAGATGGGATGGAAGATACCAATAAAAACAGCCCCTCCAAGTCAACAAGGTCTATGCACATATGAACTCACAGAGACCGAAACAGCATGCACAAGGCCTACACGAATCTGCTCTAGAAGGGGTCCTAGAGGCGAAAGGAGAAGTGGATACATGGCAGCACCCCCAGCCCAGAAGCTATCTTTATTTAATAACCACTTGGAAATGAAAATTTGGTTTTCTCCAAGGAAGTCTCACTGAAGAAACAAACTACTCTTTAAGAGCAAGCTTCACAGGCAACTGAATCATTTCATCAAAATATTCTGTATATTAACCACATGACTACATGTTAAATGGTAAATTATAAAATAATTTACTTTCAATTCCTTAATTTGTTAGAGGTAATAAAGATATGAACATGCTAAGGTGGCTAAAATTATGGTATTTCTTTCTGTCATTCTGTGTTTCATAAAACTCAGAAAAATCATTAAACATCTCTCTCTTGGGATATATTCTCCAATCTAAAGAATAGCACATATTCTCATGAACTAAATGTATTTCATTAAGATGAAGAGCATGATTTTCACTCCTATAATTATGAGAATTTTCAACATGGGATAAATTTAATCATGATATTTTATAGAAGAAATATCTATCTTTATGAAACACAGTTTAGAATAGGCACATGACATTTCATCTCGTACCTTAATGTAAGTTTACATTTTATCAATTTTATTATATCAAGTGCTTGAGATAAAGAAAAGATAATTTTACTTTCTTGATATTCTAATTGCCAGGTTGATATTCTTAATAAAGTTAGTGTTATTTTCAAGTACCCACACAAACTTAAATAAGTATTTATTTATTTTAGCAAACATCAATAGTAGTGATCATTAAGTTTCATAACCTTAAAGAAATAGTCTAATTTTTATGTTTATCTATGTTTATGTTTCATTATGTTTTGCAAGTAGTAATGAATCAACAAACATGCTGTATGTGCTTGGTTTTTCTATTGCCAGGAGATTCATGTGGATTTAGTTATCACCATATAAATGTTGAGACTTAATGTCCTTGTTCTAATTTTCTGTATTCTGCAATGTATTGTTCCCAGTCATCCTTATAATTTAAGTAGAAAATCTTCCTTTTCAGAAGGTTTCAAGGTAAATATATAAAATTAGGACAATTGGCAGAAGCATAGTTACTTCTGGTGAGATTAATTTTACGATAGTTTAGTGAAATATTTATCAATGAAGGGAGAAGCACGATTTAGCACAAAAGCAGAGGAAAATGATAGAGCTGAAATCCACACTAACCCTAAAGTAGAAAGAAAACTGAGGAGGTGAGTAAGGGAAACTTACAGAAGCGTATACGGGCAGATCTTGGTGTCACTGGGACATTTGGAGAACAGCTGTATTTCTTAATATCATGCAACCACAGTGTATGTTGTCTTCATCAATATGGATTATCCATTATTTCCAATATGCAACCAGTAGAAATGACAAGAGCCAGTATTGTTTGGGGTTTTCTGGAGTGCTTCTAACCAATAACGTACAAGAATAATCCCATTTCTGACATTGAGTGTTTTTATGAGTTAGTTAATTGCTTATAGGAGAAACATTGTCTAACCTTGAAAAGTATCTCCCTTCAAACTCACGTTTTTACTTTAACTTTTTATTAATTCTTTGTGGATTTCATATCATGCACCCCTATTCCACACCTCTCCCCATCTCTTTATATCTATCCTCTACCCTTGCAATGCCCCCCAAAACAAAATTACATTTTAAAAAAAGGAAAAAGAAAAAAAATCTCATGTTGTAGTATGTCACAATGAGTCACACAGTATATGCTTTAGTCCATACATCTTTTCTTGCTAAGTGTTCATTGCAATGAATCATTGGTCTTGTTTGAAGACTCTGGCTTCTACTACACTATCAAAACTGGATCCTCATTGGGACTCCTCTTTGGTATCCTGTGGTTACCCTATGTCATAAAGGTTCTGCAGCTTTGGATCTACATGACAGGCCCCTTCATGTGCTCCAGGAGTTCATAGATGGGGCAGATATTGGGACAGGCCAACTCATAGCCCTGGATTTGGACCTGGATGGTAGCTGAGTTGGACAGCCCGCCAGCTCTCTTGTATCCACTGTCAACAGGGTCTCTACTGTGCCAGCCAGGTGAGGTGTAGAGCCAGCTCTCTTGAGTGCTGCAACCTTTGAGGGTCAGGGGCCAGCTTGCCCCACTCTCATGGCCCAGGGACCAACTCTCCAGCCTGCTGCAGGTGGCAAGGCCTGGCAAGGGGTCATCTTTTCCTCATCCATGCCACCACATGACAGATGCAAACTCACTTTTTAAGTATATGCTGAAATTGGACTACTAGATGGTATGTTTTTATGTAACTTATCATACACTCCTCATTTTGTTTCACCTCCCCCTTAATGTTTCTAGGTGTCTGAAAGTTACAGCATAATTGAACAAAAATGCAGTCATAGAAATGTGTACATTTTTTTTTCAGAACACAAATAAGTAATTTGAATTTGGTAGATTTGAAACAAAATTGGATGTGTTTAAGATCAATTGAGAGAGTCATAGGCATGGCTAGTGACTAGTGAAATAATGTAAATGCTGAAGGATCTCCTAAAAATATGATTTTAGGTGGATTCTACTTTTATTCTTATCTCATAGACTGCTTTAGTGATTCCCCCCACCCCATGTCAGATTCTTGGGGTTTGAAAGCTTTTAATACAAGTCACCAACTGCAGGTGGATATCACTGAACATGGATGATTGGGATCAGAAAAAAGCCTAACTTGCAGGATGCTCTAAGAAAGATGTTTTCAATTTTCTAGAACTATGTCCTAGAGAGATTACATTGCTCAGAGCACTCCCAAGAGGCATCTATCTAAGGAAAACTCTGGAAAGTTGTAGAGTGAATCAATAGAGAACAATTTTTCCTCTTATTATTACCACTAGGCAATAATGAAGTATAATTTTGTTACTTAGGAGAAATGATTTTCCATTACAAAAAATATATTTGTTACAGGAATATAATGAAAATACCTCTATTGGAATAGAAAGCATCTTTTCATGACACTTAGAAACAGTCTCCTGAAAATCGTTTTCAAGTAGTAACCAGGGGCTCCTCAGAAGAATTGAATTAAATTTTTTTTGTCTGTTAAATGTGATCACAGACAAAACACAACCCATTACCATATTTATTTTGAAAAATATTTTTATAAAATCACATAGTTGAAAATGTTGTTATAATGAACATTTTATAAAAATCAATTAAATACACATTCTGTTATGTAAAATCTTAAGAATAAAATCAAAACAGCTTACTCTTTAGTGCCCAAAATAAAAATGTTTGCTCATACAGGGGAATAAATATGCTCATTAAATCAAATAATATTCTATTTGATCTGCTAAATTTCCTGTTGCAACGATTGTAAAGAAATGAAGACAAAATTAAAAAAACTAGCATTTGTTTAATTTGGCTTCTAATAGAATTTTTTATTTCTCATATCTGATTGATTGTTATATTAACCAACATTTTTTTGTTCAATTTTTTCATGATCTTATCAAAATCCTTTGAAACCATGACATTTTGGTGATGTTCAATCTACTATCTTAGAACATTTTATTATGAAATTCTTTTGATAATACAGTAAGGGAAAAGTTGAGATTCTATGAATGTATAGCTGAATCTTTGGGTAAATATGTCCCTAGCTTCCTGAGGAACTGTCTTGCTGGTTTCCGTAGTGGCTGTGCAATTGTGTACTTCCACCAGCAATAGATCGATGTTTTCCTTCTCCACATTCTCACCAGCATAAGCTGTCATTTGTTTTACTGACCTTGGCCATTCTGATGGATGTAAGAAGAAATGACAAAATAGTTATGATTTGTATTCCCTTGATGGCTAAGGATGTTGAATATTTTTTAAAGTATATCTCAGCCATTTGAGATTATTCTTTTCAGAATACTCTGTTTAGATCTGTACCCCATTTTTAAATTGGGTTATTTGTCTTCTTTCTTTTTTTGTATGTGGGTTTTCGAGACAAGGTTTCTCTTCCTAGCCCTTGATGTCTTAGAACTCACTCTGTACACTAAGCCAGCCTTGAGCTCATAGAGATCTGCCTGTGTCTGCCTCCTGAATGCTGGGATAAAAGGCATATGCTACCAGTATCTGGCTCATTATTTGTTTTCCTTATACCAGTTTTTGAAATTTTTATATATTTTAGATATTAGCCTTCTACCAGATGTGTAGTTTGTAAAAAGTTTGGCACACTCTGTAGCACAATTTGTCCAAATTATGATGTCCTTTGACATGAAGGAGCTTTTCAGTTTCATAAGGTCCCATTTATTAGTTGTTGATCCTAGTGCATGCGCTATTGGTGTTTTGTTCAGAGAGTCCTTTCTTGAACCAGTGAATTCACAAGTATTACCTACTTTTTCTTCTATCAGGGTCAGTGTATCTGGCCTTATGCTGAGGTTTTTGATTCCTTTAGGGTTGAGTTTTCTGAACACTGATAAGTGTGGATCTATTTGGATTCTTCTTCATCCATTTGGCTAGCACAATTTGTTGAACGTACTGTCATTTTTCCAGTAGGTATTTTTTGCTTCTTTATTAGTAATCAGATATCCATAGCATTGTGGATTATGTTTGCAACTTCAATTTGATGCCATTAAGCACTCTGCTTAGTTTTATGCCAATACTTTGCTGTTTTTATTATTATTCTACAACAGAGACATTTGCTCAGCTATGTTCATTACTGCTCTATTCTTAGTAGTCAAAAATGGGGAAAGGCCTAGATGTCTATCAATATATTAATGGATGAAATACGTGGTGCATTTATACAATGGAATATTACTCAGTTGTTAAAAAATAAATCATGAAATTTGAGGGTAAATGTATAGAGGAGAAAAAAATCTGGAATGAGGTAACTTAGATAGAAAAGGACAAATGTGTTTGTTTATATGTGGATGTTAGCAATTAAGTCTTCCTCCTTAAGCAGGCTGCATTCTATAGAACCATAGAGGTTATGTATACAATAAGGTACTGGGGTTGGGCGGTGGATCACCCTAGGAAGGGGAAATAGACAAGGTAATTATGGATGGGTGGGAAAGAGGACTGGAACAGGAAGATCAAATGGGGTATGATGGAGGAACTATAGAGGGGCACCTAAGGCTAGGGACATTTGAGGAGTTGAATGGAAACCCAATACATTAGAAGCTACTAAAGTATATACACATATGAAGGTGATTAAAACAAACAACAAAAAAAAAAGAAAAGAAAAGAAATTCCCTAGAAACGAAACAAACAACAACAACAAAACAGGGAGACAGAGCCCGAACTGGCCATTCCTAGTTACCACATGAAGCCTCCAGTTCCTGGAAAAGGTTATACATAAATAAATTGTTAGACAAAGGCCCCATAAGAACCCTCAAACAACCTGGGCATATGCCAAGACAATCGTTTGCACTGCACAAACTGATCCTACCGCTGAAGACCTCACCTACACAACTAACTGAATGCAAAGAAGTCAAGCTAGTGCCTAACCGGAGCCTTCACTCCTGCTACTAGTGTTCATAAGTACTGAATGATACTCTGCAAAAAGAAAGTAATAGAAAGTAAACAGCAACCTAGGTACAAACTCTTTTATCTATGATGGTGACCTGCATGTCCTATGGCTACTGCAAGAGTGACACAAAGCTTGTGGAAATAACCAAACAATATCTGCTTGGATTTAAGGTTCATTCCACGCAATTTAAGGCTTATTACTATCTCTGTTTCTGCCTGAGTTTCCAAGAACCTGAGACTAGATAGACCAAGTATCTAAGGGAAAACCAAAGACTACTATGCTGGTAGTGGAAAGTAGCAACAAAATGGCTTCTAATGGCGTTTTGCTTTTCTCAAAGATCAGTGTCTTGATCAGCCATCATCAGAGGAGCTTCCTCCTGCAGTGGATGTGAACAAACACAGAGACCCAGAGCTGCACAAGGTGCAGAGTGAGAGAGAGACCTTGGAACACTTGGTAGTAAATGGTATGACTCCCTCAATTCCCTCCCCTCACCGATTAGGGAGCCCTGTGGGAGAAGAGTTGGGAGGATTATAAGAGCCAAATAGGATGAAGAACACTAAGGAAACAAGGTCTTTTACACACAGATGAACTCACAGAGAGTGTGTCAGCAGGCACAGGGCCTGCACAGGTTTGTGCCTGCTAGAGTCTCAACAAAGTGGAAGTGGACACCAGTCCATATCTCTAACGCAGAACCTATCTCAAACTGATAACCAGCCCCAACTGATAATTAGTTATTTTCAGCAGAGTCTCACTGGATACGCAAACCATTCTTAAGTCCAGGTCCAGTAGTAGATAGCCAGCATAAGATCAATGGCATTTTTGGAGGGTGTTTTTGTTTTGTTTTGTTATTGTTGTTTTGTTTGTTAGTCTCATAATGCTTTGTGAGACCTTTTTTTTTTTTTCTTTTTATTCTCCACCTTTAGGTCTTCGCTTTTTATGTTTTCTAAATTTGTATTTTTTAGGGATTCCTGTGAATGTCAATAAGTGCGTCTCTGCATCTATATGTGTTTCTTTTGCTATTTGTTTGGCTCTTTTATTTATTTTCCTCTGTTTGTCTTATCCTACTCAGATTTGTTGGCTTTCATTTTCTTATTACTATTATTGTTTTTTAGATGCCTGTTTGTTTTCTAATGAAAGACAGTAAGAAAGGATGTGCATTTGGGTGGGTTGGGAGGTAGGGAACATCTGGGAGGGGCTGGGGGAGGGGCAACTAAAATCAGACTATATTGTATAAAAAATCAGTTTTCTTTCCTTTTTAAATTTATTTTAATTAATTAAATAATTAATTTTTGGCAGCCTGATCACAATTTTTTTCTCTCCCTAATTTCCTCCCAGTCCCTCCTCCTAACCTCCCCTCTCTGCTCCTCAATCCACTCCCCCTTCTTTCTCTTCAGAAAAGGGCAGGCCTCCCATGTATATCAGCCAGCCATGGTATATCAAGTTGCATTAAGGCTATGTACCTCTTCTCCTGTTGAGGCTGAACAAAACAACTCAGTAGTAGGAAAAGCTCCAAACAGCAGGTAGCAGAGTCAAAAACACCCCTTGCTCCCACTGTTAGAACACTCAGAAAAAGTCCAGTCTATACAACTGTGACCTAAGAGCAGAGGGCCTAGAGCAGTCCTGCGCAAGCTCTCTGGTCGGTGGTTCAGTCTCTCATTATATTGGATGAAAAAAAGATCTCTTGTCAATAAAAAAATTCTATAAATGTATAGTAGAGTCAAAGTGAGTATATATAATTCATTAAACAGGTGTAACAGTTTTTTATTCTTCATGCTAAATGTGATATATATGATACATAAAATTCAACTCATTTATCACAGATGTTATTGTCAAATAAATATATTTATTCCATAAAAGATTGTTCATAAACATGATGCTTTTTTCTATAGGAAGTGATATGTTTATAGAAGCAAGCCCACATTTAGGCTATCACATTTAAATACAGGGTTGTAGCTATCATCCACAACTTCTGATTGAAATGTTGATGCAAAAATAAAATATTGTCTGGGAAAAAGGGTCTAAATCATAAAATTTGTTCATTTTAGCTCTTCACTTAGCACTCATGATTAATTTTTGGTTTAGTTTTTTTTTGTGTGTGCAATTGTGAAAATGTATGACATTGCATTTATCTTGTGCTCTTTTAGATAATGTGTTCTATATGTTTTCTCACACAATAGCTTAGCTATTTTCAAATAATGACATTGTATTTATTTCGTCTACTTCATTACTTATCAATATCTATACATTGTTACAAACCAAAAATTAGCTCTAATTTTATTTATTATCTTGTATGAACCACTTCAGTCTTTTAGTATTTGTGCTCTTTACTTTTTACTTATTTTTTTCATACAATATATATTACATAACCCCGTTCCTCCCAACTCCTCTCTTGCCTTATACCCTCTCCATCTTCCTCTCTCTCAGGATGTTCCCAATCAGCACCACCAGCCTGCAACCAGATGTTCAAATCCAAGAGCCTTATGTATTTCTCATTTGAATCACTATATGCTGGGTCCACAACTAGGGGAGGAAAAGGATGTGAAAGAATCAGTGTGTTTTGTTCTAAAAGGTTTAGCTAGAGGAAGAATTCGTATTTTCAAAATGAATAATTTTAATCAGCCTTAAACATTGTTACTAATTTGTAAGAAATACAATTTTATGAACAATGGATGTGACAATTGACTTCAAAAAGGGCTACCAATGTACACAGAAGTTGGGTTTTGATATTACATTTCTAGTAATTTGATTTGTTACAGCTGGATCCATGTCAGTGGGAAGGACACAGGACATAGATCTTGAGAGATTCCTTTGGTTCTTTTGCATGCAATGGACATTTCTTGTGAAAGCATTCTCTCCTGGGTGTCAGATGAAAATTTCCAGCATCAATGTTCTACATTCTAGAGCTAGGGTTTTTCTAAAGAAATGGTAAATTAAGCAAAGAACAAATATGTCACTAGTGGATATTTCATTTATTTACCATGTCTTTTAACTATTTCTGATTACATAAAAGCCTTATATCATTTATTTTCTTTGAGATTCTTTTTTACCAAGAAAACATTGTTTAAGTTACATAAAGTAAAAACTAATAATTTTGCCCATGGACATGAATTTTCAATGTAAAGGGATAATACATCCTATGGTGAATGAACACATGTGTGTATTTGAATTATCTTTTAAGCCCCTGATAACATTCCTGCTCTCTTCCCTAAGTTGGTGTTAAGTAAACTCATTTGCATGTAGAAGTTTTATAATTGTATAAGACTTTTGACTCATTTTTACAGTAGTTTGTAGTGGGTAGCTGTTCCAGCTTTGACCTGAAAGTACTACCCCAATTGAGGCTTCCAGTACCTGTCACACCTACCTATGGCCTTCCCCTGAGGCAGGCCAAGATGGGAGCCCTTAAGACCCAAGATCTGGATGTGCCAGCTCTCTTGGTTGCTGGGAATCCTGGATGTTGGATGGCAGACCAAGCAGAGTTCTCTGGAGAACACCACTGAACTGCACTTCACCTCTCCAGGACCCTGTAACCTATCCCTTTACTTGTTGTAAGTTACCCCCAAAATAAACCTCCTTTTTAACTACATGGAGATGTCTTAATAAATCCCCCAAGAGGAGTTCTTTAGTACTTCATGTAAAATACCTAGCAGCTTTTTGTTAAAAGCGTCAATTATTGTCTTACAGAATATCAACTCTCTCGTGCTGCTTCAGTCTAGTTATCTCTGTATAGCCCATGTGCAAAGTTGCAAAAAAAAATGCGGATGACTCTTTGTTTTTCAAGTCTTTCTTCTTCTTATATAACTTACATATCTGTTTTGTTTTGTTTGTTTGTTTTGTGCATTGTTTTTCTTTTAGAGTGACATATTATCTTCCATTGGTAGCAGGAGGTATTAAAGAATTTGGCTGATTTTGTGACCACTTGGCAAATGTTCTGTCTCAGGAGTCTATCTTCTGTTAGTAGAGAACACAGAAAACCTAGCTTGTTAGTCTTATTTGTTTGCTTCTGTATTTTCTCCACCTTGATTTCAAATCAATTATGAATTTCCTTTCTATCAAAACTGAGAATCATTAGTTCATTACAGGGTATATGATGTTTCTATGATTCTGTGCTTACTGTTAAAATTTTAGATTCTAAAATCTTCCTGTGATTGACTATATGTCTATGGGTTGCACAATCAGAACAATCCCTATTTCTCACTTTAACAGTTTGTCATGTGCTTACTGGAATATATTAATAAATTATAATTGATGCTCTATTAAATTATGAAAGCTCTATTTAATTAATTTATAAAGACAAATAAATATCTACTCATAGGATGTAAGTACAAAGAAATGACTACATTTAGATACTAACGTATTTTTTATAAATATGCATAAAGATATGTTTACTCAGTATGTGTGTTTCTTGTATATAAGCCAATGTATGAGGAGAGGATTTTAAAATAAAATGAGAACATTAAATATGTCACAAACTTAATATATTATGTATATATGTACATGTATACATCATAGAAAACCTGCATGTATATGTTCTAAATAAATATTTATATAAAATTTTAAAAGATTAAAGAAATTACTTTTTTCTTTGTAAAACAAATGTTAAAACTTAATCAAGATACCTACTGTTCTTGTATACTTGACATAAATATAACTATGTAACCAACCTGTACTCAACAGAAATATGATCCCTCAATGATTATTATGAACACAAACCCTAGGCTATGAAAGAAGTAAATCCCTAAGGCACTGTGTTCCAATAAACAGTAAGGAATTCCAGACAACAATATTGAGTTACATGGCTACTAAAAAAGCAGTTGAAGGATATTGGTTCATACAGGACTAAATAAAAGCAGCAGATTTGGTGGGTGGGTGTCATTTGTTGTTATTGTTGTTGTTGTGTTTGGTCTTTCAATGCAGCATTTCTCTGTGTAGCCCTGCCTGTCTTGTGACTCACTCTGTTTACGCACTGTAGCCCAGGCTGGCTCCAAACTCAGAGATCCACCTCTCACAGTCTTTGGAGTTCTAGTATTAAAGGCTTGTGCCACTACACCTGCCTATTTGAATTTTAATGAAAAGCACTTAAATATAAATAAAATTGAAGTTTCAGTTCTTCAGTTGTATAGGCTACATTTCAAATGTTTAGTGCCTATATTTAACTAGGGAAAATAAGAGTAAATAATAAAGAGATAGAAAATTACCATGGTCGCAGAAATACTGCTCAACAGAGGTCATTATGAGAAAACAATTTCTTTCCACTTGGTATTCATGCCTATCCACATTTTGCCTTATTTTTTTTTGTCTACCTGCTCTCATTTAAGATTTTCCTTTATGCTTGTTAGGTAGAAAACATCTAGAATAGAGAGTTTGAGATACATGTCAAGTGATTTTTTTTTATATGATGTGCTACATTACCACTAATTGCTGCTTCTAGTTACTTTTACCTTTTAAAAATTAATCAAGATGAATGGCTTTTAAAATCTAAGACCATCTTCAAGTATAAATAAAAGAACGAAAATGTATTACTTATTTTTAATGCTCTAATATTCTTACCTGATGGTATGCCATCAGCACTTCTATGTGTTATCTATTTGAAAATTACAACATGGTTGAAGTATTATCTTGAGAAATTATGAAGTTTTTGCATAAATATCAATAAGCAATTAGGTGCAGAAGTTTACCTATTGCTATATACTGTCTATATTTTGCAATTGTTATTCTTATTTTCAGTCTCATAGGTTTATCCTTCCATGAATATAGCAAAATTTTTACTTATTCTTTAAATTAATTTGTCTGATAGTATACCCATCAAATGTCCTGAGGCAGCTGAAAAGGTTATTTAAATCAAGTTATCTTAGATTCAAATAATCTTATACATTGTCCAATACAATGTTAACGCTAACTAATTATGTATGGGGAAACAATGGGGTGCTGAATGAAGGCATAAAGAGGGGAGAAGGACTGAGTGAATGTGTATTGTTGACATTGGCTCAGCCATGTCAAAGGACCCCAGTGTCTCAGACCCACAGAAAGGGCAAAACATTCCCCATATGGGTGTAGCTCCAAGGGATGGTAAATCTTTTCATTTGCTCGAAGTGAATGCTGTTGGTGTGTGCAGAGTAGCAGCTGCAGCTTCCTCCTCCAGGATGACTGCAAATCAATGGAACCTGCTGCTGAGGCTAGCCATTCCCTCTTTTTCTGCTGCAGCGAATAAGGGAGCAAAGTGTCTAGGTTGTGGTGGTGGCTGGTACCGCGCCATCAGAGAAATCACAGCTCACAAGGTTCCAGTTTTTCTGTATGCATGACTCTGTGAATGTCCTTTTTTCATGACCTCGCTGTCCTGTTCAGGTTTCTAGGACCAGGTTCTAATAGTGAATGTTTTCAATCCTCTTTAAAAGACTGTGAGAACAAAGCAGGCCTGTGTTTGTAGAGTTTGCATGTATAGTTGGGTCATGCTCTCATAATGTACAGCAACAGACATCCTAATAAAAATTACATTATTTATGTAATATGAGTTAAAAATATTAAATTTGTGTGATTGTTTATTGCTTACAACTACTTTGGAATACTTCTAAGTTGTAGACATCTCTAAATTTTATTTTTAGCATAAAGTATAGTTACTGGTGATACTTCATGTTTTACTTTCTGTACAATGGAAAGTTGAAGACAATAGCAGAATTTACTTCATTATATTCATTATGTCTGACTGATATTTTATTGCTTAATTTTTAGTTAATTATACTAGCTAAATAAATTTGATAGGTTTAACACAGAAAAAATTTAACCTCTGACAGATTTGTAGGAAAACAAGTTTTTCAAGTAGTAAGTCCAACTTTGCATTAACTTTCAATAGATAGAGTAAATGCCTGAGGATCAAACTTAAATGGAGGAAATAGATATTTTGTTTTATGGTTTTAGGGATGCTGATCCATAATCAATATATTCTTGTTGACTGTTCCTGTGATGAAATAGAACATTATCCTGGTGAGGATATGGTGGGAGCAAAAAAAAGCATAAATGAAGGTGCTGAGGTCAAAATAACCTTTGAGGGAATACTATACAACTTAACATTTTCTACTAGGCTTTGTCTCCTCAGGGTCTACTGTCACTGTCACTAATGTCACAGTGTCAGAACAACTGTTTATTCTATGAACCATGGGGAACATTTAGGATTCAACCAAGAACAAGATTCCCCTAATGGTACTTATAAAGATACACCACTTTATTGTTACTGCTCCTTTGATTTAAATATAGCAATTAATGATGAAAGAAAATCATTTTTTGTATGAGAAATTGATATGAATCTCTAAAATCTAATTGTATTTGTTCCTTGATTAAATCCTCCATGGCAGTTCACAAATGAGGATAGTTGTATTTGACAATTACTGGGTGATTTGATATTATCGAAATTAACATTATTATCTCAGTGCAAGAAAATAGTCTTAAGAGGTATAATTACATGTTGCTCTTGGGACTGTAGATATAATTTGCTATAAAGAAGTTTGAATCTTATAATAATAACAAGTGTTTTCAATTCTTATCCTAAAACCTACAAAGACAGCACCAAATGACCTCTGCTACTGATAGATTCTGTCTGGGACACAGAGAAAATGTCTGTTTGAATATGTTAGCAATGTTATGAAATTATTTGTTTACATAGAACCACTAGTTTTAACATTTAAAGGCAGGGCATTCAGTAAAAGTTTTATGAATTTTATGAAGGTAAACTGATTAAACAGGTTGGATAAGCACCAGAGATCTGAACATGTCTAGTCGCAAGTGGCTTCCTGGATGACACTTTCAGTATTCTGCTATATACAGGTGGGAAAACTTCATGTGAAGTATGCACACTTTGTTCCATATTATTTTGGTTTCTTTAAAAATCAATGGAAAGCTTCTTGATTTTTGCTTTGTTCTGTACTTTTTCCCCTACCCACCGTGGAAATTAAACTGTCAAATATGAAAAAATTATAAACTCAAGGCTCTTTTCCAATGTCTCATTATTGCTGAGTTTTCTTCAGTACGAGAGACTATGGTGAGATTTGAGTCTCTTCAGACTGCCTCCTGATTTTTCTTTCACCCGAAGGTTAATAACAACAACAGCAACAATAACAAATCTCTCCCTCTAGATTCATCTTTCATGGAAACCATGAAGACCTGTTGTGCAGTAGTCTGATTTCTTCCTACAATATAGTACAGCTTAGTTCTATACCTAATTTTCATGCCAGACACAGCTGGTTCCTTCAGAAACAAAGATTATTCATCAATGGACTCTGACAGTTCTCACCGAGGCTAACATGGAGCAAAGACACAGAAATATGAAAGGGAATATTAAACCAGGTGATAAGTTGTAAAATGCATATGTACTCATGACCAAAGGTCCAGGAGGGATAAGCACAATTTTATGTTAAGTTGTTTGTGGTACTAAGGCTCTCCAGTCAATGAGTACATGGAACAGTTTATTTTATGTGATAAGCAGATTTTTCTATCATTGAATTTACAATACTTTCCTATGTATACTGGTGTTTTATGGATCAATTCAAATTGATACATTTTCAATGAAAGCCAGACATGATCTGGAGGGGGGAGACTGGGAAAAGTGGAGGGAGGGGAAACTATGTTCAGGGTGTAATGTTTGTGACTAGATTAAAAGTTTTTTTTTAAGACCTTTGAGTTCTGAATATATTTTAAAAATATTCACATCAAACTTTTTGAATGATTTATTATCTATATTTCAGAAGAATTTTGGAGATTGTATTTGTCAATAAACATTGATCATTTTGTGTGTTCAGTTTACAGTATGTCTTCTTTATGGGAATAATAGGAATTTGTGAAAGATGCAATGTGTATTAATTAGGATGATCCAATAGAGCAGAATGTGTTGGATGGTCGATGTTTATATTTTAAATGCACTAGGTTTTATCCAGCAATGGCTGCTGAAAACAGACAGCCTAGAACCAAGTAGTAATTCAGTTCATAACACCTAGCTGTCTCTGCAGTCCATATCTGGTGCTATAGTCCCGGAGGATTCCTGGATTGCTACTACTCTTCAGTATGCTTTGGAATTCTGAAGAAGTTAGATAGAACCGTTTGTGTGGTTTGAATAAAAGTGGTACCCATAGGCCCATAGCAAGTGGCACTATTAGGAGATATGGCCTTGTGGAATAGGTGTGGTCTTTTGGAGGAAGTGTGTCACTGGGGGTGGGCTCTGAGATCTCAGATGGTCAGCTCTGTCCAATGTGTCTAAGGCTTTTCTTGCTGCCTGTGGATATCGAATGTAGGACTCTCAGCTCTTTCTCCAGCATATCTGCCTGCATGCCAACATGTTTCTCACCATGATAATAATGAAATGAATCTCTGAACTGTAAACTGCCAGCTCAATTAAATGTTTTCCTTTATAAGAGTTGCCATGGTCATGGTGTCTCTTCACAATAATTAAAGTCTAAGACACTGTCCACAACAATAATACAGATGAAATTATCAGCAGAAGTGGAGACAAGCATGCCAAAGCCAGTTTTCTTCTTCAATATCTGTTTATGTGAGCTGCCACCAGAAAGTGTGGCGCAGATTTAGGATGTGTCTTATATTTCAAATAATCTGATTAAGGAAATCCCTCACAGAATTGTCCAACAGCTTGGGTTTCAGTTGATTCCAGATGTTGTCAAGTTAACAGTCAAGATGAACCATCACATCACACTTAGTACACATAGCAGAATGTTAAGCAGACTTTGAATCTCAGTGGTTGATTTTTAAGTAAACTTAGAGAGACAGATCTCCAGCTAGATGGAGAGTACAGCAGGCTGTTAAGTGACTGATTGATGTCTGTGCCAAAAACAATTCAGCATCTGGTCTTTGTATTGCAGGTTCATTTTTGTGTAGCTATACCACTTGTTCCCTAAGGACTACTAGTTGACCTCACAGAATTACCTTGTGTCTGAGAGCAGCGTGTTGCAGTCAAACCTGTTTTTCAGTGGAAGAACTCTCTCCTACTAACCAAAAGCAGATGGACAAAATTAAGGAGCCCTAGAAATCAGCTCTAACAATCAGGTACTTCACAGACACCATTTCCTTCATGGCATGCTTGGGTATATGAGGGGGTGAGTTTCAGTGATCAAAGATAAAACGCTGAATCTTAATATAGATTCTGAAGCAATGCTCAAAAGAATACTTATATTTGACTTGGAGACAGAAAAGGAAGGATATTTACTCTCAGGGAAAATGTGGATGTTTTAAGTTTTCTATGAGCACTAATTTTTGTAGGCAAAGGACAACATTAATTTAAAATCTTGGTTTTTTTTTAATAGAAATAAAGGCAAAGTATTGTTATGAGAAATAACCCATTAGGAAAACAAACAAGCAATATTACTCTGATTTAAGTAAGCAGTTTTGATTTAATACTAAATCAATTTGGTTGTTTCTTCTTGATACTAGTTACCTTACTTTTATCCCCTGAACACAAATGTGTTGTCTGGGACCTACCCCTGGGAATAAAGTCACTTGAATCTGAAATCTACAGGGGTGACCATATTGGATGGGTTTTCCTTCAAGTTATTTGTTGTACTGGTAGTTTAATTTTGGGGAACAAAACCATCTAAAAGTATTGCTAGTGACCTCCACTTAGGTATGGCATCAGTTGTAATTTACTTTACTTCATCACTGAACTGATAATGTAGATTCTTTTTTAAAGCTATAATATATTTTCTTAAAAAAAAAAAAAACCTTTATGAAGCTTATCTGCACTCAAGTTTTGTATTGTTGGTTGAAAAATTAACTTTTAGCCGGGCGGTGATGGCGCATGCCTTTAATCCCAGCACTCGGGAGGCAGAGCCAGGTGGATCTCTGTGAGTTCAAGGCCAGCCTAGGCTACCAAGTGAGTTCCAGGAAAGGCACAAAGCTACACAGAGAAACCCTGTCACGGAAAAAAAAAAGAAAAAAAGAAAAATTAACTCTTAATATTTTTTAAACAAACTGACTTTCCAAGCAAAACACAAGAAATAGCTGAAGGTTAATAACTTACTCCATTACTGGTTGATGCCTTAGCACTTCTGCTTATAATAATATATCTCCTGAAAACTGACATTTTTCTGTGATTTAACATACATCATTTTTTCCCTTTACCTCATAATGTTTGTTTTTGAAGCTTTCATTAACAATTAGGCTTTTTTCCTCCCTAACCCTGAGAAATAGAGGTTCAATAAGTCAAAATCAACTTTGTCATTTAGAGACCTCCTTGAAGGTCTCTAATCTCAAATCATGCCCACAGTGTCACCCTGTGTCGTTGGTGCAGGGCCACCTAGCACAAGCACTCAGCAGAGCTCAACTAAAAGGGCAGTAGAAACACACAAAAGGATATTCTGTTCCTAAAATGTCATGTAGAAAACTAAAACGGATTGCAATATTAAGTAATAAATTTAAAATATCCAGGCTACCAAAAAATATAACTTCAAAGAAAAAAAAATGTTTAAATACAAACAACATATGACTTTCAAATCACTTGGAATGTAAGCTGTGAAGGTGCTGTATATCATTCATTATCATGAAGCAAGAGGCAAATGTAAAAATTCCTTGTTAAAAAAAAGAAGTAAGGCATTTGCTTTCTTTATTAAAACATTAAAATGCATATTAAAAGGGAACATTTCATTGATCTTACAGAAATTGTGTTTTGCCTCAAGATTTTTTTCATTTCAGTTTTGTAATGAGAAAACCTTAAATTTAATGTACACTCATGTTTAGTTAAAAGTGACTTGTTTTTAGTTGCATAAAGGTAATTTATTCACTCCCATGTATGCCAATGTAGGAGACTAATAATGTTTTATATTAATATGCACATTGTTCTGGACTTGGTGACACATGTTTGTTACATCAGTATTTGGGTTGAAAATGCTAAAGAACCTGAAGTTCAAAGACACTCAGCTTCATAGTAAGCTTTAGGAAAACCTGGGCTACTTCAAATTCTGTCTCAATAAACTATTAATATGTACATTCATATGTTGCTACTGAATGGATGTCCTAGAATGTGAATATTACATGATTCATTTTTTAGAGGAACATGCACAGATTGGGTAGAAAATGCATTTTTATTTTACATATGCTGTTTACAATTTTCTTTCTCTTTTTAGGAAAGAACTTTACATTTTTGTAACCATATATTCATCATTTCCATCCATCTCTCTACCCCTTCTGTGTCCCATCTATGCTCTCTCAAATTTATGACCACTTTTTAAAATGATTATTGTTACATATATATACTTAAATTTTTGAGTTTTACACACAAACACACATAACTGACTGAATTTATTTGGTGTTGCTTTTATGTATATGTGTTTAAAGCTGACCACTTGGGGTTGGATAACTATCTGGGGCCCTTCTCTGGAAAAGATTTATTCTCCCATTCTCACCATCTTTTAATTACCTATACCTTGTCTTCTAGTGTGTGGGGCTAATGAGCTCTCCCCCATCTACAATGGCATGTCAAATGGTATTGTGATTGCATAGGTCTTATTTAGTTACCCATATTATTCAGATTTTATGGGCTCAACCTCACTGTCATATAAAATACACTATCTCAAAGTGGTCTTCTAGATTATATATAATTTTACAGCACCGTCTTATATGGTGTTCCACGAGCCTTAGGTATAGGAGTTGGGTTATAAATGTATTAATTTGTGTTGAGTATCACATGGTCTGTTGTTCTCTGCATTTTTATGAGTTGTGGATTTCTGCAATAGCCTCTTTTAGCTTCAAAAAGTGGCTTCTTTGATTCTTTTTAGTTTTATACTCTAAATTTTTCCTGTTAATTAAAACAAGTCACCCCCTTAGACTATGTCTGTTATAATTGTCCTTTGTGAGTCTGTTATCCCTACTTTAACTTATAAATATGTCACTATTTGCTGAGGATAAATATTTACTTTTGATTTTAGAAATCAATCACCTTTTCAT
This sequence comes from Peromyscus maniculatus bairdii, assembly GCF_049852395.1. Lineage (NCBI taxonomy): Eukaryota > Metazoa > Chordata > Mammalia > Rodentia > Cricetidae > Peromyscus > Peromyscus maniculatus. The sequence continues at coordinate 51,503,150 of NC_134863.1, read as the reverse complement.
TAATTTTTCCACTATTAGAACTTATATTAGAATTTTCTCCTGAAAAACTAAATATTTTTATGGGAATAAATTATCATGGGTAACATTATATAAAGAAGTAAAAATATTGTTCTTGATCATTAAATGCTAAGTAAGCTGAATCTTACACATCCCTGAGGTCACCAACATGTATCTTTGAATTTTCTATACATCCGGGCTGCTGGAGTGTTTTGGGCACTGAAGAATCCTTAGGGTCCCTACTGGTGTGGAAGTAAAGAGAAATAAAAAAAAAATAAAGAAATGAGTTTAAGAGATGTTCACAGTTGTGCAGAGAAACACTGTGCTATTTCTCTAGTGTAGACACAGAATTGAATTTCCTGGAAAGAAAGAAGACTAAGCTGCTTTGTCCCTTCTGTGTGGGAGAGGCCTAAGGCTGGAAGTCGGCTAAATGGATGCTGGCCCATAGGTCCTTCCCTTACCCATGTTGGTCCTGTTTAGATATGTACCTTGTGGCTTATCGCCATTTCTCCTCACAAAGTCTTCCAGTTAACAAGATGCCCCCATTCCAAGAAGCCATCTCTTACCCAAGAGGCAATAAAACTTACACTATGCTATGTGACCAAATCATTCAAATTCATTTAAGTACATTGTTTCACAACACCCAAGAATACTTAAACTTTTCTAAGCAGAACATCCAATGATCTATTGTTTTCCTAAAGAACATATGAATTAATAAGGGTTTGCCAGGTATGGTCCCTTGCAAAGAGCAGAAATTTTAAAGCAATTAAGAAATAGGTCAAGATAGCCAAAAGTCTATGCACATGAAAATATCACATTTATAAGATTTTTATTTAAGATGAACAACATTATGGGGAAAAAAATCTTCAATTTTTTAAATTTCATTTTTAACAGCTAAAAAATTCACATATTACTTTATGCTTAATTACTTATTATTTTTATAATTATTCTGCATGATAAATAATGACAAATGACTTTTATTACCTTCTATATTATGTTAGTTTAAAAGGTGTAATTTCCAGTGCCCTTCTATATGAACATCATGAGTACTGGCTATTTGCTTTTAAAATTGACTTACTAAATTCACTGCAAAGTGTGTATTCTAGCTTATGTAAATGTCATTTGCTTGAGTATACTTGAACATATTAATTTCTGGTCAAATCTGAGAAACCTGATAGAATGATTAAATGCAATCCTTATGATTTAGGATTTTCTCTTCAGAATTGAATTTGTAAATGGTGATAATCAGGCAAATAATAGACTGTAAATTCATTAGAAATTCGAAGCATGTTTTGATACAACTAGTTTTCCAAAAAAAAAGTTTTATCATACAAGTAACACAGAATTATACTAAATCACACTTTGAGTAAAAAATAATTGAGGGCCACCAAAAGAATTAATGTCCAAGTAAATTGGAAAACTGTGAAACTTTTACCAAATAATTGCAGAATAACTCAAAAGAAGTTAAAAATTCCAGAGTAGCCTATGTGACAGTTCATTCCTGTCCTTACCCTTTAGTTTCTTTATTTTTTCCTTTTTTTTAATTAAGAGATTTTCTATTCATTTTACAGACCAACCACAGATTCTCCTGTCCTCTCTCCTCCCACCCCCCAAAATCCCCCCTCCCAACCCACCCCCATTTCCCACCTCCTCCAAGGCAAGGTCTCCCATGGGGAGTCAGCAGAGCCTGGTACACTCAGTTGAGGCAGGTCTGAGCCCCTCCTCCCTGCGACAAGGCTGAGCAAAGTGTCTCAGCATAGGCACTAGGTTCCAAAACGCCGACTCATGCACTAGGAACACGTTCCGGTCCCACTGTCTGGGGGGCCCCTAAACAGTTCAAGCTAAACAACTGTCTCACTTATCCAGAGGACCTAGTCCAGTACCACATGGGCTCCTTAGCTATTGATCCACAGTTCATGTGTTTCCAGTAGTTTGGCCAAGTTGTCTCTGTACATTTTCCCATCATGATCTCGATATCTCTTGCTCATAGAATCCCTGCTCTCTCTCATCGATTGGTCTCCTGGAACTCTGCCTGGGACCCGGCCATGGATGTCTGCATCTGCTTCCATCAGTCACTGGATGAGGGTTCTATGATGACAGTTAGAGTATTCAGCCATTCGATCACCAGAGTAGGCCAGCTCAGGCACCCTCTTGACTATTGCCAGTCGTCTAGGAGGAGTTATCTTTGTGGATTCCTGAGAACCTCCCTAGCACTCTGTTTTCTGTTTCTCCCTATTCCCATGGTGTCTTCATTTATCATGCTATCTCTTTCCTTGCTCTCTCTTTCTGTCCCTGTTCCAGCTGGAATCTCCCACTCCTCTAAGCTCTCATCCCCCATCCCTTGCCCTCCATTACCCACCGCACCTCCAGTTTGCTCATGTAGATCTCTTCCATTTCTCCATCATTGGGCAATCCATGAGCTCTTCGTAGGGTCCTCCTTACTAGCTAGCCTCCCTGGAGCTGTGGGTTGCAGTCTGGTGATCCTTTGCTTTATATATCTAATATCCACAAATGGGTGAGTACATACCATGTTTTTCCTTCTGAGTTTGGGTTACCTCACTCAGTATGGTATTCTCTAATTCCATCCATTTGCCTGCAAATTTTGTGATGTCATTGTTTTTCTCTGATGAGTAGTACTCCATTGTGTATAAGTACCACCTTTTCTTTATCCATTCTTCAGATCAGGGGCACCTGGGTTTTTTCACGTTCTGGCTATTATGAATAATGCTGCGATGAATATAGTTGAGCATGTGTCCTTGTGGTATGATTGAGTATTCCTTGGGTATATGCCCAAGGTATAGCTGGGTCTTGAGGAAGACTGATTCTCAATTTTCTGAGAAACTGCCATACTGATTTTCAAAGTGGCTCTATAAGTTTGCACTCCCACCAACAGTGGAGGAGTTTTTCCCTTGCTCCACATCCTCTCCAACATAAGTTGTCTTCAGTGTTTTTGATCTTAGCCATTCTGGCAGGTGTAAGATGGTATCTCAGGTCATTTTGATTCACATTTCCCTGATGACTAAGGATACTGAGCAATTCCTTAAATGTCTTTCAGCCATTTGAGATTCTTCTGTTGAGATTATCTGTTTAGCTTTATAGCCACTTTTTAATTGGACTGTTAGGTATTTTGATGTTTTGTTTCTTGAGTTCTTTATATATTCTGGAGATCAGCCCTCTGTCAGATGTTGGGTTGGTGAGAGAAACTCAAAGCAATTCCACTAAAACCAGGAACAAGACAAGACTGTCCACTCTCCCCATATTTATTCAGTATTGTACTTGAAGTTCTAGCTAGTGCAATAAGACAACAAAAGGAGATCAAATGGATAGAAATTGGAAAGGAAGAAGTCAAACTTTCACTATTTTCAGATGATATGATAGTGTACATAAGTGATTCCAAAATATCTACCTGGGAACTTCTACAGCTGATAAACTCCTTCAGTAATGTGGCAGAATACAAGATTAACTCATAAAAAAAATCAGTAGCCCTCCTATAAACAAATGATAAAAGGGCTGAGAAAAAAATCAGAGAAACATCACCCTTTACAATAGCCACAAATAATATAAAATACCCTGGGGCAACTCTAACTAAGCAAGCAAAGGACCTGTATGACAAGAACTTTAAGTCTCCGAAGAAAGAAATTGAAGAAGATATCAGAAAATGGAAAGATCTACCCTTTTGTTTCTTAAAAAAAAAAAGAAAAACAAAAACACATGACAATTTGTTAATTGTCTTCCATGATCAGTGATACTCATTTATTAATATTTGTGTGTTTAACTGAACACAGAAAGTAAAAACTACATATATTTTAATGGAAGAAATTATGATTTTTTTAAAAAATTATATAATTAGACTTAATTGTAATTTTAAATATAAAATTTAAAAATATATACTAATAGGAGCTAAGAGAGTATCCATGTGCATATAAAATTGAAATAAAAAATTAATAAATTTGAAAAGAAGATGTAGATAGCACAGTTCATCCAACAACATCAGAATGAAATTATTCTAAAAGACTTACACAGCAAAATAAATCACAAAAAATATCATAAGAAAATGAACCTGATCCTGAGTGGATAGATCATAATGGTGTATGTACAGAGATTACCATCAAAATCAAAATGAAATGAGCCATACAGCTAAATGTAAATAACAAATCATAAAGTTTCTAGAGAAAAATACAAGAGAATGTTTTCATGTCCTTGGAAGCATTAAAAAATGTTTTATTTGGGGTTGCGGATTTAGCTCAGTGGTAGAGCACTTGCCTAGTAAGCATGGGGCCCTGGGTTCGGTCCTCAGCTCTGAAAAAAAAATGTTTTATTCTAATAACACTGAGCCATAAGAATCTTTTCATGTAACTTCTGTTATACCAACTGACCAAAATGGGCAAATGCCATTAATAGATACACAATAATGATTGAAAGATTGTTAACAGGACAATATCAGAATACAAGCTTATAAAGTATTTTCAGTATAAACTTCACACACAATCACTAAAACTTAGAACTCAAATATGATAATAGAATCCATAACATATTTTAATTCAAGTAATACATGAGAGGTAATTCCTGAACAGGCAGGTATTCTAATTCCAGTTTCGGTAGTTGATTGCTGAAGTGTCAATTTGGATTATCAACTAAAACATGTGTCAGAACCATGTTTCCAAAGAAAGCATTGTTGAAAAGATGGGTCAGTATTAAGAAGTAGAATGCAATGGGGGATATTTGATTCTTAAGCATGTGCCCTAGAAAGTGAAAATAACATGCCCATATCTTCTTTCACTCTCCTTCCTTTTTCTTTATGGTACGCAAATGGATCCACTTGGTGCACCAGAGGGTATGTATGCACAGGAGATGATCAAAACTAAAATGCATGTAAAGGATTCTTGTTCCTGGGTTAATAAATCAGTACAGCAAGTTTTTCATAAATCAAATCCTGAAGTCTTATACCTCCCTTACATCATTATAACATAATTGTTACAATAAATATTATAACACATATAAAATAATCCTAGCTGGATCAAGAAAAGAGAGGGAGAACAAGGAATAGGAGACCATGGTAAATGAAGACCACATGAGAAGGGGAGGAAGCAGAGAGCTAGGGAGGCCCACGGAGATCCACCAAGATACCCCCGCAAAAGACTGCTGGCAATGGTCAAGAGACGGCAGGAACTGACCTACTCTGGTGATGAGATGGCCAGACACCCTGATAGTTGTGCCATAAACCCCATCCAAGGACTGAGGAATCTGGATGCAGACATCCACGGCTGGGCCCCTGGTGGAGCACTGGGAGTCTAATTAGTGAGAAAGAAGAGGGTTTATATGAGCGAGAATTGTTGAAGCCAAGGTTGGATAAAGCACAGGGACAAATAACCAAATGAATGGAAGCACAGGATCTATGAACCAAAGGCTGAGGGGCCCCCAACTGGATCAGGCCCCCTGAATGGGTGAGACATTCATTTGGCTTGATCTGTTTGGGAGGCAGCTGTGTGTTGGTGCCAGGTCCTGGGCTCGTTGCATGAGTTGGCTGTTTGAATCCTGGGACTTATGCAGGGACGCTTGGCTCGGTCTGGGAGGGGGGGACTGGACATGCCTGGACTGAGTCTACCAGGTCGACCCCAGTCCTCGGGGGAGACCTTGATCTGGAGGAGGTGGGAATGGGGGGTGGGCTGGGGGAGGGGGAGGGGGGCGAGAGGGGGAGAACAGGGGAATCTGTGGCTATTATGTTGAACTGAATGGTGTTGTAAAATAAATTTAAAAAAAATCTAAAAAAATAAAAAATAAAAAAAATGTGCAATAACCCTGATGATTTCATAAACTTATTTACTTGAAATTTTGGAATGACATGTACTTTATTTCAAAATTCCATATTGAAATATATAAACTTTAAGATTTGAGTACTTCAAATTTTTTTCAAATATTTATTCTATTATTTATTTGAATATTTTTCAATCAATGAAAATAGATTATTTTCTCATACACTATATATATTAATTACAGTTTCCCCTCCTTCTACTCCTCCTAATGCCTTCCTATTTTTCCTCCTCTCCAGTTCTACTCCTTTTCTGTCTCTCATTAGAAAACAACAGGCGTCTAGGCATTAACAACCAAATATGACATTATAAAATATAATAAAATAGAAAGAAAACCATCACATTGAGGCTGGACATAGCAACCAAACAGAAGAAAAAGAGCTCCAAGTGTAGGCACAAGAATCAGAGACCCACTTGTTCACACACTCATGAGTCCCATAAATATAGTAAGCTGAATGCTATGATACACGTGCAGAGGACTTGACATAGACTCATGTACGCTTTATTCTTGCTTCTTCAGTCTCTCTGAGCTCAACCGAGTCTTTCTCAGTTGACTCAGAGAGCCTTGTTATTTTCATATCCTCCATTCCCTCTGGCAGCCTCCTCTTCATGGGGTCCCCTGAATTTATAAACTACTTAAAAAATTGTTAGAAGTTTCTTAATAATACAATTAACATATATGCAATTGAATGATATGACATTATTTATGGGTACTATATATTATAGATAGAGTACACAGCTTTAATTTATTTCCTAAAGCTTTGTTGCAGGGAATGTTAATCAAGCAATTAAGTCATAGAACAAATATTCACTTTATACAACATATCCTAGGCATTGCAATTTCAGAATTATGTCCATATGATAGTTTTACTGTATAAACATATTAATACTTAAGAAGAAAATGCAACATCCAAATCTTTATAATTTAAAAAAATATTTTCTTTTTAAATAGCCTATCGTAATCATATATCACTCTTTAACCCAAAATACCAATGGTGAGAAGTTTAACTTTGCTGTTTATTTCGTTTTCTGCAGAAAAGGAAATTGTAGCAGATTATTTCAACCATTTTACCTTATCTATGATTCTGAGAATCAATCATTTATAGAAGTCCACAAAGAAGTTAAGTTTACCTTAACAGTTCATGACAGTAAGGCTGGACTTCATGAAACATGCCAAAATTTGAATATTTTATCATCTACTAATATCGTTGCTCAATTACCCTGTTCTTTATGGCACATTACTAGAAGACATTGTTCACAGTAAATGTTTATTTCAGAGTTATATTAATATGCCATAGAGCATTACTGGTCTCTAACTAAAATTTATCAGCTAGTGAGCTATGTGCATATTTAATATTAATTTTATAGTACTCATAATAAAATATTCATTTAATAAGGAAATAGTTTATAAGACTATCTCACAATAAATAAAATATTGATTGAGGCAATGGGGGAGATAGATCAGCAAATAAAATTAAGTTATTGTTGGTAGCCTTATGACATGAGTTTGGAGTCCTAGGACACACATAAAAGCCAAATACAATATCATGAATGTCTGTGATCTCAGCATGCTTGTAGAAGTGAATGACAGAGAAAGGAGATTCTCAAGAAGCTCCCAGATCAAGTATCCTCATTAAGACACTCCAAAGACACTGTCTCACACAAGATAGAAGGGTGAGGACTGAAACACAAAGGTTGTCTGCCAACTTAGACATTACTAACTGCATCTGCAAAGAGAAGTCCTGCAATTTATTTATTGGCAATTTCATAGTCTTTATAAGTGCTTTGTCTTAGTTAGTGTTTCTATTGCTACAACAAAACACCATGACCAAAAAGCAAATTAGGGAGGAAAAGGTTTATTTTGCATACACTTCCATATTTCTGTTCATCATTGAAGGAAGTCAAGACAAGATTCCAAGAAGAAAAGAACTTGGAGGGAGGAGCTGATGACACGGGCATGGAGAAGTGCTGCTAACCAGCTTGCTCCCCATGGCTTGCTCAATCTGCTTCCTTATAGAACCCAAGACTACCCAGGACCACCCAGGATCACCAGGCCAGGTATGGCATCACACATCAATCACTAATCAAGAAAATGCCATACAGCTAGATCATATGGAGAAATTTTCTCAGTTGAGAATCCCTCCTTTCAGATAACTCTTGCAGTTATCAAGCTGACATAAGACTAGCCAGTACATGCTTCAAAGTGATTTACTCATGGGTCTTAAATAACAAAAGCAAGCAGTAATTTTTGATTAATGACTCCTGGATTTCCTCAATGTCTGTTTCATTTCTGATTTTGTTAATTTGGATATTCTCTCTGCCTCTTAGTTAGTTTAGATAAGGGTTTGTTCATTTTCTCAAAGAACCAGCACTGTTTCATTTATGATTTATATGGTTCTATTTCTATTTTACTGATTTCAGCTCCCAGTTTGATTATTTTTCTCTCTTCTACTCCTCTTGGGTGCACTTGTTCCCTTTTGTTCTAGAGTTTTCAGGTATCCTTTCAGTTTCCAGTATGAGATCTCCAAATTCTTTATGAAGGCACTAGTGTTGTAAACTTTCCTATCAGCACTGCTTTGATTGTGTCCCATAAGTTTGGGTATGTTGTGTATTCACTTACACTGAATTCTAGGAACTTTTAAAATTATTTCTTTAGTTCTTCCTTGACTCAATAGCCATTCAATAGTGAGCTCTTCAGTTCAAGTGAATTTGTAGGCTTTCTGTTGTTGTAGAAACCTGGTTTTAATCCATGATAGTCTGGTGGAATGAAGGTGTTATTTCAACTTTCTTTTATTAGTTGAGACTTGCTTTGTGACTGAGAATATGACCTATTTTGGGTAATGTTCCATGAGGTGCTGAGAAGAAAGTGTATTATTTGGTGTTTGGGTGTAATGTTCTGTAGATATCTGTTAGCTCCATTTCATTCATAATGTCTATTAGCCCAATTGTTTCTATGTTTAGTTTATATCTAGATAATCTGTCCATTTGTGAGAATGGGGTATTGGAATCTCCCACTATCGGTGTGTGAGGTGAGGGTCAATAATAGATTTAAATTTAAGGAATATTTCCTATACAAACATGGGTGTCCTTCTGTTTAATGCATAGATGTTGAGAACTGAGATGTCATCTTGGATTTTTTTTCTTTGATGCATATGAAGTGTCCTTCCACAACTCTGCTGATTAATTTTGGTTTGAAGTATATTTTATTAGGTATTAGAATAGCTGCACCAGCAAGTTTCTTGGGGGGTATTTGCTTGGAAAGTCTTTCCTCAAACTTTTACTCTGAGGTAATCTTTATTCTGATGTTGATGTGTGTTTCTTGTATGTAGCAAAAGGATATGTCTTGTTTTCCATTCAATTAGACTCTATTTTTATTGGGCAAGTGAGTCCATTGATATTGAGAGATATCAATAACCAATGATTGTTAATTTCTGTTATTTTGTCATAGTTGTTGTTGCTGCTGCTGTTGTTGTGTGTGTGTGTGTGTGAGTGTGTGTGTATGTTCCTTCTTTGGGTTATGTTGGTGTGAGATTATTTATTGTCTGTATTTTGGTAGGTGTAATATACCTCCTTGGGTTGGAGTTTTTCTCGTAGTACCTTCTGTATTTGTGGACATATATTATTTAAATTTAACTTTATCATGGAATATCTTTTCTCTATCTATGGCATTTGAAAGTTTTTTCCTGATAGAGTAGTCTGGGCTGGCATCTGTGGTCTCTTAGAGTCTACAGCACACCTGTCTAGGCCTTTCTAGCATTCAGAATCTCCATTGAGAAGTTGGGTGTAATTCTAATATGTCTGCCTTTATATGCTATTTGGCCATTTCTCTTGCAGCTTTTAATATTTTTTTGTTCTGTGTGTTTAGTGTTTTTGGTTTTTATGTGGTAAGAGGTCTTTTTTTCTGATTCAACCTATTAGGTGTTTTATAATCTTCTTATACCTTTATAGGCATGTCTTTCTTTATGTTAGGATGATTTTCTTCTATAATTTTGTTAATATTTTCTGGGCTCTTAGCTGGAAATCTCATCTTCTATTTATATCATTCTTATGTTCAGTGTTTTCATAGTGTCCCTGATTTCCCATATGTTTTGTGGTAGGTATTTTTTTTTAGATTTAACATTTTCTTTGACTGATGAATCTATTTCTTCTATTGTGTCTTCAATGCTTGAGATTCTCTCTTCCATCTCTTGTATTCTGTTGGTGATGCTTGCATCTGTAGTTCCTGTTCACTTACCCAAACTTTCCAATTCTAGAATTCCCTCAGTTTGTGTTTTCTTTATTGTTTCTATTTCCATTTTCATGCCTTGAAATAGTTTTATTTGCTTCCTTTAACTTTCTTTTTCTTTTTTTCTTTTCTTGGTTTTCTTGGCATTCTTTAGGGGATTTATTGATTTACTCCACTTTTTATTGTCTTTTCCTTGATTTCCTTAAGGGATTCATTCATTTCCTCTTTAGGACCACTGTAATCATCATAACATAAACTTGGTTTTGTTTTTAAGGTCTCTTTCAGTCACTCACCTCTTGGTCCAATCAGAACTGGTAGATTTTGTGTCTCAGGGATCTGCTGAGTTCACAGGGAGATGAGTAGGTTTGGGGCACGGAGTGGGTCTTATAGATTGCAGGGTCTAATGGGGGTTGTTGGTGGGAATGTCTGCATGTAGGAGTCTTCTCTGCTGGCCTGCACCTGGGCCAGCCATGAGTGACAGTAGGGGAGACAGGTCTCTAGGGCTGGAAGAAGAGATACTAACCTCTTGGTCCAATCCCATTACATATTTTAGACTGGCAACATTTAGTTTTACCCTAGGTCTCTGGGGTATCAAGTCTCTGGATCTTGGACATTCAAGCATTGTGAGATATGGGTTCCATTGTCTTAGCATATTTTCCAGGTAATATATCATTGTGAATCAAAGTGTAGCTAGATTAATGTTTCTCTTTTGATAGTCTGCAGGTACCTTATAGTACCAAAGACACTAAAATTTAGGAATGTAAGTTCAACAATGATGCCTTTTTGTGGAGAGCTACCTATTGTCTTAGCAAAAGCCTAGATTATTGGGCGATTTCTATGGAACCCTTTAACCAACAACTAAACTGGATGTAACCCAGTCCCAGTACTGGAAGCTTTATTCGGTGACAAGAGATCGCAAGTTGTGACTCTGTTTCTTTCATTGCTTGGAGACTATATTTGAATTGCATTTATATACTTTAGGATGTTTCTTCTGTGCTAGCTTTCCATATATCATAGCTTAGGGAACATCATGGAAGAGGAAGCATAAAGCATCCAAGAGCCAGAGGGCATGGAGGACACCAGGGGACCAAGACCCTACAAATAAACTAAGCAAAGTTCATATGAACTCACAGAGACTGAAGCAGCAAGAACAAGGACTACATGGGTCTGCTCCAGGTCCTCTGAATATAATGTATAGTTTTCTGTTTAGCATTTTTATGGGACTCCTGATTGAGTGAACAAGTGGGCCTCTGATTTTTATGTCTTGTCTTGAGGGTTTTTCTCTTTCTGTTGATTTGCCTTGTCCAACCTCTATGTGACAGTTTTTGTTTTATCTTATTATATTATTTTATTTTATTCTGTTATGTTTTGTTGTTATCTCTTAGAAGCCTGTTCTTTTCTAAGGAGAGACAGAAAAAGAGTAAGTCCATATAGGAGGGGAGTTGGGGATGAACTGGGAGGAGTATAGGGAGGGGGAACTATAATCAAGATGTATTTATGAGAAAAGAATCTATTTTCAATAGCGAGTAGAGGGAGAGGAAACCACAATCAGGATATATTATAAGAGGGAAAACTATTTTTATGCAAATGAAACAAAATCAAAAGAAGAATGAAGATCTAAACATTTGAAAGAATGAAAAGTAGAAGACAGATAGAAATATCTTTGTAAGTTTTTCCCCTTTGAATTACTGTATTATGTTTACTGAGTTGTGTAAATTGAAATCCTTGCATCATTACAATGTTCGTAACATGTACTTTGATCAATGTATATATCCTTTATATGTTGTTGGATTCATTATGAAGTATTATATGGATTAAATCTTTCTTCAGGTAAAATATATTTACCCAGAGAACTCTGTTGGCTGCTGCTTCTAGCAATAGTCTTCACTGAATTTTCAGTAGACTCTGTGATTCAGTTTTGTTCAGTCATTTCACTGAAAACTGATTTATTCTTTGGCCACTAAGCTTATTATTCTTTGAATTTCACAACTCCCAAATGATGTGTCTTCTTATTTGACAAGAATATATCCACTGTTTTTCAATATATAAATAGTAACAGTCTGACTCATAAATGTATTGCTCTTTAGTATTCAGCAAATGTCCCTTTCTCTTGGTCCACATTGGGCAGCCTGTTCCCAAAATCATTCCATAATTTGGTTTCCATATAGGTTTGTGCAGTTATTAACTTTGGCTGCAGCATGTTTCATCGTCTTTCTTCACTATAAAATATCCAAGCATCCTCTACTATAGAAATAGATATCCCATAATGTTATTTATATAATTCTACAATTCAGATATCTTTTAAATAATACATATTATGTTTCATGTCATAAATCTAGCTTTGCACTACAGGACTCTTCAATTAAAGTTATAGAAAACACTAGTTTTAACATAATTAATACCCAATTATATATTTACAAACTATTATCACTATGAATAAATACTTGGCATTAATAGCTTAAGTGAGAAGTGTTTGTTTACCTCATGGTTTTAAATAAATCAGTGGTGGTTTGACTTAATGGCCTTGTGAATAACATTATAGCATTGAGAAAATATAGCTGAGGTTCTTATTAGCATGGTGGAGAGGAAGTATAAAGCAAAGAAGGGCAGACCATAGCTGTAGTGGGTAGCCATTCCAGCTTTGACCTAGAAGTTCTAACCCCCATTGATGCTTCGGTAATGGTCACTCCTACAAGGCAGGGCTGAGAGAGTACACTGAAGACCTGAGATCTGGATGCACAGGTTCTCTTGGTTCCTGGATCCTGGATGCTGAAGGTAGACCTAGCAGAGTTCTCCAGAGAACACCACCGGACTGCACCTTTCCTAGACCTTGTAGCCTCTCCCTTCACTTGTAAGTTACCCCACAAAACATACCTCCCTTTTAACTATGAGGAGTGGCCTTAATAATTTCACCAATACATAGTATTCATAGAAATGCCCTGGTGACCTACACCCTCTAACTTAAATGTACTTTTTCATGTTCCTAGAGCCTCCATAATCACACCACCCTCCGTCACTAAGAATTCAACTTATGAGCCCATGGGACACACCACAGCTTCAAGCCATGTGTTTCCCCAATGCTTCAGATTCCTGTGCAAGCTTCTAATGCTACTGATTTTCCAGGACCTGAATAGGAGATGCTGGTTAGACCTGTCCCATGAGATGAATCATTTCTGCTTACCACTAAGTGTTTATGTAATTAGTATGCTCCATTGTTAAGCTTCTGTAAATTTTACTATTTAAGTAAGTGGAAAAGAAACTTTCCTAATTGTAACCAATTAAAGGCCATCCTTAAAAAGATGAGTGCTCTCTTATTCTAGTTGTCCTAAGCAAATGCTAAACAGCACTAGGTAAGGGGTTAAAGGCTGACATGGACAGTTGTTCAGCATAGGATACATGATATTGTCCAAGACATAATGCAGTAGTGCCATTCATTTTCAATCTGATATTTTAATGTTACAGATTACTCACACATGCCAGTATGTGAGAGAAGTATGCTACCATTGTGCATTATTAATTTTTGTCACTGCAACAGTTCCAAAGCAAATCCTTCTTCTATAATATTCATATTCATCTGTATGTGTTCAGAGCATGAGTAATATGAGGATCATAGTGTTGGTGACATTTTTACGGAAAGTTTTATAATATACGTGAGAATCTTCACATTAGCTATAGCTCATCCAGGTGAATTCTATCAGCATATCTACATCATAAAGGCACCTGCAAAGGTAAGTCAAAGGAAGAAAGGATTGAGGTCAGATTCACTATATTTTTTTGTAGCATTTTTTCTAGTTTTGTATACATTTATTGTAACAAATTGTAAGACTGGTAAATACTATTTGGATTAGTTCATTAACAATTGTATCTTGCAATGAATTAATCTGCAAGTTTATATATGAGTGATTATTTTTCAAACTTACGAAGTGTATCTCATAGAGAATGCAAGCTCAAAATTGTACCATATTTAAGCCTACACTGGAAATAAAAGACATAGAAAGTTATGTAATACAGAAATGTTTGCAATGGATCAATTGAAGTATGAATGTTGACTAGAACAAGAGACTAAACTGAAGAAAAAATGAGAATTGTACAAACAGTGTTGTTTATTTAGGATTCAGAAAGTAGAACTGAGAGCTGTTTCATACTCCTCTAAAAGAAACATGACATGCATGACAGCTCAAGCCAATAGCACTTTCACTCAAGGAGCTGACACAGGAGGGTTGACTGAGGTTGATATATACCTGGACTCCAAAGTAAGATTGTTTAAAATCAAATCAAAATACTTGAATGAATGAGTAAACAAATGAATATATCTTAAAAATCAAATAAAACCAGATTCTGTTTAGGTCACAATTATTAGAGTTTAAATGTAAAGATAATATAAAGTCTTAAAATCTCTATAAAATTTATCATAGTATAAGAGCTTTTCCATAGTTAGAGATAGTTCATCATGCTTGAAAACCACTTTTAATTTTGCTACATCTCTACTAGGAGTATGTCTCAATATGCATGTTTTAAGAAACATGTAACTGCGAGCAGTGGTGGTGCACACCTTTAGTCCCAGCACTCAGGAGGCAGTCAGGCCAATTTCTGTGAGTTCGAGGCCAGCCTGGTCTACAGAGCAAGTTCCAGGACAGACACCAAAGCTACACAGAGAAACCCTGTCTTAAAAAACCAAAAGGAAAAACAAAAGAAAAATAAAAGAAACATGTAACCAAGAATGAATATACTAATACTTAAAGTCAAATAAATTAAAAAAACAAATTATAAAAGTGTTGTAATATGTCCAATTATGACTACATTTAATATGAGATAAGTATGTTGAACAATGGATTATGAATCCAAATGGCAGTATAGATTTTGAAGCCTTAAAAATGTACTTAATGATTTTTCCCAAGAAATGTGAAATTCATTTAAGCACATAATATCATCCATCTAGAAGTATTTATTGAAAGGAAGCCATAAAATAATCCAGCAGACAGGGTGATTCATCTCAGTGTTAATGTCCATCTATCACTGACCTCCCACCTTAGACCTCACAGCATATGTGAAGCCATTAAGGATATTAGATTCCTTAGATTTGGAGTTACATATCATTATGAGCTACCTAACATGGATAATGTAAAAGGAACCCAGATCCCCAGCAAACCACTATACATTTTCTGTCAAATGAGCCATCGTTCTAGCCTCTGAAGTATGGTACTAGGTACATAAGCATAAGATGAACTTCTGTCACAAACCTCCCCTCCAAGGACCTGTAGTTCTGGCAGGGCAAAGGAAAAACACTCTAAAACACTGCTGTCAAAACAGTTTTCTGAGAGTTCCTGGAAAGCATAGGTCACCATTTTACAAAGCAATTACACAGGACTGTTTCCCCTTCGGAGGTAGTACACACAAGCCAGGTAACGAAGGGATTGCAGCGGAAGAAGTTATGTTTGCTCTCACTTCTTGTCATACATCAGGAGAATTTATTTCCTGCCTTTGCATTCTAAACTGAGAAGATTTAAAGGTCTTGATTCCCAGAGGAAGTTCTCTTCTACTAGTCAACAGAAGAGGAATTAAACTTTAAGCTATGGCCTCTACCCAAATATCTGGGCATTTCGCCAAGGGACCAGCAGGAGAGAAAAGAAGACATCATCCTGGCAGGTTATTGACTCTGAGCATCAAGAGGAACTACAGCTGCTCTTACACAGCTGGGCAGGGGGAAACATGCTTAGCATGCTGAATATCATGGCAGTATTGTGTTGATGCCATATCACAAACCTACTCTTTTCTGATCAGAAATATATATATATATATATATATATATATATATATATATATATATATATATACATATATACATATATATATATTACACATATAATGAAGCTAATACAAATCACAGTATGGGAATGGGCTCTCCCAAGATACAGAGAGAGTATGTGTCTTTGGTCACTGTGCAAAATAAGCCTTAACTTTTGGTGAATTGAATGCACAATTGATATGAAGGAACAGAGTAGCAACTGGGATTTAGAGCCAAGCAATTAGGACAAAGAGTAGTTTTTGTCAACATTACATACTTTTTTCTTTCTTTAGAAAATAGACAAACTAGATTGTATGAGAAGACTATTTTTCAACAAAGCACTGAACATTTTAATAAAGCACAACTAGGTTCATGTGGTGGTACAGAGTAGCTGTAGTGAATGTCATTTATGGGCCACATGTGACAATTAAAGAGATGGGATTAACTGTCTTTTGTCATAGTCTCCTGGACATATCAGAGGTCACATGCACATATAGTTCTCACAGGGTGCACAGCTTCTAGAGAAACTGCTCATGGTAAAAAGTAGACATGATGATAGTTTTTTCTTTCTTTTTTATTGAGAGTAACTCCAATTTCAGCAAATGAGAAAGCTAAATTTTGATAGTAATTCTACTGATATAACAAATGATGAATGCTGTGCTGGTTTACTTTGGATTGAGTAATACATTATGAAAATTTTCAAAGTCATTTTATAATAAAAGAGTATGTTTTAAATATCAGGGTTAAGAACATCATACTCAAATATGCTACTGGTCTTATCAGCATGCTTGGTTCAGACAGAGCTGACAGATTCAGGAAGTCTCTCTCTCTTGTCCAGACGGGAAGTCAGTGGCAGGATAGGAGCTCTTGTCCAGAAGGGAAGTCTGGGGCAGGCTGGGAGCTGGGGGCCTGTCTCTAAGTCTCAAGAAGTGGCTGGGGTCTCGGGCGGATGGACATGGGGCCAGGGCATGGAGATTGCAGGGTCTGCCAGGGATCTTGGAGAAGGGGATCCTTCCCGGTGGGGCTAGAAGGGAACCTGCCCAGTAGCCAGAACCTGTTGACACACTGAGTACTTTGAACTGAAGGAGATTGGAAAGGTGTCAGGGATAAATACTTGGACCTTTTCCCACCCTTCTTATGTCCCTTCTTTCTTCTTCTCACGATGTAACATACTAACTGAAACCACTTTCCTGATTGTATCCATATATTTGTTTTCATTCTTCAGTCAACCTAAGTAGAAAAGTGCCTTTACCCTGGGGATTGTGTCTTCATTCCAAAATATACATTTTGTAAAACTTTGATTAAATAAATGTGTTATGTGTTCTCATTTTAATCTGTTTCTCTAAACATATTGCCTATAACCCTCGTCATTGTGAGAAAAATAAGTGGTATATTTTATCTAAAAAATAAATAAATTGTTATTACATAAGTCAATAAATGCAAGCAAAATGCTGGAGTTTCTTTATTAAGTCTGTAGCATTACACACACATTCACCTCTAGTACATTTTAAATATCCTAATTAAATCTTCTCACATATAAACTTCTTTAAATGCCAAGTACTCACTGAGGCTTTACCAAGCCCATTATAGTTAGAATTCTTCTGAAAACTACAGTGCTTATTATTGATCTGGTAGAATAAAAAACACAAATTATTTATAATTTGACTATATTTGAATATTCATTAAAATATATGTAAAATAGTAAAAACCTGACAGATTGTTTTCCTTTTAGTTATTCCAATAAAGCAAAATCAATAATATTGCTATTAGAAGAGGACAGATATTTCATGGAGATTGATACCAAATATCCCTCAAGGACATTATGGAAGAATTCACTAGAGGCCTTGCTCATCTAACTTTGATGAATGAGACAGCTTTTATCAGGGCAACACAGAAAGCATTAAAGAAAACCTGCAAAGCTGGTTTTAATACAGATTAACCCCTTCCCTGATATTTGAGAGACAGACTAAACAAGACCAGAACTGAACTCTCTTCAGCTTGGAGGTAAGGAGGCACAGTGTTGATGTCTGACCTGCTGCCTTGAAGGGTGGTCCATCACCAACTTGCACATATTTTGATTCTTATGTAGCACTTATATTATATTCCCATTCCCGACCCAACCAGCTCCCTTCATGTTTCTCAAGCTCTCTATTTCCCTGCTTGTTCTTCCTGATAACCCTTTCTGTCAGTCTAGGAAATAAAATTCAAGTCATTTACATCTATTTTCCTTCCTACTTCCAATTTGGTTTGTTACATTTAGTGACTTAGATAAAATCTGTAGGCAAAATTATTCCCAATGGAAGCTTATTGCGTTATTGTTATTCCTGTTCAACATTTCCTTGGTTTCACAGGCAGTTTTTTTTGTCTTGAGAGGCTCATCTTTGCTCTAAATGATTATAGTAAGTATTCTCAGAAAGGAGACAGAAATTTGATGTCAGGGAGTCCACATTAAATAACCTTCCTGCTATGGCATTCTTATCAACTTCATATGTTTGGGGATTTTATATTCATGGAATGGTGGTTAATAAATAAGTCCATTTTATGCTTTGTTGAAAAGAGCCTCATATAAAAAAAAGTCATCAGAAATCAATATAAGTGTCCCCTTGTTCAAGCACTACATACTCTTGATTTAGTAAAAAAATAATTTCCAGACCAGAGTCATGAAAGGGAGATAGCAGAGTTTGAAGAGGTTGGAGCATGTGGGGAAATCAGGAGAAAAGTGTTGGACAAAAAGCCATGAGGAAGGCATGCTAAAAAGTAGTACTTAAGTCATTGGATTCTTCTTGCTAAAGTATATTAAAGGCCTCTTTCCCTGATTGTTGATTATCTTGCATGATACATTCTTTCCTAAATACATCTAATAAAGCATTTGCCTCTAGATTTCAATGCAATCTTTATTTTTTGTTGTTCTTGCTTTGTTTGTTACTGTTTTCTGTTTGTTTTGAGACAGAAACTTGCTTGATTGCCAAGAATGGTCTCCAACTCACCTTAAGATGATCTTCTGCTTTAGTCTCCGAAGTACTAGGATTTCTGGAATGCATCATTGCTCTGGATTCACTCTGATCTCTTCTTAGAAAGATCTAACTGTAAAACTCTCATAGGCTCATGCAATGATAAGGACTTTTTTCCCCTAAATTCTCATAGCTATTTACTTCTCTCATTAAGCTCATTAGCTCAGTTTCGTAGCTAACAGCTCTAATGGAAGTCTACTTGTGTTTTCAAACTGTGAGGCTTCTTATGGAGCGAGTTGCAAATTAGAAAACTTGGAATACATTTCAGCTTTGCTCTCTCCTAGTTTGTGGACTAAACCACATAATTTTGTGAAAATAAATTCTTCTGATATTAGAACTATAAAACTATAAAATCAAATATAGTGTTTTGGCTACAAAAAGTTGTTAAATTATGCTATGTTATACATGCCCAAGAGCGTAGACCTTAACAAATGATTTTTTAAAACAATAAACCATTACTTTATTTTCTTTAAATATTCATTTTAGTTTTAATTGTGTGTATTTGAGTTTGTGAGTATGTGCCTATAAGTACAGGTGTATGTGTAAGCTAAAGGCATGGATATCCCTCCATCTGGAGTTATGGAAGATTGTGAGCAATTATTTGTGAGATATTATCTGATCTTTATTTTTCAAATCTTGGAACAGGAAGTGAGAGAGTAAAGAAAAACATAAAAACCATTCTGTGGGAATTTGATGATATATCACAGCAGTTAACAACTCTGGATGCTCTTCTCGAAGTTCCCAGTTTGATTGCCATCACCCACATTGTAGCTCACAACCAACTGTAATTCCATTTCTTTGGGAATTCAATGCTCTCTTCTGGATCTGCCTGCAATAATCATGTGGTGTACAGGGACATACCACATATACAGGACACAAAGTCAAGTGACTACTGAATTTTGCCAGGACAAGGGAGGACTGTGGTGGTAATCTAATTGTACTGAAATGTGATTTTGATTGTATGTTAATAAATAAAGTTCCCCGGGGGTCAGAGCTATTAGAGCCATAGCAAGAGTGTGGCGGTGGTGGCACACGCCTTTAATCCCATAGATCTCTGTGTGTTCAGGGATACAGCCAGCATTGGAGACATATGCCTTTAAGACCTAGGGGGCTGTACATTCAGACAATGACGAGGCAGTCACGTGTTTGGGTTTACAACCAATGAGAAGGCATAACAAAATACTATAAATAGACGAACAGACAGGAAATAGGTCTCTTTCGGGAAGCTGGGACACTGCAGGCAGAAGGGTGAGATTTTAGCTCTGAGCTCTGACCTCTTGGCCTTCTCTTTTCCATTGTTTCTGTGTTTCTTATTGAATAAGACGGTTGGTTACATCAATAGAGGACAGCCCTTCAGAATATCCTGCTTCACAGAAAAGTCTCTCAGATATGCTAGGCCTGTAGAACAAAGATGGGTACCCCAATATTCCAGAGGAAACTTGGGTGACTGTCCAGGCAGCCAGATGTTTCTGTCATTTCTTACATTTTTTTTTGGGGGGGGAAGTCACTTACATGTACTTCCTGGTTACTCAGAATACATTATTTCTTTCTTGGGTCTCCGATAGAATTGAAGATTTTATAGTTATAGTTATAGTTTTCCTTGTTACCAGATTCATAAAAGTAATTCACTAAAGAAATGTAAAGTATATAAGTCTAAGAGACATAAAAAAGATAGTTTTGGTAATATAAGTTAGAATAGTAAGTGAATTAGGTACTACCTTTTGGATTCACCAAAATAGGATAGATAGTGGAGTATTTTCTCTGAATTTGTCAAATGTTTATGGACTAGACATTGTTGATGTATTTTTTTACTGCATATATTATATATATAGTTATTGGACCTATTGTATATAGTTCTTCTTACATTAGTTATAAAACTTTTATTTAGAAAAAAAGGGGGGATTGTGGTGATATTTTGCCTGTGCTCTAACAAATAAAGCTTGCCTGGAGATCAGAGTGAGAAGCTAGCCACTAGTTAACCATAGAGGTCAGGCAGTGGTTGCACTTACCTTTAATCCCAGCACTCTGGAAGTTGTGGGAGGCCTGATTCCACCTTTTAAGAGTTCCTATGTGTAGGAGGGAGGGATAAGAAAATATTGCATAGAAAGATATTGAAGAGGAGAAAGACAGAAATACAGGATAGCTTCCAAAGACCTGGGTCAATACCCAATGCCCTTTTCCATTTATTCAAAAGGACTTTTTATAGCAATGCCAAGGGGTGGAGCGAAATACTTCCCCCATGCTAGATCAAAGCGTACTGTACAGCCAAGTGTAGATCCTTCCAAACACCTGGTAACTGCATCTATGGTTAAATCATCCCCTTATGTAGCCCTGCTACATAAAGCAAGCTCAGATTCTCTGACCCTGAGTAATCTGGGCCTCCACAAGAGGTGGAGATAGTAAAATAAGGCGAGAGGAGACAGGAGTTCAGCCCACTTCTTTGGTTTGAGAATTCAGTATAGGTAAGAGTCTCTCTAGCAGCTGGCTCCTTTACTTTTCTGATCTTTCAACATTTACACCCATATCAGACCATATTATAAATATCAATTAGAATTCATGCTACAATATACAGCATGATTCAGTAATTATAATCTATAAATATAAAAAATGTATGTATTAAAATATGTAAAGCAAATGATTTATTGGGAAAATATTTGCATTCAGTTCCTTTTGGAGATTCTATGCTTGTGATAATTTTAGACTATAATTATGATTGATGAAGCCTGTGTCCTAAGTAATCCTTTATAAAAAGGAAAAAAGGACCTTTTCTAACTATCTTTTATAACCTGATAACATTTCTTCACTTTTAGTCCCACTCTCCAACCTCATACAGTTCAATTAATATATTTCTGCAAACATATACAGTTATGTTTCCTTGTTCACCTCAATATAGTAAAAGAAACATTTCTCGAGTTATTTTAACCCTTTCTCAGTCACATAATAGTGGTGAGTTTTCCATTTTGTCTTCTTTCTCCTATGACTGTGTTATTATTCTTAATAAATACTTACAGGTTTTAGTAAATCTATATCTTTACATAGGATGATCAGGAAAATTATGTCATTCAGGAAGATATTTAATAATATATAATTAACTAATTGCAAATTCCATACAATGTATTTGATCATCATTTCTCCCAATGTCTACCCTTAACTCTTCCAAGCTCTACCCCACCTCTTCCCTTATGTAGCTAGCACCCCCAAATGTTGTGTCTTTTTTTCTTTTTTTAAATGTAATAATCGTTTTACTCTAATTCAATGAATTTACTCTGTGCTTTCTAAAATGGTGTTTCAATTTGTCATTTCCTACATTATAAACCTATTTCTTCATAGTGTAAGATGAAAAGAAAACTACAAATAAACAAGGCCAGAAGTATCAGTAAAATATCAAAACATCTGAATGCATGTATATGCACATGTTAACTTCTACAAGGTGTTAAAAATTTAATTCTAAATTCAGAGGAAGGTCATCATTTGAATGGGCACAAATTATTAATTTTGGTTTTATTTTAAAGCTCTAGTTCTCACCTAACACTATTAGATTTATGTTATACATTTTGGGAAGATTTCCTAAGGGCACTGTTTTCCTGCTTATCTAAGAACTGTTACAATTAGTGTTCCAATTGTTTTACAGAAAATGAGGGTTTCAGAAATGCTGTGCAAGCTTTACACATTAAGTCTTTTGAAGTGGTCATTCACTTTGTGTATGCTATTAAATCAATTAGCAAACGCTTCTCATACAAACCTTATAGAGGTAAAGGGCAGCCTGAAATAAAGCTGACATACAGTAAATTCAGAATTAAATAATTTATTACAACAAAACCTTTTTTGTAGTTGTTCCAAAACCTAAATGGGATTGCCCAGAGTCCTGACCTCTTCAGTTACTGTCAGAATATCAGAGGGTTAATGAGTTATGATTCCCAAGTGACATAACTTTAATATGTGTATTGGTTTGTTTCCTTAATAATGTGTATTGGAATATACTATTTCTACACGTTGAAAAGAGACATTCTTAGAGTTCTAAAGTTACAACTTATATGGGAATACAAGAAATTACCAGAAAACTTACAGGGTAAGGTAAGGAATCCTGTAACTTGTTTTAGAGCACATGAAGTCACAGATTTCAAGTACATATATTAGAGATTTAGAATGTCATTAATATTTTTGTATATGAAGTGGAAGAGTTTAACAGGTATCTCTGAATAAGACACCTCCATTGGTTATTAGTTGAGCACCATGCTCAATTCTCCATAATAAAGGAAATGTATTAGTATCCTGAGTATGAATCAATTGGTCTTATATGAGACTCATTTAACATTTAGCAATTTTACCTTTCTAACACAGGAATTCTCCAAACATCCCCAGCATTTAATTTGCAAACAGGCCAAGCAAAAAGGACATCTTCTTAAGCTATTTATTATGCCCCCAGAAATGACTGAGTCAGAAAGAAATTAAGAATAGCAGCAGACAGGTTTCTACCTCTCCAGTTTTTCTTAATAATGTATTAAGTGACCCATCATCTTATGTAACCACATATGCTTTCTTATTTGTTTTGTTTTGTCTCATATGTGTTCATATTCAGTTCTGGAATATATATATATACATCACCTGTGTATTTCTCCATTCTTTTTTAAACTTGTACTCTAAAACTACTTCTTTTCACCAAAATCTTTCCTTGATATAAAACTGTATCTTTTTCTTATCTCTTCTTTGAATCTGAGAATGAACATGCATTTTAATTTTAATTCCTATCCTTATTTCACTACACTCTTGGTTGTAGTATTGCTGTGGAATGTTGGAAGGTAGCATTTCCCTTCCCTCATAGTTCATCTGAATCAACATACTAATGCTCCTTCTTAGGACCAGATGGCTCTATATTCTCTCTCACTCTGTAGAAGCTGATATTATAATGTTCCTAAATACTAGGAACTGTTATGGAAGATGTGGATTTTTACATAGTAAATTACTAAGGTCTTTAAACTGTGCATGGAAAAATTGAGTGAATTACTTCTGAATTTATAATTATACATATGACAGCTTATTTGAACTTTTTTTCAAAAGAAGGGCTAGTAGGTGATGCTCCATGACGTATCAGTTTAACTAGATCATATTACAGATTAAAAATGATTACATAGTCTTTTGAAACCATAAATTTGCCTATGAAATAAAAAGAAATTTTCCAAATAAAATTATTGTGCTCTTAAGTTTTAGTAATGCTAGTCATGATTCTGCTGTTTAGATAGATACTAATATAACAGTTTATTAGTGTGTGTGTGTGTTTGTGTGTGTGTGTGTGTTTGTGTGTGTGTGTGTGTGTTTGTGTGTGTGTGTGTGTGTGTGTGTGTGTGTGTGTGTGGTATATGCATGTATGTATGAGAAAGCTTGTTTGAGGATGGCTATGTGACTTTCATGACTAGAGGATGGCTTTGGTTATCTTCCTCTATCATGCTCAACCTTGTTTTTGTTTATTATTTTATTCTCTCATACATTGCATCCTGACTGCAGTTTCCCCTCTACCCTCTTCTCCTAGCTCCCTCCCCCAAGATTCATTCCTCCTCTGTTTCCCTTCAAAAAAGAGTAAGCCTCCCAGGTATATAAACCAAACTTGACATAAAAAGTTACAACAAGATTAGACACATACTCTCATATCAAAGGTGGATGAGACAACCCAGTAGGAGGAAAAGGGTCCCCAAAGCAGTTAAACGAATCAGAGACAGCTCCTGTTCCCAGTTAGGAAGAATTCCAAGTTGCCCAACCACAGTACATATGCAAATGACCTTGCTCAGACCCATACAAAGTCCATGATATGATGGCACAGGATTTATATTACCATTTCAAAGCATAGTGAGGAAATACTGTACTGAAGCAAGACCGAAAGCTAGGTAGGCAAACTCCAAACTCTGTCTCTCTGATGTCAAAGTGCTCTTCAGATCTCCAACTCTTTTCAGCTTCGTTGACTCTTCTTTCTCTTGCACCATTTCTATTCCCTGTTAGCAGCTCTCCTTGGCAGGTATCCCACAGCTCTGGCAACTCCAACATCTTGGGGTCTCCAAGGCAATCCAGGCTTCAACTTCACAGTTTGACTCAATGGCCCCTCTAGATCTCCATCCTGGGACACCCCTGGCACATGCCTGGCCTCAGTGGGTTTAACTGGCCTCAGAGGCAAATTCCATAAACAGTTTCTTCTATCCTTATCTCTAAAGCCAGAACCATATGGCTGAAGCTGTCAAGTTCTGTTACTTGTCAGGGTAGGAACATAGCCTCCTTGTTCAATTATATCTTCACAAGCTTGCTCTTTTCCATTGTTTCCTTCACTGCCTAAGCTTAGCTGTTCTTAAACTGGATCTTTAGACAAGACTGGCCTCGAAGTGAGATCTGCCAGCCTCTTCCTTTCCAGTGCTGGAATTAAAGGCCACCATACCTGGCTCTAACTTTTCTTCAATTCCTTTTCACTAGTTGGAAATTTAGCTGGGTGGGATCTTACCCTGAGGTCACCACTCAATTTAATCCATTTCTTAAGCTATGTATCTCCTTGAGGACAGAATTTAGCTCCATTGCACTTTCTGGTGCTCTTTTTCTCATCAAAATTTACATTTTGTAATTTACCCTGCTCAACTTGTACCTTTTAATTATAAATCTTCATTAGACTTACCACTAATAATCATGCAACATAGTCTATATTAGGCTATTTTCAGAATTTTGCCAATGGAATTAATCCAAAACTCTTTACTTTGCCTCAGATGGGCTCTGGATAAGGGCAAAATTTCTTAATAATGAAAAGTGAAAAAAAAAAAAAAAAGACATACCATGACCAAGGCAACACTTACAAAGGGAAACATTTAGTTGGGGTGGCTACCTCACAGTTTCGGATGTTAAGTCCATTATCATCATGGCAGGGAGAGTGTCGGTGTGCTGACAGAAGTGGTTCTGGAAGAGTACCTCAGAGTCCTACATCTTGCAGGCAGAAGTAAGTTGACTGTCGCACTGGGCAGTATCCTGAGCATAAGACACCTCAAAGCAAGCTCCCATAGTGACACACTGCCTCCAACAAGGCCATACCCACTCAACAAAGCCACTTCTCCTAATAGTGCCACTTCCTATGATATAATGGGGGGCAGTTACATTCAAATTGCCCCAGTGTCTCTCATTTAATCCAAATCTTACACATTGGGTAGACTGGCCAGCAAGCATAAGAGCTAGAGGGGATGAAAGACACCAAGGAAACAAGGCTTAATAAACACAGCATGACAGAAGCATATATGAACTCACAGAGCAGGGCAGCCTGCACAGGGCCTGTGGCGGTCTACAGTAGATGGGAGTCTAGAACTGAGAGGAGAAGATAATAAAAGCTCCCATCTCTAACCAAGAAGCTATATCCAGTGGATAACCATGTACAAATGAAAATTGGTATTCTCCAAGGGAATCTCACTGGAAAATAATCAACTCTTAAGGGTAGTTTGCATGCCCAGCAGTAGGTGGCAAACACAAAACAAATTCAGTGGCATCTTTGAGAATTCTTTGTCTCAAAATATTGTGTCAGGATTTTTTTTTAAACTCACAGGTCCTCTGCATATTTATTATTAGTTTGGTTTAGTTGTCTCTGTAGGTTTCCCCATCATGATCTTGATGCCTTTGCTCATAGAATCCCTCTTCTCTCTCTTCAACTGGACTCCTGGAGCTCAGCCTGGTGTTTGGTTGTCTATCTCTGCATCTGCTTCCATCAGTTACTGGAGAAAGACTCTATGAAGACAGTTAGGGTATTCACCAATTTGATTACTGGGGCAAGTCAGTTCAGGCACCCTCACCACTATTGCTAGTAGTCTAAGCTGGGGTCATCCTTGGGGATTCCTGGGAACGTCTCTAGCACCTGGTTTCTCCCTATCCCCAGTGATATTTCTATCATGGTATTGCTTTCATTGCTCTCCCACTCCATCCTTGTTCTAGCTTGACCATCCCATTCACTTATGTTTTCATCTCCCATCCCCTACCCTCCATTTCCCACCCCTCATGCCCACTTTACTCAAGAGATCTCTTCTATTTCCCCTTCCCAGGGCAATCCATGCATCTCTCTTTGGGTCTTCCTTGTTAGCTAGCTTCTCTGGAGCTGCGGGGTATCGTCTGGTTATCCTTTGCTTTACTTCTAGTATCTACTTATGAGTAGGTGCATACCATGTTTGTCCTTCTGAATCTGGGTTACTTCACTCAGGATGATATGTTCTAGTTCAGATGGTTGTATTATTAAAAGAAAAGAAAAAGATGGGGGAGAGATGAGGAGAGAGAAAGTGAAAAATGAGAGGAAAAAAGAAAAAAGAAAGAAAAAGAGAGAAAGAAAGGAAGGGAGAGAAGGAGGGAGGGAGGGAGGGAGGGAGGGAGGGAGGGAGGGAGGGAGGAAGGAAGGAAGGAAGGAAGGAAGGAAGGAAGGAAGGAAGGAAGGAAGGAAGGAAGGAAGGGAAGGAGAGGGGAGAGTTTGGGAGATCAACCTCCAGCTGGATATAAGGAGGAAGAGTTAGAAGGGAGAATGTTCCAAAGAGATGCTCATATTTCAATGCATGCATGAATAAATTTTTCAAAGAATGAAAAATACATAATAATAAAATGTTTAAATGTAAAAAACCCTCAACAAAGTATCATAACAGAAAACAAAATCATAAATATAAACATAGTGTAACTATAAATTGATAAAATATACACTTGAAAGGCATTTATTTCAGTAATGTTAAGCATATTCAATTATTTAGTTTTGCATGAGACACACTAAAACCTGAGGCTACAAAACTAATGAAAATCAATACTACATTTCTCATTCACATGTGGAACTGGATAATACTGTGTGTGCGTGTGTGTGTGTGTGTGTGTGTGTGTGTGTGTGTGTGTGTGTGTGTGTGTGTGTCACCTGGAATAAATGGTTAACCCATACACAGGAGGAAGTTTATCAGTCAGTGTGATAGGAAAGGGTTCATGGGGTGAGTGCATAAAATGTATATATGTCTCTTTTCTAAATGTTGTCCTATGAAGTACATTCAGAAAGAAAAGCAGTAGAAAAGTGGTATCTTTGAAAAAGAGGTTTTCAGCAAAGTCAATGGACAGAAGCAAAAATTTATATATGTATTAATATACAACAAATTCACATATAAAATGAGGAATTTTCAGATTTCAGGAAGTGAATAATAATTTCACTTTCCCAGATAGAAGTACTTGTTTTAAGGGTGTAGGAAGCTAATAATCAAGTATCAAAATATAGATGTTCAAATTTACATAAATTGATTCTAAATATTGATAACAATGACCTTAATTGATGCAAATTATGTTCCCTGTGAATATCACATAATTGGAGCCCTCTCTGTAATTGCCTGGTATAATTACTACTTGGAGACCCTTTTAGTGCTCACTGTGGACCTGAAAGTTGGATCGATAATTAAGTATATTAGTGCTGGACACCCTTTGGCTCGAGCCCTTTATTCTTCAAAGGAATGAGGTCTGTGGGTATTAAAAGAGAACTGCCTCAATAGCATTTAGTGAAACGGTTGGAGATTACTCCTTTGCCTTGCCAGTCAGAACTCCTGGGGATATTTGAAAGTATCTGCAGTTATAATCATTGTTGTCTGGAAACAGGAAATGCAATACAAATATTTAATATAATAATTTCACACTTACTTTTGATTTAACATCAAAATATGTATGAAATTTAATTCATTAGAAACCCAACTTCACAGGAAAGTTTATACTGACTTCTCCATACTACCCCGCATCTGTGGTTATACACATATATATTACTCAATGAACAAAATGGGAATGGTTAATGGTGGATTAATTGTACCAGCATTCATCAATAAGCCAATAATAATCCCTTGAGAATTTAAGTTATCACCATTAGAAACGTTTTTTTTTTTTTTTTGTAATGAAGATATAACACTTTTAGTTACATGAGCTAATAAAAAAATTCTTCCCTAAGAGAGATGATAATACTTCTGTTTTTAAAATATCACTATATAGAGAAAAGAACAGCCACAGACCCTGGCCATGTCTTGCAGCTTGGGCTGGCAGAACTCAGTAAGTGCTACATAAGATTCTAGGCCTGAGTAGTGTGAGAAGAGAACAGCAATAGCCTCTGCCACTCAGAATGAGGTCAGGCAGCATTATGGTGGGCGAATACAGTGTGATGAAATGGAAGGGAAAAACAGAATGTTCATGGGCTGGGGACAGAGGTGGATCTGAATAGGCGAGAGTGGTGAGGAACAGGTTGATTGACATGATGACCTGCTTGCTACCCGAGTCCAAGGTGATGTCCAGGTATGGACTATTGTCAAGGGCCAGGTCTTGGTTCGAGGCCCCAAAGCATTCAAGGGGGCCTGTGTTGATGTCTGTGGATCCTGTCACCACTGAAGGCCATGAAGAGGTCTGAAGTCGGGGTCACCACCTGGGGCCATGTAGGTGTCTGAGAGCCATGCTGCCACAGGGTGTTATCCAGGCCCAGGCTGCTGCTGAAGACCATGTCTATGTCCATGGTCTGTGTTGATGTCTGGTGGTCCACATTACTATCAAAGGTCAAACAGATGCTCATGGTCTAGGCTATAACTTGAGACTTTGCTGGTGTCTAAGGGCTGTGCCACCACCAGGGCCACAATGATTTAAGTGACCAGCACTGTCACCTGGGGCCATGGTATCCTCCAGGCTAGGGCTCCTGCTGAGGGTCATGTCTGGGTCCATGGCCCTGCTATAGCCAGGGTCTATGTTGATGTCCATATGTCCTGATACCATCGAAGGCCATTCTAATGCCAGGGGTCTGGGCTACCACCTGGAACTATGTGAGTATCTAAGGCCATGCTGTCACCAGGCCATATGGATCTGGGTGTCCTGAGCTACCACTGGACCATGATGATGTTGGGGCCTGAGCTGTTCCCAAGGGACATGTCTGGGTTCATGGTCCTCCTGCAGCTGGGGTCTGTGTTGACATCCATGACCCATGTTACCAAAAGAGGTCCATGTTATCATGTAGGAACCATGAATGTTGAAGTCTGAGGGCTGTCCTGAGCTGGCCCTGCTCTTCACTAGACCTGGGATAGCTGACCTGGTCCCTCACTGGATACTGCAGCAGGAGAGCTAGCAAAATACACCTTCCCACCACCACACTCTGGAAAAGGGGTCCCACCTCTCAGCACATGTATGTACCTCATCTGGACAACACACTAGATTTGATGCTGTTGGAGGGGCCACAGATGAGCCAGCCAGCCCTTGAAGACATAATAACAGCAGAGCTTACCTGTTCCCCACCAGGAGTACCATGTGGTAGCAAAAGAGAGGGAAATTTACCACCCCCTCACCCCCAACCCCCAACCCCGGCTTCGTGCAGCAGGCAAGAGAGCTGGCCCCAGTGTCATGAGATCGGGAGAATAAGACCTGCCCTTCAACTGCTGCAGCACACAGTAGAGCAGACCCTGCATCCTGCTTGGGCAGTCCAATAGAGCTAACCCTGTTGTTGGGGGCACAGGTGAACCAACCCTGAGGGTATGAGGGTATGAGAGGAGAATAGCTGACCTCACCCCACATACTCCCTAAAGCAATCAGAAGAGAGGGCCCTGGGTAAAACAGTAGACCTGGTCCTGGTAATGTGGGTGAGCCTGACTCAAGGACCTAAGAACAGGAGAATGGCCCCTGCTTCTTGCTGCTGACTTCACTGGGTGAGCTAGCCTTGGTTGTGCTGGAGTCTACTCCAGGGTGGATGTGTGGATTCCTTTTCAGCACTGATAAGGGGAGTTCCTAGGGAAGTTAGGTCATTGTAGATATGATTGGTTCAAGCAAGTGATAGTCATATTTGTGTGTTCTAATTGGCCAGAGCTAGTCAGGACTAGTCATGGCTACAGTTTTTCCACTTGGGGTCAGGACTGAACAAGTCCCAGGCTTTGTCATTGAGCTGTTGTAAAGGCCGGCTGGCCTAGTATGTACTGACTGGGGGGCTGATTCAGTGGCTCAGGCTCGGTGTGTTCTATCTCCCTCATCCCAGTGGGCAGGAGCACCAGTGATTGATTGTCTTTTGTTTGTGACTCTTTCAGAAACTGCTTGTTCAGCCTGAGGAAGCTGAAATTGAGGCCTGGTCTCTGAGAGAAGACTGAGCAGCCTGTTATGGCATATGCTCTGTTCTCTCAGCACTACCAAAATATACCCCTCTCTCTGTTGGGATAGGCTCTGAATGCAGCATGATGTCTTTGCAGGCCAAAGGTTTGTCAGGCCAAGTAAACACTACTATCAAGGGATTCCAGTGAGAACACATTCCCAATGAGCACACCTCTTTCTTGGTGCTGGCCTCTGTGTTCCAGGTTTGGGAAAGCTTCAATAGAACCAGTGAAACTGTGATAAAATGTAATTAATAACAAACTGAAGAATATTGATAGAAAAGGGAGCATTTCTCATCCTCAATGCAGTATTTTGAAATGAAGAGAAAGTCAGAATTTTGAGCAAAAGACTCAGAAGGAATTATATTTTCTAGCTGTAGAAAAAAAAGTGGCTTAATTCACCCTTTTTCCAGTGTAATACATGATCCCATACCTGAAAAGGACCCTTTCTAAAGTCTGCCCACAGTTTGATTATCTTATTCAAGCCCTGTTCTTTCTCATTCTCCAAATATGCTCCTGCAGTTTCATCTAATAACAATATGATTTGGGCAAGAAAGAGTTCCCTTATAACTCCCTTGAGATTACTTCAGCCAGGTTTTGAATTCTGACTTTACTTCTATGGAGTAAATGCTCTAGTTTAGTTTTGTTTTTTGCTCATGTTCTAGAAAATTTCCTTGGTAAATTCCCCCAAAGTACCCATCTAAGGATCCTATTTCATTGGGTTCTTTCTAATATGGTTTCCTACCTCTTTTCCAAAGCCTACATAGGAGACTCACTCTTATTTAAGAGTAATCCTATATCATAAAACATGTATTTGCCCTTCTCTAGCTCCCTACAACTATTTATACCAATAACTTTATGTCCATTATAGTGTTACATACAAGCCTCTCTTTATGTCTATACCCTGAAGTTAACTGCTCACTAACACAAATTCCTCTGCCGTAAACATCATCCATCCTTAAAGGTCCTTGCTTTTGTGTATATGACTCCTTTGGCTAGCATCATCATTAGTCTTAGTACTTCTCTACTCCAGCTTCTCTACTCTTTGTATACAATTGCTAATGCTATGTTGCCATTTTATGACATAATTTCTTCTTCAAAAATCTTTCTAAGAATATTCTTTTCATTTACATCATCCAGTTTTAATAGTTTCCCCCAGCCTAGAAGTCAATAAGCAAAAAACATAATTTATAGGATTTAGTATGGAAATATTTAAACTATTTGCTGAATGGTGGTCAATGCAGATATGGCTAAAATGCAGATGAATCTAAAATATTTATTTGTTTTTAATTTATTTTTAAGGGATGTTTATTTGTGTGAGCTTCGTTGAGGATATGTACACCACTTTTGCACAGGAGCCTACAGAAGCCACAGGAGGGCATCAGATTCCTTTGAACTGGAATTACATTTGGTTGTGTCATCTTGATGGGTGCTGGGAGCAATCTCAAGTGACTGCAAGAACAGTAAGTACTCTTAGCTGCTAAATCATTTCCATTTCCTGAATTTTATTTCTGCTGACATAATTTTGGTCATATCAGACATCTGAATATGTAAATTATTTTGTCATTAACTATCAAAATTCTAGAGGTTTTGAATATACTGTATATCCATTTTCATTGCAAATCTATTTTTTAAATGTTCAATTTGTATACTTTTTTAAACAGTTTTAGTAAACATAACAGTATTCTGAATAATTTTGCATTACCGATAGTTATGGTCAATACAAATACACTATCATTTTAAAAAATAAATTATTTAATTTTATTTTATATGCATTGGTATAAGAGTGTAACATCCCCTGGAATTGGAGTTACAGACAGTTGTGAGCTGCCATGTGGTTGTTGCCATGTTGGAATTGAACTAGAGTTAACTGGAAGGGCAGCCAGTACTCTTAACTGCTGAGCTATCTCTCCAACCCCTGTAATAAAATATTTCAAGCAGGATAAGAGAAATTAAATTTACAAATGAAATGAGGTTCTACTAAAATGTGTGAAGTTTTAAAAAATTAGACATTACATTGATTAGAGTTCCAAGAATGCAATTTAGAAAACATAATTAAATGGGAACTCTAGGGAGGCTTCTAGTTATGCCACAGTTGAGGGAGAATCATTTGAAAATTTTAGTTGTAATTCAATAGTGAGGATGATGTCATCAGGATGATTGACTTCAAACTAAACTAGACATGTTAGATGCAAACAAACTGAAATCTGAACCTAAATACATACAAATACCAAGGAAGACTTTATATAATGAAATCATAGGGAGAAATGTTCTGTACTGGTAACAAAAATGCAATACTTGCCATACTACTAGCTTTTATAAAATGCATAAATGCATCCAGTTGACTGAGCTTAAAGAACATAAGAAATTACAAGAGATTCAAGAATACTGAATATTTAGTCTTCATCATACCCAATTACCACAAGAGATAAGTGGAATACTGGGTATCCCTTTGATATGTTATACATACATTGATGATTTTATGGAACTTTGCTATTAGATGGCACATAATTATCTTTTCTTCCCATATATACAAATCCCTTGATAAGTGGCTAGTATTATAATATACAACGTGATATTGGATGTTTGATTCTATTTTATGCCTTAATCCCTCAACAACCATTATTTTTGATTTATTGTAAAAAGAGTGACTTACCATCACATGATCTCATTTAGTTTGGGAAGCTTGTATTAGCATATATTTTTAGAACCTTATAGATATAATAGTAGATGATTTCAAGTCTGAACTATATTTTAGTGAAGTACAGAACCCATCTGGTTGATGGAACAAAATTGTGTGTTTTACCTCCAAGGATAGAGGGAGATTTTGGAATCTTGTAACTGACCTTTTTTTTTTTTCTTCTTTCATTTCTATGAAGAATGATTGACTGGGTATACTTTTATTCTTTTTAATGATAGATACTGACTTGAAGTGTCTTGTCTAACTGCTGTTTGAATGACTTTAACACAGTACATGGAGAACTCACAGAAGGAACTGTGTCCCTTAAATACAATTCCTTTTGACTTAGAAAGGGTCAATATCATCCTGACTTTTCCCCAATACAAAATAACACTCTCTCAACTTGCTTTCTCACAGTGTGCTCTCAGCCATTGATCCCTCACTTACAATGATGGATCTTCCCTATCTCTTGCTATCACTGGCAGCCAGTTCTTAAACAGATGGGACTACAATCACTCCCTGTGCAAGGTCTCCCTAAATAACTACCTGTCGGTTCAGTGTAACTAGATTTGGAGACTGATGCCTGCATTATTGCACAATAAGATAGTTAGCCTGAGCTATATTACAATTCTAAAAATAAACTTGGCAATAACAAGACCTAATTTTAACGCAGCAGTTTCTAGTAAACAATCATTTTTCATTTTATCTGGAATAGTAAAATTAAGATTGTTTATTCCTGTGTGAATACTGATCAATCACATTATAGAACTTCTAAAGAGGAAAGCTAGTATCTCTATCAAAGATGTGAACTTCTGATATATGAATTATAGCAGGTCAATAAATTTGACACCAAGTCATTTTTAAAATATAGTTTTCCCTTGAAAATCTTACAAATCCAATGAAATATTCCAATATAGATACTTCATATCTTGCTTTTCATATGTAGATGTGAAGTTCATTTTTGGAAATCTTTCGTGTGTAATCACATCTAATAATTGTCCTGCTTACTCCAAAGCAGTTTATGCATCTTGACTTGTCAATGAATAGGAGGGGTTGGAGAGGCTTCTTGGAGAGGGGTGTCCAGAGAGAAAAAAGTGAGGGGTAAGTAATATAATCCCATATAAATTGAAATATATTTTATAAAAGTCATTTGTATGTTAGTTAGACAACAAAGCATAGATATATTTGAAATTCTGAGAGAATTTTAAGAGTCGTAGTAAGTATCCAGTATACAAAGAATATAAAATCCATTGCCTTACATAAGAGTAACCTACAATCACCAGGTTGAAAGTATTTATGAGAAAGTATTAATATAGGGGAATTACTCATGAAAGTCAACATTCAGTAATAATAAACTGAAGTCATATTATGCTATCCTTATTCATTGCTGAAAGTATATCAACATTAATATTTTAGATGTGTGATTTCAAAGAACTATTTAACATTTGTTAATTTACCAGTTAAACTGATTTTAGTGATAATAAAAGTGCCTTTAATTCCAAATGAGTTATGAGTTAAATAGTATACAAAAGATCACATATAAGAAAGAGCACAGTGTTTCTCCTTTATGCTATTTAGAAAAGAAACAGAGGGATTGTTGTTTTGCTTTGTTCATTTATTTGAATATTTATTTGGACCTTTGCAGTGCATAGAGTCAAATTCACAGGATTATTCATGTTAAATAAACACTATAGTTCTGAACTAAAAATATAGGTCCTATATTTGACAGTTGATTTGCTTTCTCAACACTTAGAAATCAAAAATGGGTTATATTACATATTCATTCCCTAGATATAAGAGTTTATGGAATAATGAGTATTTCATATTTTTAGCTTATGATGAAAAGACTGGCAGGAACAAAAATTGAAAACAACAACAACAAACAAACAAAATCCACAGAGGGAATCACAGAATGTCTAATGAGAAACCACATTTTCTATTACTAGTATAAAAGTTTCTTTAAATCTCAGTGATTCAAGCCATCAGAGTATCATCTCAAATATCTGGAGGTATTAATTTGAAATGGGTAACTCTGATATAGAGGGCAGAGAACATGAGGTCCTTTTGCTCATAGATTAACATCAAGAAACCAAGAATGTTAAACATATGGACTTGTCTCTTCAACGGAAAGGTTGTTTACCTGTTTTTGCCCAGAAAGCAGGTAATGAATGAAATTAAATACTTGGTGATCTATGAGGTTTGTAGGCTCAGGCATCAGCTGAGGAATCCCCCAAGCTATTACATTTATTTAAATCTCCTCCTCCCTACTTTTAGCCTGAGCATTATTTCTGTCAGTATAACCATTTTGACAGAAGAGGTTACTGTGGTCAGAAGTTTTCTTGTGTCCCGCCTGGTCCTGCAGCTGCTTGGACCCAAGTAAATACACAGAGGCTTATATTAATTACAAACTGTATGGTCTAATGGCTCAGGCTTCTCGCAAGCTAGCTCTTACAGCTTAACTCAACCCATTTCTATTAATCTATGCATTGTCACATGGCTTGGTGGCTTACTGGTACTTTCATATCTTGCTTCTCCTGGCAGCAGCTTGTACTGTCTATCCTATTCTCCTTCGTCTCTCTCTCCAGCTCAAATGTCCTGCCTAACCTTATTCTGCCTCACTATTGACCAAACAGATTTATTTAACAACCAATCAGAGCAACACATATTCACAGTGCACAGAAAGACATCCCACAGCAGGTCACATGTGCTTTTCAAATAAGTTTTGATAGAGTCACAACTGAACCATTACTGTGACAATTGTCACCAAGAATCTTTTCTCCAAAGTTGTACTGTACTTAAATATGTCTGGAACCAACTGTCTGGGGTCAGACTCTAGGAGTTTGAACAAACATTGACTACCTAAGTTGTATGGTACCAAATTTTCTGCTTGCCTCGGGTGAATCATTATTCTGCCAGCTCTAGTGGACCCACAGAGACCCACACACACTTACATGAAATGTATGTGTCCAACTTGATTGCAGAATTATAGCAACTTCTAGTCATGTTGTGAGACTTGCTTATATCTTTAAATTCCACAATGGACAATTTAATATTTTATGTTGTATCACTGTAACATCTCTTCTTTTTCCTTCCTCTCCTACCTTAAGGACATTTGTAGATTACATTGGACCTACTCAAATAAAATAGATATATCTTTCATATTAAGATCAGTGGATTCCATCTTCAACCACAGTTGTTTGTTAAGTAAAATCTTCATATGCAATCCTTCAGCTTCAGTGACAATTATAAATCCGTACAGTAATAACCCACATTACTCTGATAGCAAAGTCACAAAAACAGGAAAAAAATGAAGACTCTGTAAACCAACATCACTGTTATACACAGAGGGGAAAAAAACCTTAAAAAGGGTTCCTGCTTAAATACTTAACATCAACTTGACACAGTCAGTCCAGAGGCACCAGGAAAGAGGAAATCTCAGTTGAAGAATTGCCTTGATGAAACTTGCCTATTACCATGTCTATGAGATATTATCGTGCCTGTTAATTATTGTAGGATGGTCCAGTCCATAGTTAAAGGAAACTGAGTAGGTTAATTCATTAAAGATCATCCACTAAGATCAAGTGGGACACATACTAGTAATGTAAGGATGTTTCAAAATATACCAATCAATAAATGTGGTATATTATATCAAGAGACTAGAAGACAATATCTATACCAGAGTCTCTATTAGTGAAAAACTATTTTATTGAATACAGCTTCATTTTGTGATTGAAATGATAGATAAATAAGTGATAAAAGGAACATGCCTCAAGTTATTATAGGGCACTGATTATGAGATAAGCAATGACATAATACTGACATAGGAAAAACTACAAATTTTCTTTTAGCATCTGAAAGAAATTTTACTACATCATAAAAAACCTATTAAATATAATAAAGGAATTCATACAAGCTGAAGAACACATAAATCAACACATCAAAATTGGTGATGTTGCTACAATAAAAACAGAATTATTTGAAATAGAAATCTAAAAAGCAATCCACCTCTATTAGCTAAAAATGTGCCTAGCAATAAATAAAACCAACCAAGTGAAATATTTGTAAACTGGAAATATAAAAAGGCTGATTAAAAACTAAATTGAATATACATACAAGAAGTACATTTTATTTATTTATCAGAAAAATCAATATAATTAAGATGTACCTACTATCAAAGCTATCTGCAAATTTCATTAAACCTAAGTTAAATAATATTCCTCACAAATAGAAAAATATATAATCAACACAAAACCAAAAATGTAAATTCTCCAGCATATTTATTAGAAAACATACAACTCTAAAGGCATTATATTATCTGGCATCAATATTGGGTGCCTTGCTACAGTTGCCAATATATAAGAATATTTTACTATTACAGAAAAAGCTGTAGACCATTCCAACAGAAGAGATCTACAGCTAATTGAGTTTTGTAAATGTGCTAAGAACATGAACTGAAAACACATTTCCTTAAATGATTTCCAGATAATTAGACATCCATATTTAGAAGAATTAAACTAGACTTATATATTTAATGTATCATCAAACTTAGTGTTTTTATATGCTTTATCTTTGAGATTTCAATGTAAATGTAAGATATCATTTCTTCCTTTTTTCTCTGCAATATTCCCATATACTCACTTTTGCTTCTTTTTTTAATTTTATGGCTATCTTTTTTATTAATTCATTTTAGAGAAATATATGCATATCCATACATTTTGCTCAATATAACTTACTCTGTGTAATATTCCTCATATATATGTTTTTAAGACTATTTGATATTGAATAACCAATTGGCATGCTCTTCCCTGGGGAATATTACTTCTCTCAGTCTTAGCATTCCTTACTTGCCTGCAGTTTTTGTGCAGTTTTATGGGCACCTGGACTTTCACATGTCCACTT
Organism: Peromyscus maniculatus bairdii; assembly: GCF_049852395.1. Classification (NCBI taxonomy): domain Eukaryota; kingdom Metazoa; phylum Chordata; class Mammalia; order Rodentia; family Cricetidae; genus Peromyscus; species Peromyscus maniculatus. The sequence continues at coordinate 51,464,636 of NC_134863.1, read as the reverse complement.
TGGTATGTCTATTTTTGTTGTCCTTATTCAGCTCATATCGAGACAATTCTGTTGGTGGTAATTTATGGGTGTAATTTCTATTTGACATCACTAGAAGACAAAAATATCACAGCAAATTCCCTGATCCTCTTGGTTCTTTGAATCTTTTTGTCCCTGTTCCTCAGCGATTCCATGGCCTTAAGTGTGGGGATTTGCAGATGTGTCTATTGGAAACTGGCTCCATAACTTTACATATTTATTAGTTGTAGGTTTCTATAATCATCTCCATCTGTTGTAAAAAGAAGTGAGCAGTACACTTATACGTATGTAAGTGTATAAGAATAAACGATTTGATTGTAGTTATGTGTTATACTGGCTTAGTAAAATGGTGATTGTATGCTTTGTACCAATATCCATGACTTCACAAGCTCTGAGTAATTGACTAGGTTTCCAGTCCCAAGCATAGTTTCCCTCTTCTTGAGAGGATTTCAAGTCCAAGTAAAGAGCTGATGGTCACTGCTAAGGTATGTGTGTCACTGCCATACCCATATATTACGGCATCATGCTGGTGGCTGTTGTTGTTCCTATGTGTCATAACTAAGTAGACCTACTGGTTGTCTATCCCCTTTTGAAATTTTTTGGGGCCTTCTGGTTTCATGAAGGCTAGTCCTTGGGGAGGAGATATTCATGCCTGTACTAGCTCGGTTCATCAGGTCTCTGTGTCTCAAGTGCATGGCATCTTCATCAATAGGGACATACCTTCTGCCTCTAGGGGGCCACCACGAGCATTACCAATAGTCGGCACATTTTGGAAGTTTCTAGGGAAATCTTGACTGAACTCATAAAATATTTTCTCCTGCATGGTATTGGGGTTTTGTTAAAATGTTTCTGGCTCTTGGAGGGAGCATTTTTAGCCCAGATTGAAAAAAAAATCATTTAAACTATCCATGTATATTTATCTAAAAACTAAATGTATTACAGGTAATAAAAAATAATTTTAGGTAGATATTTAATAGTATGATTCCTTACTCCAGGCTATGTTGTCATATATAAAAATTTGGAGCTAGGAGACTCCAATGTGAGGCTTAGTTTTCTGATTCTGGAATACCTCATTCAAAATGAATATTTCTAGTTCCATCCACTTATCTGCAAAGCTCATAATTTTGTTTTTGTTTACAACTGAATAATATTCTATAATGTGTATGTACCACATTTTCATTATCCATTTGTCATTCAAAGACATTTAGGTTATTTTCATTTCCTATTTATAGGGATTAGAGCAGAAATGAAGATATCTGAGCAAGAATCTGTGGAGGAGGATGTCAGGTCAACTGAGCATATGCCAAGGACTTGTACAGCTTGATCATATGATAGTTTTATTTTTAGCTTTTTGAGAATTTTTCACAGTGATATTCACAGTAGCTGTACCTGTTTACAATCCCCATCAATGGTGAGTGAAGGTTCCCTTTTCCCACATGGCCTCTAGCTTTTATTGGTGATTATTTTGATGATCTTTACTCTTCTGAATGGGACAAGATGATATTTTTAAGTTGGTTTACTTTATAATATCCTAGTTGCTAGTGACAATGTACATTTTGGAGTTATTTATTTCATTTCCTTTTTTCTTTCCTTTACCTTGTTTGTTTATTCTCTCACATATTACATCTCAGCCTCAGTTTCCCCTCTTTCTACTCCTCATAGCTCCTCCCTGCCACCTCCTCTCCCCCTAGATCCACTCCTCCTTTGTTCCCCGTTAGAAAAGAACAGGCTTCCCAAGCAATCAACTGAACAGAGCATGTCAAGTTCTAATATGACTAGGCACATACCCTCATATGAAGGCTGTAAGAGGCAGCCCAGTAAGAGGAAAAGGTCCAAAGCAGGCAAAAGCATCAGAGACATTGTTGGGAGTCCTACAGGAACAGCAAGCTATTACATATATGCAGAGGATCTAGCTCAGACCCACAGAGGTCTCTGATTTTCCCTTCAGGAGCCCACAAGAAGAGCAAGTTACACAACCATAACATATATATGCAGAGGACCTAGCTTAGACCCATACAGGTTCCATATTCGTCCCTTCAGACTCGGCAAGCTGTATAAGACGTGCTTAGTTGATTAGTTGATTCCATGGGATGTATTCTCATAGTGTCCTCAACCCTTCTACAATCCTTCCTTCTGCTCTTCAGAAGATTTGATGCACTTTGCCTAATGTTTGCCTGTTGGTCTCTGCATCTGCTCCCATCAGTTGCTGGATGAAGCCTCTCTGATAACAATTGGGCTAGGGTCTGCTCTGAAAGTATTGCAGAACATCATTTATTGGACAGTTGTGTTTGGTTTTGTCCTAGGTCTCTGAACTATCCTGCCTCTAGTTCCTTAAGAAGTAACTCAAGGGCTAACAAGAGGCTGGATAGATCTTGAGTTATTTATTATCCAGTTTTTCTTATTGTTATAATTCTCTGTTCATGTTCCCCACATAATTTTTGAATGGGTAATTTCTTCTATGCTTTTTGAGTTTTTATGTATGTACATTTTAGACATTAGTCTTCTGTCAGGCACATAGCTAGCAAAGATTTTTGCCCATTGCCTGGTGTGGTGATATTTTATTTGTACACCCCAATAAAGCTTATCTGGAGATCAGAGGACAGAGCTAGCCACTATATTAAACATAAAGGTTAGGCAGTGGTAGCACATGCCTTTAATCCTAGCATTTGGAAGGCAGAGATCCATTCAGCTCTCTGTAAGTTGAAGGCCGCACTGGGAACAGAGCCAGGTGTGGTGGCACATGACTTTAATCCCAGCACTAATCATAAAGATCTGGAGGTCTGGACAGACAGACAGGAAGTGATAGAGCTGGGCAGAGAAAGGAAGTGATACAGCCGAGTGGAAAAACAGAATTAAGATGGCAGAACTCAGAAAGGTTTATAGGCATGAGTATACAGGAAGTAGCTCTCTCCTGGCTGAGGATTTCCTAGCAGTAAAAACCTGGCTGGCTTCTTTCTGCTTCTCTGATCTCTCAGTTTTCACCCCAATATCTGGCTCCTTTTTTTATTAATAGACTGTTTAGCAATTCATCTTACAGCCTGGGGTTCCTTTTCACCCTGTTGATTCTTTAACTTTGCAGAATCTTTTTATTTCACGAAGATCCACTTCTCTATTGTTGTCCTTAATTCTTGCAAGGACTGTCCCTATTCAGAAAGTCCTTTTCTAGATTTGTCTATGTTTTCTCTACTAGTTTGAGATTTCACCTTGAGGTCTCATATCCATTTGGAGTTTTTGACTTATTTATTTGTTTGTTTTCATAACAACTGATAAATCCAGGTCAAATTTTGTTCTGTTGAAAGGAGACATTGAATGTTCCTAGCTCCGTTAGTTAGAGGAGCTTTTTTCCCTCTTGTTTATAGTTTTGGAAACATTTTCAAATATTAAAGAGATGGAATTCTTGTTCTTATATTTGAGTCTTAAGTTTTGTTCCATTGGTCTATGTGTCTATTTTTGTGATAATACCATATCATTCTATTACTGGTTCTGTCATATATCTTAATATCTATTTTGTTTGGTTTTTGGAGTTTGGTTTTTGTTTTTGTTCAGGGTTGTTTTGGCTATCTGAGGTCTTTTTGTTGTTTTGTTTCTATTTTTAAGAAGAATTATATGGTATTTTCTTTGGGATTGCTTTGAATCTCTGAATATATTTTGGTAAAATTATCATTTTTATAATGATACTTCTATTAATACATGATTAATAAACTCATCACAAAAATACAAATATCATATGATTCTAATTCTATTTCCTACAAGTCTTGGAACTTTGATTTCTTCATTCTGTAGTCAGCCTTGTCCTTGAAATGCCAGAATTTCTTTTGCCTTTTATCATGCACACCTGACACATTTGCTGATGAGACTTCATTATATAACAATTATAAGAGTCGAGTGTATTTTCTTATTTCAAAACATGCTGGTAAAACTTATTTAGAATATGATAAGAGCATTGAATCTGTAGTTCTTTGTGACTTGTACTACAAAAGGAATCCAGAAAACTAGAAAGGGATCATGGTAGGGAAACTGTATTGAAGAAGAGGGAATAATAGGATATAGGTGAAAGTACATTAGAGAGCTAGTAGTGGTGGGTTACAGTGGCCTGCTACCCACTGAGCTACGTGTATAGCAAACTTTATTTCAATTATGATAAATTGTTATTAAAAATTATAAAAAAAGAATCTACATTTGAACAAGGATGTAAAAAAATGAAAGTAAAAGCATGTACAATCAAATTACTGGGTCTATCCAATTAAATCAGTATATAGACTAAAATGATTTTTTTAAGAGAAATTGGGATAATTCTACAGATTTCTAAAAATGTCATTATGCCTTTGAAAAGACATAACTACAACACTAAATTTGTCTGTGTGTTCATTGTCTGCTATTTGGCATGCCTGATGATTAATGGATTAATCATATCCTTGAAATTAAGAAAAACAACCAAGTAGAATTGGCAAACTGGCTTTTCCACATGTTTTGACTGAAAATTGCATGCTTTGATAACATGAAAATGGGATCTACCAACAAAATGGCTCTGGTTTACAATTAAAGATGACATACCTTTTGAAATCTACATTTTTCTACTTTTTCACAAACATTGCATAGATTTATTTTATATAGATTCACACAGGAGGGAGACCACTGCAAACACAATATGGTTTCATGCTTTCTTTATTTTCCACAGTTCATATACAAGTTTCATTGATTCCACAATGCTCTTCACAGGATTGACTAAGATCTTGTGACATGCACAAATTAGGTTAGATATATTCCATAAAACTAATACAACTCCTATTATTAAGTCAAAATCACACAATCCTTTGTATAACTTATCTTTTAAATCTAACATTGTTTCATTCACATTTTCCAGCTTGTGCATAGTTTTATTGCTAATATTTATGTTTTTTTTAACTTAATCTGATTTTTCAATTTTTAATTTACATTTATCAGCTGCTTCCACTTAATAAATGGAGATAAAGTTCTTCCTTGATATTTCTCACTGTCTAAAATTCTCTTGATCAATACTCATACTTATGTTCACATTTTCATTCTCAGGAGGTATATTTACTTTATAAGATGGCAGCAATGCATATACTATTAATGTTTCTCATGTTATAAATGAACATGTAATCATTTCACATATATATGATTAAAGTGTGATGTGTCAATGTACATGTACAGTGATCAAGAGGATGCTCAATATTATCACTACCACATCCAGTGTTTATATTTTTGAAAGTATACTCAAACTTTGAACAAATACTAATTTCCATTACAATATTTCTAAAAACAAAAAGCTACCATAATAATTGAAAAATAGGTAAAACGCAATCCCCAAAGTCCCACAAGTGCCTCTTAAAAGTGAAGTTCTATTATCAAACTATGGATAAGCAACTTAGTAGTAAATTCACATTGTGAAATAGAACAGAATAGAAATAGAACAGAATTCTGAAATATGTAAGTACATTCAGTTAGTGATAACAATAATCTCATTGTAATCTACATATGTATTTAATTTTTTGTTTTGAATAAATACACTGCAATATGGCATGTTCAAACAAAATCTGTTTTTTTAATTGGTTTTCTTCCCCTTTATCTCCCCCATCTTTCTGTCCTACCCACCCTCTTTACTATTCCAGCATCACATAGACTTCTTTCATATTGTTGCATGTGTCCTATTTCTCTCCTTCTACCTTTTTCAAGATACTTTTCTCCCTGATACCATCTCATAGCCCTGGCTAAAGCAATGAAATATAATTAAGAAAAAAAAGAGGATAAAAAAATAAGAATGAAAGAATTCAAATTAAACCTATTTTTAAATAATAAAATTCTAGACTCTAACAGGAAAATTTTAGTATTAATAAACATTTACTAAAATCTCAGGATAAAAAATCAACATACAAACATTAGTAGCTTTCATATATGTGAATCACATGCCTACTGAGAAACAAATAGGGAAAACGTCACATTAACAATAGATCTTCCCAAAATAAAATGCATAGGCATAAACCTATCAAGAAAGTCAAATATCTCTACAATGAAAAGTTTAAGATGAGACGCTGAAAAAAAGAAATGAAATATTTTTGATGATGAAAGATCTCCATGTAGCTGAAAGTTTTCCTGTGTCTCGCCAAACCCTTGTTCCTCAGCTGCTCAGACCCAAGTAAACACACAGAGGCTTATATTAATTAAAACTGCTTAGCCATTAGCTCAGGACTACAACTGACTGACTAGCTCTTACATTTAAACTCAGTCATTTCTGTTAATCTATATGTTGCCACATTTTCTGTGGCTTTACCTGTGTGCCATTACATGCTGCTCCCTGGATGACAGGCTGGCCTCTCCTGATTCAGCCCTTCTCTTCCCAGAATCCTCCTTGTCTGTTCTCCTGCCTCTATTTCCTGCCTGGCTACTGACCAATCAGCTTTTTATTTATCAACTAATCAGATCAACACATTCACAGCATGCAGAATATCCCAGAGCACCTCCCCTTTTCTGTCTAATCAAAAAGGAAGGGCTTAACTTTAACATAGTAAAATTACATATAAAATCCTTATAAAAACAGTTATCAAGCAAGAATTACAGTCATAATATCTAGTCTATGTATATTTTGTAAAATTAAAGAAAAAGTTTTCTATCAATCTTATATTTGTGAGTCTAAAATTCACATCTAATTTATCTTTTATTATAACCAAGGAAAATTATAACTATCTAGTCTTCAACTACATTAAAGACATCAGAAAAATATAATATTACCTCAGTAAACAAACAGGAAGAATATTTCAAGAAACTTTCAAAAATCTAGAATGACAGAGACAGCTGGCTACCTAGATGGTTACACAAAGTTCTTCTGTAGTGTTGGGTGCATCCATTTTTCAGCCAATAGACCTCGAGTCTCTCAGTAGCTTCTGTCTGTGTCCTGTGGGGTGTCTGGCAGTTTCTTCTGTGAAGCAGGAACCTGATGGACCATCTTATCTTGCAAAGCTCAGTGGTCACCTTCCTGTGGGTCCTGCATGTCCAGTCTATAAGCATTTTTTGTCAAGCACTCCAGGCAAGAACAGTTTCTTGTCCAAATGGCTATTTTTGTCAAGAAGATAAATTCCATATAGAATGTCTTTGATGCCCATTTTTCTATTTGAAGTAAATCACTGCTGCCAGAAACAGATGTGTCTCACTGTCCAGAAAGTCTACCTTTTTAAAACATTTTAAATGCCATATTCTGTAGGTCTTTGAAGTGTTTGAGCATTACCTACCTAATTGAAATATATCTTAATGACATGACTATAAATTTGATTATCCTAGATGACTATTAATCTGTATTTCTTAATTATCTATTACAATTTAAATAACTTATAAAAACATAATTCCTTAAACAAGAGTAGAAATATATATGCAGTATAACAAAATTAACTTTAAATTTGTAATAAACTAAAATCTATTGCAATATAATGCATATATCCTATATTTCTATATCATATCCCTCTTAGAGATTGACTATGACTAATAACAATTAACAAACAACAATCTAAACAAAGACAAACATCCATAACCCATTTTTTGGGAAAACTATGTGGGCATAGTTTTCTATGCTATTTCTTGTTGATAGGGGGCGCTGGTTGTCTTATGTGGATCCTGAGAAAATTTGAGATAATGGTCAAGTCATAGGAAGACTGGCTACAACCTTTGTTGATAGGTACCATCTGTTAAGGTTCAGAAAGTCTGGCTTGATCAAATCTGATCCATTTTAACCTGGAACAAATCCATAGCCTCTTGCTTCCTGTAGAAACAAAAACAGAGCCTCCTTTCCAAAGCAACATATCCTTAGTGCCAAATTTTGAAGTTAAGATATCTTTAAAATATATGTGTTTGTTTAGCTCCAGTAGCCTTTAGAATCAAATGTCTTTCTGCAGTTAAAAATCCCAAAGACAACACAATCCAGATTCTCTGTGTAATATCCATCTTTATGTGGCTTATCTTGTATATTACCTTTACTGTCTCTTTAAAGACTTAATTTTTTAAAAACTATTTCTTTATATAACTGTCTATATTCATTTTCTTCTCTCTTGCAAGCCTACATACACTTTTACACACACTGTAAACCATTTTAAGTCTTATTTTATCTGAATCTGCCTTTTTGTCAATCTATTGCTTTAAACTGCAGTGGTTAGTACTGAAGCAGCAACCTTGGCTGCTGACTCTGCCCATCTCAGCTTTTCAGCATGGTGGAGATAATTTACAGCCAGCTCTGGGAGCCATGCTATCCACTGACTGTGGGAGGCAGTGGGTCTATGCTTCTATCAAAGCAACATTTAGCCCAGAAACCTCTTTTTATTTTCTGTACTAGCAAAGGCAAAATCTACTAAGCAGCAGTGTAGTGTGCGGCTTGGAGACACTTCTGTGTAGTGCAGTGGGAATCCCCCATGCTGAAGGTCAAGCCCCTATGCCACAAACCTGCCATAGGGTAGCTCAAGCCTTCAGGATGCTGCTCTCCTGAGACACACTAGAAAGCTGTTTTTATCTCACTTTTAGAATCTTTTTTTTTTTTAAAGCTCTCTCAGGTTTTAGGTGAAAACTCTTGCCCCACGTTTTGGCACCATTTCTAGCTGAAAGTTTTCCTGTCTGCCCCCCACCCCCCACCCCCCCCACACACACCTGGGTCCGCAGCTGCTCAGACCCAAGTAAACACACAGAGGCTTATATTAATTAAAACTGCTTGGCCATTAGCTCAAGCTTACCACTGACTAGCTTTTACTCTTAAACTGAGCCCATTTCTGTTAATCTATATATTGCCACATGTTCGTGGCTTTACCTGTGTGCAATTACATGCTGCTCTCTAGGTGGCAGGCTTGCATCTCCTGATTCAGTCTTCCTCTTCCTAGAATTCTCCTTGTTTGCTTATCCTACCTATACTTCCTGCCTGGCTACTGGCCAATCAGCTTTTTATTTATCAACCAATCAGAGCAACACATTCAAAGCATACAGAATATCCCACAGCATCTCCATGCTTCTGCATTACCATTTTGATTAGTAAAAGTAAAATTCTAAGGTACCCACAAGGTACCACATTGGTCCTAAAACCTCAGGGCAGTATCCCCAGACCCAGTCCACTTATCAGCCAACCTATCAGCCATTGCACTCACTGAACTATTCTAGGACTGTGTAGACTCTGAACCAAAGCCCCAAATAGGGACCCACAGACTCAGCTTGCATAATCATCTGCTGTTCAAATGTTCTCCCCACCATGCCACTCAGGAACACTGTTTGCCTGTGACATGGACTCCAGGTAGGGAATTCAAAACTAAATTGCCAACTTATACACCACTTTACCAACTACTCATCTCAGAAGATGAGTAGCATCCCACAATCTCCATCCCAAGTAGGGAGCACCAAAGCCTATTAACCACCAAAGGTATGAAGAAAATATGGGACTATGTGGCTTCCTTCACCTCCAACTCAGGGGAAGACACCCAGCTTAGACTTCAGCTAACTCACCACTATCCGAGGGCACTATGATATTATGTATCCAAGCCTGGTAATCTTTTATTCTTGTAGCTGGCTTTCTATGTGCCAACAACTATATTCCAAATTATAAATGGAGATTTATTATGAGTTATGAATGCTCCACCTTATTTTATGCTTGTTCCACTAACTCTTATAATTAATTTCACCTCTTCATCTACATTTTGCTTCAGGATTTTTTTGCCTTTCTTTCTCTCTTTCTTTCTCTCTTTTTTTCTTTCTTCCTTTCTTCCTTTCTTTCTTTCTTTCTTTCTTTCTTTCTTTCTTTCTTTCTTTCTTTCTTTCTTTCTCTCCTTCTTTCTTTTTTTTCTCTCTTTCTGTATATCTTACTCCATGCTTGGCTGGCTGGCAACTGACTGGCTGGCCCTGCCTGTCTTTTTCTCTTTCTCCGTTGTTCTTTTCTCTCTCATCTCTGTCTGGAGCATAGATTCTTCCTCCTACTTATTCTCTTGCCTACCAGCCCCACCTATCCTTCTACTGCCTAGCTAATGGTTATTCAGCTTTTTATTAGACAAACTTGATGCCTTAGGCAGGAAAAGCAACACATCTTTACATCATTAAATAAATACAGCATAAACAAATGTAATACACCTTTACATAATTAAAGTAATATTTTACAATATAAACAAATGTAACACATTTTTACATAGTCAAACTAATGTTCCACAGCTGATTCTACCTTAGATCTCTCTGCTATCTAGTCTCCAGTTCCTGGCCATCCAGGTAGTATATGGCATAGATGTTCAGCACCACCATTGCCCCATCACATCAAGAAAGCAGGGCAGATTGTAGGCACAGAGTTTTATGTCTGGATTGGTGCTCAGGTTTCTATTTCCATAGCCTGGAGAGTACCTTCCCTCAGCAAGAGACTAGAATGAAGCGTTATAAGCTCCATGTAGGCACAACATTGTCTTATGTTCAATGAGCTGTGCAGATGTTTCATTCAGAAACATGTAGTTGATATATTGTGTACCCTAATAAACTTATCTGGGGTAGAGATACAGAACAGCCACAAGATTAGACACAGAGGCCAGAAATTGGTGGCACACACATTGTTAATCCTATCACTTGGGAGGCAGAGATTCATCTGGACCTCTGTGAGTTCAAAGAACACTGGGAAAAGAGCCAGGTGTGGTGGCACACACCTTTAATCCTAGCACTTGAGATCTTATGTCTTTGCTTGGGAAGGACACATGCCTTTAATCCCAGGAAGTAATGACAAGAAGCAGAAAGGTATACAAGGCATGAACAGTTGAGCCGAGATCCATTTGGGCCAAGTGAGGTTGGCTTTGGCTCCTTCTGTTTGTCTGATCTTTCAACCATCACCCCAATATCTGGCTGCAGGTTTTTTGTTTTTATTTTTTAATAAGACCTTTTAGAAATTCATTTTACAGAAACACACATACATACACACACATACACAGCAGAATAATCCAAATAATCCTAAACAATAAGAAACTTTTGAGGTATCATCAACCTGATTTTAAATTATGCTATAGGGTTATAGTAACAAAAAATATCATGGTTTTGGAAAAATATCAATGGCAGAGTATTGAGGACACAAATATAAGTCCAAACACATACCATCAGCTGATTTCTCATGAGGCCAAAAGTCCACACTGGGGGAAAGTCAGCGTGTAGAACAAGTGGTGATGATCAAACTGCCCACCCAGCTTTATGTAGAAGAATGATAGTCAATCCTTATTGTCACATAGTTATAAAATGTCTGTTAATCACTTTTTGATATACCCATAGAATAGTGCATCTCTCATCCCTCATCATAGAAGCTTCTTCTTACAGTGAACAGCAATTCACATAGATACTCACAACCTGTCAAGGTATAAATATTATGTGAATGGGGAAGTTCAGCCTTAAATTAAACATCCATATCACACTCCCCTTCTAAAAGTTCCAGGATATTTGTAGAATGGTTGTAAGCACAAGACATGGCAGATGACTACAAGGAAGTGTTTTCTGGACAGGGCAGGGAGGTTGCATATGTGAACCCCTTGCAGTTGTGACAATATACACAGTATCTACACAAAAATGAAGAAACACGGAATTCCAGAATGGATGGTGGGATGGGAGCATAAATTATAACCTCTACTTAAAGAGCCATTGACAACTGATACAGTCTCTGAGAATAACAGTTTGTTTTATTTAAGAGTGTGAGCCTTGATAGGGAGATCATGTTCCAGAACAGTCCACACAGTGTAAAGTATTTGGAAAGCACATATTTGACCTGATGATTCATATAAAAAAAATGGAGAGAATGAACATGAAAGTGGTTGGGTAGAAGTGTGAAGATTCTCAAAAAAGAGCAGAGAAAGGTGGCAAATACCTTCAAAACATATTATATAAGATTTTCAAAAAAACTAATAAAATATTTCTAAAATGTAATGTGAGATCATACAATAAAGGCGGAGTGAAAAGGAGAAAATGTCCTATGACATTCCTCACCAATGTGAAAAAAATTCAAAACATTATATAGAAATACAGAAAGCCCAGACAAAGCCAAAGCAAGAATTTGAAAAAATAACACTGACAGATGTAACACACTAACTAATATAATAATACATAATAACTTATAGAGTAAGAAATTAACTTAAAGAGACATCCTAGATGAAGAAGTTATAGTTGTAGTACAAAAACAGAAATATAGGTAAAAAACAAAAGACTCAGAAAATATAACACAGCTGATCATACAATTATTGATCATGATGTAAAAGCTACACACTGTTTAAAAAAAAGACAGCCTCGGGAGGCAGAGCCAGGCGGATCTCTGTGAGTTCGAGGCCAGCCTGGGCTACCAAGTGAGCTCCAGGAAAGGCCCAAAGCTACGCAGAGAAACCCTGTCTCAAAAAACAAAACAAAACAAAACAAAAAAGACAGCCTATACAGTGAATGATGATGGACAACATGGATTCACACCTACATGTGAATGAATTTATACATACAACTCTCATCCTGTGTTCCACTGAGCAAACATGAATATTACTCCAATTTTAAGTCATAATGAATTTTTATTCTCTCTGCATGTAATCTAGCCAAGAGTATTTAAAGGAATTCAAAGGAAGAAGAGAAAACAGTAAAACAGGAACTCAAGCTAGCAAATCTACCAAGCATAGTTACCTAATATCTTATTAAAAAATTGAATTTTGAGGAATTTATTCTCTAGTAATTCAAATACTACTTTATCAATATAATCAGATATTCTTAAATTTAATGTATACACATAATTTTGCTTATGTTTATGTTATTTTTTACATTAAACCATTAAATATGAATTAATTTCAGGAGTTTGGTTATATATATCATATATCCAAGTATGTGAGTCTATTAATAAAATGAAAGTCAGAAGTAATGACTTTCATAAGGAAACCTGAAAAAAACAAAGCCAAAGACATAATGACAACAGTAATATTTAATTTTTAAGGGAAAATAAATCAGGACACATTAAGATTGAAGGATAGTAGTAACAATTGATGTTTTCCAATGATACATTAAATAAGACAAAAAGATATGAACAGGTTCAGCTAAGGTGAAGTTGTAAGTAAAGAAAATGAATTAAAAATTTTTACTTATTTCTTGTATTGTTTCTTGCATCAAAAACTCGTGTTAAATTTCTAAGATGAATAATTCCAATAATACTGTACAAAGAATAAATAGGCAAATTTAAAGTAGTTTAGAAGGTTGAATATAGTGTTAAAAGTATCTGTATGGTAAGAATAAGTGTATAATGGCTTCCTTGTAGAATATTCTGTGTGTTTTAGAGGCTATAAAAATGTAATGAAATGTAATTGTGACTAGAATGCCAACATTTGATTTATCATGAGTTGAATGTGTGGGTTGAAATTATTTTAAATCTTACAAGGATCAATAAATGGCTGAAAATGACAAGGAAATTTAGGAAAAGATTAATATCACAGTTGTATTGAGTTCCCTAGAGTCAGAATAATTTATAATGGCATGCTAATTCAAAGGATATCCTAATGGAATAGATTTAGAAAAGAAAATCCATTTATGAAACAAAATAAAGGTTCTATACTTAGATCTCAATTTGTAAACCTATTTGTGAGACTAAAAATATTGCAAATGTAGCTCTATACAATTGTAAAAGTATAGTTCAGTTACTGAAATCTGCTCCACAGGACAAACTATCAACAGAAATGTAAAATGTTCATATTATTTTATACCATAGAAAAGTCCTAAAATCAAAACATTCTTAAGAGAAATTGGGGTATATATGTAGCATGAATCTTAAAGGGCCTTATTAATAAAAGTAAACCTGGAGCAAGGTATTGGGGTGAATGCTGGAAGACCAAAGAAGCAGAACAAGCCACAGCCACCTCACCCTGCCAATTCCTCAGATGATCCTGTTTCCTCAAACTGGGAGCCTCTGTGTCCTCATCTGAATGGGTCTCAGATGAACTGCTGCTCAAAAGCCTAAAAGCTTAATCTGCCTAGTTCCTGGTCCTCGTGCCTCATATACCTTTTTGCTTTCTGCCATCACTTCCTGGGATGAAAGGCTCGCTTTCTGGGATTAAAGGCATGAGTCATCATGCCTGGCTGTTTCCAGGGTGGCTTTAAACTCACAGAGATCCGGATCGATCTCTGCCTCTCAAGTGATAGGATTAAAGGTGTGTGTGCCACCATTTTCTGGCCTCTGTATCTAGTGGCTGTTCTGTTTTCTGACCCCAGGTAAGTTTATTCAGGTACACAATATTTTGGGGAACACAGTATCACCACATATATAATCTACATTTAATGTGCTTTGACATCCAAATAAATAATATAAAATAATTACTTTTTTATAATTTACATTATAAAAAATGTCAGAAATCACGTTTATAATTAAAGTTCTGGAAAATATCCATAAGGCATATGAAAGGTTCAGAATCATTGTCTATATTAATAGATTTCTCTCATAAATAGAATAGATATTGTTACTCAACTAAGTCATCATAAGGAAACCTTCTTAGCTATTGTTCTATTGCTATTAAGAGATACCATGACCAAGTTAACCCATATAAAAGAAATTATTTAATTGGGGTCTTGCTTACAGTTTCAGAGGTATAGTCCCTGATCATCATGGTGGGAAGCACATAGGCATGGCACTGGAAAAGTAGCTGAAAATTTTACATCCTGATCCCTCGCAAGAAGTCACAGGGACACAGAACACGTTCTGGGCTTTTGAAATCTTAAAGCCCATCCCCAGTGACATACTTCCTACAAGAAAGCCACACTTACATGAACAAGGACACCCCTCCTAATCCTTTCCAAAACAGTCCACCAACTAAAGACTAGGCCTTCAAATATGTGAGCTTATGGGGGCCATTTTAACTTAAAACACAATAAAAGCTATCTATATTCTACAAATACATGAAAAGAGGCTAAGATATATTAATAAATTATTAATTAAATACAATGAAATAGATTTTATGATTTTGATATTCATAAGAATTTAAATGTTCAAATGTTAGAAATTTCCATATACTATAAAATGTTAAGACTATGGATACACAAACATGAAGTATTATATATTTTTTTATTTATTCAGCAAATTAATATTATATATAATAAATTGTAAATTATTTTTGATTCATTGTTGAAGAATAACAAAAATTCCAAGCTTTCTGCCAAATCTTGGGATATACAGTTGAATTTCAACAAAAGTCATAGAGTTTACATCCTACTAGTATAGTCATGACAATAGGAAATAAAATTAAATAAGCTTGTATATCTCAACAGTGAGATTCTAAACCTGTTATATAACCTATAATAATAAGCAGGAGGTTTGATATACATGCCACATTTAGGGATGAACACTAATAATCACTCATTCTCATCAATTTGGCCAGTTGTGAACCTGTATTATATGATGTCTTCTGCAAAAAGAAAGCTCTCTGACCAAAGTTAAGAAGATCCCCGATATTCTTCCTACCTTCTCTTCCATGGTGTTCTGTCCTCTCCTAGAGGAGATTGTAAAAACATCTAATTTGGTCTGAGCACCTAATTATAAGTTATTATGAATATCTTGGCTAGCCACATGTATCTGTATTTGCTACCCTTGTCGTGAAAAGAAATTTCTGTGATTAAGACTCAGGATGGCATTTTACTGTGGGAATGATGACAGGTATTTGGAGGGCAGCTTTATGCTGTGTCCATTTAACTAACAATAGTGAGCATGCACCAACAACACTGAGACTTCAGCCTTGAAATTTTAACGGGGTTTACAGTACCAAGTATGGATTCCTTATTGTGAAGCAGGGCTTAAAAATAGTCAGAGACCACATGGTTGTCCCTCTAACAGCTTTGTCACCATTACACCTGTAGGCATACCTTGTCTGACAGGTAGCTTCAGTGGTTTCTATGGTAAAGAACTGGGGAAGATCACAGATGCTTTTTCTTGCCCAGTAGTATGCATTGCATCACCCAGCACTATGGAAGCTGACCAGAAGGGAAGAATCTTGCAGCTTACTCCCAGCTTGATTCCTTTGAATCTTTTAACCAAGGTGCTTTGTGTCTTCTGAAATGTATTTAGACTATATGTTTACAAATGGATAAGTACAGACTGATAATGTGGTATGTAAAACAATGGAATTGTACTGGGCTGTAAATAAAAGGCAAGTCATCAAATTTCAAGGAAAATATACTGATCTGGAAATTACTATGCAAAATATGATTTCCCAGAGTCCAAAATATTAATTCATACTACTTCTCATTAGTGTATTGCAGATTTTACTTTGCCTACATACCTAAATATATGTGCATATATATAAATTAAGCAAATGTACAAATGAATATGTGCATTTGTGAGTGTATTGGTCATGAAACTACAGTGACTAACCAAGTGGTCAAAAAGCATTTTTATGGCAGAGGGGCTCAGTAATAGAAGACATGTGACATAAAATTGGAAAAGAGGCTTCTGGAGCTGGAAGCATGGGAGTGTGGGTGGAAAACAGAATGGGAGAAGAGGTGCAACACACACACAGTATGTGTGTAAATCCTGCCAATTAAAACACAAACACAAAACATTACGTTTGGTAAGTTGAAAGTAAATGTATCATTGACATGTTTATAAACAATGGCTTGTAGGTGAAATACCACCCTTAGTTTTTTATTTGTTTGTTTGTTTTAAAGAGAGATTAACGTGATAACATTTAAGTACACAATTGTATTTTTAACAACAAAAAAAAATGAAAAGGAAAACCTAATTACAAGACCAGAATTTTGCAGAGTAAAGACTGTTTTATTAGACTGTCTATCAGTTTCTAGCTTTTTGTACTTAAGAAAAAACCATTAGTGGAGCCCATCTCAACGGACACATCTACAAAACTATTCCTGAATCTATACCTAAGAAAACTGCAGAAGAGTAGGCAGAAAGGTTTTAAGAGCCAGATGAATCATGAGGTCTACTGTGAGACTGTTTCACCCAGTAATATAAGAGGACATGCCCATCAAATCTCACCATGGCTGCCTATAAATGAGCTGAACAAGGACAACAACAGACATGATAAATTTGACCGGGGCAAGCCCATGCTGATAGTGGAAGAAACAATTTTCTCCAGGAAAGAGCACACCAGTTTGGTTACATAATACCATATGGTTAGCCCTGAAAACATATATACAAATAACAATGATACAGACTGAGCAGGTTATATTAGAAATGTGTATGTTTACACACAAATTGATTTAACAACAAATTATGGAAAAGAGGCCATGAATTTGAAAGAGAGTAAGGGTACACAAAGTGTTTGACAGGAAAAGAATGGAAGAAATGATGTTTAGTATTATAATTTCAAAAATTGAAAAAATAAAATGAAAAAATTACTTTTGTGATAAAAAAGAAATAGTGTTTTATTGGAAAACAAACAAAATGTACATTACATAAGTAACACAATTTCAAATGTGAAATTACTGTATGGGTGTATTTGAATATAATCATCAGCAGTAATGTAATGGAGAAAATGTTGTAAACAACCATTATATCACTATCCTTCTCATATTACCTGGATAAACAGAGAAGGAAGCTGATAAGGGAAAAATAAAACATTAAAATGCATAATTTCTGTACTTGTGTAAATATGAAAATGTTGCTGTAAAGTCAAAATAAAACAATATTTGCAATGATGGCTGTTCTTTCTAAATATCCATCATGTTTTGGATTAGAATATAATATTCTTTTTGTACTTTTCACAACCACGCCCAGAGGAGTCCCAGATAAGAAATGAGGAAGTAAAGGTTAAGACACTCTTTTTACTTGTTCAGTAAAAAGAGAAGTGAGAGTTATAGCCAAGCACCTTTGTTATGAAGGATCACCTCCTCACTTCTTACTTCTCTTTCAAAATATCTTAGTATATACAGAAAAATATATATCTTACAATGGAAAGAAAAAAATTTTCCAACAGTAGTGAATATAAGATGCCAGTATTTTTACTTGAAGAAAAATATCTTTTTGGACAAAAGTTAAAATTATGTATTTTATTGTAGAACTTTTGTTGGACTCCATCAAAACTTTGAAGCTGGATCATATACATATATATGCTTGCAGAAAATTTGCTAGTGATTATACATGCAGAATCAGCAGACTTTAGAGAATCATAGAGAGCCAGGATGGCTGCTTTTAGTGGCTCCTCTATTATAATTTTATTGCTTATTGACTCCATTTTAAAAGAATTAGATGCACTCTTGATAATGTTACAGATTATGACAGCAGGTCATATACTGACAATTTAAAGACTTC
The DNA here is from genome assembly GCF_049852395.1 of Peromyscus maniculatus bairdii. Classification (NCBI taxonomy): domain Eukaryota; kingdom Metazoa; phylum Chordata; class Mammalia; order Rodentia; family Cricetidae; genus Peromyscus; species Peromyscus maniculatus. Next base: position 51,446,359 of record NC_134863.1, on the reverse strand, counting down.
AACATAAATTACACAGAACTTGATAGAAGAGAAAGTAGGAAGTAGTTTTGAACGCATTGGCACAGGAGATCACTTCCTAAATATAACACCAGTAGCACAGATACTGAGAGCAACAATTAATAAATGGGACTCCCTGAAACTGAGAAGCTTCTGTAGGGCAAAGGACATGTCCAATAAGACAAAACAGCAGCCTACAGAATATGAAAAGATCTTCACCAACCCCCCATGTGACAGAAGGCTTATCTTCAAAATATATAAAGAATTCAAGAAACTAGACATCAAAATAAAGAATAATCCAGTTAAAAAATGAGCTACAGAGCTAAACAGAGAATGCCAAAAGCCATCTAAGGAACTGCTCAACATCCTTCATCATCAGGGAAATGCAAATCAAAACCACTCTGAAAAACCATCTTAAACCTGTAAGAATGACTAAGATCAAAAACACTGAAGACAGCTTATATTGGAGAGGATGTGGAGCAAGGGGAACACTCCTCCACTGTTGGTGGGAGTAGAAACTTATACAGACACTTTGGAAATCAGTATGGTGGTTTCTCAGGAAATTGAGAATCTGTCTTCCTCAAGACCCAGATATACCACCAAGGGATGTTCAATCATACTACAAGGACACATGCTCAACTATGTTCATCACAGCATTATTCATAATAGCCAGAACATGGAAACAACCTAAATGCCCCTCAACTGAAGAATGGATTAAGAAAATTGTGGTACATATACAGCAGAGAAAAACAATGACATCATGTAATTTGCAGGCAAGTGGATGGAACTAAATAATATCATGCTGAGTTAGTTAACCCAGACTCAGAAGGATACACATGGTATATACTCACTCATAAGTGGATAAAAATATAAAGCAAAGGATAACAAACCACAACCTACAAGTCCAGAGAGGCTAGCTAACAAGGAAGACCAAAGAGAGATGCATGGATCGCCCTGGGAAGGGGAAATACATGAGATCTCCATGTGTATACTGGGAGTAAGTGGTGGGCAATGGAGAGTAAAAGATGGAGGATGAGAATATAAGGAAAACGGGATGGTCGAGTTGGAACAGGGATGAAGTGGGAAAACAGTGAAATAGATACCATGATAGGGGGAGACATCACGGTAATAGAAAGAAACCAGGTGCTGGGGAAGTTCCCAGGAATTGCCAGAGATGTCCCCAGCTTGGACTACTAGATATAGGGGAGAGGGTGCCTGAACTGGAACTGGCTTACCCTAATGATCAGATTAGTGAATACCCTAATTGTCATCATAGAGCTTTTCTCCAGTAACTGATGGAAGCAGATGCGGAGATCCACAGCCAAATACCAGGCAGAGCACTAGGAGTCCAGTCTGGGAGAGAGAAGAGGGATTCTATGAGCAAGTGCATCAGGATCATAATGGGGAAACATGCAAAGACAACCAAAGCAAACTAGTGGGAACGCCTGAAAGTTGGATCAACAGCTTTGGAGCCTTCAACGTGTTAAACTTCTAACCACTATTTCTGTCTTTTAACTAATGCATTTCCTTTACTCCATCTTATATCTGTGTCACTCTAGTGTATTACATATTTATCTGAGGGTTGCACTGTCCAGGGGAGAGCTAGTCCCATAGGGAGCACATGCTTTGCTTAGTGGGTACTTTTTGCTTCTCCACATTACATAACAAAAAACATAAGGCAGCATGATTACTTGACTTATTCACAAATAACTTCAGCAACTTTTATAATTTTGGACTGAGGCAACATATTAGTCCTGTGTGAATTAAAAAGGAAAGTGGTGTATATTTATTTACAGGTTTGAGATATTAGTTTAATTTCTGCATCACAGTGAACAAATTCCTGATAAGAGCAACTTAAGATAGGAAATGTTGCATTGACTCCTACTCCAGGAGCTTCTAGTCTTTGAAGTGGGACAAAAGAAGTGTTAGAGTTGGTTATATCAGAGCATGGCAAGCAGAACATGATGCAGGGAGAAAGAAATTAAACAGAAACAAGATACTCACAAGGCCTGGCCCCTACTGATCTATTTATCCCAGGGAACTTCCTGAAGCTTCTAGACTATCTTAAAATGTGGCTATCATCCAAGGACCCAGTCACATAAGCTTCCCAGTCACAGTCACAATACTGCAAAGAACAGAGAAGTCTTATTTCTTGAAAGAGTCAAGACTAAAAGAAATTCACATTGTCTTTTTTTTAATAGGAAAAAAAAGTATCTCTGGAGATGACTTTAAAAGGTTAATTTTGTCTACAGTATTTCAATTTTATCTAAAGGCAGTTTATATTTTATGAAATACTATATCATATTCAGTCTTTATTAAAACATTAGTAAGTTGATATTTTATTAAAAGGTAGGATTTTTATCTTATACATAAAAATATGTGATAGAAAATCCTATTTATATGAAGATGAGAGCAGATTATAGAAAACTGTTCAAACATGACTTTTGATAACTAAAACAATAATTTTATTAGTGTGAGTATGCAAATAAGAGATCAATAGTTATTAGTTATATCAAGGTAACTGATACTAGCAAGTTTGAAATTTTCATATTTCTGTGTTCTGTCTTATTTCCCAAGAAAAATGATAACATGAATAATTAGTGTGAGTTTTATCTCTAAGCACATTGGACAATATGTAAGGAACATTGCAACTCATATGTGCTTTTCCTATAAAGAACCATATTCATTGTCTAGCCTATTAGAATTTTGAGACATATGAAGAATAAGACCAGAAAGTCCTGTTTTGTTTCTGCAAAAGCCAATTTCATTATGACTTTGCAACTGAGAAAAATACTTTGAAAGGAAATTCATTTAACAACATGAACTCAAGACCTCAATTTTCACAGGTAAATAGAAAGGCACATTGACAAATCTTCTGAATCCAATCCACTTATATTCAACATGATGATGCTTGTTAGAAAACATTTCAAGGGCCAAAGATACTAGTCAGCAGCGATATTTGTGTTTTCTCATCCAGCAAAATATTGAAATAATGATATTAAACAACCCTGAAAATGATTTTAGGAATATATATGTGTTTTAATGGCACCATTAAAAGAATCCTAAAGAGTAGGGTATATTCTTACATGTATCTGAATTATAAAAACAAAAAATAGATATTTCATTTTGAATACTGCTATGTGTAACAGTATCAAAGTTTTATATTTGAATAAAGTTTTGAATGTAGCTATACGTTTAACTACTCAGGAGTTTCTAAGATGGGAAAAATTCAACTCAAAATCATAACATAATTTGTACTTTATATTTTCCACTTTGTGTCATAACTTATTTGGCAAAAATCTCACTAACACTGTCATGTATGGAGTGACATATGAAAGAAATGGTTTGGATTAGAGTAAAAATTATGTCATGCTGTGCTGAAAATAACTCTCTTGAAAATCATGGGGATCAAAAACAGCATTGACGAGTGATCCAACATGATGCATTCTAGCACTGAACTCACATCACAACACAAATATTTCAATTATAAATTATAAACAGAAAACATTCTGTATCTTGAAGTACTAGAAAATAATTTTAATGTCAAATAGAAGAGAAATATGCATTAGAATTGGAAACAGTTATAAGTATTTGATACTTTATCAAAAGGAATGATAATTATTTGATGAATCAATGAAGGAAGTATAAAAATGAACTACAAAGCAAAAACATTTTATAGCAAAATAACAATAATTATCATAAACTATAAATTTAAAAATATGAGTTAAAATGATTTCTGTGAGCTTTTCTGACCCTGGAACATCATACAGTATTCTACAACTGATTAAGTCCTCAGCTGCTAGGCCTTCATAATTGACTTGAAGGAGGAATTTATACCATGGTTATTTCCAATGTTTAAAAAAAAGATGAAGAGTAATTGTATGTAAAATTGTGCCTAGGAGTACTATCAATTTTTAAGAAAATTCAGATTTATAGTACCTGGATGCAGGTCATAGATACGAGTATGCAAGTTATTATTGTTTTACTAAAAAGGCATAGTATTCAACTACCTTTGAAATGATTTCCCTTATACCCACAGGTCAGTGCAAGTCTTACACTTATCTTAGCAGCTTCTATGTGCAGTTGATGATCACTTATACAGAGACCCACAACTGGTCAATGAATTGAGAATAAATGATATTGGACATCAGTAGCCCATTCCTCCCACCCTTATTTAAGAGCATTTGTTTAGACATCTATAAATAATGAAAACCTATGCTGGGTAATGTTGCAGAATAGAAGGAAACAGAAAACTATTCTGTCCATCATGATTGGCAGCAAGGCTAGAGGTTTAAATTGCAATAGAAATAGAAGTCAATGAAAGCTAGTTCTGGAGAAGACAAGTTATGTTTTTCCCTACTATTGGTATTAGAAAGAACAGTTTTGTTTTGTGTTTTTTTTTTTAACTAGAAATATACTTAGTACTAATTCCATGGAATTCTAGTTGCTGCAAATTTAATCTCTTAATTGTGGATGATTATGAATAACTACACTTGATTGAAATCAGGGTGGTTCTATAGAAATCTAGATGGCCTCCTACCCCGTTCTAGCAAGAAAAAAAAAAGCTAAACATAATATTGCCTTCTTATGTTGTTAAATTTTTGTTAAAGTCTTTCATGAAAACTGGAAATTAATTTATCAATATTTATTTTTGTCTTATTTTAAATGCATCATGAGAAAATGACTCATTATAAACATCTTCAAGGAAAAGAAATTTAGATTGTGGAAAGGATTGGGAGTCCAGAAACTATTAAGGCATGTAATAAAATGGGGATATGTAGGTAAAGTAAGAAGCAAGAAAAAAGTGCTAAGAAAAACAAAATACATATGGGAATAACTAATATCACAATATTGTATGATTTTGTAAATTTTGGTATAATTAAGATGATGAAATCTTTGGAGAAGAGATCTAGGGTATTTTGTTTGTTTATTTTTTTCTTCTAAATTTGTAAAATTCATCAGGCTTTCTACATCTAGAAACCTGTTAAACAGACAATGATAGATGATTTATTCATTTGTACATAAAATTCACAAAACTATTAATTAATACATAATGACAAGATTATGTGACAACAATCAAAGTATCAAAGATTGAAGTTATTCACCATGTTTATCTGAGAAAATATAACTCTGATAAATTCTTCCTTGAACTTATTTAAGGCTTTATTTCTGTGGATTGCAATTTATTTTCTATATACTTAATTATTATGTTACACATAAAGTTCATTCATAAACTCTAAGAGAATTTTAATATTTGATTTTTAATTAGGGTGATCAGATTCAATTAGCCTCCTGTCAAAGCTTTTAAATAAAATATACCTTCTGACACTCACTGTCAGACCTACATTGAATAGACTGCTGCCAGCCCTGTATTGTTTCCCTTTCTATTTAGATTTAAAATTATTCATTACCTTCCCTTTTCCTCTTGTGTACTTTAGAATTTCTGTCCACATCCCTGAAGCTGTAAGCTTGGGAAAGAAAGGCTTTATCAGTTGTTCTGGAGATTCTTCTCCAGTTAAACTTCCTTTCAGCCAATCAATTTGTCAGATTCAGAGGCCTATCTTTTGTGAGAGCTCCTCTGAACTGAGCTGACAGGGTTAGGCCAGGGTTGGCTGTCTGATAAATCAAACTGAAAGACAACTTCAAGCACTCTAGTGGAAAGGACTGGGGATTAGCACAGATGGCATTATCTGCGAGTTGACATTGATAAAAAACATATTTGTTAGAGTTCGCTTGCAAGATTTTCCACCAACTCTTTGAGTCCCTGTCCTCCTAAATGACATTCAGATTAATTAGAAAAGTTAAAAAAGAAAGAGTCTCATAATCCATTTATCTACCAAGTGGCAAGATTCAAAAATTAAATCTTGATGGTCTTCAATAAAGAAGCTTAACAAAGATTAAGGGTTATCAATCTTTCTGTAAGCTATGAAAACGGAGTGACCTTAAACGGAATCACAGGGAGAGATGCAGGCACACAGGGCACACATCTTATTTCGGATGCATACATGTATCAATGCTAGTTAAATTTAGATATTTATTTACAAAACATAAATCTTAAAAATGAGAAATAATTGGTTAAAATATGTATTTTATCAAAACTAAAGTATATTCAAGACTACATCTAAGTTTTATTTAATTAAGGTAGAAAATTTTGCCATGTTCTAGGCTGATAAATGATACAAGTAAAGCCAGGAGAAAGCTTATGCTTTTAAACTTAAAGTCAGTAATAAAATATTTTCAATATGGGAATATATAATAACATGATGTGACTTATTTATGTGAATACAGTCTCTCAAACTGAAAAAGGAATAAATGATTACATCAAAGTACTTTTTAAACAATAAGACATGATATTCTGTATGCCTCAAATAGACACATGAAGATGATTACATCACCAACTAAAATATCTGGAAGGTTTACAAAATTAAAGTCATATTATTGACTGAGGATGCTGAATATTATTGAAATGTTTTCCAAAATACAACAAAAGAGATGATATGAGTAGGGAGGGTCTAGGAGGAGTTTGGGGAGGGAAAAAACATAATCAAATTATATTGCATTAAAAATATAGAAATACATCCAAAGAGACCCTCTCTCTACCACATCTATGTTCACAAGCGAGTTGACAACTAACAAAAAGAGTTAATTTAGCAAAATGATGATAAAATTTGCTAAATAGCATTTTATAAATAATATATAAGAAAGAATGCAAATAAAGTAAATTAGTTCATAGGATTTCTGCTTGAATTGTTTTAATTTGGTGACCATTGGTTTTGAAGCAAAATTTCAGAAGTAAAAATTCTGCAATATATAGAATGATACTACTGTTGCTAGAGGGCTTCTCTCCAGGTTCCACCAAGCCCCGCAGTCCCACAATCCACGTATAAAATAATCACTCAGATGCTTATATTACTTATAAACTGTATGGCCATGGCAGGCTTCTTGCTAACTGTTCTTATATCTTAAATTAACCCATTTCTATAAATCTATACCTTGCCACATGGCTGGTGGCTTACCGGTGTCTTTACATGCTGCTTGTCCTGGCGGTAGCTGCAGTGTCTCTCCCTCCTTCTTCCTGTTTTCCCAATTCTCCTCTCTCCTTGTCCAGCCTATACTTCCTATCTGGTCACTGGCCATCAGTGTTTTATTTATATAGAGTGATACCCACAGCACTTCCCCTTTTCTTCTTTTTTTGAAAAGGAAGGTTTTAACTTTAACATCATAAAATTACATATAACAAAACAATTATCAAGCAAGAATTACAGTTACAATATTAAAGAAGATATCCTATCTATCTTTTATTTGTGAGTTTAAGGTTTTATATCTAACTTATCTTTTATCATAACTAAGGAAAATTGTAAGTATCTAGTCTTTAACCACATCAAAGACCTCAGGAGGATATAATACTACCTGAGAAATGGGAGAAGGATGCAAGCAACTTTCGGGAATCTTGTAGGGTAGACAGAGACAGGTGACAGCCTGGACCATTATCCAAAGTTTTTTTTTGTAAAGTTGGGGCATTTGTCTTTAGCTTACAGGCCTAGAGTCTCTCGTTCACTTTTCTCTGTGTCGTGTAGAATGTCTGGTAGTTTCCTCTGTGAAGCAGGAACCTGAAGGGCCATTTTATCAAGCAAAGTTCAGTGGTCACCTTCCTATGGGTCCTGCATGCCCAGTTGATCAAGCAGTCCAGGCAAGAAAAGTTTCTTGCCCAAATGGCTATTTTTGCCAAGGTGAAGATAAACTCCATATGGAGTGTCTTCGATGTCCATCCTCCTCTCCAAAGTAAATCCAGTGCTACCAGGAGCAGACATGTTTCACTGTCCAGAACATCTAAATTTTTAAAACATTTTAAATGTATATTCTGTAGGTCTTTGAAGTGTTTGAAAACTACCTATCTATCTGAAATGTATCTATGTATACCTAGAAGACTTATCTAACATGGCTATAAATATGACTATCATAGATGACTAATTATTAATCTATTTCTTAATTGTCCATTACAATTTTAAATGAGTTACATAAACATAATACCTCAAACAAAAATAGAAATATATATACAGTATAACAAAATTAACTTCAAGTTTGTATCAATAAACAAATTTATACCAATGTAAAACATTTTATACAAGTTGTTCTTTTAAAGCAGGTTCATTAATCTACCCTTTTATCTTATCATCTCTATATCCTATATATCTATATCATATGCCCTTTTCTTTTTTAGAAAGAGATCACATTTATAATCAACCTGTTTCAAATAAAAATATTGGTTTTTCTCTGTCCCACACCAGAGGGCTCTTGTGATTTGGGACACAAGAATCTCTTAACCAATTTTTTAAAGCAATATGTTTGGGTTTAGATGGGGAGTGAGCCAATTCTACCTCTAATGCCAGCTTGGTATATTTGGGAATTTGGGCGTAGCATCTCTTACTACTTTCTGCTGGAGGGGGGTGCTGTATCTTATGGGGACATAAAGAAAATTTTAGGCCTATGGGGTAGTCCTTGAGGCTGTATTGTGGGAGCCAGTTGCCTTGAAACCATTTTGGATGTTGGATCATCTGGGCCATGGTGTCATCGGAGATCTTTCAGGGGGTCTTGGCTGGTCAAACCTGATATATCTTAATCTGGAACAAATCCATAGCCTCTGGCTTTCTGTGGAAACAAAAGCAGAACCTCTTTTCCAAAGTAACATATCCTTATATGCAAATTTTGAAGTCAAAGTACCTTTAAAATATACATATTGGTTTAATTCAACATCTTTTTCGATCAAATGTTTGTAGTTAAAAATCCCAAAGACAACACAATCCAGATTCTCTGTGTAATATTCATCTTTATGTGGCTTTTTTATATTAATTTATCTCTTTTTGTGTTTTTCAAGCCTATGTATATTTTACACACATTGTAAACAATTTCATCTGAGTCAATCTTATTGTGAATCTATTGCTTTAAACTGTAGTATTCTAAGACTGAAATGGTGCTGTGGCTGCTGGCTCCGCCCATTTTAGCTTACCAACATGGCATTTTCTGCCAGTTCTGTGAGTCATCAAGTCTCAGAAATAGTGGGTCTAAACTTTTATCAAAGCAGTGTGTAGCCCAGAAACCTTTTTTTTTTAATACTAGTAAAGACTAAATCTACCACACAGTGTAATGTGCCGCTGGCAGACACCAGTCAAATGCAAACGCCAGGAACCCACCAGTAGTTCAAACCTGCGTTTTGTGGTATCTAGCTGCCTGTATGAGACAAGAAGCAGAAACCTGTTTTTGGCTCTGTTTATAGAATTGGTTATTAAATATTCTCAGGTTTAAGGTGGAAACTAAAGCCATTGGGCGCCATTTGTTGCTGGAGGGCTTCTCTCCAGGCTCCACCAAGCCCCGCAGTCCCACAATCCACGTATAAAATAATCACTCAGACACTTATATTACTAATAAACTGTATGACCTTGGCAGGCTTCTTGCTAACTGTTCTTATATCTTAAACTAACCCATTTCTATAAATCTATACCTTGCCACGTGGCTGATGGCTTACCAGTGTCTTTACATGCTGCTTGTCCTGGCGGTGGCTGCAGTGTCTCTCCCTCCTTCTTCCTGTTTCCCCAATTCTCCTCTCTCCTTTTCCCACCTATATTTCCTGTCTGGTTACTGGCCATCAGTGTTTTATTTATATAGAGCAATATCCACAGCATACTACTATACAGAAATGATTGACAATATACTTAATGAAATGGGGCAATAAAGATAGTAGAAACTACTGAAAATAACACTATATTGTTGATATTTTGCAATGATTTCTGTATCATACTTCGTGTTCTATAGAATGAAAAGTAGTAATTGTATTTTCTAGATGCTACAGATATTTTTAAATGAGACTCAATGTGTCTTAAATGTTTATTTTGGATGGGGTATAATGCATAGTTTCCCAAGTAAAGTGTCTTCATTAATCCATTTCCCACAAAGCTCAGCGAACCATGTAGAAGAGGAAGCTGAAAGAGCACAAGGGGATGGATGACCATAAGGAAACTGTCTTCATTCTACAACTGGACTGGAGCACATGTATACTCTCAAAGACAGTAGCAATATACATAGAGTCTACACAAACTCAAGATACACATTTAACTCATATTTCTTAATCTACATACTGGCATGTGGTTTGTTACCTCATTTCCATACTGCCCATCCGACTTCCTCCATATCTGGCTGGGACTCTACCTTTTTTCTTCCCAGGACTCTCTGTCCAGAAGTTCTGCCTATACCTCCTGCCTACCTATTAGCCATTTAGTTTTTTTTTTTATTAAGCCAATCACAGAAAAATAACATTACACAGTATAATCAAATATCTAACAGCACTGCTCTTTCATCAAATATTTCCAAGGTGAAACATACATCTAATAGTAGGAATTTCTAATGAAAGCTGAGTTACTAAATGTAGATGATACAATGTCACAACTTCAGCTCACCAACCACATCCATAGGAAGTGTGGGAAATAGCTTTATGGAGTCTGATCATCAAAAGTGTCTTTCAATGGCTTATATAGAAGTACCTTTCTATACAAAGCACACATCCTTCCCTAAATTGGAATCTCATATGATTGTTACTACATTTTCTTCAAATATAAGTCAAACTGAACCTCATTGACTTTGACAGTAATAGTATGGTATTGTATTTTAAAAAGAAGTGTACATGCATGTAATATGCATTAAACCATAATTGCCAAAGAAAAGGAGTCTATCACTTGATACTAGGGAGGTGTGTCAGCTAATTGTGAGAAGCTAGAGTGGGGAAATGGAAGGGGAAGGTGGTATAATTCTAAGTAAAAAATACATTAAAATTATCATTAAAAGGAACAACATAAACATAACAAATTTGGCTTTTGTTCATTGGTTTAGCTTTAGCTATACTATCTATAGACATCTTTCCAAAGGCCTCCTGAATGATCCTCTTTCCTCAGAGTAAAGACTGTCATTTATCATATATCTGGACCACTTCTTTCTGAACATGTATTTTCAGATAAATCATCAGAATCTAATTGATGTTTAATGAATGGTGGTATGTTACTCCAGAAAGAACAGAATGAAAAAGACATTTGGTCATCATTCATCAAGACATTAGTGTGGCACAGGAAACAGAAATTTTATTTCTGAACCCTTCATGTTATTTCAAGGAAATGGAAGAAAACTCTGGAATTTTTTGATCAACTCTTCATCTACCTTTGCAGTTAGAAGAATGATATTGTAAAGAATCAAGCTGGTCTAGCAAAGTGACTGTAGCAGATGCTTTTCTATTGTTCACGACCTCACTTGTGTTTAGAAGAGAGCTAAACTTTAGTACCAGGTTTGTTTTTCCTCATGTTGAAAACACCTTAAGTCAAAAGTGATATCTGCTAGTTGCTAGAGATACATGAGTGCCACTTATTATTTTTTTACACATATCTTGCCATGCTTATTATTGTCTTGGTTCATAGGTGTTGCAGCTGGGTAGGAATGTTTAATTCATCCATCCTTCCCTTGGCACTTAAACTTACACTGTGGGTGCTGAGAACTGGAAATCAGTTCTCAGCCAGTGGTCATAACCAGTGTCTACTATCTAGCTCAAGTTTTTACAATTTTAATAGTTAAAAGGTTAAAAGATTATAGTGTTATAAATAAAATATAGTTAATGTAAGTTTTTATGTATATAAAAATTTATTTGCCATGACGACTTATTGGCACAGAATCAGAATGAATTATCTTCATATTTTCTACAAATGTGGTAGCTGTGAAACAGACTGTGGGGTACTCCAAACCAAAAAACCTGCTTGTAGTCTCTTGGTAGTAAGTTTGCTGAGTCTTTCTAACTCACTCTGCCAACTGCCTCTAAAGTTCTGAGTGTGTTTTGTCTCCAGGGCAGGAAAAGAGTTGTATTCAAATTATTTTATACTGTAATAACAAGAAGCTACTCAAATGGAAAAACTACATTAAATTGATTGTTTAGTGCTATTGAAACAAATTTTTTGTGTCATATGATAAAAGTGACCATAGCTTTGTGAATAAATGATTGAGGAATGGGCATAAAACCAACCAAATAGTAAATAGTGCTTTACTCGTAAAAAAAATTTGCATGCTTTCTTCAAGAGAAAAGGCTGAAAATTTACAAATAATACTCTATTGAACTTTATCCTAAACCATGAGGTTAGATAAAACACTGTAATGTGGTTCTTCCCCAATGCCAGGGAGGAAAAAAAATGTTTAACGTTTTACAAGTACATGAAAATTAGGCCTTACCATGAAGAAAATTGTAGCAGTACTTAATCAGAGCTACATGTGCTGTTTTACTTATTGTCATTCTTTGAATGCACACTCCAGGCTCACATCTTTGAATACTTGAGCCCCATTTGGTGGAACTGTTTGGAAGATTTAGGAAGTGTAGTCTTGGTGGATGAGGTGTGCTCAGGTCTGGGTCTTGAGGTTTCCAAGGGCTGCAAACATCCGCAGTATGTGTGCCCCCTTTCTCCTGTTATTGAGTCAGGAATTGAGCTTTCAGCTACTGCTCCAGTAACATGCCTATCCTCCTGCTGCCATGCTCCTTACGATGATGGTTAAGGATTCTTGTTCTTCTGAAACTGTATCCCCAAATGAACCCTTCTGCATTTACTTTGGTTTAGTCTTTTTTATTTTCTTTTTTTAAATTATAGCAATGACTAATATATTCAAATTTCATCATATACTGTATTGTGCTTTTAGCTCATGGTCATAAGATTTAGGAACATGTTGAGAATCTACAAAGATAAATCTAAAAACAAGTGAATAAGAAAAGTATTGAATATAATTGTAAGTTACCAAACACATTTTTGGTAGTGTATGATGATTTTATTTTGTACTAAAATGTTATTTGTATGTTAATAAATAAAGTTGCTAGGGGGTCAGAGCCACTGGAAGCCATAGGAAAGCTGGGTGGTGGTAGTGCATGCCTTTAATCCCAGCACTTGGTAGGCAGAGCTAGGTAGATCTCTTGTGTGTTCAGGGATACAGCCATTATTGGAGACACATGCCTTTAATCTCAATACCAACCATAGAAGACCTAGAGGTCTGTACAGACAGGCAGTGATGAAGTGGCCATGTGGTTGGGTTTACAACCAATGAGAAGGCAGAACCGAAAGTCTTTATAAAGACTTTAACACAGGAAGTAGCTCTCTTTCTGAGAGGTAGGACCACTGCAGGAGGAAGGGTAAGGTTTAGCTCTTAGCTCTGACCTCTTGGCTTTCTTCTTTGCATTGGTTCTGTATTTCTCATGTAATAAGACAGTTGGTTACATCTACATTTGGCACCCAACATGACATGAATCCATTAAAAACTGCTTGGCTTGCCTTGGCAGCAGGTCCGGTTTCCAGCCTGTGCAGCCTGGCTCCCTAGCTCAGGCCCAGGTCTGACTGACCCACAGCTGGAGCTACTTGCTTAAAGCCAGTGCTACAAACAACTCAGGCCTGCCCTGCCAAATACGGCCCCTGCCTGTAAAGCCAATGCACATGGTCGGGGCTTAAGGAAGTCTGAGCCCAGGCTTGACTTGGCTCAAGTGGGAAAACGTAGCTGGATTCAAGCTTTTAGTCCGAACTTGTGGCTAAGCTTTCTTTCTCTCTCTCTCTCTCTCTCTCTCTCTCTCTCTCTCTCTCTCTCTCTCTCTCTCTCTGGATTCACACCTTGGACACCAGGTGGACGTTTTGAAATTCCCTCAGATTTCTCCTGTTCTACGCAGACTTGGTAAGTCAATTAAGATATTTATTTAAAAGAGGTTTTTTTTTTCTACTTTAAAAAATGGGCTTTATGTGTACATTGGAAGAAAATTGGACTTTGTTTGAAATTTTAGGCACTCTGACAATGGAACAACTATATGAGAAGATTAATTTTGATCGAATTATGTAGTTTATTACTTTTCTTATCCTCATTTTACTATTGAAAAAGACAGTCAATTTAAGTGCCAGGGTAACAGTCTTAGAAAAACCTGTTAAACCTGTAAAAATGAATTATAGAGAAATTCAAATTCAGACAGAAGAAATTAACAATGAAGTTGTTTCAAAATTGGATCATAAGGTTACAGAAAGAAAGCCTGTTTTCACACAATCACCCTTAATTTATCCGGTAGCTGTACATCAGCTACCTAGTGAAGAGAATGGACAAAATATTTGGATTCCAATTGAAATGTTAGACTTACTAAGATTTAAGGAGGCAACAGCATCTTATGGCATGCATTCCCCATATGTAAAGCAAATGTTAAACTCCTGGTCAACTTATAATATGATTCTACCACAGGGCTGGCAGGAGCTGGCACAGGCTGTTCTTGAACCTGAACAAAATCTCCAGTGGAAAATGTGGTTCAGGGAGGAGACTAAAAATATAGAAAAACAATGGAGGGGTAAAGGAATACAAGTCAGCCAGGATCAGCTTATTAGAGAAGGCCAATATGCTTCAGTACAAACACAATGTTTATATGATGTCCAAACCCTAATTATATGTCGAATGGCAGCCTTGAATGCATGGGACAGAGTTGAGGAACCAGGAAAAAAACCCGAGTCATTTACAAAGGTTATACAGGGCCCAAAAGAATCTTTCACAGATTTCTTACAAAGATTGACTTCAACAGTACAGAGAATGGTCCTGAATTCAGAGGCTAGTCAGATAATAATCAAATCTTTGGCCTTTCAGAGCACAAATGCAGCATGCAAAAGAATCATCAGGCCATTAAAGGCAAGATCTGCACCCTTGGAAGATTGGATTAGAGAAACAGTTAATGTTGAGGCTCATGACCATGATATGTGGATAGGAGAAGTAATTTCAAAAGGTTTGAGGAATGTTAGATGTTTTGGATGTGGAAAGCAAGGACATTTGAAAAGGGACTGTAAACAGGTCATTCCTAGAAACAATGTTTCTTCAAGGAACACTGGCAACAGAATGCCCCTTCCTTCTGGAGTATGCAGAAGGTATGGTAAGGGAAAACACTGGACTAACCAATGTAGATCAATAAGGGACAGACAGAATAATCCTTTGCCTTGGCTTCAGGAAACTCCCAGAGGGGTCTCAGGCAGGCCCCCACAGTAAATCCAGTTCAAAACTTTCCTGCAGTTGTAGAGGAAACCCCTACTCAAAGCTGCTGTGAGATGGTCTGTATGTCAAATCTGTTGCTCTGATTGGTCAATAAATAAAACACTGATTGGCCAGTGTCCAGGCAGGAAGTATAGGCGGGACTAATAGAGAGGAGAATTGAGAGAACAGGAAGGCAGAGGGAGTCACTGCCAGCTGCCGCCATGACAAGAAGCATGTGAAGACACCGGTAAGCCACAAGCCACATGGCAAGGTATAGATTTATGGAAATGGATTAATTTAAGCTATAAGAACAGTTAGCAAGAAGCCTGCCATGGCTATACAGTTTGTAAGCAGTATAAGTCTCTGTGTTTACTTGGTTGGGTCTGAGCGGCTGTGGGACTGGTGGGTGGCAAAGATTTGTCCTGACTGTGGGCAAGGCAGGAAAATTCTAGCTACACAAAGCAACTAAATAACCAAATGCCTATTGGAATAAATCATGCTGGTTGGGATGATGAAACAGAGAGAATAGGAAATTCAGGAAAAAACATAAAGAAATTTTTTGGCAAACTTCTATTAATGAACAAAGACCAAAATTAACAATAAAAATAAATGGTGTTTCGTTGTCTGGTCTGGTAGACACAGGTGTGGACATTACCATAATTGTACCAGAATTTTGGCATCCAACTTGGCCTCTTCAGGAGGTAAACGTTCAACTGTTAGGAATTGGGACATTATCTCGAGTGAAACAGAGTGGAAGATGGCTCAAATGTATAGATCCAGAAGGACAAAGAGGAAAATTAAAACCATATGTGGCTAACATAGCTATGAACCTGTGGGGTCAAGACTTGTTGCAACACTGGAATACTCAGATTAACATCCCTCCAATCTCAGACACAAATCATAAACTAGCACATGTTTCTGAGAGAAATATTAGAAGGCATTATTCTGAGTGGTCACCAGCCATCCAGATTATACAAGAACAGGGAACAACAATTGATGATCTTCCAAAGACACCAACAGCTCTACCTTTAAAATGGTTAACAGACAAGCCTGTATGGGTTCAGCAGTGGCCTTTAACAACAGAGAAACTCGAGGCTTTAGAAGAGCTGGTAGAAGAACAGTTAAATGCTTAGCATATTGAAGAATCAACTAGCCCTTGGAATTCTCCTGTATTTATTATTAAAAGAAATCTGGTAAATGGAGAATGGTAACAGACATTAGAGCAATTAACAAAGTAATTCAGCCAATGGGCTCTCTACAATCTGGAATTCCTTTGCCTACTCTGTTACCAAAAGGATGGCCTCTCATAGTTATTGATTTAAAAGACTGTTTCTTTTCAATACCCTTACAAGAAAAAGACAGAGAAAGATTTGCTTTCACAGTGTCTACTTATAATAATTCTCAACTGGTTAAAAGATTTCAATGGAGGGTCCTCCCACAGGGAATGTTGAATAGCCCAACTCTGTGCCAATATTTTGTACAACAGCCATTGGAAGTGGTACGTAAAAAATTTCCTAAATCTAAAATTTATCATTATATGGATGATATTTTACTAGCTGACTCAAATGCAGGTACTTTAGAAAGAATGTTTGAAGAATTAAAGAAAATTCTGCCCCGCTGGAATTACAAATTGCTCCTGAAAAGATACAAAGAGGAGATTCTATTAATTATTTAGGATATAAAATAGAGCTAAAAAAATTAGACCCCAAGAGGTGAAAATTAAGAGAGATCGACTACAGACTCTTAATGACTTTCAAGGATTATTTGGAGACATTTCTCATTTAAGAACTATTGTTGGGGTAAAAAATGATGAACTGAATAATTTGTTCAAAACCTTAGAAGGTGACAAGGACTTAGTCCTTAGAATAGTCCAACAGAAGTATCACCTGAAGCTGAGAAAGAATTGTCCTTGATAGAAAAGAAAGTACATGAAGGGCACATAGATCGTATTGATCCAAAACTGGCATTTTGGTTATTTTACCTTCTAGGCATGCTCCTACAGGAATATTAATGCAGAGGGAAGATATTATATTTGAATGGATATTTTTACCAAATAAACCAAATAAAAAATTTAAAACTTATGTGGAAAAAATCAGACTTGATTTGGAAAGGAAAATTGAGAATTCATTAATTAGCAGGAATAGACCCAGCAGAAATTGTCGTACCTTTAACTAAGGAGGACATTGAAAAATTATCGATAGAAAGTGAACCTTGGCAAAAAGCTTGCAGTAATTTTTAGGGAGAAATTAACAGCAAATATCCCAAAAGCAATAGAATTGATCTTATAAACAGAGCTGATTAGATCTTGCCTCGAATTGTAAGGGGAAAAACCCATATCTGGAGTTTGTACATTTTATACAGATGCCAACAAAGAAGGAAAGGCAGGTTACAAATCCAAAAATTTAAGTAAAGTGGTTCAAAGTCCTTATAATTCAGTTCAAAAATCAGAAGTGTATGCTATTCTGTTGTTATTAATGGATTTTTTGGAACCTCTCAACATAGTAACTGATTCTCAGTATGCTGAAAGAGTAGTATTGCATATTGAGACTGCAGAATTTATTCGTGATGCTTCAGAATTAACTTCACTATTTATTCAATTACAAGATACAATCAGGAAAAGGAGTCATCCTTTATATATAACTCACATTCAATCCCATACTGGTCTGCCAGGCCCTCTAGTACAAGGCAATGATGAGATTGATAAATTATTGATAGGAAACGTGTTGGAGGCCTCACAATTTCATAAAAAACGTCATGTCAATTGTAAAGGTTTAAAAAAAGGATTTTTTCCATAACCTGACAACAAGTCAAAGAAATAGTAAAGAAATGTCCTACTTGTTCCTTCTACAATCAAACGCCATTACCAGCAGGATGTAACCCAAAGGGTACTCAGAGGAATGAAATCTGGCAGATGGACGTGTTTCACTTTGCAGAATTTGGAAAATTGAAATATGTACACCATGCCGGGCGGTGGTGGCGCACGCCTTTAATCCCAGCACTCGGGAGGCAGAGCCAGGTGGATCTCAGTGAGTTCGAGGCCAGCCTGGACTACCAAGTGAGTCCCAGGAAAGGCGCAAAGCTACACAGAGAAACCCTGTCTCGAAAAACCAAAAAAAAAAAAAAAAAAAAAAGAAAAAAAAAAGAAATATGTACACCACACTATCGATACTTATTCAGGATTTCAATGGACAACTGCTTTGAGGTCTGAAAAAGCTGATTCTGTAATCACTCATTTGCTAGAAGTTCTGGTCATCATGGGTATACTTGCACAAATCAAAACTGACGATGCTCCATCATATGTCTCTGTTAAAATGAAATAGTTTTTTGCTTATTACAATATAAACCATATTACAGGTATACCACATATTCCTACAGGTCAAGCAGTTATAGAAAGATCAATCAGAACTCTAAAGGATATGCTAAATAAACAGAAAGGGGTAACAAAACCCCCAGAAATAGACTACATAACGCTCTATTAACTTTGAATTTTCTTAATGCCAATGAGAAAGCAACAACAGCTGCAGAGAGACATTGGATAATAGAAAAATCTACCGAATTAAATCAGCCTATATACTTTAAGGATGTGCTGACCTCAGAATGGAAACCAGGATATTTGTTGCATTGGGGACAAGGTTTTTCTTATGTTTCTACAGGAGAAGATAAGCTGTGGGTACCATCAAAATTGATAAAGATTCGATTTGAACAAGAGAGACCTCTTAATTAGAGGAGGTGATAGTTCATCAACTAGCATGAACATCCAATTTACATTAACTTATACCAGTAACACATGCCTTTTCATTTAATCAGATAATTACTTGCCAAAAAGGGACATCCCCAAAAAACCTTGGGGAAAGGTTTTTGTTTTTGTCTTTTAGGAGAATGAAGGTTAAGGAATCTGAAGAACACTGGACAAATGAGACAACTGAAGAAAAGACACAAATCATCTATCCCAGGAAACAGAGTGAAATGGCGTATGGGTATATCATCTAAAAAAAAATTTTATGTCTTCTTAAATGTTTGTTTCTGCTTTTCTCTAAAGATTTAACACTATTGGTCTTCTAATAGTCCCAGTTCAATTAAAATTTAAAGCTGACTTTGGAGTTGGAGAATGGCTCTCTCCTTCTTTAAACTCAAGCATGTTGTTAAAAGGAAAATGCAAACTCCCTTTATCATGCCAGAATAAAAGAGCCATCTTCTGCTATGGGACAGGAGAAAAGCCAAATTAATTAAGGGACTATTCTATTACTAATCTCAACTCTTTGATTCTATTCTGATTCTTTAAACTTCTCTTATAGTATGTATTTTATATCAAAATTTACAAGATTTATATATATATATATATATATATATATATATATATATATATATATATATATATATATGTTAAACTTTGTTAAGGTATGAATGGTCATATAGAGTACTAACTAATTCTAGAAAGAAAAAAGGCTTCAATTAGCTGCATATATAAGTCTTTGTCTTCAAGTCTCTTATCAGTTTTATGCAGGAAATCACCACCAGCCCTAACATCAACTGAAGTCTCCAGGAAGAAGATGGGGCCCCACAACAACAATAATTCCACATGGACAATAATAACATCACTAAGATAACAAACATCATCTACAGATCAGCTTTGAACTACAAAGTGCTTAGAGCAATTTTGAGATGACTAGCTGAGATGATCCAGTCTCAAAGACTACTTGAATAAGGACTTGAGATAAACCCTGAAATTTGGCATTATACACAGACTGGATAACGAAGGATATAGTTACCTTTCCTAGAATTTGACAATTAACCTACAATTTTTCTTTTCAGAATAAAGATAACTTCGCCCATACCCAGAAGGAAGCAATTTTAGGAATACAACGCCCACATTCCCAAAGAGGTGGTGTGTGGTGGGTGGTTTTTTTTTTTTTTTTCTTTTTTCTTTTTGGTCTTTTAATGGGTTTTTGGGTCTGGGATAATTTTCATTGATTAGGGGTGTTGGTTACAAGTTGTTGTCAAGGGTTAGGAAAAGGGCTAAGCAAAGGAGATTAGATATTAGATTTAAGTTTCTTGTTTAAAAAAAAAAGAAAGAAAAGAAAAGAAAAAGACAATTACTAGTTTTAAAGACTTTACATTGGATTGGATTGTTTTATATTGTACACAAATTATATATATTGAAATTGATATTGTTAGAAAATGCTATATGTATATTTCTAATTGTACTTATACCATTCATTTAACAATGTAATGCAATTTTCTGATCCTTGAATGTTATTATTACCAACTATTAGGATATAAAGAAATAAAAGTTAATAGACATTATAATAGAACTTGTAGTCATATTAGGTATGTTTTCAAGATTGAGCAGATATATTTTAGATAGGTCATCTTCAAACCCTTCAGAGATCTACAGACTATGGCATTTAAAATGTTTTAATAACTTAGAAATATTTTTTTTGTCATGACTATGAGACATGTCGTGTCCTGGCAGTACCAATCTACTTCAGAGAAAATATGGGCATTGAAAATAACTGCAATAGGGACTGGAGAGATGGCTCAGAGGTTAAGAGCACTGATTGCTCTTCCAGAGGTCCTGAGTTCAATTCCCAGCAACCACATGGTGGCTCACAACCATCTGTAGTGAGATCTGGTGCTCTCATCTGGCCTGAAGTCATACATGCTGTATACATAATATATAAATAAATCTTTAACAAAAAAAAAAAGATTTAAAAAAAATCTTTAAAAAAAAAAAGAAAAGAAAAGAACTGCAATTGGAGTTAACTTTCATTATGGCAAAAGTTAGCCACTGGACAACAAAGTATCTTCAAATCAACTGCTGACAAACAGGACAGATAGGACACAAAACAAAGGACTACCGATTCTTTCCAAAACAACTGTGGTTATGGCTTTATCAAAAGGCATCTTCTGAGGCCAGGGCAAGATGGCACCATCCCTGAAGTGGCCTTCACAATCTGGAAAAGGTACAGTGCCGTTTTCTTCAAAGTCAGCTGACCAGGCAGTGGGCCAATGGCTTCTGATGTTATTTGTATGTTAATAAATAAAGTTGCCCCGGGGGTCAATAAGCAAGCCATAGAAAAGCTGGGTGGTGGTGGTGCATGCCTTTAATCCCAGCACTTGGTAGGCAGAGCTAGGTAGATCTCTGTGTGTTCAGGGATATAGCCAGCATTGGAGACACATGCCTTTAATCTCAATACCAACCATAGAAGACCTAGAGGTCTGTACAGACAGGCAGTGATGAGGTGGCCATGTGGTTGGGTTTACAACCAATAAGAAGGCAGAACCAAAAGTCTTTATAAAGACTTTAACACAGGAAGTAGCTCTCTTTCTGAGAGGCCGGACCACTGCAGGAGGAAGGGTAAGATATTAGCTCTTAGTTCTGACCTCTTGGCTTTCTTCTTTGCATTGGTTCTGTGTTTCTTATTTAATAAGATGTTTGGTTACATCTATAGTAGTGGAGAATTGTTGCTACAGCATGACTTGAGTAACATATTCAATAACTAGAACTTATTTCATGTTTTTGTGTTGGTTTTCTGTATTTTTCATAATTTATGTATTCTTTGATAATTTCATATATGTCTACTATGCACTTTGATCATATTCTCCTCTGTCTTCTCTCTTCCAGGTCCTCTGGAATGCTGCTTGGAAACATATCACAGTCTTAGTTTCATGTCTTTTTATCCCCATATAAACCATTAAGTTGAAATAGTTTTTTTGTTTGTTTTTTTGTTTTGTTTTTCTGCATGTTCATGGGTATAGGGTCATTTACTGGGTAATGGACAATCTATGAGGATATATAACACTTAGGAAAAGTAGATCACTTCCCACAGCAGCCATTAAAAATTAATTGTTGAATATCTTTGGGCTCAAACGTCCCCATTCATTCATGCTGTGATATCGAGTGGCTTGATCTTTTACAGATGTTATGCAAGTATCCACAGCTGTGTAATTTCATTAGTGCAATGGCTGTGTCATGTCCCGAGGTCAGTGATTCATAACTGACCTTCCTTCCTATCCATTGGTTCTTACAATTCTTAGGTCCTGGACATTCGTCATCTTAACAGTTATTGCCTATCATCTGGTGTGGGTAATTACTGCACTAAATGCATCATGGACAAAAAATGTTCTGCTTGGGGAAACTTAGTGAAGTTTCTCCCTGTCTTGGCACAGTGACAAAGAATAATGCATTCAGAGTCTTTTTTCTTGTACTTATTAGTCTCTTAAATCTAGGATACTTTTTTTTGTGTGTTTTGAGATTCTTATTGTCAAAATCCAGACACTGCTAAGCAGGATTTAGAAAGTAGAGTTATATTAAATATGCCCAGCACATAACATCACAGTACTTTATATTATATAACTGGTGTGTTATAAATATAAAAGAATAAAAATCTATATATTCATCTGTGTGAAAAAATATTTCAGCATATTATGATATAAGATTGCAATAAAAATAACATTTTATGATTGATTTTGCCATAAATAAGTTTCTGTGAACTATAAATGCACACATAAGCTCTAAGTCATATTTACTGTGTTTAAATTTTTCTCAGACACTTCCTAGCTATTTAAATTTGGATGGATTCCTTTAAAAAATAAAATTATTTTTCTTTCATTTATAAAACTGGAAAAATATCAAATAACAATTTTAATTTTGTGCAAATTAAATAAAATACTTTACCAGAAGTGAAATTAAGTGATCCAAAAATATGAATTACTCTGTTATGAAAGTAGTGATATATTTAACAAAATCTGTTAGAATTATGTTTAAATATTTGAATAAGAGTATTAGCTTCTTGGCATGATAATTTAATAAAAGATTTAAAAATCCTATAGAAACTCTGTTTTGTGGGAACACATTCTTTGAAAGCCTGGCTAGTCAGTTTTGTGTTATGAGTATGGGTAGGCATGAACCCTGACAAAGGGCACCAAAATGTTTTTTTTTACCTAGAATGTAGTTTCTTGGGTGAATTGCCTTTGTGAGTCAGAGACTAACTGCCCCATGCATCCTGAAGCTTTTTTGCAGAATAGGTTACTGATAAATGTCAACATGGTGCTTCTGTTTTTTAATGAACCAATTCTCAGATTGCTATGCATTGCTTTCTGAACACTGAATCATTAACTTGCTTTTTATCTGTTTGTCAGTGGTGGTATTTGATGATACTCTCTGAAAATTCTCTCAGCTAGAGAGTCTGGCTCTCAATTTTTGCCAACATCTATCTTATACAAGCTGTTCAGACTCACTATTCCTTGGTAATGATTTGCTAAGTGAATGAACCATCTGGCTAACTGAAGTTTTATATATGACATGTACTTTATGATATGTCACAATATCTAGCCCTCCAGTATACTCCTGTGTGTAGTTGACTTATTTTCCTCCATGAATACATAAATTATACGGCAACAGTATGGCTGCCTAAACAAGACCTGAACAAAGATAATATGAATACACATGCCAACGTGGAAGGAGGAAGTCTCACTTGGTCCCATTGGTATACAAAGAACAAGTAACTAGTGACTGCTGAGAGATGGAGAATAAATCATCCCAAGGATAAGCCCCCTATAGGTTATCAAATAATTCATGGTCAGGCTTAAAGCTATACTGATACAAGCAACACTAAAGGGATTCAGAAGGCTATATTTATATATTCATGTATATATATTATAAATATTACACACACACACACACACACACACACACACACACACACACACACACACATTGAACAAAGAAAAAAAGGGCCATGAATTAAGAGAGGGAATAAGTACAGGACGTGAGAATGTTTTTAGGGAGGGGACATGGAAGGAATAAGAGGGAAGAAAGGTAAAAGGGAATGATGAGATTATATATTTAATTAAAATAAGCATGAATAAATATTTTTAAAGAATAGTCTCAGCTATGATCCATGTATCAACCATATGATTAATGCACACATAAAATTAAATTAAGAAATAATTATATTAATAATAAAAAGTAGTCATGCTTCTAGGAAAAACCCAAAAACATCCTTATAATATCTCTAATTACAAATAAATAATATTGAATTAAAATAAATTTATACCAATTTAAAAAAATAGCATTTGAAAAAAGTAACCCAGACCCAAAAAGACAAACACGGTATGTGCTCATTCCTAAGTGGATATTAGGCATAAAGCAAAGGATAATCAGGCTACAGTCCAAAGCTCTGGAGAAGCTAGGTATCAAGGAGGACCTTGAGAGGGAATCATAGATCACCCTGGGAAGTGGAAATAGATGAGATTTCCTGGGGTGGGATGAAGGGGGTTAGAGAGGATATAATAGGGGATGGGAACATGAGGAATCATCAGGATGGTTGAGTTGGAGAAGGTACAAAGAGGGAGAGCAACAAAAGAGATACCTTGATAGACAGGGACATTATAGGGTTAGGGAAAAACCTGGTTCCAGGGAACATCCCAGGAATCCACAAGGATGACCCAAGCAATAGTGGAGAGGGTGCCTGAACTGGCCTTCTCCTTTAAACAGATTGAGGACTACTCAAATTATCCTCATAGTAAGTGATGTAAGCAGATACAGAGATCCACAGCCAAGCACTGGGCTGAGCTCCAGGAGTCCAGTTGAAGAGAAGGAAGAGGGATTATATGAGAAAAGGGGATCAAGACCATGATGGAGAAAACCACAGAGACATCAAAGTGGAGCTCATGGGATCCCACTCACAAACTCTAGATTGACAGCTAGACAGCCTGCATGGGACCAACCAAGGCCCTAGGCATGAGGTTGACAGTTATGTAGCTTCATCTGTTTGAGGGGCCATTAGCAGTGACCTGTCCCCAGCACAAGAGCTAGCATGTTGTAACCTGTTACCTACGGTGGAATGACTAGCTCAACCTTGATGCAGGGGTGAGGAGTTCTGTCCTGCCTCAACTTGACATGCCATGCTTTGTTGACTCCCATGGGAGGACTTAGCCTTTCTGAATGGAGACAGAGGAGGAGTGGATGGCAGGTAAGTAGAAGGGGTACCGGGAGAGAGAAAGGAAGGAGAAGAGGGATAGGAAACTCTGGTTGGTATGTAAAATAAAAACTTTAATAAAAAAATGCACTCAAGAGAATCATTTAGTTAATTGTGGAGGTGAATTCTCTATATACCTGATTGACTTAGGGTTTCTATTGCTGTAATAAACACCATAACCAAATACAGCTTGGAAAGCAAAGAGTTTATTTCACATTAAAACTCTCAGATCCTACTCCAGGTTAGAAGGAAGGTGGGACAGGAACTTGAGGCAGGAAGTGGAGCAGTAGCCATGGAGGAATGCTGCTTGCTGTCTTGCTCCCTATGGCTTATAAAGCCTTCTTTCTTATACAACTCAGGACTGCCTGCTCTGGACTGGAACCCACTCCCCACACAATGAACTGGGCCCACAGGCCTGAGTCATTAATCCAGAAAATGCCCTACAGACTTGTGGGTAAAGACAATCTGGGTGAAGGAATTTTCTTAGTTGAGTTTTCTATTCCTTGATATCTCTAGCTTGTGCCAAGTTGAAAATTAAACAACAACAAAACTCAACAAATAAACAAAACCAATAGGGCAATTAGTTCATTTCAACATGACACCCAAAGATATAACTACTAAGGCTTAACTTTTCATTTCTTTTTTTTAAACATTTTTATTTATTTATTTATTTATTTATTTATTTATTTATTTATTTATTTATTTTTACAATATTATTCAGTTCTACATAACAGCCACAGATTTCCTTGTTCTCCCCCTTCCTGCCCCCCACCCCTTCTCCCCAGCCCACCTCCTATTCGCACCACCTCCAGATCAAGGCCACCCCCGAGGACTGAGATCGACCTGATAGACTCAGTCCAGGCAGGTCCAGTCCCCTCCTCCCAGACTGAGCCAAGTGTCCCTGTACAAGTCCCGGGTTTCAAACAGCTATCTCATGCAGCGAGCCCAGGACCTGGTACCACTGCCTAGATGCCTCCCAAGCAGATCAAGCCAATCAACTGTCTCACCCATTCAGAGGGCCTGATCCAGCTGGGGGCCCCTCAGCCTTTGGTTCATAGTTCATGTGTTTCCATTCCTTTGGTTATTTGTCCCTGTGCTTTATCCAACCTTGGTTTCAACAATTCTCGCTCATATAAACCCTCCTTTTTCTCACTAATTAGACTCCTGGAGCTCCACCCGGGGCCTAGCCATGGATGTCTGCATCCAGATTCCTCAGTCCTTGGATGGGGTTTACGGCACAACTATTAGGGTGTTTGGCCATCCCATCACCAGAGTAGGTCAGTCCCGGCTGTCTCTCGGCCATTGCCAGCAGTCTTTTGTGGGGGTATCTTCGTGGATTTCTGTGGGCCTCTTGAGCACTTTGTTTCTTCCTTTTCTCATGTGGTCTTCATTTACCATGGTCTCCTATCCCTTGTTCTCCCTCTCTGTTATTGATCTAGGTGGGATCTCCTGCTCTCTTTCCCACGACCCTTGCCCTTCATTGCTCCCACTCATGTCCAGGCTGTTCATGTAGATCTCATCCATTTCTCTGTCATTGGTGATCCCCGTGTCTTTCTTGGGGTCCTGTTTTCCAGGAAGCCTCACTGGTGATGTGAGTAGCAGTCCAGTCATCCTTGTTCCACACCTAGTATCCTCCTATGAGTCAGTACATACCATATTTGTCTTTCTGAGTCTGGGTTACCTCACTCAGGATGATTTTTTCTAGATCCATCCATTTGCCTGTAAACCTCATGATGTCATTGTTTTTCTCTGCTGAATAGTATTCCATTGTGTACATGTGCCACAATTTATTTATCCATTCTTCAGTTGACGGGCATCTAGGTTGTTTCCAGGTTTTGGCTATTACAAACAATGCTGATATAAACATAGCTGAGCAAGTGCTCTTGTGGTATGATTGAGCATTTCTTGGGTATATGCCCAAGAGTGGTATAGCTGGATGTTGGGGGAGATTGATTCCCAATTTTCTAAGAAAGCACCATATTGATTTCCAAAGTGGTTGTACAAGCTTGCATTCCCACCAGCAGTGGAGGAGAGCTCCCCGAGTTCCACATCCTCTCCAGTATAAAGTGTCTTCAGTGTTTTTGATCTTAGCCATTCTGATAGACGTAAGGTGGTAACTCAGAGTTGTTTTGATTTGCATTTCCCTGATGATTAGGGATGGTGAGCAATTCCTTAAATGTCTTTCAGCCATTTGAGTTTCCTCTGTTGAGAATTCTCTGTTTAGTTCTATAGCCCATTTCTTTTTTTTTTTTTTTTTTTTTTTGGTTTTTCGAGACAGGGTTTCTCTGTGTAGCTTTGCGCCTTTCCTGGGACTCACTTGGTAGTCCAGGCTGGCCTCGAACTCACAGAGATCCACCTGGCTCTGCCTCCCGAGTGCTGGGATTAAAGGCGTGCGCCACCACCACCCGGCCTATAGCCCATTTCTTAATTGGACTGTTGGTCGTTTTGATGTCTAATTTCTTGAGTTCCTTATATATTCTGGATATCTGTTCTCTGTCAGATGTGGGCTTAGTGAAGATCTTTTCCCATTCTGTAGGCTGTCGATTTGCCTTGTTGACTGTATCCTTTGCTCTACAAAAGCTTCTCGGTTTCAAGAGGTTCCATTGATTGATTGTTTCTCTCAGTGTCTGAGCTACTGGTGTTATATTTAGGAAGTGATCTCCTATGCCAATGCATTCAAGACTACTTCCTACTTTCTCTTCTAGCAGGTTCAGAGTAGCTGGATTTATGTTGAGGTCCTTGATCCACTTGGACTTAAGTTTGTGCACGGTGACAGATATGGATCTATTTGCAGCCTTCTACATGTTGATATCCAGTTATGCCAGCACCATTTGTTTAAGATGCTTTCTTTTTTCCATTGTACACTTTTGGCTTCTTTGTCAAAAATTAAATGTTCATAGGTGTGTGTGCTAATGTCAGGGTCTTCAGTTCGATTCCATTGGTCCACATGTCAGTTTTTTATGCCAATACCAAGCTGTTTTTATTACTGTAGCTCTATAGTAGAGCTTGAAGTCAGGGAATGTGATGCCTCCAAAGGTTGTTTTATTGTATAGGATTCTTTTGGATATCCTGGGTTTTTTTGTTTTTCCATATGAAGTTGAATATTATTCTTTGCAGGTCTGCAAAGAATTGTGTTGGTATTTTGATGGGGATTGCATTGAATCTGTAGATTACTTTTGGTAAAATTGCCATTTTTACTATGTTGGTCCTGCCTATCCATGAGCATGGGAGATCTTTCCATTTTCTGACATCTTCTTCTATTTCTTTTTTCAGGGACTTAAAGTTCTTGTCATATAGGTCCTTCACTTGCTTGGTTAGTGTTACCCCAAGGTATTTTATGTCATTTTTGGCTATTGTAAAGGGTGATGTATCTCTGGTTTCCTTCTCAGCTTCTTTGTCCATTGTATATAGGAGGGCTACTGATTTTTTTGAGTTGATCTTGTATCCTGCTATGTTGCTGAAGGTGTTTATAAGCTTTATCAGTTCCTGGGTGGAACCTTTGGGGTCACTCATGTATACTATCATGTCATCTGCAAATAGGGAAAGCTTGACATCTTCCTTTCCAATTTGTATCCCCTTAATCTCCTTATGTTGTCTTATTGCTCTGGCTAGAACTTCAAGTACTATATTGAATAAGTATGGGGAGAGTGGACAGCCTTGACTCATTCCTGATTTTAGTGGAATTGCTTTGAGTTTCTCTCCATTTAATTTGATGTTGGCTGTTGGCTTGCTGTAAATTGCCTTTATTATGTTTAGGTATGTTCTCTGATCACTCCAAGACTTTTATCATGAGGGGGTGTTGGATATTGTCAAATGCCTTTTCTGCATCTAGTGAGAAGATCATGTGGTTTTTTTCTTTGAGTTTGTTTATGTGGTGTATTACATTGACATGACTTTTGTATATTGAACCACCCTTGCATCCCTGGGATGAAGCCTACTTGATCATGGTGGATAATTGTTCTGATGTGTTCTTGGAGTCTGTTTGCCAGTATTTTATTGAGTATTTTTGCATCAATGTTCATGAGGGAGATCGGTCTGTAGTTCTCTTTCTTTGTTGCATCCTTGTTTGGTTTAGGAATCAGGGTTATTGTAGCCTCATAGAAAGAGTTTGGTAATGTTCCTTCTGTTTCTATTATGTGGAACAATTTAGAGAGTATTGGTATTAACTCTTCTTTGAAGATCTGGTAGAATTCGGCGCTGAAACCATCTAGTCCTGGGCTTTTTTTTTGGTTGGGAGACTTTTAATGACTGTTCTATTTCCTTAGGGGTTATTGGACTATTTAAATAGTTCATCTGGCCTTGATTCAACTTAGGTATGTGGTACCTATCGAGAAAAATGTCCATTTCTTTTAGGTTTTCCAGTTTTGTGGAGTAAAGGTTTTTGAAATATGAACTGATAATTCTGTGGATTTCCTCAATGTCTGTTTCATTTCTGATTTTGTTGATTTGGATTCTCTCTCTGTGTCTTTTGGTTAGTTTGGAAAAGGGCTTGTTGATTTTCTTCTATCTTGTTGATTTTCTCAAAGAACCAACTCTTTGTTTCACTAATTTTTTGTATTATTCTCCTAGTTTCTAATTTATTAATTTCACCTCTCACTTTGATAATTTCCTGGCATCTATTCTTCCTGGGAGACTTTGCTTCTTCTTGTTCTAGAGCTTTCAGGTGTGCTGTTAAGTCACTAGTGTGAGATTTCTCCAACTTCTTTATGTGGGCATTTAGTGCTATGAATTTCCCTCTTAGCACTGCTTTCATAGTGTCCCATAAGTTTGGATATGTGGTGTCTTCATTTTCATTGATCTCTAGGAAGACTTTAATTTTTTTTTTTATTTCTTCCTTAACCCATTGGTAATTCAGTTGAGCATTATTCAGTTTCCATGAGATTGTAGGTTTTCTGTAGTTTTTGTTGTTTTGAAATCTAACTTTAAACCATGGTGGTCTGATAGAACACAGGAGTTTATTCCAATTTTTTTGTATCTGTTGAGATTTGCTTTGTGGCCAAGTATGTGGTCGATTTTAGAGAAAGTTCCATGAGGTGCTGAGAAGAAGGTATATTCTTTCTTGTTAGGATGGAATGTTCTGTAGATATCTATTAGGTCCATTTGGGTCATGACATCAGTTAAGTCCTTTATTTCTCTGTTAAGTTCGATTTGGGAGATCTGTCCAGTGGTGAAAGTGGGGTGTTGAGATCTCCCATTATTAATGTGTGGGGTTTTATATGTGGTTTAAGCTTTAGTAATGTTTCTTTTACATACGTGGGTACCCTTGTGTTTGGGGCATAAATGTTCAGAATTGAAACTTCATTTTGGTGGATCTTTCCTGTGATGAGTATGTAATGCCCTTCTTGATCTCTTTTGATTGATTTTAGTTTGAAGTCTATTTTGTTGGATATCAGGATGGCTACCCCCGCTTGTTTCTTAAGACCATTTGATTGGAAAGTCTTTTCCCATCCTTTTATTCTTAGGTAGTGTCTGTCTTTGAATTTGAGATGTGTTTCTTGAATGCAGCAGAAAGATGGGTCCTGCTTTTGTATCCATTCTGTAAGCCTATGTCTTTTTATAGGTGAATTAATTCCATTGATATTAAGAGATATTAGTGACCAGTAATTGTTCATCCCTGTTATTTTTGGTGGTAGCGTGTGTACTTCTCTTCTTTGGGGTTTACTGATGTGGCTTTATCTATTGTCTGTGTTTTCGAGGGTGTATCAGACTTCCTTCGGTTGGAATTTTCCTTCTAATGCTTTCTGTAGGGCTGGGTTTGTGGATAAGTATTGTTTATATCTGGCTTTGTCTTGGAATGTCTTGTTCATTCCATCTATGATGATTGAAAGTTTTGCTGGGTATATTAGTCTGGGCTGATATCCATGGTCTCTTAGTGTCTGCATTACATCTGTCCAGGTCCTTCTGGCTTTCAAAGTCTCCATTGAGAAACCGGGTGTTATTCTGATGGGTTTGCCTTTATAGGTCACTTGGCCTTTTTCCTTTGCTGCTCTTAATATTCTTTCTTTATTCTGTACATTTAGTTGTTTAATTATTATGTGTCGAGGGGACCTTTTTTGGGGGTCTAGTCTGTTTGGTGTTCTATAGGCTTCTTGTATCTTCATAGGCATTTCCTTCTTTAAGTTGGGAAAGTTTTCTTCTATGATTTTGTTGAATATATTTTCTGTGCCTTTGAGTTGGTATTCTTCACCTTCTTCTATCCCTATAATTCGTAGGTTTGGTCTTTTCATGGTGTCCCTAATTTCTTGGACATTTTGGTTCATGACTTTGTTGGATTTAGTGTTTTCTTTGACTGCTGAATCTATTTCTTCTACTGTATCTTCAATGCCAGAGATCCTCTCTTCCATTTCTTGCATTCTGTTGGTTATACTTGCATCTGAAGTTCCCAATCTTTTACTCAGATTTTCTATTTCCAGCATTCCCTCTGTTTGTGTCTTCTTCATTTTTTCTATTTCCCTTTTCAGGTCTTGGACTGTTTCCTTTATTTGTTTCATTGCTTTTTCATGATTTTCTTTCAGTACTTTATTGTTTTCTTCCAGCACTCTATTGTTTTCTTGTAATTTGTTTGCCCTTTCCTCTAGTTGTTTACAGCTTTCTTCCCATTTTTTTTTTGTCTTTTCCTCTACACAAGCCTCTAACTTCTTCATGATGTTATTCATAAGGCTGTTTTCTTCTGCTTATACAATTTTTGATGTTCAGATCTAGATGTTGGAGGTGGGCTAGGTTCTGGTGATGCTGTATTGCTCTTCATTTTGTTGTATGTACTTCTGCCTTGACGTCCTTATGGTTCGTTCTTTGCCTTATCAGTGCACTTGTTTCAGACAGAGCTGACAGATTCAGGAATTCTCTCTCTCTTGTCCAGATGGGAGCTCCTTGTCCAAATGGGAACTCTGGGGCAGGGTGGAGGCTCTTATCTGGATGGGAAACTGGGGCAGGATGGGAGCTTTTGTCCAGACAGGAAGTCAGTGGTAGAATGGGCACTCTATCCTGAAGGGAAGTCCAGGGCAGGATTGAAGCCCTCTCTGGTCCAGAAGGGAAGTCGGGGGCAGGATGGGAGCTGGGGGCCAGACTCTAAGTCTCAGGAAGTGGCTGGGGTCTCAGGCAGATGGGCGCGGAAATTGCAGGGGCTGCCGGGGGCTTGGAGAAGGGGATCTTTCCCGGTGGGGTTAGAAGGTGACCTGCCTGGTGGCCAGAACCTGGGGCCAAGTTGGGCAGGTCTTTCCAGAGTGGCTGTTGCCCAGGGATGGGGTCCGGGTTGGGCCCGGATACTCACCTCTGGTCCAGAAGGGAAGTCGGGGGCCAACTTTTCATTTCTTGTTGTCCCCAAGATATCACGATGCTAATATTAATGACAATATAAAACATTTCAATGTTTAAATATTCCACAATCTCTAAAAATCAAAATATTGTGGAAGCTTAATCTCTTTAAAATCAGCAAAATTTTCTTTAAAGATCAAAGCATCTCAAAAACCATCAAAGTTTTTTCAACTCTGGGCTCCTGTCAAATCAAAAAGCAAGGTTAAGGCTTTATCATTTCATGAGGGAAGAAGAGGAATGCAGTCACAATTGGAACAAAAGAACAAAGTTGCTAGAGAAGTTCCGTGCTTGTCCTCTGTTAACCATGTAAGAACCTTTAGGATCCAAAAGATCAGGCAGTTCCATATTCCTGTATTTGCCATCCACAACACACACGGATTGTCTAGTAGGCTTAGGCTGGCTCCACTCCACAGCTGTTATTGTGGGACGAGGACCTGTCCCTGGTGCAGGAGCTAGCTTGTTGGAACCTATTCCCTGTGGTGGGAAGCCTTGCTCCGCCTTGATGCAGGGGGGAGGAGCTTAGTCAGGCCTCAACTTGATATGCCATGCTTTTTCCACTGCTACCTCTAGCATCTCTAAAATCCTGGGGTCTCTGCTGTAACTGGGCTGTGCCTTTACCAATAGCTTTTCCAAGGGACTCTTGAGGGACTCTAATTCTAATGTACAGTACTAAGACTCACATTCTTTCCACTACCTCTTCAATCCTGGGTTTTCTATTGCTCCTAAGGCTGCACCTTCACCAGTGGGCCTCTATGCCTTCAAAATCTGTACTTTCTACAAGAACATTACATATTATCCAATTCAGCCACAGCATGAGTTATAGCCTTAATTCCTTTGGGACCACAGTTTCTTTATGCTTAGTCTGAGAAAACACTTCCTGTTAGTTATTATTATGTGGCTCTGTGTTATTCATTATGCGGCACTGTTTACCATGGGAGAAAAGCCACGAGGTACAACAAAGTCCTTATAAACTATACGAGTTTTTAAGAAAAGATGTGCTTAGGCCTATGAAAATGGTCATGCAAGGAGACAGAGAGGGAAGGGTCTGTGACCTGCTTTTTATGGATTCATGATCCATATGCAAGCTACATGATCCGCACAGGCGCATATGGGTATACATAGCTAAGCCACGTATGTGCACAGATTGCGTGGTCACTCTTTGCACGTAAATTACATGATCATGCAGCACACAGATTATGTAGGACGTAAAGCCCTGGAATGACTAAACATCTTGCCAGGCTACTAGATAGCATCATGTACCTAGGGCAGTGGCCAGCAATTCCAACACTTCCCAGAAGATTCTGCCTCTGTGATGCTGGTCTCTTCTTAATTGTCTCTCATTTCTCAGCTCCCAATAGACGGCATCAATTGTCACAGTAAAGCAAAGGTTTCACTTCAGTGGAGCTGGTGTCTTGTTAATCACACCTGCTTCTTCAGCCTGAGCTAAACAGAACCACTGATTTTTAATTCAATCTATCACTCCACAGCCCTGGTTGTGTCTTTGCTTCTCTCTAAAAGTTCACAAGTCAGTCCTCCATTCTCTTCATTGCTCTTAAAAACTCCATGGCAGTACTGTAGTTCTTAGGAGTCAAGATCAGTGGGCAAATTAGTCTGTTGTTCTTTATCAGGCAAGCAACTCTGAAATGCATTTTATAAGGCGACTTAGATATTACCAATAGGAATAAACACCCATTATCCCAAAGAGCAATCAAAACTATTATAAACTTTATGAGATTTTCCAAATTCCTCCTTCCCCCTTCCTTATTCCATTTAGCTTAGTTCTTCATGCCTAGTACTTACTATTTATTTTTAAATGAACTCCTCTCAGGTGAGGCCTTTCCTCAAGCTCTGATCTTGTGTATATATCATGAAACACTGTACACAGTGCACCACATGAGTATGGCTTCTAAATACCAGCACCTGTGAGCACAGGTAGGCAACTAGCCAAGGAGTGGGAGTAATTAGCATCCCACGATTAAGGAGGATGTGAGTCAGAATGCACAGAAACTCCTCATGTGTATATGGAAAGTTAATTCTTTTTTACTGTGGAGGGGCCCAGAACTCCACTCCCCTCCTCTAGGATTCACAGGTGGTTCAGTGTTGCTCTGAGTGAAATTTTATCCAACAGTGCAGCCACTTGTAAATTGCCCATGTTCCTGCAAGTAACAGTATTTAAAAACGTTGTCCTGCAATATGCTAGATACAGGTATATTGTTTTACTGCTCTGCCTGTCTCTGGTGTCCTATATGATGTGAACACACTTTTTTCTTCTTTTTATGTCCAAGAGAATGGTTAACACAGCCTTTGGTGTCAGAACGTGGAATGTGACAGGACCGACAAGTTGGTGAGAATTTTTTCCATCCTGGCAAGTTTTATGTCAATTTAACACAAGCTAGAGTCATGTGAGAATAGAGACTCTCAATTGAGAGAATCCCTGATAAATTTTGCCTTGTAGGCAAGTCTATAGTATATTTACTGGATGACTAATTGATTTGGGAGGGTCCAGCCTATTGTGGGGTGGGGCTGCTCCTGGTTAGGCAGTCCTAAGTTATATAAGAAAGCAGGATAAACAAGCAATAAGGAGCAGCATATTAGCAGTGTTCCTCAGTGGCTTCTGTTTCAGTTCCTGATTCTAGGCTCTTGCCCTGACAGTATTCAAAGATGGACTGATAGTGCAGAAGTATAAGCTGAAATAAATCATTTCCAACCCAAGTTGCTTTGGGGCGTGGCTGTCTTATCCCATCGGTAGAAACACTAATTACGACAACTTCAATACTCTGCAGTGATGAAATATGCCACTGAAGATATAATAAGGGTGGAACACACAGAATAATTCTGGAATGGCTCTACTTCCCATGTGGTGTAGCATGCCACGCCTTCTTGTCTCAGTAGCACTCACATTTTTGCTGACAAGGGTGAGAAGACAAGTGACCATAGCTGTTCTAACTGAAGGTGAGTTGCTCTTGTTGGGGATTCCAGAGTCTTCTTTGTGGCATAACTCCTTAATGAATGTGGTCCAACATGTGTGCATGCAAGTGTGTCAAAATGTCAGATATACGATCCACAAAAGCAGCACAAGAGGCATCAAACAGAACATGAACCATGTAAGGGAGAATTTAAAATGAAAGGAGGACAGGTGCACGGTAACCTGTACATTGGGAAGGGTCAGAAGGAATGGGAGATGAAGATTAGGAGAGTGAGTGGAATGATGTTTCTTAATACTAGGGGTACAATAATACTAGGGGAATAGAGTATAAATTACAGATTTGCTAACATCCTCTCCCTCACAAAACTCCGAGACTTTGGTGAGAATTTGGGAGCATGGGGGGAGAAGGTGAGGTAGAAGGTATAGAAAGTATTCCTTTAGTCTGCACTTTAATACATATTAAGTGAAACACTAAGGAGCAACATGTTGGTGGGAGCCCAGTACCGGAGACTATGATAATCCATGGATATTATGCATTGGAACTGTTTGAATTGGGAAAGATTTTTAAGCAGGAAGTTACCAATGTCTTACATCTTGGCTTATGAAGCTGTGCAACATGGGATCAACTACTATGTCTCTGTGGTCTGTGGAAGTAGAGTGACACATAATTCTTATCTTATGACAACATTTTCCAATGCTGGGCTAGCACTCAGGATACAATTGTGAAGAGAAAAAAAATCTGTCCATAACTTTAGTAAGCATATTATCTGATCTTGATGTTAATACTTTATTTACTTCATTCATAGTTGATTTATAGAGTATACATAAGATGCCACAGATAATGATTATGAGTTACCACATGAACCAAGAGAGTTTCATACATAAACCTATTTACTTCTTCCTTTTGAAGTGAAGTATTATATAATACATCGTTAAAGTATGGCTAAATTCTCTGTCTAAATTTTTGTCTATTTTTTCCACATACTTTTTGAAAAAATATTGTCACTGAAAAGGGTGTTTAAAGATATTCTAATCTTTATCTTATATCTACCCAAACAGATACATTTTCTTAAACCTTTCATAGAAGTTTTGTTTTGTCTTCTCTCTTTTGAGCTTTTACAATTCTCTGTGATGGTGTTTCCCATAAGCAAAATTCCAAACCAAAAAAACAATATTGACCATATACATGAGAATAAATTTTCAGACAAATTTAACTTACCTTATTTAAAAGAAGACTAAGTTCAATATTATGTGTGCAACTACTTTATTTCAACAGATATGGAAAACAGACCCCCATTGTTTGGAAGAGCATCCAATTCTCTTAACTGCTAATCCTTCTCTGAAGCCCATAAATCTCCAATCTTGAGAATAATTTGGTGCTTTTGCTGTTGTTTCTGCTCTCTTGTTGAATAGGAAAGATCAAGGAATCAAGGAATGCTACCGAGGTGTGAGTATTATATAACATTTTATGTAGGAAAGACTTTAGAGGATGAAAGCAGAGGCATTGTAAATGCAAGTTAAAGCAAAATGGATACTTTCTCTACTTTGCTTTAAATTATTTTTACAAGTCCTTCAAGTAAGGAATCAGAGTTGTTAAAAATCCTAACAAATTATAAGATCTTAGTGCCATAGAAATGTGTCTGTGATGATTATTTGACAGCATAAAAAGATAATTTCTCCAAAATGAAAATGTGAAGAACATCATTGCTATCCTGTAAGTCATCACATCTGAGAACATGCAATTATCTGTGTACTTTCTATGTGCAGGAATGATACTCTTAAAGAATTATTTTCCTTTCAAATTCTTAAGAGCAAAATGAAATAAAGATGTGAAGTTGTAATAGAATATATTTATAGAAACTGCTGCAATAAGTGTTTGGTCCTCATGGTAGAGAGTCCTCAGACAGTTCCAAGCACAATGTATCACTTAAATTATGGAGTCTAAACTGGATATTAGGAGGAGCAGCATGATCGTAGAGGAAAAAACCTTAGGTTGTTAATGAATCCAAAATGCACATATATTTCATTTTCGACAATTCTGGTCAAAATTCACATAACATTTCGTTTTTTGTTTTACATAACAGTAATTACTGTCACAGAGGCAAAGTGGTACCTCATTGTAGTTTTAAATACCTTTTCTCTCTCTCTCTCTGTCTCTCTCTCTGTCTCTCTCTCTCTCTCTCTCTCTCTCTCTCTCTCTCTCTCGTGTGTGTGTGTGTGTGTGTGTGTGTGTGTGTGTGTGTGTGTGTGTGTGTGTGTGTGTATGCACATTTGAGAATGTGCATAGATAGGGTAGGTAATGATATTGGGTATCTTTTGCCATCATTCTCAAGCTTGTTTTTTAAGACATAATCTCTTAATAAAACTAGAATTTGGTGCCTTGGGTAGATCAAGTGGCCAGGAATCCCCAGCGACCTCCTCCTATCTTTGCCCCTGACATGAGTGTGACAGAATTTTAAGTTGGTTTTGGAATCTAATTCAGGAGCTTGTGATTTCCCCATAAGAACACTACTTACTGAGTCAACTTTGTAGACTCTTGCCCTGTGATTTGTGATGATACAAAGTAATAAATTATGGAGGAACAAAATTGAGTAAACCATTTCTACATCATTTAAGTTATGGATAGTATAACTGTTCTCTGTGGTTTTCATTAGAGATGTCATATTTTTCATGATTTTCTATAACCCTCAGAATGAGGAATGTTGTTCAAAGGCTTCCACTTGATCATTTG
The DNA here is from genome assembly GCF_049852395.1 of Peromyscus maniculatus bairdii. Classification (NCBI taxonomy): domain Eukaryota; kingdom Metazoa; phylum Chordata; class Mammalia; order Rodentia; family Cricetidae; genus Peromyscus; species Peromyscus maniculatus. The sequence continues at coordinate 51,408,360 of NC_134863.1, read as the reverse complement.
ACCTTCCAATAAGTGTAGATTTTAATGCATAGGGTTTCAAAATAATCTGTTTTTTAAAGTAACAGATGAATTATATTAATATGTTATATGTTTAGGGACAGGGAAAATGTAAAAAAAAAAAAAAAAAAAAAAAAAAAAAAAAAAACACCCTGCATATGTAACAAGTTATCTGGTGAGACTGTGGACTACTCACTGAACCTTCGGCCTTGCCTTAGAGCTGTGTCTCGTTGACTTTCCAACTCATAGGACAAACAGGGTAGCACATGGCGTTTTTTATGTTCATTTGTCTTTTAATGTTCTGCTGATTTTTCTGGAACGGTATATAAAGCAGAATGGTCTTCACTGTTTACCTGCCATTCCAATGCTGTCTGGGAAGAAATGTCAAGAATGTTCATCTCTCAGTCTATCAACAAAAATAATTTTCTGGTTTAAGTTTCAGAATCTTATACAGTAGCTATATTAGTCCACAAACATTTCTTGAGAATGAAGTCATCCTGCAGATTAGAAAAAAAAATAAAACTTGTATTTAGGTTATTTGGGAAATGAGAGAGAAGCTAAGGGAGATGTAGATCTCTAGTGAGTCAGCTTTCACTGTGAAATATAAACAATTTCAATTGGGTTTATCCTGTAAATTCACATAGTCAACAGAATGCTAGAAGCTTAAGCAATAAATGCTTTTGGTCACATGAGGGCTACTCATGAGGGGCATTTTTCCTAGTGACCTGCCTGTCACAAAGGAGTGCCAATATCTCAACTTATGTTTTAGAATACTTAAAGAGAAATGTAGATATTAACGCTGAAAGCTGAATTGGTATGTACTCAGCAGAAGTAGTGGGAAGGGCCAAATGACAAAGAGAGTTCAAACAGAATTCCCCTGGAGGTGTCTAGATTGTATTTTTTATTTAAACCTGAGAAGAAATACATGCTCACATAATTCTTCTTTACTAGATCACGAGACAGAAAATAGATTGGTTAACACTTTCCCAAATCTATTAGGAAGTGGTGGAAACGTGATGAATATAGTAGTAGGTGCAAAACAAATGTGTGATTTGGAGCTAGTGCTATTTCAATTGGTTTTCACAATGCAAAATAAATGTCTCTAGTAATTATAAATTAAAAATTAATGGTGTGATGTCACAGGGTAAATGTTAAAGTGCATTGTTATTAATGGTAAAGCCAGCTGATCAAAGGCAGCTGGTGAATAATGTATTCATTGAACACAAAAGACAATGCAAATGATTGATTTTCTAATTGTTACTAGAGCTTTCTTTAAAACAATCAGGTTTCTGAAGAGCAAAAAATGTGCATTGTGTTTATCAAAGCAGACAGTTGTTTGGTTTTAGATAAATTGCTACAGCAATATTAGAGTCTTTAAAATATTTTAAAGAAATAGAATGTTTCATTTTCTCAGTTCTCTTTGTGATGGGATATTATTCTTTCAGTTGACAAATCATCTACCAGTTTCTATACATCTTAAAAATAAATAATTCTGCCATAATTTGGGTGGTTTTAATATATGACCTCACTTAATAAATCAGTAGTACAATATGAATAGGTTAGGTATGTTCAAAAGCCAATAGGAATATATTTTTCTTGCTTTGTTGAGACTGATATTAAGAAGGGGTTTGGGTTATTTCTTTGTATATTAGCTTTTAGTACTGCTCATTGATTTGATATTTGTGTATGGTTTAACATGCCAAATTTTAAAAATGATAAATAAATGAGTGATTTTACTAAAAGTGTTGATCATGTATAACTATATTAACTTAGAGTAAGATTTTTGAATATATATCTTAATAGTCTTACTTCATCTCAGCATGACTTTTTTAATTTTAATGACTTCTGCCTACATTTATGAAACATAGTGCTATTCTCAGCATAAAGAACTAGTTTGTGTTTATACCATACCATTTCTTGGCACTACTCAGATTTCTACTAATTAATATGAAACATTTCAAACAAATTTCTAAATCTATGTACAATAGAGATTGTATGATTTTATTGTTAACAGGGTATTTGTTGGAAATGAATGGCTAATAAATTCTTGAAGTCCTGTCTAACCTACCATTGTCCCTTTTCACCTACTTTTCCTTTATTTTTCAACATTAAATTTAATTTTAACTGAATTTGCTTATCATATAATATCAGTTTTCTTTTATTTATTGAGAAGGTTAAATTCTGAAATTTTGAATGTTTTTTTCCTTTGTGTCTTGTTTGAGAAAGAGTAAAAATGTCTTCTGAATGTCAGGCAAGCACTCTACCATAGGGAGAAATATATGTCTATGGGGGTAAACATGGGCATTCAGAAGGTAGCTTAGTATTATGACAAAAGTCGTATATAAACTAAATTAGTAAGTCTTCCACTAAGATATTCTCAGCCTTGGGGTTTTGCCCCATTTATACAACAAAGCATGGACTCCCTTTTGCAGAGCAGACCTCTTATCTGAAAACGGTTCCTTTACCCCTATAACTACTATGGCACTACTGCAGCATAGAGCTCATCTTGTCTGGTAGGTTACTATTTTGATCTGTAGTGTGCATATGTAGAAGAGACTTTTCATTCCCCTTCCACTCAGTTTTCTGAAGATCACCTGTCAGCACTGTGACAGCTAAAGAACAGAGCAGGGAGGATTTGCCCAGTGCAGTCCCAACTTAATTTCTCTATACCTTGCTGTGCAGGTGTATGCTGTCTTAAAAACTATTGTTTCATCAACTAGCTCGAGTGGACAACTAAGAGGAATGCAGAAAAAGGTATTGTTTCAGAGGTCTGTAGGGCCCGGCTATTTGAATTACAAAGTATAAATCTCCATGTGGCTTTTCACTCATGTTTCTTCTAGGTTAAACCTTCACTATCCACTCAACTTATTCAACTCACTGTCTCATCTCTACTTAAATATCCCATCCCTAGTATCCCATGTCTCAATTTTCATATCATGTATGTTTTAGTATATGCTCTCCCTTTGACATCTCCTATACCAATAACACTTTTCTACTTTCATGGATTCTACAAGTACACCAAGTTAAACACAGAATCTGAAGAGATACAATGCTAGGATGTATATCAATATAAGTCATAACTAAAATTCCATAATTTCCCAAGGAGTGATAAATGGAGAATTGCATACCAGAGTTTGTGAGAAGGTTCTAAGGGAGTGACAAGGAAATATTCTATAAATTTAATCCCTTTATAAATGATTATTTATAAAGAGTAAAATGATTGCTTTGGATGGCTTTTTGTGAATAAATTTGAGAATATCAATTTAACCCTTTGAATAATATTATCATCTACATCATAAATTAATCATAAGAAAAATATATTTTCAATGTGGAATTCTATATTGGTATCATCTAAACCAAATAAGGATAATTAACAGGACAAAAAACAAATACATCTGATAATCATTTGCCCTATAGAATGATGGTGTGTAGGATACCTTTGCAATATATACTGTGTGCATCCTTGTAGTGGCATTTGCTCTGCCCATGACCTTGGACTATATGGCCTGAGGGAGGAAGTGCTTCTTGCCTTGTACATGACCTTTAAAAGGAAAGGGAGAGGGGTCAAAAGGCCCCTTTTCCTTGCTTCCTGTTTCCTGGTGCGATAGAACTGCCAGATGGATTCACTTCTGGTCAGATCAGAGAATGACTTCACTTGTCTATTGGTTCTGTATTCGTGAGTGCATTTCCTCAATTTATCCCAATAAATTTCCCTAACAGTCCTTAAGCAGACTCCTGTGGATTTCTCAAATTGCATCCTCACTCTAATGTCAACACAGCTAAACATGACAAATATGATGGATTGTTTGTTTGCTTATTATTTGTTATTTTTTCTTTGATAGTTTTGAACTTTAGTTTCTTCTTCTTAAAATTCCTTAGTGTTGTGATTACAAATGTTGATTGATATACTTAGATATTATAATTGATCTAAGACAGGTAGTCTTTTAAATATTTCAGTGATATAGAAGACTTTACAAAAGAATTTTGTGTTGTAGTTTCAGTGAAAATATCCAGGAATAAAGCAGCTTAGATAAAAAGGAGGTTTATTTTACCTCACAATTCCTGGTGAGTCTACCACTGTCAGGAAGTAAAGGCATGAACTTCATGCAGCTAGTCACATAAAATTTACAGGGAAGAGCAGAAAGAAATAAATGCATACATATTTTCATGCTTGTTTGTGTAGCTGGAGAATTTCTCTCCAGCTCCCGCCAAGTCTCACCAGTCCAGGAGCCCACTTATAAAAAAAACACACAGACTCTTTCATTATTTAAACTGCTTGGCCATTAGCTCAGGCCTATCGTTGTCTAGCTCTTACTCTTATATTTAGCCCATTTCTATTAATCTATACTTTGCCACGTGACTTGTGGCTTACTGGTACCTTATGTCTTCCTTGTCCGAGGGTGGCTCTAGGCAGTTTCCTCCTTCCCTTCCTGTTCCCTCAATTCTCCTCTCTGTTAGTCCCGCCTATACTTCCTGTCTGGCTATTGGTCAATCAGTGTTTTATTTATTAACATATTTGCCATACAGTACATCCCATATCATGTTTGCTCAAATATTCCACTTCAAGACAGTTCAGGACCCCCAGACTGGGGAAAAGAGCTGTCCAGAGTCATCTGGGATGTCTCAAAGCAACTAACTAATTAAGGCAATCTTTCCCAGACAAGCTCACAGACAAAGCCAGTGTAAGTAGTCCCTCATTTATACTCTCTTCCCATTTGATGAGAGTTTGAATTAAGTCTACCATTTTAAGAAAGCATTGCATCTGTGTAATATTCAGTATTAGCAAACCATAAAATATAAAATATAATAACATAAAACAAACAAATATAGAATAACAAAAACATAATATGCATTGTCATGCAATATGGAGCATATACTTACAATGCTAAATTATTTGGAAATGATCACAGTACTCTATGGTTGTAATGGGATGTGTTGTACAGAACTCAGTGTTGAATATAACAAAATAAGCAACAACAATTTTTTCAGTATGAATAAAAATGCAGACAGACCAAATGAAGCAAAGCCTGACAGATAGCTATTGTGAGAGCAAATAAAAGCATGATGTGCCAGTGTTCAACCGAACATTCCTTCAAAATGTGTAGGTATAAAAAATCTTGAACTCAAAGGTAATTAAACCAATAAAACTAAAAGATAATTTCAACTATTGAACTCATACTCCTATTATATTAAATCATGCTCCCTCAAGCCCACAGCATTTACTATAAGTCTACAATTTATGTATTTAGTTATTTAAAATATATATCTATTTCGATTTCTCTGCTTCTCTCTCTTCACAAACACATAGATAGTACTTGAAATAGACAGCACTGTAATCTTATTTTATTCACTGTCTTGGTGATATTGATTTATCCTGATTAAAGGAAAAAGGCTGAATGAACACTCATATAATAAATGCCCCTAACTAGTAAGAAAATGGGTACTGTCAGAAAGCTAGGCAATACATCTGAGGCATCACTTGTGTGTAAACTAATAGGCATTGAGTACACCTAATGGAAATAATCAACATCTTCTCTGAGAATGAGGTTCTCTGTGGCACATTTGAATTGAGGTCAATGAGCGATAGAGCAGCATTTGTGTTCCTTGAAAATGTGCAATTCTGTCACTCAGGTACTCCATTAAAAATAATGAGCATGCAGAAGCTCCATCTCTAACTCTATCCTTCTGGACATTGTCCATCCATATTCTGCTAAGTGCTACTAGCTGTGAGTAATTCATTTCAATTCCCAAATGCCAACAGAAACTTTCAACCTGCGATATGACTTTAGTTGAAATGGAAAGGCTTCATTATACTTCTGGAAGAGTTATTCCTTATTATGATTATTTTAAAGATAACAATTTATCAAGAATTTTAGTGCACAACACTTTTTTTTAACCTATAGCCAATTTCACCATTTACATTCATATAATTGCACCATTACGACAAAATGTTCCATTTTGGAACCAAATGATATATTCCACAGTAATCTTACATTCTAAAACAAGTAATATTAAAATATTTCACTGAAATTGAAGAATACTCCTGTTGGGTAACACTATTCCTGGGGAGACTTGAGGAAGTATCTTCTCATGCCACCTAGGAAACCGACTATAGGCTAAAATAAGGCTATCAGTAAACTTCAATTTATGAACCAATGAGCTGTTCTTAAAATTATTTCAAATTCATTTACCTTGATTAAATTCTAAGTTGCTACTACATGGTCTGATATTCAAAGAAAACTTTGTTCCAATATAACATTTCCAGTTGACTATTTCAATCAAGTAGCAATAACAGTCAATACTTAAGGAAGCCAAACATGGAACATTTACACAAAGCCAAGACCACATTCTTCTGGAGTAGAGATTCACAGTTCATTTAAAATTGGTCTATATTTCTGGATGGTATAGGGATAGATTTCCCTTGTGAGGCTTTGTCCTTTATAGCCTCCCTGGTGTGAAGAGAACTAGAAAAAACATTTAAATCTCTGAATTCTCACAAAGCATCATTAATAATTTGTGGCTCAGAAACCAGATCATATCCCCAAAGTGTGTCCATCTTTATGTAATTCATAGGCATCTATGTCTGGGAGTCACCCAAGGTGCATCAGATTCCTCATTTGCCTCATGTAACCCATGAGAATAACAGTGAGTGGACTGAACAGCACAGGTGGGCCAGGGGGCCGAGGCTGGAGGCAAGAAACCTCTAGCAGCCTAGCCTGAAGTGTAGCGACTGTGGGGGAGTGGTGAGCATCATTACTGCAGGCTGAGGCTGAAGAGACCAATTTTCAATAAAAGAGAGTATTATTGGTGGAATTTACAGGAATATTAGTGAGGGGTTATTTGCAAGTTCAGAAATGACTCAAAAAGAGTTTCATCAGTGAAGGCTACCCTAGCGTGGCTCACCAAAGCTTTAAAACTAGAGTGCACTACACAACTTTAAAGTAACTGGACAGAGTATTTTTTTAGGCATCTAAGTTTACCTCTACCTCTTCCAGGCAGCTCCACTTGTTTGATATTCTGTCAAGCCAATTGGCTGATCTGAGTGAGTCTCCACAGTCCTCACTGATTATGTACTTGAGGATGGAATATTTAATCTCCCCTTAGAGCATCTTTGATACCCTATATCTCAGGGAACTTTGCTTTAAGGTGGAAAATTTTAATATTGGAGGAAATCTGAGCAAGAAACTATAAGTGGTATTCTGTCTATTCCTGATTATATGAAATTTAACTTTATTGTGCAATAAACATTCTTACTGAGTGATATGTATCAACAAATACAAGGAAATACCAAGAGAAAAGCACATTAAACTTCAAGAGAAGGCTTGTAGATAAGAAGGAAAATGTTTGCAGGCTTAAAATATCTTCAACCTTATTGAAAAGCTTTCTATACTTTCTGTAGGAAGTATTCTTTCAGATTATTTCATAGAGATTATGTATAAGATGAAATGGTAGCACACATGCATAGTTAAATCAATATTCAATATCACTGATATTGATACTTTGACCTGAAAGTTTTTTTATTATTATAAGTAGTGCCTAATCTTTGAAATCTGTGTACTAAAAGTATCATTCTCACAATATTTAACAGGTCTTAACATTAACATTTTCAAGTTGAAGAAACCAAAGTTCAAGACAAAAGAATAGCTGTCATTGTTTATGACATTTAAGAACTTCTGACATAAATAAATACCAATAAAAGGTTTAATAGTTTTGATTCAAAGTTCTTCATTTTAAAACATATGTCTGAGGAATGTTTGGATATTGTAGCAGATATGATAAAATGTCTCAAATATGCCTGTCTGATTCTTCAAGTTTCAAATAATTTGATTACACATAAACATCCTTTTCTAGAAGTTACTGTATTCATAACATATAATTAAGTTGGGTATAATTACAGGTTTCAATTATCATCATACAAGTATTTCCCAAGATACTGATTCAAACATGTTTTTCATTCACATACCTCTCTTTATCTCAACTGTTAATTATCTTTGTTGGAGGACAAGCAAATTAGTCAATCCACCTTGAAGTTTCACTAGAGAGTGCTCTGTGTTCCTGACCTTCAGTTACTAAGGTTTATGTGATCAGTGATTGCAAAACATCAACCATCCACACTACTCTTTATTCTAGAGACAAACAAATCTTTCTTTTTATAGTCTCATGATACTTGCTCAAGCTAACAGGACCTTCAGCTGTCAAAATAAAAGTCATTCTTGGCTCTGTTTATAGTTCAAAATTGAGATGCTTCAATATGTATCTTGTTGAGTTCTAAGGTTTTTCTCTCTTTTGTGTTTCTTTTCTCTGCCCTGGCTCTTTTTTCTTTAAGTTGTCCGTCACACAATATTTGTGTAATGAATCATGAAAAAATATATAAATGCCTCTATGTGTATTCTGAAAGTATACTACCAATCAGTGGCACATAAAATGGAGGTTAGTTCTTTATATATCTTTTTCTTATTTATGTTTAGTGTTTCTGTCTATGTATCCCATGAAATATGAAATAAAAGCTGAAGAAAAATGGGAAATTCTGATTATTCTACCAAACAAGATACTCTACTTTTTATAAGTGTTCAAATGAATGTTTTTAGGCTCAAAATGTTTATTGTGTGGCTTTGTATTCATGCTAGAATAATATTTTACAATTGCTGATTATTATTGTTAATCTATTCATTGAATATATGATCTACCTTTATGTAACTCTGAATAACTATAAATAATCATTTATAAACTGTGATGTCTATATGGAATAGTGGAATCTAAATGAAGACAATATTCATATTCTCTTTTAGACCAATGCAGTAGCACATTCTTGCTTAATTCAAATTCCTAAGCCATGTTTGCTGGGATATATCTCCCATGAAGCAAGAAGTTATAGGTAAATAAGGCATGACAGAGAAGAGACCAAAAATTCTTCTACTAGTAGATGGAGCCAGTATACAAGCAAAGCAGAATATTAAGGCTAACTTTTGGGGACATGCATTATGATGCCTGACCTCTAACCTACCCAGAAGAGGGAGAAAATCTGGTTATTCATTCTTTGAAGACAAGCATACACTGGAATATTTAATTCTACATAGTTATTAGATGTACATCTATAATGTCTGAGTTGGTAATAAAAGAGTTGAGTACTATCATATTGTTGTGAGTCAACATAAGACCTGCCAATTTAAAACTGAAAAAATGCATTAGTTTTCCATATTGTCTCTTCCTATACTCTCTCCTTCTTCCCCTCCTCCCTCTTTGATACTGCCTGTTCCCATCCCCTTCCACTCCGAGTCCACCCACAAAATCTATTCTATTTTCCATTCCTAGGGAAATCCATGCATCCTCCATAGACCATTCTTCTTTGTCTTACTTCTCTGATCTGTAGATTGTAGCATGATTATCCATCACTTAACAGCTAATATCCATTTATAAGTGAACACATACCATGTTTGTCTTTTTGGTCTGGGTTGCCTCTTTCAGGGTGATTTTGATTTTTTTTATCTAATTCCACCCACTTACCAGCAAATTTTATGATTCTATTCTTTTCTAACAGCTGAGTAATACTCTGTTGTGTTAATGTACTATATTTTCTTTATCTTTTCTTCAGTTGAAGGACATCTAGGGTTTTTTTCCCCATTTAATGGCTATTATGAATAAAGTTCCTATGAACATAATTGACCAAGTGTCTTTGAAATATGATGGGGCATCTTTTGGCTATATGTCCTAGAGTGGTATAGCTGGATGTTGAGGTAGATTGATTCCCAATTTTCTGAGGAACTCCCATATTGCTTTCCACAGTGGTAGTACTGTATGTGTTTGCACTCCTAGTAACAATGGAGGATTGTTCTCCTTGCTCCATGTTCTCACCAGCATAAACTGACCTTTGTGATGTTGATCTTACCCATTCTAACCAGTGTAAGATGGAATCTCAAAGAAGTTTTGATTTTCATTTACCTGATGTCTAGGCATGTTGAACATTTCATGAAGTGTTTATCAGCCATTTCAGATTCCTTTAATAAGAACTCTCTGTTTAGGTCTGATCCCTATTTTTTCAATTAGATTATTTGGTTTGTTGATGACTCTTTTCTTGAGTTCTTTATATATTTTGAATATGAGCCCCCTATTGGACGTAGAATTGTGCAGTGGAAACTTCTTAGAAGCTATGAGGTTGACCCTAGCAAGGATTCCTAGTAATGGAGGATATGAAGCCTGAACCAGAAAGCTATGCAGCCTGAGCCAGCCATCTTCTGTAATCAGGCTAGGTTACCAGTGGTGGGATTGTGACACCAACGTAAGCCTAAGAATTTATGACTCACAACCTTCCCTGAATATGGTAGTAGCCAACCAATAATGGGTCTAACCTGAAGCCTACACCATGAGATGCAGCCCATATCCAACTTTGCCTAGTCAGGATCCAGAAGCTGGATGTCTCAGAGTCCTGGGGTAGAACCAAACTGACAAAAAAGTCAATGAAATGATTCCTAATGATATTTTGCAGTGCTCATAGGATCAGTGGGAGCCTAGCCCACTTGTAGCCCCTGATCAGAGCAGATGCAGAGACCCAAGCCAAACATTAGACAGAGCTAGGCTGACTCCAGGTGGGGGGGAGGGAGGGAGAAAGGATTATAAGCACTAAAGGGGTGGAAGATACCACAGGAACATTACCCGCAGAATAAACTAAGCAGGGCTCATATGGGCTATAGAGACTGAAACAACAATAAGGGAGCATGCATGGGTCTGTACCAGGCCCTCTGCACACATGCTGTGGTTCTTTTTTCTTTTTTTTTTCTTTCTATTAACTACATGAGTACTTTACTGTATTTCCTTTGCTTTTGCCTGTTGGTTTTTAAGTAATTGAATTTATTCATTGTAGCACAAATTGTTAGAAGGTCTTATTAATAAAAACAAACCTGGATCCAGGTATTGGGGTGAACACTGAAAGATCAGAGGAGCAGAACAAGCCACAGCTACCTCACCTTACCAGGTCCTCAGCTGATTCTGTTTTTTCAGACTGGATGCATCTGTGTCCTCATCCGAATGGTTCCCAGCTGAACTGCTGCTCAAAAGCCTAAAAGCTTAGCAGCTCTAGTTCCTGGTCCTCATGCCTTAAAAACCTTTCTGCTTCCTGCCATCACTTCCTGGGATTAAAGGTGTGTTTGACCATGCCTGGCTGTTTCCAGTGTGGCCTTGAACTTACAGAGATCCAGATAGATCTCTGCCTCTGGAATGCTAGGATTAAAGGCATGTGCTATCACTGCCTAACCTCTATGTTTAATATTGTGGCTTTTCTATTCTCTGACCCCAGATAAGTTTATGAGGGTGCACAATATTTTGGGGAACACAATAACACCACATTTATTCATTTACTTTATATCTCTATTGCAGGGAGGTAGGAGAATGCTAAGAGGAGGGGAGGGAGGGTAAGTTTCAGTTGGATTGTATTATATGAGAGAAGAAGAATAAATAAAAGAATAAATAAACTGAAGAAATGAAAATTTTGTCATATTTTCCATTAGTTAGTAAGTCTAATCATTCACAGCAGAAGAGCCAACTTGTTTGATATTCAATAACAACAAACAATCATTGTAACAAATTATGTGGATTAATAGAGCTTAACAAACATTTAAATATATACAACTTTCCTCTGTCCTGCTCACTTTCACATATAATGTTATTCTAAGGCAACTTCTAATGGACTACAATGAACTTCATATTAATTATTAAACTTAATTTACTGCTAATCTTTTAAATTTAAATAAATGGATTTACTTCTGAAGTTTACCCTTGATAATGGATTGAGATAATCAATGAAGCTAACCACCTCTTTGGTTACTCTAATTTTGCTTTAAAAACCATTATTTTACATGATACCATGAAATAAGTTTCAATGAAAAATTTAACTTAATCTTCTTTCATAGGTATATATGACAGGGAAGCTGCACCTACAATATCTCAAAAATATAAGTGGGAGAATTATCCTTTCCTAGGAACAAATCCCTTGATAGGTTATCCAATCCTAAGTGGTCAAGCCATAAAAGTAATTATCAAAAAAAGATTGTACATGCTGTAAATTTAATTGCAATACAGATAATGTTTATCAAGTATAATAATGCATCACTAGGGTGGAAAATTTATCTAAGACTAATGTGCCTTAGCCAATGCTTTAGAATAGTAATTTTCACTTTGGATTTTTGACATCACCACAGAAGACGTTTGTAAGAGACTAGATGGCATTGCAGTTGTTATATCTGAAAGGTGGTTGCTACTTGTATCATACAGGTAGACACCAAGAATATTTCGCTAAATATTCCAACATACTTAGGACAGCCCCTACCCACATACTCAAAAAGTATTTGATGAGCCCTAATGGTAATAGTGGTGAGGTGGAAAATAACCATAGGGGATCATTTTAATCTATTTACTCTTTGTAATCTACTTGTTTCGTAAATGTCTGTGTCTGATCTTCTATGTAGACTTTTTTGAGTGACAAAAGAAATTGAAGATTCTCTATAACGACCATCTATTCAACAATAATAAACCAATGTAAATAAAGTAGCAAGAATAACATTACTAATAAAATGAATTATTACATAGATGCAGTTTTCAGGAACATTTAAAACAGATTGAGAAACTTAACAGCACTTTGATGTGTGTTCTCCCTTAGGAAGAATGGTAGAAGTAATTAGCTCCAAGGTTAGTATCATGGCTTCACAGTTTTAGCATCACTGTAGATCACTGTGGCTTCATATGTGGGAGATTACTAAAACACATAGAGAAACACTTATGGAAGTGTTAAAGCAACAATAATAAACAATAATGCACGGCTAGAGATGGTCCTGGTACCTGTAACAACCATTATCTTTTATGAAGAAAAGTATTAATTCTGCTAATACGGCAATGGACAGAAGTTTTAGACACAAGTGGGCTGTCAAACAATCTCTTAGCTTTTACATGTAAATAGTGAGGTGCCAATGAAGAAAGTCAATTAGTTTTCTGTGAGCTGTCTCTAAGAAATTTCTGCTACAAATACATGCAGTTGAAACACAGATTAGAGAGAAGCCGAGTATGTTGATTACAACTAAAAGAAGAAACTAGATTTGGATCATATTCAAGTTATTTTCCAAAGTGGAGAAAATAATTAGTTTAATTATTGCAGACTTGAAGCTTGGCATATTTATAATATAAAACAAATAGGAATGTGAGAAATTAAATATATATTTAAACGCCACATAGCTAATTTAAAATTATATTTTCAATGTATTTTATAAGTAATGCTTTCATTTTTTCAATTATAATTGATACAAACAAAATATATAATAAAATATGTTTGGTGTATGACCTAGCTTACTTTCTTGATTTAAATCTAATAAACACACAGATGATAATGAGAATTCTTTTTTGAGTAGTGAACCTGTAGACCATATCCACCTTACTCCTGAATTTTGTTCCTGTATTTTTATATTGGGAAAAAAAATATCATGCCAGCATCCTAGCAGCTTAAGTGATTGCTCAGTGGGAAAGTAGCTGTAAGAACTGGAAAGAAACAGCAGAAAGACAATGGTAAGGTCACAGGCATTATTGGGAGTGTTACATTCACAGGCAGTCCGGGCTGTAATATCAAAGTTCCCTAAGGCACATCACTGACGCCTCCTTTGCAGCTAGCATGACCCTTGTTGCTAGGGAACTACCCAGTCAAAACCATTTCCTGAAGGAATGGCCTGGTACTAGTACTGAATCATGACCTGAGACAAGGAGAAATATTACTTAATACTTCCCACAGGCTGCTAGTCCATGTCCTGCTTTCAGTTCAGTGAAAATAAAGACAGAGATAGGGAAAGGGATAGAAAAAAAATGTTTCACAACAGCAGAAGTTAACTTTCGGGGACTGTAATTAGGGATTTCCCATGCCATGATGTTTAAAACATTTTACATTTTCAGTACTGTCAATCTGTAAGTCATATAAAAACAAAAAGTCACTTTTGACAAAATACTCATGGCAAGAATGTAAAATAAAGATTTATTTGCAATTAGTTCTTATATATAATATATATATTTTAAAAACTTTAATGTGTAGAGAAATGTGTACATCTGCATTACATATTGTGAACATTTAAAAATACTTACATTTTCATTTTAAAAATCTATTCCTATAATCCTGGCATCGAAGAGGAAGAGGCATGAGGCACAAGAGTGGCTAGCTAGATTACAGGATAATTAATCTCTAAAACACAAAACAATAAACATACAATTTAAATTATTTTGATTTTTAAAATCTTACTAAATGGTTATATATGATGGCTTATATTCCAGTATATAATTCCTTATGCTGTTCCCCATTTTTAGCAAAAAAAAAAATGTACATAAGCTCAAAGGAATAGTAACTGGTTGTGTTAAAGTAGTTCTGCTAATAAAATAAAAATGTTGACAATGTGAAACTCGTAAGTTATGGTACATCTCATAAATGTTGATTTTTCAAATGTGATTATAACTAATAGAATTTTCAATGCCATTTCCAAGGTGGTCCCTAAATAGTTGTCTATTCCAAGACACTCTAATATAACATGATCTTTCTACAGTGTGTCAGAATTTACTTTTTATCAAGACTCTGACGTTTTAGGCAATACCACAGCAGATGATATTTGGTTAGAGAGACAACACAGGAATTAAAGCTTCCAAAGTATGATGGCCTCAATCACTAAAGACATAGAAATGCAGTTGACAAAACATAAACACAGGAATGTTTCATCACTAATCTTGTTAGTTTTATTTTTAAGTGTATTTATTTGTGTTTACATTGCTAGGAACTTATCCGTGGAGTTCAAGCATAATAAAGGGCAGTTATGCCAAAATTTCAAAGCCTTTAGTTCTTCAGTACTCACCAATAATTTATACTGATCTATGATAATGATAACTGTAAGGAGTCTACCAAATAGATAATATTAGAGTTTAAAGGAACTGGACATTTTAAGAAAGTCAAGAGAGTCCAGAAGAGGTGGCAGGATTAAAGTAATCTGAAAAGGAAGGGATTAGTTGCACATATCTAATTTTTTTGAAAAAAAGTAATATTAGGCTATAAGGGCTTAAAGGGTGATATAGGTAACAGAACATGGGGGAGGTGAAAAAAGTATACTATTTTAGAAGCTATCTAAAAACAGTATGTTTTATAAAAATAAGGGGCTTTTGAATGAGATTTTCTGAATGTGTGGTCCTGACTGATCCTGGAAATCAAAGGTTTCCTACTCAAAATCACAACCCCAAGTGAATAATGGCTTATTAGGGAGAGAGGCTTCAGAGGTCTTCCATCCCGAATTACATGCTATTGCCATTGCTCTTAAATGTTCAACATCAGAATATTCTTTATTGCTGAAGATTTCATACTGGATAACAGAGGAAAAACAAGCTAAAACTGAGCTGGAAGCATCCTCTCTGATGGCTAGAGTTCATAGTGCCAGAATGGGCTATGGAAGTCATCTAGGGTGAATCACTGATCACCCTCAACCACAAATCCTGGAAGCTACAATAATGAACAAACTAGAAAGATATACTCAATGGTACATTGGTGGCATGAACCAACCACTTCTAAATTAGATTTTAATTATTTACAAAGAAGGGCACACATCCCTGTTCTGCAGATGTCCTTAAAAGTCCATAGCTAATAAAGTCATAGGCCCTATGGAAAGCCTGTATCAAACAAGCATTTAGTTAAACTATCTACTAAACACTTCTGTTTATGCCCATAGACCAGTGTTGCTCTGAGTCATAGAGAAACTCCTTGGCAGTTTAGAATGGTCAAATATCAGACTTACAACTGGCCAAATTATTGAGAATAAATAACTACTACACGCTCATCCCAAGATGAGACAATTATGTTACCTCCTTACAAGCCTGAGGAATATTGTAGACAACTACTATTTGCAATTGATATCATCTAGGATAGGGAGAGTACATTTTCTTTAAGAGTTTTTGTCACTAGTAGATTTACTGTACTCCAGGAGAAAGCCACATATTTATAATAACATGGACAGGTCAAATTAGACTTGACAGGTGAAAAAACAAAAGAACACAAAGGTGAGTGAGTAGGGAATGTAAATCGTGCCTTGAAGAATATAACAACAACAAACAGACTCTAATTCGAAAACACTACACACTTTAGACACAAGATTTGGAAGGATAGAGCTAGGATTAATCCTAAAGCCCATCCTTCCTGAGGGCTAGATGGCATAATCTGCAAAGGTGTTATGCAAACTGCTAAGGGAGAAAGGGAATCAAAAGTCTACCCAGTTGTAGAGCTAATGAACCACAATGACCAGTCCATCAAGATATTCAAGAGTCTAGTACTGTCACTCATACCTTGAGGGAAACCATCAGCAATCTAATTGAAATTAGGGCCCTTTCAAAAGGAAGGTGTTAAGTCTAGTACTGTAAACTTACTCAGATACCTATGGCTGGCAAGGACATGCATTTTAGGAAAGAACATTCTAGTAGTATCAGCTACTAGTATGTAGTATCAGTAGTATACTACTACTAGTATACTAGTAGTAGTATCAGTATCTAGTAGTATCAGCTCTCTTAATACATATCTTCATCCCCAAAGCTAAGTGTAGCTCATACTACCCATCCAAAAGGTTTCTTTATGCTACAGATAGAGATTAGCACAATCCAAAACTAGTAACAGTGCAGAGAACAACTGAACCTGACGTGCTCCACACCAGTTTGATACATACAGAACACAACTCCTGAGCCTAAGGCTCATCGAGCATCATGGAAGAGAGGTGAAAAGATGATCAGAGCCAGAGACTGTAGCATACCTGTAACAGACCTTCCACACTATGCTGCTGTGGGAACTCTATTCTCACAGAACTTTACTCCCTTAGGAGGAGTGCCTTTCATTCTCAAGAAATACTGTGGAGAAGTTTTCTATGGCCTCATTAGCAATGCAGTATACCATGTTCAAGCACTTTATGATAGAAGCCCCCATTCAGCAGTGAGATTCTCTGTCTCTTGAGCACATCCAGTGGTAGCTATAAGAAATACTCTGTGTTTTTCTTGTTTCCCTTTCTCTGCTGTGTACTGTGAGCAGAGAAATATACTCCAAATATGAGTCCCACAGAATACTAAAAACTCAGCATAGGTTTCATTTCTCTGGTTCTGTTGAATCTGCATTTTGTCTTCAGTTCTTTGGCACCAGTAAGTGACAGATGTTCATCAGAGGCCCAGGGCATTTTCAGTGAGAAAGATATCTTCTAGACATGACAGAGAAGTCATGTTCATGAAATCGTAACAGAATTATTGCCTAAATAACACCTATACAATGATAGCCCAAGTCAATAAGCAACATGAATGGAAGAAATCTCACAAGGCCTATGTCTAAATGAAGAGCTACAGGCAATAAATGGCTGCTTGGAGAGGGACACTTGGTCTTCTCTAGGGGTGAATTCCCTGTTAGTTTATTTGATCCCAACTGGTCAACCCTGAATTCAAAAAAAGTAAATGGACTCAGAAGAATTTTTTTGTGTGTATGTCTGTGAAAAATAATTTTTAAAACAGGCTAATAATTTAAGAGGGGGTGAGGAGATGGTAGGAGAGAAAGGAGTTTTGAAAACTGACAAATACATATCACCCACACTCTAGCACAGGCACCATGCTCAGGAATAGTTGTCATCTCTATTCAGATTCTATCCATTTTCTACTTTCTTTTGTTTTGTCTTAAAGAGAACTAATGTGAAGTTGGGTTTGTAGGTTGGGGGCAGGATCTGGGAGGTCTTGGTAGAGGTTAAATAATATGATCAGAATATGTTATAGCATGTTGAAAATAAATGAACAAATTAGGAATATTTGAAGGTATGTATCAAATATTCCCAGCGATTTGGTGATATGTGAAGCCCATCTTTCTAGTTCATGGTTCCCTCATTTCTCTGCTTCTTCATCTGCCCTTCTTACTTTCATTTTCTTAGGAAATATCTCTTTCTCTTCTTTGAATTTTGCATCATTTACAAAAGGTAAACGTGATAGACAACTCAGATTATATATATATATATATATATATATATATATATATATATATGTGTGTGTGTGTGTGTGAATTATATACATACATATATATGAATTAATGAAAATACTAGTTTTGTGTGCTTTTTTTTATTCTTATAGCATATATTACATGCTGAATGAAGTTTCTCCTTTCTCCTGTCCTCCCAGTCCCTCTCCTACACCTCTCCTCTCCTCTAGATCCATTCATCCTCACTTTCCCTCCAGAAAAGGCAGACCTCCCAGGGATATCAACCAAGAATGGCCTATCAAGTTGCAATAAGACTAGACACATTTACTCATATTAAGGCTTGGCAAGGCAACCCAGTAGGAGCAAAAGCATCCCTAAAACAAGCAAAATAACTCCCCCAAGAATAAGCTATAAAACCATAACATATATGCAAAAGACCTACCTCAGACCCATATCTGCTCTCTGATTGTCAGTTCAGTCTCTGTGAGCCCCTATGAGACCTGGTTTGTTGATTCAGTGGGTCCTTTTCTTATGGTACCATTGACCCCTCTGGCTTCTACAACCCTTCCTCCCAGTCTTCAGAAGATTCCCCAGATCCACCTAATTTTAGGTTTGGGAATCTCTATATCTGTTTCCATCAATTGCTGGATGAAGTGTCACTGATAACAATTGGGCTAGGCACCAATCTATGAGTAGAGCAAAATATCCTTAGGAATAATTTCAATTATTTTTGTCTAGTCTTGTTTGGTTCTATCCTAGGTCTCTGAGATGTCCAGCCTCTGGTTCCAGGTCCTCCAGGCAATGTCAGGTATGAGCTCTTCTCCTAATATGGGTCTCAAGTTGAAGTAATCATTGGTTGGCCACTCCAACAAGTTCTAAAATATATTGGAATTGCTCATATTTTACATAAAATGATTTCAAGTGTGTTTTTTATATAATGTCTTCACTTTGAAGCCACAGTCACCATTGTATTTCTTCAGAGTTTGTTCTTATTGCATGAGTTTGTTTAGATTTACTTCTGGTGAATGAGAAATCTTATTCTGAATAATGGTTTGTTAACATGATGTTTCACTCTAGTTGCCTTGGTTAGCAATGCTATTTCCTCTCTTCATTACATTTTAGTCACCCTGCTGAGTATATTTGGGTATCATATTACATTAAGCTTTAACTTGTTTTTCTATATTAATGTTTGTATGGCCATTTTGAAACATTTCATGTATTTGCTCAGTATTTAGGTAATGTTTTGTCTAGTATGACTTTTTTTTCTATAGCATTGGCAATGACCTGAAGGAAGTTTTCTTGTATGTATTTATGGATGGATGCATGCATGTATATATGTATAGCATGATCATATGTATATTTAAATACATTTTAGTAGCTCTTGGAGCTATTTATATTCTGATTGCAGTCTTTTGATCCCACATCTAAATTTTGCTCAATAGTATATCTTCAATTTAAACTCTGCAATAAAAATATAGATTTTTTTCTCTCTTGTGAGAATGTGGTTTAATCAGCACCATTTGTTGAACATCTCATTTTCTTACCACTGCACAATAACGCTATTTCCCACACAACCCAGGAGACACCATATGTAGGAGTTTGTCTCTACACTCAGTGTCATGCTTTGTGTTGTGGATCATGTAACATCTATTGCTTCTGCTTCCTAATTTACAAATAGCAAAAAGATATGATGGTCATAGTATTTATCACTCAAGGATTTTATGATAGGCTAATAAAAAATTAAATAGGTGCAACAATTAGTGTCCCTGGATAATTATTCAAATTTTCACATTCTCAGTGATTTCATCATAATCTCTCCTTTGAGCTCTGAAAAAAACAGCCTGATTTCAGATGCATTATTTGCCCTCTATTCCTAAGAGGTAAGCTGGTTTTAGACACGTTATCTTCTTTCTCCTATTTGAAACCATGGATTTGTGTCTTCATTTCAAAAATAACACTCACTATAAAATATTTTCATAAAAAATGTATGCTAAAATTAAACCTCATTTCCATCTTTTCATCACTTTAAACTTCAGGCTTATTCTGTAAAACATCTACTGTGTAAACACTTTTATATTACATTTTCATCTATGAATATTTTTGGTTTTGATGTTTTCTGGGTTCGGATTTTACATGAACACACACATTATTTGGTATCTAGGAAGAAAAACTTACATTCATGCCCTCAAACTCAGTTTATAGACTACTGATATTGCTCTTGGTTATACACCCATCACCTTGGGTGGGCAATTATTCTCTATTGCTGAAGACACAATGTATTTGGGACACAGGGCTCAGAAACTCCTGGTGAGAAAGCCTCCTCCCTGAGGACAAGCTTTCATGATACCACATAAGTCTACATTAAGGAAGAATCCCACAGTCCTATCCAGCTGGGATGGCCATAAATCATAACAATTACCAGCATAGCACAATAACTCTAAAGGTACATTAGTGATATACATACTTTGGCTGTTACTAAAAACTTTCTAATTGGACTAAAGACCTACTCAAAAGGGATACATCATGCCCAGTACTGGGAACCTAGCCACCTATTCAGGAATACTGAAGTCATGATCTTGGAGGAGAACCTACAATGACCACCTTACTAAACTATTCTAAACTATTATTAGTTTAAATTAAATGAAATTAGTTTAATTAAAGTATTATAATAATACTAAACTATTATTAAAACTACCCTAGTCCCAAACTATTCTAAATATTTGCCCTATACCCATAGATAGTCCTCACCCCTCTTTATGGAAAATTCTTTTTGCAACAAATGAATACCATTACAGAATCCCACAAATTCAGAGGTGTGAAATACAATCCCAACTGCTACATCTACTACACAACTTTTGAAAAAGTGCCTGAGAGATCACCATGAAAGGCGAGGCAGAAAGTTTGTGATAGGATGGAATATGGAGTTGAATGAGTTGTGTCTCCTAGAAACGTCAGAAACTACACCTGTGAAATCTCACCAACACACCTGCCAAAACATGACCTGACCAAGGATGACAATTAGACATGCTGACATGGATAGGAGAAATCTTCTGAGGCATCAGTCACAGAGATAGAACTACAGCAATAAAAGAGCATAAGGAGCAATAGAAATAATTTTCCCTAGGGAAACCACACAAATTATTCATCCATTGCCAAATTGTCACCTCTTAAAAATAAAAAAAAAAACAAGTAACATTACACAGACTAAGAAGGTTTTATTCATGTATTTTGGAACACACAAGCACATACAGTACACGTATATATGTATGTATGTACTTATGTATGTATGTACATATGTAACAGCAATTAAAGAAAAGGAAGTCATGAATTTGAAAGAGCAGGGGTGAGACAAATGGGGTGATTTTGAGGGAGAAAAGAAGAAATGGATAGAGAAGATAGTAAAACTATAGTGTCAAAACCATTATTTTAATTTTTTTCTTAAAATCATCCTACAATTAAACCTATTTCCATCATTTCATCACTTTCTATTTCATTCTTATCCCACTCAACATCTAATCTATAACTATTTTACTGCATTTCATTAATATATACCTTTTCTAAATAGAAAACAGTTATATTCAATCCAGAAAAACTCACTTTTTGTGCCCACAAAAAAGAGAAGGAAATTATAACTTTCTGATTTTTATGGTAGCATTACATTTTAAATATTACAATGCAATAAGTGCTTTTACTCTCTCAGAAAAATATCATCATCTAAATAAATAAATTATTTTTTACAATTGAAATTTTATAGGAAATCTTAAAATGTTCCTATTTTTTCTATTCTAAAATCTAGCATCATCTGTAGATAAAAAATTATGTCTACAAATAGTGTACATGAACTTAAGCTTATTCTCTTATATAATATGTTCATCCAATCATCCGGAAACACCAAGCATAGAATTAGATCATATAATGTCTATATATTTAATTATATACATATTAACAGCATCATAACTTTGGAAGGTAATGTGCTTCATTTTTAGTGTTTAACTTACATTATATCTATGAACTTTGGTATCATGTATCCCATAGCAAAACAAGAGAAATTGTTCTCATCTCGGATCACAGAGAACACACCACAAGCTAGCACAATTCTCCACTTTACAGAATGTAAACTTGAAGTCATTCTTTTTTTTTTTTTTTTTGGTAATGGGGTTTCCATCTGATGGGGATAATTTATAGCATCTCATCTTTGAATTGGTAAGATTAGGAACCAAAGCATCTTGATTCTGTACTAATAGACATGGTGATAAAAGACAATCCACTTGATGTTAAGCCTGCATTTACATGCACAAGCATGTCTGGTAACAATAATGCAGTCTATGTAAAATAAAATAATATTTTTCTACCATGTGGCTGAGGTATTATCACTCAAAGGTGTTAAGAATGCGTCAACAGCTACCTAAGTACATTCAGGGGTCAGTCACTGGACAAGGAGTCTCATAAGGTTTTAGTTAATCATGTCTGTGTGCCAGATTAAAAACTATATAACAGATGTTCAGCTGATTTTGAGGTAAAGAACTGCTTTCATTTTTCTAAAACAAAGGTTCACAAAATATGTGAATATATTATGATGTGAACTAAAAGTAAGTGTAAATCACTAAGGGAAAAGTAAAATGCATGATTTTAGTAACACAATGCAGAGAGACAACAAGCCATTTTTAGAGATAAGTAGTAAATAAAGAAAAAAAAACCTTTAGACTAAATTTTATTTCATGATTATTTTGAAAGAAATTTAATATTAAGGTTTTCTAGTTTTTGATCACATTGTAATCTTAGGAATTACCAGAACAAGGAACATTTTTCTTCCCTAACATTTGTTGAACTACTGAAAATGAGTCCAAAAATCATTCAAATTGCTTTTGTATTAGTTCAAAATTATTTGCTTTTTATAATTCCCTATGATTTTTCTCAAAAGCAAATCACCTATAGCTTATCACTGATATGCCAATACTCCTCAAACTATTCCCAAAAAACTAGAAACAATATGTAGAGGGATTCTTAAGAGGTCTTATTAATAAAATAAACTTGAGACCAGTTATTGGAGTGAACACTAGAAGATCAGAGAGACAGAACAAGCCACAGATAACCTCACCTGGCCAACTTCTCAGCTGGTCTTGTTTCCTCAGACTGGATGCTTCTGTGTCCTCATCCCAATGGATCTCAGCAGAACTGTGCTGCTAGAAGCCTGAAAGCCTACCAGGCAAATGCTTAACCAGGCAAATGCTTAACCAGGCCAAATGTTTCTTGTTCCTGGTCCTCATGCCTTATATATCTTTCTGCCTTCTACCATCACTCCCTGGGATCAAAGGCTTGCTTTCTGGGATTAAAGGTGTGTGTCACCATGCCTGGCAGTTTCCAATGTGGCCTTGAACTCACAGAGATCCAGAGGGATTTCGACCTCTGAAGTGCTAGGATTAAAGGTGTGAGTGCCACCATTTTCTAACCTTTGTATCTAGTGGCTGTTCTGTCTCTGACCCCAGATAAGTTTATTGGGGTGCACAATATTTTGGGGAACACAATACTACCACAATAATATTCCTCAATTCATGTTACAAGACCAGTTATTCTGATACCTAAACAACAACAACAAAAAGTCAAAAAAGAAAGAATAACACAGGCCAGTTTCCATTATAAACATAGATACAAAAATTCTCAAAATAATTACAAACAGAATCTGAGAACACATTAAAAAGATCATTCACCATGATCAAACAGTCTTCATCCTAGAAATGCAAGGATGGTTCAACATAGGTTAACTGATAAATGTTAAACACATAAACAGACTGAAAGACAAAAAAACACATGATTATTGTAGCTGGGGTTATCTCCTGGTCCTGCCTGTCCCATGGTCAGGACAAATCTCTCTCATCTGCCAATCCTGCAGCTGCTCAGACCCAAATAAAAACAAAGATGCATATATAATTTATAAACTGTATGGCTGTGTGGCTTAGGCTTCTTGCTAGTTCTTATATCTTAAATTAACCCATTTTTATAAATCTATACTTTGCCATTGTGGCTCATGGTTTATCGGTACTTTACATCCTGCTCCTCATGGCAATGGCTGGCAGCATCTCCTGACTCAGCTTTCCACTTCCCAGACTTCTCCTCTCTCTTTGTCCTGCCTATACTTCCTGCCTGGCTACTGGCCAATCAGCACTTTATTTATTAACCAATCAGAGCAACACATTCAGAGTATACAAAACATCCCACAGCAGATTATTACAATAGATGTAGGAAAATCTTTTAACAAAATTTAACACTCCTTCATGATAAAAAAGTCCTGGAGACAATTAGGAGAAAAGGTACATAATTCAAAATAATAAGTAACATATTCAAAAAGTCCTTTGACAACGTGTAGTTAAATTGAAAATCAAAGTAATTCCACTAAAATGAGGAACAAGGCAAGATTGCCCACTTTCTATATGCCTATCCAATATAGTACTTGAAGTCTTACCTAGAGCCGTAAAGCAACTGAAGGAGATCAATGAGATACAATTTGGAAAGAGAGAAGTGAAAGTATCTTTATTTGTAGATAATATGATAATATGCTTAAGTGACCCTAAATTTTTTACCAGGGAATTCCTATAGCTGACAAACACTTTCAGCAAAGTAGCAGGATACAAAATTAATTCATAGAAGTCAGTAGCCCTCCTATATACAAGTGACAGACAGACTGAGAAAAAAAGTAGGGAAACAACACCTTTCACAATAGCCTCAAATGTCTTGGGGTAACTCTAACCAAATGAGTAAAAGACTTGTATGGTACAAACTTCAAGTCTTTCAAAAAAGAAATTGAGAAGATATCAGAAGATGGAAAGGTCTCACTTGCTCATGGATTGGTGGAATTAAAATAATAAAAATGGCCATCCTACAGAAGCAATGTATAGATTCAATGCAATCCCCATCAACATTCTAACACAATTCTTCACAGATGTTCAAAGGACAATTTTCTGCATCATTTGAAATCACATACAAGCAGGAAGGAAGGAAGAAAGGAAGGAAGGGAGGGAGGGAGGGAGGGAGGGAGGGAGGGAGGAAAGAAAGAAGTAAGGAAGGAGAAAAGAAGGGAAGGGAAGGAGAGAGAGAGAGCGAGGGAGGGAGGGAAGAGATAAAGATAAAAAAGGAAAAAAGATAGCTAAAAAATTCTGAATAATAAGAAATAACTGCTGGAGTTTCACCGTCCTCATCTCCAAATTGTACTACAGAATTATATTAATAAAAACAACATAATATTGACACAAAAATGGACATGTCATCATTGGAATCAAATTGAAGACCAACACATAAATCCATACACCTAAGGACACCTGGTCTTTGTTAAATCAATCAGAAATAAACAATAGAAAAAAATCTCCAACAAATGGTACTAGTAAAACTGCATATGTGCATGTCAAAAAATCCAAACAGATGCACACCGATCACACTGCACAAAACTCAACTCAAAATGTATCAAAGCCTCAATATAAAGCCAGATACAGTTAACAATATAGAAGACAAAGTGGGGAATAGCCTTTGAACTCATTGTCGTAGGAGATATCTTCAACTGAACACTATAAATGTGACCACTGAGATCTACAATTAACAAATGGAACCTCATAAACTTGAAAATTTCTGCACAGCAAATAATACCATCATTCAGATAATGTGGCAACCTGTAGAGTGTGAAAATATTTTACCAACACCACATCCAATAGAGAGGACTAACATCCAGACTATATTAAAAAATAAATAAATAAATAAAAAACCAAAAACGCAGAACATAAGATATCAAGAAAGTAAAAAAAAAAAAAAAAACAATTAAAAGTATGTGGTACAACTCTAAACAGAAAATTAAATAGAGTATTACTCAGTACTTTAAAAAATGAAGATCTATATACACATAGAATTTAAAACTACATAAGAAGAAGCCTTTGAAACTGTACACTCATAAGAACACACAAATGGTAATACTAATGAATTATAGGAGGCTGAATGTGACCATACTTTTAGTGAGAAATCCATAGCCTCATTCTTAAGAAAGCTTCACACTACCTTGGCTTCTACTCTAGCAAAAATAAACAGGTTATATTAATGAAAAGATAAGGTATATATTCTATTGACTATGATGGGAAAAGAAAAGAGACAAATGCATAATACACATATTCTTGTAGATAAGAAAATGGCCTATGCCTAGAAAAATGAAATTTTCCAGAACACCACTATCTTCCGTCTTACCCCAATCTCTTCAGTTCCTCACTTAAGAGGGTGAGGAGGAAAAAACAGGAGCCAGCCAGTCTCAGCTGCAAGGTTATAAATAAAAAAAAGCTTCAGCCAGGGAAGGGAGCAGGCAGGGGACAGGAAAATATTCTACTGAGATCCATTTATGAATGTCACAGCTCAGAGGTACACATTGTTATGAGATCTGTGATTTACTAGACTTAATTAGAAGATTATAATATGCTTCTCTCCTATAATTTACCACTCTATATTATGCCACTGGAATATTAACCGTTCTGTGAAGCTGAAGAATCTACATGACACAAATTATTTTTGAGTTACTTTATATTTGGTATGATGCTATGCATATTTTTCTTTTTTATCTTAATTAAAATATAATTGCATCATTATCTCCTTCTTTTCACCCCATCCAACCTCTTCTCTCACCCTACCATTTCCAATGACCTCCAGGCCTAATTCTCTCTCAATACAATAAACTGAGTCCATATAGGGCTATGTATATGAACATGATTTCAGAGCTTAAAACTTGATATTTGATACCAAATTGGTATGATAAATTCCTAGGAAGGATTAATTATCCAATCGCTCCTAATTGCTTATAGTTTTTTTTTTTTTTTATCTATGGCTGGGGTCTCAAGATATTTCCACCTTCCAAGTGAGCACATCGATTGACATTGTGATTGTTTGTTCTTGTTTAGACAGTCATATTGCTGCATGTTGTGGGTATAATTCCTTTGTCACTTCTAGGAGACACAGTCTCACAGTAGACTTTCTGATCCTCTGGTTCTTACAATCTTTCCTCCTCATCTTGTATAATCTTCCCTGGGTCTTAAGCAGAGTTATGTTGTCAATGTCTCTTGAGTACTGGACAGTCTCTTAGTCTCTGTATTTGACGTTTTGTGGTTCTCTTTAATGATCTCCATTTAATGTAAAGAGAAGCTTATTTGACAAGGAATGAAAGAGGTCTGTATGATGCTAAGTATGCATAATTATGCTAATTTAATAGAGTGGTAGTACTAGGTTCTCATCAAGATATAGGAGTTCATGCGGCACAGGTAGTTAACTAGGTTTCAAGTACCAGGAATGATTTCTCATCTGTTGAGCAATTAAATTAAATCCAATTACAAAACTGTTGTTTACCAACAAGATATGAGTACCACCTTATGATATTATGCATGGCTTGTCATTGCTGCAGTTCTTAGGCATCAGAGCTGAGTGCTACTATTATCCTTCGGCAGCTTGCATAGGTGTTTCTGATGCTATGAGGACTAGTCCTCAGGAAAGATGTTTGCAGATCATATTCAGACTGTAACTTCCTAGTCCTCTGTCACAAGTTAATGTTGTCTTCAAGACTATGCATTTAACTTCAAGTTAGGAGCAAACAAGGGCAAGAGAAAACCATATCTTGTTTTCAGAGCCCCTTGGACACTCTTGGCTACTCACTATAAATCTTGTTTATCATTCCTGGTACTGGACTATTTCATCAGAGTAAGGATGTTATTTTTACTATCACCACCACCATCAGCACCGGTACTATCACCCCTACCTAACATTCCCCCCAACCACCGCATGACTATCAATGCCACCACCACTACCCCCACCACCATCATCACCACCCCCCACCCCCCAACTCCCCACCCCCCCACCCCCACTACCTCACTGCCACCAATGCCATCATCATCACAATATAGTACATTAAAATGTATTTGTTACACATCAAAAGTAAAAGAAAATTATATTCTCTATACATATTAATTGTAGTAATATACATAACAAAGCATAAGCTTTTTATTTGTGCTATTTATTTAAAAATACATTTTTCCTCATTGTGGTAGATTTCAAGGCACTAAACTGTTTCATACCTGAACCTTTCATTTTTTTTTTTTTTGTAAATTGTAGGTTGTTTTACTTTTTGATTATACTCTAATTACATCATTTTCTTTCTACTCTACAACCCCTCCTTCCTACCATACCTGCCCACTTTCATATCCTTGGCCTCCTTTTATTGTTGTTGAATATGCAGCTTTCTCCTTTTTGCTTCGAAATCTGGCTCCTTTAGATGCTGAGAAAACAAGGTATTCTAAAGTTTCTTTTGTTTTCCACTGTGTTTCACAGATTTTCAGAGGCTTTCCAAACTACTCCTGTTTCTTCTGAAGGTCACACAGATATTCTAGAGAGTTCCTTTGGGTACCTGGAGTCCAATCCCCTTTCAGGTTTTCCAATTCTTATACTCACCTATGTCACACATCAGCCTTGGTCAAAAGGCATCTTGTAAATAAATATCCAGTGCCCCACGCTGATAGTGTCTTCTGTCCAGATTCTTTACCAAATGACATAGTCTTTTCCCAAGAACAAAGTTTGAGGTCCATAAACAATCTCCCTATGGGGCTGTTTTCATATATCACTATTATCTTTATGTCTAGAACAACAAATACTCCCTGTACCATGCCAGTAAAGCTTTAAACTGCAGTTAGTACCTTTGAGCAACTTAAATTAACCAGTTTGTTTAAATACCAATTTCAAAAGTTCCAATTCAGCCAGATAAATACCTAGTGTTGACTGTTTTCTTTTTCTTTTTTCTTTTTTCTTTTTTCTTTCTTTCTTTTTTTTTTTTTTTTTTACAGAAAGAGTTTATTCAGCTTACAATTCCACATTGCCTGATCACCACTGAAGGAAGTCAGGATAGGAATTCAAACAGGGCAGGAACCTGGAGGCAAAGGCTAATGCAGAGGCCATGGAGGGGTGCTGTTTACTGGCTTGCTCCTCGTGGACTATGTTTTCTTATTGGAATCTCATTTGATACATCCAACTTCCCAGAGCTTGTCACCACAACCAGATATTATAAAACTGAGCATCCCAGTTGGTATCACTCACACTAAAACTGATGTTCCTTTCACCATGTGTGGCTAAAATGGTTAATGTACTGACATGGAATCTAGATGGGTGTTATTTAGAAGAAAATAGATTTTGACACCGTAGTGGTTTATTCATACATATCTTAATTCTTATGTATTTTAATGGAGAAATATCTTATCCTCATGATAAGAATTGCATCCAGAGAAGTTTGTTCCAGGTTTTGATGCACATGGAAAAATAATTATTTTCTTTCAAGTCATGTACAAATTAAATTGAAAAATGTGTCCAGAGTTGTGGGATTACAGGGGATTAAGTCCTTACCATTCAAATCAATACTGTTTGAAAGCCTAGAAATGAGGTGATGAGTGTAGGCGGCAAATGGTGTAAACTCTTCATCTGGCAGCTTCTGAAAATGTGCTTTTCGTGGATCTGTGTCTGCTGCTGAAAATCTGAATAGGAATTAAAACTCAGATATATAAGCCAAAATTTGAAATTAATTTATTTTGTATTGGAAGGAAAATTAGCTCCATTGTCAAAAATCTAAGGGACACACCTGTCATGTCTTACCATGTATTTAGCAGATAAAACATGGTATAGATAATAGTGTTTATTAATATTATGCATGTCAGGAAAATAAACAAAACTGGAAATGTGAGAGTGATTTTTACTGGCATTAAGATAGTTAAGCAAATAGGTCTGGAAGGTATTTTGAAGTTACTGGATGTGCCTTTCCTGTTTCCTGAAGGTAGGTCCTTTCAGTGATGGTTACTGAAATTTTGTTCAAGTCTATTTGGGTGATACTAAAATTTAATCATCTTATACAATGCAAAAAACTTAAAGGTATATTAATTTTTCCAATATTGAAGAATAATTTTATATTAAATTAACTAATATTTACTATAGGACCTGGATTTCATGAGATTTATGATCTATTCCCTTACTTGTCTCTAATATATTATAGACCACATTAATAAACAGATTATTTAATTCTACATGTCAAAAAGTATATTATATAATATTTTCCCTCATTATTCATAAAGATTATCATTTTAGATTTCTACTACCATTTTGGGGAACATATTTATAAAGGTATAGCAGTCTTCTCAAATTCAAAATGTTTTCTCTTTCATCTATCACAACAAATATATTTATGGTTCTTTATGTATATTATATATCTCTAATGTTGCCATGTGAAGAATTAGTTCATTAATTAAATCATTAATTAAAATATGAATTTGTTCATGTTTGTGTCATTTAGGATTGGCTTTAACTATATCCATATTATCAACTTAGAACAGTTTTATTTTTGTCTCTGTTTTTTTTTTTCAATCCAGATGGCCCCTGTGGATGTAGCCTCAAGTGAGCATTTGTGCATTAGTCAGTTTCATTCAGATGGAGTTTGTGACTCTGATGGAAAAAAAAGAATCAAAGAAACTGCAGTTGATTACTTGCTTGAGATATTAAAGTCTGTTAAGAAATTATGCTATTATGTGGATTGAGGGTATTTTCCCTGTACAATGCACTCAACTTCCAATGTTAAAGTTAAATAGTTACATTTTCTTCTTTGTTCTTCATTTAGATATTCTTTTTTTTGTTCTTCATTTCTTATGGAAAGGCTTTATACTTCCATGAAGACATAAGATAAAGTACAGGATCATTTCAACTTTTCTTTAGCTCTTTAATCATTCATATCAAGTTTTAGTAAAACTGAATTTAGATTTGTTAGATTGAGATTGTTGGAGTTGACTTGGACATAAAACAACAACAACAACAACAACAAAAAAAAAACAGGCATCTCCAGAAGAAGAATTGCTCTTTGAATCAGAACAACTGAAGGGCTTCAATTTCACAGGAAAGCAGAGACTGTGTAAAAATTGTAATATAAAAGTCATGGGGTTTTAAAGGATGGAAAAGGGGGAGCTTTGGGTATGGAAGATTGCTTGCATCTGTAGGTCAACTCCTCTGCATGCAATTCCTGTCATGGGAATTATAGCAGAAACTTACTGTGTTAATTTCCTTTTGTCATTTTCTTCCAACTT
The DNA here is from genome assembly GCF_049852395.1 of Peromyscus maniculatus bairdii. Taxonomy (NCBI): domain Eukaryota; kingdom Metazoa; phylum Chordata; class Mammalia; order Rodentia; family Cricetidae; genus Peromyscus; species Peromyscus maniculatus. The sequence continues at coordinate 51,377,262 of NC_134863.1, read as the reverse complement.
CTTTAAAATATTTAAGAAATCAGACATCTATGAATAAACCACCACAGTGTCAAAATCTATTTTCTTCTAAATAGCACCCATCTATTAACAATCATAGAGAGATAGATACCAGTGTGGAAGTTGTGGGATATATTTATCAGAAGCTTCTACAGGTATCATCAATGAAGTCAACTTTCCTGTCCATAGCTACTCAGCCATATGAGGCTTTTAGCTAAATATCCCTTTAAGGTTCATTTTAATATGATGGGATATACGAATTTTTATGGTTTCAGACCATGAGTCTTCACTTTAAATTCTGTTGTTGTTAATTTTATCAATTTCTAGTGTTTTATAATTGACAGTCTAGAATGCTAGTGATGAAGCTCAGTGGAAGTATTAGACACATATAAATGATATGATTAATATTTTCTTCGTTATAAAACAACTGCATAATTAAAACAGGGGGTGGTAAATGGTTCTGTGGTTAAAAACACATGCTGCTCTGTAGAAGTCTCCATGTCATTTGCCAGCATTTAAGTCAGGGTACCCACAAATGCCTGTATCTCTAGCTAGAGTGAACTCAGAGTCCTCTTCTGTCCAGTGTAGCTACCTATACTCACACACAAATAGACATACAAACATTAAATTTATAATTTAAAATAAAATAAATCTATAAACTAAAACACAAATAAAAATGAATCATCAATTAATACAAATAATTATAATCACCTATATTGTAAATCATATAATTTTGTTTTATGTTTAGTAACCTATTGAATTATATTTTAATATAATTACTATATTTAAATGAATTTTACAAACAAATGTAAATATGCTACTTGTTGGCATAATAATAAAGACATGATTTTCTAAGAGAAAAATATTCAGTTCTATAAGAATTATTTTTTTTATAAAAGTCAAAAATTAAGAGTAATTGAAAACAAAGTATATATTCTACTACACAATACACAAACATCTTACTACCATTTTTCTTTTCAAAAAGACTGTTGGGGCATATGGATTGCTTAAGTTCTATAATATCACAGAGATCTGAGAGCTCAAGACATTACAATGATTCAGAAACAGTACTTCATTTCCTCAGGACAAATGTTATTTAACATGTAGTTCTATAAAGAAAGTGATAAGCTAAAGACAATTCTGTAATTTAATATACCACTAACAATTCTATATTAATATATATTAGCAACACCTGTATTTTATATAGATTTCAAATATTTGGTATTTATAGGATCTGAACCTATAATTCATTTGGCAATCAATCATTTAAAACCAAGTTTTCTATGATGTTCAAATAAACACAGCCTAATGCTGTTATGTGAAAACATGATATTTCAAAATATTTGCTTTATGTCAATTATATTTTAATGACTAAGATCGTATTGAAATTTTCTTTGGCATAATTTTATGAAAAGGTATCTCAAGACAGTAATTTAAAACTGTGTAAATTTATTTGGAAAAACAGCCACATTTACTGAACACTATGAGCCATATTACTAAAGTAGCTTAAAATATAGAGCATCTAGTATATATAAAATGATTGAGGCTGAAAAATTTGTTCAGAAAGTAATGATTCTTGCTAATAAACTGATAAACTGAGTTCCTTTGGCCATTGATATTGGGCATCACTGGTTACTTTCTTAATAATGCACAAAAATTTCCATGTGAAAACATAGAATACAAATTCAAAAATACTAATTTACCAGCTTTATTAATTTATTAGTAGCCTTGTTATCACTAGTATTGTAAATATCATCTCCCATTACTCTCTTTGAGCTCTCAATTTTTCTCAGTCTACAGATATCTTTATTCCAGCATCAATTTTTTAAATATTTATATTTTCATAAATCTCCTTTATATCCAATACTTCAATCAATTATTACAAAGCCTTCTAAGTCATTTCACTTACTTTATTTTCCTTACTTACTTTCCCCTGCCCATTTTGTTTCTTTATTGTATTAAATATTTTCCCTGATCATTTTTTTCTTCTATGCAAATTTCAAATTGATCTTAGATTTCAGGAAAAAGTATGAAGGAATTTTGTAGTAAATAAGTTTTCATTGATGAATAATTAGAGAATTGATGTTATTGACAGAAATTTCAGTCACACTATTCAGGTTTATGGAAAATCCTGTTAATTTAAATCATATTATCCTTATTTTCAACCACAAATATTGTTGAATCCTACCTTTCATCTTTGATGCAATCATTTAACTTAGGTGAATACATTTTGTTTCAAAATGTTTAACTTGTATGAAATAAACATTTTATGATCACACATTTAGTTTAATATATGATATTAGGAAAAACAAAAAAAAATCCATTAAATAAAACATTAGCTATTTTGTCATAACATGAGAAACTAATTATTTCTTGCATTAGTATAAATCATCAGTGCCATCATAGATGCTCAAAGATCTGTGTAGTCGGAAGTTTTTATGTGTCCCACCTGGTCCATAGCTGCTCAGACCCAAGTAAACACACAGAGCTTATATTAATTAAAACTACTTGGCCACTAGCCCAGGCTTACTACTGACTAGCTCTTACACTTAAACTTAGCCCATTTCTGTTAATCTATATGTTGCTATGGCTTTACCTGTGTGCCATTACATGCTGGTCCCTGAAGATTGGGCTGGTGTCTCCTAACTCAGCCTTCCTCTTCCTAGAATTCTCCATGTCTGCTTATCCCACCTATACTTCCTGCCTTGCTACAGGCCAATCAGTGTTTTATTAAGCCAGTGTATAAAAGGATTATCTCACAACATTTCCCTTTTTTGTTTAATTAAAAGGGAAATTTTTAACTTTAACATAGTAATATTACATATAACAAACAGTTATCAACCAAGAATTACAGTTACAATAACTAGACTATTTGTATTTAGCAAAATTAAAGAAAATGTTCTATCTATCCTATATTTGTGAGTCTAAAGTTTTATACCTAATTTATCTTTTATCATAACAAATTAAAATTATAACTATCTAGTCTCCAACTACATCAATGACCCCAGAAGGATATAATATTACCTAAGTAAACAGAAAATGCATTGTAAGCAACTTCCAAAATTCTGGAAACAACAGAGAAAGTTGCCTTCTTGGACAGTCATCCAAAGTTCCTCTGCAAAGTCGGGGCATCCAAGCCCTAGAGCCTCTCAGTTGCTTCTCTCTGTGTCCTGCAGAATGTCTGGCAGTTTCTTCTGTGAAGCAGAAACCTCAAGGATCATCTTGCCTTGCAAAGTTCAGTGGTCATCTTCCTATGAGTCCTGTATGTCCAGTTTATATGACATTTTGTCAAGCAGTCTAGGCAAGACCAGTTTCTTGCCCAAATGGCTATTTTTGCCAAGAAGAAGGTAAACTCCATATAGAGTGTTTTGATGCCCATCTTTCTCTTTGAAGTAATTGGTGCTGCCAGGAGCAGATGTGTTTCACTGTCCAGAAAGTCTAGATTTTAAAAACATGTTAAATGTCATATTCTGTAGGTCTTTGAAGTGTTTGAAGATTACCGATCTATCTGAAATATATCTATGTATACTTAGAAAACTTAATATGACTATGAGTTTGACTATCATAGAAGAATAATTATTAATCTGTATTTCTTAATTATCCATTACAATATAAATGAGCTGCATAAACATAATACCTTAAATGACAGTAGAAATATATATATATATATATATATATATATATGAAGTATAACAAAATTAACTTTAAATTCGTATCAATAAACTAAAATCCATAGCATTGTAAAACATTCAAACAAGTTGTTGCTCTTTAAAAGTATGTTCATTAATCTACCCTTTTATACAATCTATCTATATTATCCCCTTTTACTTTTTAGAAAGAGATTGCATTTATAATCAAACTCCTTTAAATAAACATAAACATTCATAAACAATATTTTGGGAATTTGGGCTTAGCTTCTCATACTACTTCCTGCTGGATGAGGGCACTGGCAATCTAACGGGGATCCTGAGAAAACTAAGAATTATGGTCAAGTCCTAACTGGAGTAGTCTGTGAGGCTGCATTGTCTGAGCCAGTTGCCTTGAAACCATTCTAGATGTTGGATCATCTGGGCCATAGTGTCATCAAAGACCTTTCAGGGAGTCTTGGCTGGTTAAAACATATTAGCCTGGAAGCAATCCACAGCTTCTCATCTTCTGTGGAAACAAAAGCAGAACCTCTTTTCTAAAGCAACATATCCTGAGACATAGATTTTGAAATCAAGATATCTTTAAAATATACATATTGATTTAACTCAGGAGTTTTTACATTCAAATGTCTCTTTGCAGCTAGAAAAATCCCAAAGACAATATAATCTGGACTCTGTGTGATTTCCATCTTTTTGTAGCTTATTTTTATATTACTTTTACTTTATCTTTAAAGACTTAATTTTTTAAAACTTTCTATTTATTTATATAACTATCTATCCTTTTCCTCTCTCTTTTAAGCTTATGAACATTTTTACACATATTGTAAACCGTTTAGAGGTTTATTTTATTTGAATCTGTTTTATTGTGAATCAATTGCTTTAAACTGCAGTGGCTCGTACTGAAGCAGCAGCTAGTCAGCTAGTACTGAAGCTGACTCCACCCATCTCAGATTTTTAACATGGCGGTGGTATATTTACCACCAGCTCTGGGAGCCAAGAGTCCTGACAAATCTTGGAAACAGTAGGTCTATGCCTTCATTAAAGCAACTTGTAGCCCAGAAAAGTCTTTTTTTTTTCTACTAGCAAAAGCTAAATCTGCCATGCAGTGCTCTGTGTAGCTTGAAGATGCCACTGTGTACCATTGCAGGAATCTGCAGCCATGCTGCAGGTCTGGCATGCATGCCATGAACCCACCTTAGAGTATCTCAAGCCTGCCAGTTTTCAACTACAGATCTGTATCTTTGAATCCTTCTAATTATAAATCCTGAAGGCCAATACTCCTTATAAATTTTGATCAAAAGTCCTAGTAGGATGACAATATTTTTTAAAGAAAATATATCAATTTAAAAACAATTATTCTAGGCTGAATTTGATGGTGCACATCTTTAATCCCACCATGCAGGAAGCAAACACAAGTAGATCTCTGTAAATCCAAGACTAACCCGGTCTACATAGTGAATTCCAGGACAACAAAAGCTACAGAATAAGACCCTATTTTCAGCAGAAATACAATAACAAAAATAATAATAACAACAATAATAACATGTGCCAAATCATCACTTATTCCAGATGCAACCAGCCAGTTGGTTACTCATGAATTAATGTCATTCATGAAGTGAACAGGATAAAAACAAATTTGTCAACACAAAAATGTGCATGAAAACTCCCAATCATTCATAATTAAACAAACTATTATAGAGGAAAAGCTCACTTTCATAAAGTTTACTTTAAAAGCCTCAAAATGTTAAGGGTAATAGTGAAAGACAAAATATTTTCCCTTAGTATTCTATTTTCATAACTTTTATGCTACATTTAGTAGTGTGACTTCCTAAGTAAAAAAAGAGGGAATAAAATGCATCATCTAGCTCTAAGAGAAGTAAATGCCCCTGTTTTTAGATGCATGATTATCTACACAGAAAATGCTGAGAAAACCCTTGCCAAAATAATGCCTTAGGACTTAAAACTGAATTCATCATAGCTATAAACATAAAATAAACACAAATATATTGATTCTATTTCCAATTTTATAAAGAAACTTTTAGAAAGATTACATACTATTAATACATGAATTCATTATGTGTGAGGAATCTAACAAAATGAAACAAATGAGACATGTATGCTGCATTTTTTTCCTGTAGTGTTTTATTGACTTTAATTTTTTTGAATGCTGATGAGCAAAGGACAAATGCTTCTGAGAGACATTGGATTATAGAAAAAAATTGCTAAATTAAGCCAGCCTATATATGGTAAGAATGTCTTAACTTCAGAATGGAAGTCAAGAAATGTGTTGTGTTGTGGGAGAGGATATGCCTTTGTTTCCACAGGAAATGAAAAGCTCTGGATTTCTTCAAAGTTAATAAAGATCAGATTTGATCAGGGGAGATCTGAAAATCTTGACCACAGATATGAAAATAAAAACAAGAAAAACTACAATGTTGGTAGTGTATATAGTGTTCCATCCACTATGAAAACAGCTCTGAAACTGGATAAGACATGATAAATCTTGCTAACTAAAGAGTCCTCATGACTTCTTATTACATGCCATCCTTTCATATGACAAGGATAGAGATTTGTATTACAGTTTGGTTATGTGATCCAAAGGGACTGCCTACTCAAACATAAAACCAAAAATCATCTTTAGCTGACATGTGCACAGTGCACTTTCCATACTTGTGTTAATGCAGATATTTATGTTACCTTTTTTTTTATTTATTTATTTATTTATTTTACAACACCACTCAGTTCAACATAATAGCCACAGATTCCCCCGTTCTCCCTTTCTCTAAGGTGGTATCTCAGAGTTGTTTTGATTTGCATTTCCCTGATGATTAGGGATGTTGAGCAATTCCTTAAATGTCTTTCAGCCATTTGGGTTTCCTCTGTTGAGAATTCTCTGTTTAGTTCTAAAGCCCATTTCTCAATTGGACTGTTGGTTGTTTTGATGTCTAATTTCTTGAGTTCCTTATATATTCTGGATATCAGTCCTCTGTCACATGTGGGTTTGGTGAAGATCTTTTCCCATTCTGTAGGGTGTCGCTTTGCCTTGTTGACCGTATCCTTTGCTCTACAAAAGCTTCTCAGTTTCAAGAGGTCCCATTGATTGATTGTTTGTCTCAGTGTCTGTGTTGCTGGTGTTATATTTAGGAAGTGATCTCCTATGCCAATGCGTTCAAGACTACTTCCTACTTTCTCTTCTAGCAGGTTCAGAGTAGCTGGATTTATGTTGAGGTCTTTGATCCACTTGGACTTAAGTTTTGTGCACGGTGACAGATATGGATCTATTTGCAGCCTTCTACACGTTGATATCCAGTTATGCCAGCACCATTTGTTGAAGATGCTTTCTTTTTTCCATTGTACACATTTGGCTTCTTTGTCAAAAGTTATATGTACATAGGTGTGTGGGTTAATGTCAGGGTCTTCAATTCGATTCCATTGGTCCACTTGTCGGTTTTTATGCCAATACCAAGCTGTTTTTATTACTGTAGCTCTATAGTAGAGCTTGAAGTCAGGGATTGTGATGCCTCCAGAAGTTGTTTTATTGTACAGGTTTCTTTTAGCTATCCTGGGTTTTTTGTTTTTCCATATGAAGTTGAGTATTATTCTTTCCAGGTCTGTGAAGAATTGTGTTGGTATTTTGATGGGGATTGCATTGAATCTGTAAATTGCTTTTGGTAAGATTGCCATTTTTACTATGTTAACCCTGCCTATGCATGAGCATGGGAGATCTTTCCATTTTCTGACATCTTCTTCAATTTCTTTTTTCAGGGACTTAAAGTTCTTGTCATATAGGTCCTTCACTTGCTTGGTTAGTGTTACCCCAAGGTATTTTATGTCATTTGTGGCTATTGTAAAGGGTGATGTATCTATAATTGCCTTCTCAGCTTCTTTGTCCATTGTATATAGGAGGGCTACTGATTTTTTTGAGTTGATCTTGTATCCTGCAATGTTGCTGAAGGTGTTTATAAGCTTTATCAATTCCTGGGTGGAATCTTTGGGGTCACTCAAGTATACTATCATGTCATCTACAAATAGGGAAAGCTTGACTTCTTCCTTTCCAATTTGTATCCCCTTAATCTCCTTATGTTGTCTTATTGCTCTGGCTAGAACTACAAGTACTATATTGAATAAGTATGGGGAGAGTGGACAGCCTTGCCTCGTTCCTGATTTTAGTGGAATTGCTTTGAGTTTCTCTCCATTTAATTTGATGTTGGCTGTTGGTTTGCTATATATTGCCTTTATTATGTTTAGGTATGTTCCCTGTATTCCTGATCGCTCCAAGACTTTTATCATGAAGGGGTGTTGGATTTTGTCAAATGCCTTTTCTGCATCTAGTGAGATGATCATGTGGTTTTTTTCTTTGAGTTTGTTTATATGGTGTATTACATTGATGGACTTTCGTATGTTGAACCACCCTTGCATCCCTGGGATGAAGCCAACTTGATCATGGTGGATAATTGTTCTGATGTGTTCTTGGAGTCTCTTTGCCAGTATTTTATTGAGTATTTTTGCATCAATATTCATGAGGCAGATCGGTCTGTAGTTCTCTTTCTTTGTTGCATCCTTGTTTGGTTTAGGAATTAGGGTAATTGTAGCCTCATAGAAGGAGTTTGGTAATGTTCCATCTGTTTCTATTATGTGGAACAATTTAGAGAGTATTGGTATTAACTCTTCTTTGAAGATCTGGTAGAATTCTGCACTGAAACCATCTGTTCCTGGGCTTTTTTTGGTTGGGAGACTTTTAATGACTGTTTCTATTTCCTTAGGGGTTATTGGGCTATTTAAATAGTTTATCTGGTCTTGATTTAACTTAGGTATGTGGTACCCATCCAGAAAAATGTCCATTTCTTTTAGATTTTCCAGTTTTGTGGAGTAGAGGTTTTTGAAATATGACCTGATAATTCTCTGGATTTCCTCAATGTCTGTTGTTATGTCCCCCTTTTCATTTCTGATTTTGTTGATTTGGGTTCTCTCTCTGTGTCTTTTGGTTAGTTTGGATAAGGGCTTGTCTATCTTGTTGATTTTCTCAAAGAACCAACTCTTTGTTTCATTAATTTTTTGTATTATTCTCTTAGTTTCTAATTTATTAATTTCACCTCTCACTTTGATAATTTCCTGGTGTCTATTCTTCCTGGGAGACTTTGCTTCTTCTTGTTCTAGAGCTTTCAGGTGTGCTGTTAAGTCACTAGTGTGGGATTTCTCCAACTTCTTTATGTGGGCATTTAGTGCTATGAATTTCCCTCTTAGCACTGCTTTCATAGTGTCCCATAAGTTTGGGTATGTGGTGTCTTCATTTTCATTGATCTCTAGGAAGTCTTTAATTTCTTTATTTCTTCCTTAACCCATTGGTGATTCAGTTGATCATTATTCAGTTTCCATGTAATTGTGGGATTTCTGTAGTTTTTGTTGTTGTTGAAATCTAACTTTAAACCATGGTGGTCTGATAGAACACAGGAGGTTATTCTAATTGTTTTGTATCTGTTGAGATTTGCTTTGTGGCCAAGTATGTGGTCAATTTTAGAGAAAGTTCCATGGGGTGCTGAGAAGAAGGTATATTCTTTCTTGTTAGGATGGAATGTTCTGTAGATATCTATTAGGTCCAATTGGGTCATGACTTCAGTTAAGTCCTTTATTTCTCTGTTAAGTTTCGATTTGGGAGATCTGTCCAGTGGTGAAAGTGGGGTGTTGAGATCTCCCACTATTAATGTATGGGGTTTTATATGTGGTTTAAGCTTTAGTAATGTTTCTTTTACATATGTGGGTGCCCTTGTGTTTGGGGCATCAATGTTCAGAATTGAAACTTCATCTTGGTGGATCTTTCCTGTGATGAGTATGTAATGTCCTTCTTGATCTCTTTCGATTGATTTTAGTTTTTAAGTCTATTTTGTTGGATATCAGGATGGCTACCCCTGCTTGTTTCTTAAGACCATTTGATTGGAAAGTCTTTTCCCAGCCTTTTATTCTTAGGTAGTGTCTGTCTTTGAATTTGAGATGTGTTTCTTGTATGCAGCAGAAAGATGGGTCCTGCTTTCGTATCCATTCTGTAAGTCTATGTCTTTTTATAGGTGAATTAAGTCCGTTGATATTAAGGGATATTAATGACCAGTGATTGTTCATCCCTGTTATTTTTGGTGGTAGTGTGTGTGTACTTCCCTTCTTTGGGGTTTAATGTTGTTGCTTTATCTATTGCCTGTGTTTTCGAGTGTGTATCTGACTTCCTTCGGTTGGAATTTTCCTTCTAGTGCTTTCTGTAGGGCTGGGTTTGTGGATAGGTATTGTTTAAATCTGGCTTTGTCTTGGAATGTCTTGTTCCTTCCGTCTATGATGATTGAAAGTTTTGCTGGGTATATTAGTCTGGGCTGATATCCATGGTCTCTTAGTGTCTGCATTACATCTGTCCAGGTCCTTCTGGCTTTCAAAGTCTCCATTGAGAAATCGGGTGTTATTCTGATGGGTTTACCTTTATAGGTCACTTGGCCTTTTTCCTTTGCTGCTCTTAATATTCTTTCTTTATTCTCTACATTTAGTTGTTTAATTATTATGTGTCAAGGGGACTTTTTTGGGGGGTCTAGTCTGTTTGGTGTTCTATAGGCTTCTTGTATCTTCATAGGCATTTCCTTCTTTAAGTTGGGAAAGTTTTCTTCTATAATTTTGTTGAATATATTTTCTGTGCCTTTGAGTTGGTATTCTTCACCTTCTTCTATCCCTATAATTCGTAGGTTTGGTCTTTTCATGGTATCCCATATTTCTTGGACAATTTGGTTCATGACTTTGGTGGCTTTAGTGTTTCCTTCGACTGATGAAACTATTTCTTCTACTGTATCTTCAATGCCAGAAATTCTCTCTTCCATCTCTTGCATTCTGTTGGTTATACTTGCATCTGAAGTTCCCGATCTTTTACTCAGGTTTTCTATTTCCAGCATTCCCTCTGTTTGTGTCTTCTTTATTTTTTCAATTTCCCTTTTCAGTTCTTGGACTGTTTCCTTTGTTTGTTTCATTGCTTTTTCATGATTTTCTTTCAGTGCTTTATTGTTTTCTTCCAGGATTTTAATGTTTTCTTCCAGGACTTTATTGTTTTCTTGGAGGGCTTTATTGTTTTCTTCTAATTTGTTTGCCCTTTCCTCTAGTTGTTTACAGCGTTCTTCCAATTTTCTTGTCTTTTCCTCTACACAAGCCTCTAATTTCTTCATGAAGTTATACATAAGGCTACTTTCTTCTGCTTCTTCCAATTTTTGGTGTTCAGGTCTAGATGTTGGAGGCGGGCTAGTTTCTGGTGATGCTGTATTGCTCTTCATTTTGTTGTATGTACTTCTGCCTTGATGTCTGCCCATCTCCTTGTGGTTCCTTCTTGGTCTTATCAGTGTACTTGTTTCAGAAAGAGCTGACAGATTCAGGAAGACTCTCTCTCTTGTCCAAAAGGGAGTTCTCTTGTCCAACTCTGGTCCAGAGGGGAAGTTGGGGGCAGGATGGGAGCTGGGGGCCAGTCTCTAAGTCTCAGGAAGTGGCTGGGGTCTCGGGCAGATGGGCGTGGGGGCAGGGCGGGGAGATTGCAGGCGCTGCCGGGGGGTTTGGAAAAGGGGATCCCTCCCGGTGGGGCTAGAAGGGGACTTGCCCGGTGCCCAGAGCCTGGGGCCGAGTTGGGCGGGTCTTCCTGGAGTGGCTGGTGCCCAGGGTTGGGGTCCGGGTTGGACCTGGATACTCACATCTGGTCCAGAAGGGAAGTCGGGGGCAGGATGGTATGCTGCATTTTTAAAAAGAGATGTGAGGAGTAGAAGCAGGGGAAACTGTGTTTGGGATATATTATATGAGAGAAGAAAAATTGAAAATAGTTTCCAAATAAACCACCCAAAATTAAAAGAAAAAACAAAGTGATGACTAAAATAGACTTGTAAAAATTTACCGGAAGGCTTCACATAAAATATACATTGCCTCAAATTGCTCAATAAGTTTAGTGTATGCCTTATTATATTGCAACTTACTTTATTTAGAAACAAATTTATTGTATAAAATATATTGAAAAGCACTTCCCCAAGTAAAGCTAGGGGTGTTGAGTGGGGATCAATGGGGTCATTGGTATTTTTTCCTCCACACCTGAAGAGGGATTTTGGAAGTGGTGTAGGAAGAGAGGCACAAGACAAGTGTTATTTAGATAGGTCACGAGGGGGGTGATGTTGCCAGTGTGTGTCCATCATTGCTCTCTGGATGGAGGGTGGTTCTAAGTTCCCAGGCTTAAGACTCTTCTGAATTTCCTGAACATCTAGCACCTGATATCTTCGTGAGCTTCCAGGCATGTGACATTTCACTTTTCTTTACTTGGGAATGCTTCATTTAAGAAGTAGCTAAGTAAAACTACTATGTAAGGTAATATATTTCACTAACATTTTGACTTAAATGTTAAGCATCTGTCCGAGATCAGCAGTTACATCTAGACTGAGGTCTAATCAATGCTTATAAATGTCAGTCTACCCAAAGTGACACATAAAATAACCTATTATACATGATATGATTGCATTTGTTATTTGTATTATTGTCTTTCTGTAGAATGCATTTCAATGATTTATCATTCACTGATCTTTCTAATTTTATGAAATTAAGTCACAGGTTCTTACTTAAGATACAGCTCTGAATATTTCCACTCAAGTATAAATTCCAAAAGACTACTATGTGATGCATGAAGATATTTTTCCAGAACTGTTGCAAAATACAATGAAGACTTTTAGATGATGAATACCTTAGTTTGACAAGGCTCTCTACTTCCAACATTTTACACTTTACACAAAACTTAATTAATACAATCCTAGGAGCAGGCTCATTTAAAGTAAGATGTACAGAATTGACAATTGCATGAATGGTTCAGAAAGAAAAGGAATTCAAAGGATCCAGGGAGAAAGAGTTTAATTTTGTCAGGGTGATGCTTTGTTTATTAACTCAACTGTGAAGGATACATGAATCACTTTTCTTCTGGTCTAAGAACAGGATTACTTCAGAAAACAGATCTGTACTTTATCACATACCAGGGAAAGTAATAAAATTAATACTTAATTGGATATTAAGTAATAAACAAGTGTATTTACAGGAAACTGTCAATGCATATTCTTCTTTCTTTTTGCCAAGTGTGTAAAAAAATGCATTGTATTTTTACAGAACATGAAAGTGTTTCAATAAATATTTCTGTAAAGGAGTATAACAAAAATAGTCTCATTTTGATTTTATGAGTAGCTCAAAACCAAAGGAAACATAATGTCTTAGCAGAGCATTTTGCCTGTTCACAACAGATTCTATTTCTGCAAATTAGTTTACTTCTTTCATAACTCAGGCAGAACAACCTTTCAATTTAAGTTTGAAATAGATATAGCGTTGTATATAGTTTTTTATGTATGAAAACCTGGCCATCCATCATTCCTCTTAGTGTTGGGGCAACTTAATCTTCTCTTGAAAAGGCTGTGCCAGATTCAGTTACCAACATGGCATATTTTCCTGAATGCCATAGAGTAAAATATAAATTAAAATAAAAAAGATAATAAACATCTAAACACTTCTGCATTGAGCTAATAAATTTGCAAGGCATTACTGCAATGACAGCAGACTTCTGATTTTATTTCATTTCTTTTGAATGAGTAGAGAAGCACTATCAATTTTCTACTGGATAAAATTCCAATGAACTTTTGTGTGCACAATTTCTTTAATTCAGAGAGGGCAGGAGATTTTGTCTTAAAAACATAGAACATTCGATTTTATGCCATGATATAGACTCTTAGATTGAGAGGACTTTATTTTAGATTTTGAATAAAAATCTGGGAATTTATAAACACAGCATGTGGAGTGGTTGAACTAGGAGTAATTGGTGCAGAAAAGTCTAACACCTAAATTAAGAACTTAAGGTCACTAGGAATGTTTTTCCATTTTTTAATGTGCTGGTCACTTTATATAATGTTCACATGTAACAGAATTTGAATAATGATAAAGCAGTTGAGCTTACTATACTAGAGAACTTTCGCTCATTGTAATATTTTGTATATTATTTCATAAATGTTTATTTTAAAATGTTAGGTCTTTTTGTGTACTTCAAGCTCCATGGAAATGTGATGATTTAGTTTACATTAAAACAAGCTGCCAGGTAGTGGTGGCGCACGCCTTTAATCCCAACACTTGGGAGGCAAAGGCAGTCGATCTTTGTGAGTTTGTGGCCATCCTGGTCTACAGAGGGAGTTCCAGGATAGCCAGGGCTATTACACAGAGAAACTGTCTCAAAAATAACAAAACTAAAAACAAAAACAAACAAATAAAAACCTAGCCAATTGAAAATCTTTACACAAAGACAATATCACTCATCTCAAGGTGAATTATTGGGACATGGTCTCAAGTTTCCTCAAATACTATTTTCCAATGTGTTAGAAGTTTGGTGAAGATTTTGTAGTTACAAAACAAAAGAATGACATAAATTAAGAGTTTTTTTTTTTTTTTCCAAATGCTTTGGTGCAAGAATCAGTAAGGCAGGTTACAGTAAAGAGGTAGGAATCCTTGCTACAGGCATCATTTGTTATCTGATTGACAATCTTAGCCTTTAATGCAAGTTATGCATCTGTTAGTACGTCTCAAAGACAATTTTTACATAGTACTCTAAGCTTTTAAAACTATTACAGAGATGAGCTATGATTTACTATCAAGGAGGCTAAAGATGGCACAAGGTAACACGTTTCTTGGTATCATAGGGTTTTTAACGCTGTAAAGACACTGATGATGATGGGAACACTTATAAAGGAAAACATTTAATTGGAGCTGGTTTACAGTTTCAGAGGTTTAGTGCATTTAATGTTCTGGCTGGCACCTGACTACATCCCGGCAGACATGGTGTTGGATAAAGAGCTGAGAGTTCTACATCTTGATCCTCAGGCAGCAGGAGATTATGTGTCACATTGAGTGTAATTTGAGCATATGAGATCTCAAAGGCCACCCCAACAATGGCACACTTCCTCCAAAAAAGCCATACCTACTCCAAGGCTTCCTCCTAATAGTGTCACTCACTATGGGTCAAGCATTTAAACACATGAGTCCAGGGGGCCATTACTATTCAAACCTCCACACATGACAAGGAATCTTCCAACTTCTTACTAGCATGGAAGTTCTAATCATCCTCAAGGAATCATTAACGGAATTTCAGCTTTTATCTTATAGTAACTATATTTCACAAGAAAAACAAACATCTACCTCCTGTAGTTGGAAGTTTTACCTGTGTCCCAGCCGGCTGGAGGTTGAGACAAATCTCTCCCACTTGCATCCCTCAAGTAAATACACAAGGCTTATATTAATTATAACTGTTTGGCCATTAGCTCAGGCTTATTACTGACTAGCTCTTACACTTAAATGAACCCATAATTCTTATCTATGTTCAGCCACGTGGCTTAGTATCTTTCCTCAGCTCTCTCTTGTCATCTTGCTTCCTCTGTGTTTGTCTTGAATCAGCCTTCCTCTTCCAAGAATTCTCCTTGTCTGCTTGCCCCACCTATACTTCCTGTCTGACTACTGGTCAATCAGCATTTTATTTATCAACCAATCAGAGCAACACATATTCACAGTGTACAAGAAGACATCCCACAGCAACTACATTTCCCTACCCACTTAATTTTGTGTCCTTTAAAAAATTTAAGATTAATTTGTGCTATGGTTTGCTCTTGGATGTGTCACCTTTTTGTTGTTGTTAGGATTTATTTAAAACAATATTTTAAAGCTAAATGATACTGCTGTATAAGTTTTGCCTCAACTACAAATCAAAAGCCTACAATATATCTATAAGATATAAAGCCAGGAATCAAAGTATATCTATAGCAATAATTATTAGTTGAAGAAGATAAAGGAAGGAGCAAATGTCTTGCAGAATAGCACTTGTTTAATATGAACTCAATCCCTAATACCATCAAAAGTATAAATAAAGAGGAAAAAACACAGAGAAATATTTTTTAAAACATAAAACATAAACAGTCTTCAATAGTAGGTCTTTGGTTGTCAATACTTACCTTGAATATCAATTAGTTAAATTATGCAGCTTAAGGATAGAGTGAGTTACTGAATTAAAATAACACATAAGACTAACTATGTTGCTTACAAGATACACATTTCATCTGTAACACATAAAGAGTGGAACTTCAGGAATCAAAAGAGATATTCCATACTGACAGAAAATGAAAAAAAAAAAGGCAGAGGTAGTTGTATATATTCTGGGTAAAATGGACCTTCATTAAAATATTTCATAAGGAGTCAAAGGAAAATCTTCATAGAAAGCTTTACTTCTTGAAGAGTACATATCAATTATAAATATGTAACTGATGTCAGAACACACAAATATATAAAATAAATATCAATTACAGCTTAAGAGAGAAGTAAACTCTAGTCCAATTGCAGTGAGAGTCTTACTCCCTCACTATTTTATTAGTAGATAGATCATCCAGATAGAAAATCAATAGAGAAGAATCAAACTTAAACTACACTCTAGATCAAATGAACCAAACAGACACATATAGAACTTTCCTTTCAAATGCTACAGACCACACATTCTTCTCAAGAATCCCGTGAAGATAACCGACAGTGATGAACTGGTAAACTTGGACGTTATGGACAGAAGCTCATGTATTGCCTGTAAGCAATGCACCTTCAGGTTTTGAATGAGACAGAGGCCAATTCTCATGGCTTGTCTGCATAGTTAACTGCCAGCTTTCTGCAAGCTCAGATTTTTCTATTTCAAATTTAATATAACAAATACTACAGAACATGTGATATCTCATATAAAAATAAGATACAATTTTAGATGTTTATATAAAATTAAGTTTTGATCAGGAATCTTTACACACAGGAATATTTACAAGGCAGAAACTGTGACTTTTAAATTACAATAAAATTATATTGACACATGTAGATCTACAAAATATGTAAATAATATGTAATCATCAGCTCTCACTGTTTGAACAAAAATAACTTCTTTCATTTTTCATGTTCTCTTTCTTTGTTTCTTTCTTTCATTCTTTCTTTGTCTTTTAAATTCTGAGACAGTTTCACTAAATTATGTATGTTGGCCTTAAACTTGTAATTCTCCTGCCTCAACTCCCTCAAAAACTAAAATGATGTAGTCAGCTACAGTTTAACAATTAGGTTCAACCTAAATTTAACTATTTGATTTTACAACAACCATATGCCTCTTATATTTGGTAATGCTGTATCATTTGTAACACAACATTCAAAGTCTTTCTTTTTCTCTTGAAATTTAGGAGAATGTAATAATATATGTGTCCTATACATACACAACAAATCCAGTGCTAAGTATTTTTTAGTCAGTGATGGTAAAATAAATTGACACATTGGTTTAGGATAGTAATGGCTTCTAAACATACTAAAGAGAAAAGAGTCATGTTTTAACCTATACATTTTTCTTAGGTAAATATATTCATGTTGATTTGATTTAATGGAAAAATAGCTGGAAATGATTATCAAAGAGTACAATAATGGTAAATATTAGAGGCTTGGAAAATCTGAAGTAATATGAAGTAAATTTAGGGAGCACCCAGGGCTGAAGCAATTTAATACTGGGAAATCTGGCTGTTTCCCTATCACAGAATTCTGGTTTGGTTATTGCTGTATACTAAGAATAGTTGAATATGTGAGGATCATTTGTCCTTCAAACTAAAAGATTTAACATTGCTAAAGTAATTAAATTACAGCTTTTTGTACCATTTGTGTTTTGTTTTATTGTTTTGTTTGTAAGGTAAAGATATATGTGGCTAAAGCTCAATTTATTAGAAAGCTGAAAATAAGCAATTTTATTTGTAATTCACATATCTTACTGAATCAAACAAAAAAGTTAAGAGAAGTAGTTAATTTTTAGTGAATGAAATGACACATGCCTATAATTCAATCACTTGGGAGGTTGAGGCAGAAGGATATTAAGTTTGAGGCCAGTCTGGGCTAAATAATAAGATAAAGATCCAGTCTCACAGAAAACAAGCAGAACAAAAAAGTTCTTTTCGGAACTCCATTTCATACTAATTAACAACAAAAAGGTGTTTGCATGTGTTGTTATTTCTAACTAAAATTATTTAACAATCACTGGTCTCTTTTACATTTGTTGTGACTGATATAAATTATCCCAGATGAAAGTCTTTTCTAATGCTGGATGCATAATTAGCTCTAAATGCCTCTTGTGATTTTGTCTAATAATTAGTGGCTTGACACTTATTTTTACTGTTTTCATGCAAAATAATTCCTAATAGGTATTTTTCTTCAGAAGTTACAGTAGTAAAAGTTTATGTTTGCACGCCTATATTTTGTTGACTGGTCATAAGTACTACTAAAATTAATTAAAATAGTGATATTGTGGGTAAGTGGGGAAAAACACATAAGAAATTTCCTTAGTCTGTTTCATTTTGCTAAATGACTGTAACTGACATTGGGCTGTGAATAAAGAAAAATGGTTTTGTTATCCCAAGGTTCTGTCCTCTAGAGTGCTTGTGGATTCTGGCCAGAGCCCCTGTGAAGTGTCACAACAGGGTAGTTGACATCCTGTGGAGAGAGCGCCTGGGAGTACTGATCAGATGCTTGCAGCAAGCAGTGAGAGGTGGGGCAGGACTTCCTCTGTAACAGTGCAGCAGGTCCACTTCTCTTACAGGGAGAACTCATTCCCATGAGGAAAGCTATAATCTACCCCCTGAGCTCCATGAGCTCCAGCAGCTCAGCGATCACTATTTCCAAGACTCAGTATGAGTTTTGTTGGGAATAAACTATATTCAAACCTCTTAGTACTACAAAATAATATATTTTAATAGTATACATATCATATTTAATTGAGTGATCTCCTGATCACTCAATGCTTTTTGGATATATTTATACTCATTTAATCAAAACTAATGAATTTGAGATAAAGCATCTTTGCTGCCCATTAACCCTGGCTTAAATAGTTACTAACTGGCATTGTATGTACCCAGGACTTATTAAAACCTTTTAATGTAATGTTCTTATCACATAAAAATAGTGGTATTTCTTTATTGATTTCTTCATAGAAGAACATCTAGGTTGTTTCCAGGTTCTAGCTATTACATATAAAGCTGCTAGGAATGTAGTTGAGCAAGTGTCCTTGTGGAATGATTGAGCATCCTTGGGTACATGCCCAAGAGTGATAGAGCCAGATCTTGTGGCAGATTGGTTCCCAGTTTTCTGAGAAACCACCACACTGATTCCAAAGTGGTTATACAAGTTTTCGTTTCCACCAGCAATAGAGAAGTGTTCTGCTTGTTCCACATCATCTCCAGCATGAGCTGTCACTTGTGTTTTTGATCTTAGCCATTCTGATTGGCTTAGTCATTTTGATTGGCATTTCCCTGATCTCTAAGGATGTTGAACATCTCCGGAATTGTTTCTCAGTCAATTGATATTCTTCTGTTGAGAATCCTCTGTTAGATCTACACCCTATTTTTAAATTGGATTATTAGGTTTGTTGATATCTAATTTCTTGAGTTCTTTATATATTTTAAAAATCAACCCTCTATTGGATGTTGGGTTGGTGAAGATTTCCCATTGTTAATTAGTATTTCTGAAGGCCAAAGTTTTGTCTTAATGACTGTGTGTTGTGTCTTTCGCCTTACAGAAAAAAATTCAATTTCATTATGTTTGTCTTAGTTTGGGTTTATGTTGCTATGAAGAGACACCATGACCACAGGAACTCTTATAAAGGAAACAATTAATTGTGGCTTGAGTACAGTCCAGAGGTTCAGTCCATCATGGCAGGGAGCATGGTGGCATGCAGGCAGATGTGGTGCTGGAGCTGAGAGAGCATATATCTTGACTCAGAGGCAACAGGAAATCAATTGACTATCACACTGAGTGAAGCTTGAAAAAAAGACCTAAAAGCCCACCCCTACAGTGACACATTTCAGACAGAAGGTGTAGCCCAGATTAAAGGTATGCCCTTTAGCCTCAAGATCTGGATAAAAGGCCTGTGTCACCCGGCCTCCTCCAGCAAGACTATACTTCCTCCAACAAGGCTACATCTCCTAACAGTGCTACTCCCTATGAGCTTATGAGGGTCAAATATGTTCAAACTACTGGAAGATTACATTTATTAATAGTCAGTCTTAGTGCCTGTGCTATTGGCATTCTGTTCAGCAAGTTGTCTCCTGTACCCATGCAATTGAGATAATTTCCCACTTTCTCTTCTATTAGGTTCAGTTTATCTGGATTTATGTTGATGTCTTTGATCCACTAGAACTTGAGTTTTGTGCATGGTGGTAAATATGTTTTGACTTTTATTCTTCTACAGGCCAACATCCAGTTAGACCAATACCATTTCTTAAAGATACTTCCTTTTTTCCATTGTATAGTTTGAGCTTCTTTGTCAAATATATGACATCCATTGATGTGTGGGTTTACATCTGGGTCTTTGATTCAATTCCATTGATCCACATGCCTATTTAATGCCAATACTGTATGGTTTTTATTACTACAAATCAGAGTTGGTGATACCTCTAAAAGTTATTTTACTGTACAGGATTGTTTCAGCTATCCTGGATTTTTACTTTTTCCATATGAAGTTGAGTATTGTTCTTTCAAGGTCTGTAAAGAATTTTGTTAGGAATTTAATGGGGATTATATTGAATCTGTAGATTACTTTTGGTAAGATGGCCATTTTTACTGTGTTAAGGATAAGGAAAACATGGTACGTTTACACAATGGAGTATTACCCACCTGTTAAAACCAAGGACACAAGGAAATTTGAAGACAAATGAATGGAACTAGAAAAAAATCATGCTGAGTGACATAACCTAGACCAATAAAGATAAACATGATATGTACTCACTCATAAGTGGATATTAGCTGTAAAATAAAGGATAACTATGCTACAATCCACAAACCTAGAAATATTAGGTAAAGAGGAGTGGAACATCCAGATCTCCCTAGATAGAGGAAATATAGGAGATTTTGTGAGTGGACTGAGGGCAGGTGGGAATAGGAACCTAAGCAATCAGCTTGGGGTGGGGCACAGAGGGGTGAGTGCTAAGGGGGATAGTTGGGAGATATTTTGGGGTCAGTCAGAAACCCGGTACAGGTGAACCCAGCTTAGACTCCTAGCAATAGTGGATGAGTCACCTGAACTGGCTTTCTTCTGTGACCAGATCAGTGGCTGGCCCAA
The DNA here is from genome assembly GCF_049852395.1 of Peromyscus maniculatus bairdii. Classification (NCBI taxonomy): domain Eukaryota; kingdom Metazoa; phylum Chordata; class Mammalia; order Rodentia; family Cricetidae; genus Peromyscus; species Peromyscus maniculatus. The sequence continues at coordinate 51,356,451 of NC_134863.1, read as the reverse complement.
TTGTCATCAGAAAAGTATCATCCAGCTATGGAGGCAGAGACAGCAACCCACTGCCATCTATTAGGGAGAGTTCAGGAATCCTGCAGAGCAGGAGTAAAGGAGTCAGAAGTCAAGGACACCCTGGGAAGGCTGACACAGTCAACTAACCTGGGCCTATAGGGGCTCACAGAGACTGAACCAACAACCAGGGAGCCTGTATGAAACTTGACTAGGCACTCTGCATATATGTGACAGTTGTGTAGCTTGATCCTGTTGTGGGACTCCTAACAGAGTTAACAGGGGCTGTCTCCAACTTATTTACTGGCTTTTGGAACCCTACTTCTCATACTAAGTTGGCTTGCCCAGCCTTAATACATGGGGAAGGACTTAGTCTCACTGAAACTTGATATGCCATGTTTTATTGATACTCATATGAGACCTTCTCTTTCCTGGATGGAGACAGATGAGGAGGCTGGGGAATGGGTTTGGGAAGAGGAAGAGGAGCTGAGAGGGTAGGATGGGGGGAGGCTGTGACCCAGATGTAAATCAAATAGATAAATAAAAAATAGTAATATTTTAAAATATAAAAACATCCATCATAGTCAATTAGTAGACAGGTCAACACACCTGCATCACTGGCATAAACAATTTTCTCAGAGCTAAACAATGTAGTGTTACAATCTTAGCCAGTTTTAAGTTATTTTCCAAACTACCTAGTATAATAATAGTCTATTTTGTTCCAGAGATGCTCATATAGAATGCTTGTAGAATGTAAAATTCTATTTATTATTACATGCACATTTTATGATAATTGGGATATTTCTAACCTCTCATTTATCAAAGAGCTGTTTAAAAATCGTGTTAATTAAAATATTTCCAAGACAATTTTTAAAGATATCAAGTATTCAGCAATGTACACAAAAAAGCTGTGGGAGAATAGATGTTGATGTTTGGGTTTCATAATATATGTTTGTTTGCATGAAGATTTAGATTTCATAAATCAAACACCATGACCATTTGATAAATAGGAATAAAAGCACTAAGAGAGTGTGTTTAAAAAAAAGGCCACCAGAGAGAGTGGTACTATTAGAAGGTATGGCTTTTTTGGAGGAACTCTGTCACTGTGAAGGTGGATTTTGAGGTCTCCTTTGCTCAAGCTATGTTCACTTCCTGTTACCTGTAGATCAAGATATAGAACCCTCAGCTCCTTGTCCAGCTCAATGTCTACCTGCATGTTACCATGTCCTGCCATCATGATAATGGACTAAAACCTCTGAAACTTTAAGTCACCTAAAGTAAATGTTTTCCTTTATAAAAGTTGCCACAATCATGGTGTCTCCTCACAGCAGTAAAAAACCTAAGCCAGAGAGGAAAGCTGTGGCAAAATTCCAGTCTCCTGACTTCAAAATGTTCAGCCGGGATTAACAAGTCCACAAAGATTTGTAGCAGTTCTGTGATCTATGAATAGTGTCAGGATTCCAGCAGTCAATACACCACATAGTTCCAATGACATCCAGTCCTCATCATTTTAAATTCTGTATTTTCATTTCTTCTATCCCAATCAGTGCCATGATCAGATGCCACATCAGATTGAACATATTGGCAGCACGTTGAAAGTTTCCTGGTCTATCACGTCTCCTGATTATAAAGATGTGTGGTTAAATGCTGGGACTGTAAATTAGAGCTCACAGAACAAGAGGGGCAAGCACAAGAACTGTTGAAGAGCAGCAATTACAGAACAAGTCACAGTGATTATAGCAAAGTTAATAACCTTCCTATTGAGATGTGTTTGCTGCTTCCAGTGATAGCAGAGGCCTCAGGCAAGACCCTCCAGAGAATCTGTAAAGAGAAGCTATATGTTTCCTCAGGTCTTCCAAAAGATACAGTACCAACCTTGGTGTTAAAGAGTTAGATCAATTGTTTAGCATCATCATTAGGTGTTCTCTTCTCTCAGGATAGCTCATTTGCCCAGCGCCTTCTATTGATGAGTTCCCATACGAAGGCAGAAGTTCATACTGACAGAATGTCCTCCCATCATCCATCATGTGTTGATTAACAGTTCTGACTAAACAAATCTATATTTCTACTGAATATTTTTCTAATGACCCAGTAATATTTTATATTAAAATTAACTAAGTGTCCTGGTATAGATAGCTTATTAGTTCATTTGGGGCATTTAATAGATCTAATACTGGGAAGCATTTAAAAACATTAAAAACTGAAATGATTGAAAGACAAGAGGCATCTTATGTTTAAAATGATACCTTATAGGGAAAAGTATTGACATTTTAATCAAATAGGAAGTGTACAAGTGACAGTGTAAAGTCAAATACCTGGTTAATACTTGGAGAAGCAGACGAAGGATTATCCTTTAAGGAAAATGAATGATTTGTGCTAGAGAGTTTATATGACAGCCCCAGTGCAAATACTTTGCTGGCTTTTACATGTTGTATACTGTTACAGAGAAACGAGTTAATTTCTAAAATTAAAATATACAGAAATCAGTGTATTTTAAGGACATGAAGACATAGCCAATAATAAAATATATAGATTTCATACTTTATTATATATAATCAAATATATATGTGACCCATATCTCACATCTTCACATAATTGAAGTCTTGACATGTTGACCCAATTTTAAGCTTTTCAGTGCTTCAGTGTTGTTTGGATGATCCTTGTTCAGTTTGCAGTTCTCTGAATCACCATGTGCCTTAGCCTCACTGCCATGGTCTATGTAGGTCCATAGGCATGCTGTTAAGAGTTCCTTTTTTAACTTACCATTTTAATACCTCTCTTAGTTCTCACTTCTTCCCGGAATGCTTTTCCCTCTAAACTGGAAACCATTAATCACATACAAGATTGGTGATTTATTCATCAACAGACAGCATTTTTTAGAGGCCGGTCCAGTGTCTCTATAGCTTCACCAGTACTGTACCTGAATGACATTTAAGAAATACTTGATTTTGCTTTAGAATGTTATTTAATAGTTTTAGAGATTACTTGTAAGCAATTAAGCACTCTCAAAAATATGGTCGACAGCAGTTTTAAGTAATACATGCATGTTACCCTTTTGAGAACTTCGAAACAATGTAATACTTTTAGCATTCAATAAGCATATATAATATATAGTCTCCAAGAAACTGCCGCTATTCTAATCCTTCATTTCCATTCAAATACATATGTCCACAACAACTATTTTCATAATTTCTCTTTCTTTCTTGACAACCTGGGATGCCGTTCTAGTTTCTGTTTCCAGTGTTACCATATGGTTCTTCTTAAACTGGTAAAACTTTTGTGCTTTTTCCATTAAAAATCTGAAATGGAATGTTTTCATCAAGATTGATGCTTTGAATTTTGAGAACGTGGATTACATTGCTATTGTAGCTCTGAAAATAATTGTATATTTCTTACTTTTCATCTCTTCTTGACAAAAACAAGAACATTACAATATCAAAAAAATTCTCTCAAAATAAGAAGTATGTCGTATCCAGTTCTATTATCTGCTCTGTCTCTTCATAAGTGTCTTTTCTATTTCCCCTGTTTGGGGAGAGTCTCCACTCTCACCTAGTCATCTTAGACCAAACCTAACCACTGTGATTATACAGACTGACATGATTTTCAAAAGCTTAAATGCTTACATCCATATATAGAAGAATATATACTATTTTGTCTTTGGGGCTCTAGGTTATCTCTGGATAATTTTTTTCTGGCTCCATTCATTTATCTATTAATTTCAGATTTAGTTTCCTTCTTTGTTTTAACAGCTGAATTATATTCTAATGTGTAAATGTACAATATGTGCATTATCAGCTAATCTGTTGAAGGACATCTATGTGGTTTCCAGTTTCTGGCTACTGCGGATAGAACAATAATGTAGATGGACTAACAAGTGTCTCTATGGGATGATGTAGAATATGGTTGCTATATACCCATGTATGCTATAGCAGGATCTTGAGGTAGATTGATTTCCAGATTCTTGGGGAAAGTAGGAAAGTAGTCAAATAAATATACTAAGCTAGAAAATTTTAAATAGCAATGCAGGTCTAGATGGAGAAACTGAGGCTGTATGGATAAGAGAAAAAAAACTTAGCTATAAGGAAAATATACAAAAGCCTGCTAAACTATAAATTAATTAAGATATGAGTGTTTTCCTGGATATTTGTATGCATGCCACCTGTGTGCCTGGTTTTTGTCAATGTCAGAAGAGGATATTAGTTCCTCTGAAACTTGAGATACAGACAGCTGTGAACTGCCATGTGTTGAGTAAGACAAACAGTAGTCCTCTGCAAGTGCTCATAACCGCTGAGCAATCCTTGTAGACTCCTTTAGTTCATCTTTAGTTAAAACTTTGAAAATAGAGGAACCATGCAGAAAGGATAAAGCCATAGTTCTTAATCAAAATCTAAAGTACCAGGTGTGGAATTTCTCCCTATGAGTTATTGGCCTAGGAGTTTACAGAGCTTCCACATCCAACTGCCTAATAATAATAATAATAATAATAATAATAATAATAATAATAACAATAATAATAATAAAAATAAATAATAAATTTATACTTTGCTATTTTCTTGGTCACACCATCAGACCTAGAAGATAAACCCTATGGCTGAAGATGCCACATGCTTAGGATACAGCACATAGATAACATAGATGTAGCTTACCTAGAAGCCTTCACTCCAGTGGTTAGCATTTGTAATACCAGAAGTTCTAGATAGACTTCTTGAGGAAACAGGCATTAGTGATATTATCCAACTCTACGTCTGAGTACCAAAATACCAACCATACACACAGTAAGATCTTACTGGTCCAGTAGTGGCAAACTTTTTTAGAAGGTATCCAACTATTTTCAGATTTGATTTGAGGACTTCTTAACTGGATGAAATGTGTATCTGATAATCTGAGGGTACAAATTTCTTGATGGAAATAGTATAAGCCCTGGGGAGGATTACTACTTTATTAAGATAAATAGATAGCTAATCTGATCACTTTTTTTTTTTTTTTTGGTTTTTCAAAACAGGGTTTCTCTGTATAGCTTTGGTGCCTGTCCTGGATCTCGCTCTGTAGACCAGGCTGGCCTTGAACTAATGGAGATTTGTCCTCCTCTGCCTCCCGAGTGCTGGGATTAAAGTGTGTGCCACCACCCAGCTTCACTTTTTTTTTTTTTTTTTTTTTTTTAGTTTATGAACTTATTTACTTTTTATCTCCATGGCATTTTCAACTTTCTCCTCTCTTCATTCCCTCCCCATCTCCCCTCAGTCCCTCCCCCCAATGCACTCCTTTGCTTCTGTTCAGAAAGAGGCAGGCTTCCCATGGCTATCAGCAAAGCATGGCATATCAAATTGTGGTAAGACTAAATACCTCCCCTTGGCTGGAAAAGGCAATCCTGAGGAAATTGCTTTTTAAAACAAACATTTATATTTGTACACTTAAACTTGGATACTATCTGTTTTGGCCACAGAAACTTCTTTTTTGCAGTTGACAGTGATTAATACAGAGACTCACAAATGTTCAAAGTGCTGTGAACAACTTGTCTGCTCAGTCTTAAGCAGTACATGTATAAAGCACCATGCAAGAACCAGAGAACATCTGGAAAAAGAGCAGAAAGACAGTAAGGGCTGAGTAATGGGGAGGGGTACCATGATGCTGTGTCCTAAATATGATATTACCAACATAATCATGAACACACAGAAATTATAACTACCTGAAAATTGCCTTATCCAAACTAAGACATGAAAGGCAGAGGTGAGAAGAAAGTGAGAAAGAAGGTCTGTAGGAGGTGCAGGGTAATAAAAGAGAGGGTGGTAACAGATGGGATATTTTTACAAAACAGGGCATATAGGTATGGAATTGTCAAGGTCAAATTTTAAAATTACTTTAAAGATTTCATCATATTGTTTTATTTTATCTATTAAATTATGCATAACTTCATTCTTTTCCTTTTGAAGGCATCTATTGAGAAATAGGGAGTTATCTTATTGGTAAATTTTATTGACCAGTACCTACCAGCTCAGTATAGAAATTCTCCTGTTACTATACCCTGCATTTTCTTTATGCTTTGTGTGTAGGAAGTAAGTTGCAATAGCTAATCTTACTTATCATTATGACACATTTGGGAAGAGGGACCCTGAACTGCAGCATTGCCTCTATCCTATTAGCTAGAGAACACATCTGTGAGGCATTTTATCCAGGTCAGAGGTCCTCAAATAAAATCTGAAAATAGATATTTAATCAAGTTGCTTTTTAAAACGTTTATATTTCTACCTACACTAGGATGCTGACTGTCTGGGCCACAGAAACTTTCTTTTTCTGTTGGCAATCATTAATACGGACAGCAGCTGAAGTTTGGGAGTGTGTGACAGGGATTGAATATTCCTGGAGAGATAGATTTAAGAGGAGGCAAGTGGTGAAGGTGGAGCCACAGCTGCAATAGAAACTACAGAATTAAAGGGGCAATGGCTAGAAGCTTAGGATTGGCACCATGTAGCATGGTTGGACTCCGCAAAGAAGAGAACGGGAAGCCATTGATGAAGGTTCAGTCTCAATCACAGCAGATTAGAGATGCCAGGACAGTGAAATGACCAAACAAAGGAAATCATCAAGTGTAAATGGATCATGCCTACAAGTTTTGCACGTATTGTAAATAGAGCTGTCGAAGTGTGGTTTCCTAATTCCTTTGGATCCCAGAATATCATGAATGAGTTCCAAATGCTCAGTATTGAGTTTAAACTGTTGTACTTTTGGTTTGGCTTTGAGTAGATTTCAACTGTGCCGTGATTCTTCCTTCTTGAAATAAGAAACCATTTAACTTAATTTTTTTTTTATTTTATGTGCTCCACAGTTAACATAATTTTGAATTTTAAGAATTCCAACTTATAAAGTTTTGTACGTTTGTAAAGATTATAGAGCCTTTAAAGTTGTACTGTTTTATGATATGATTATGAAATCTTGGAGACAAACAATAAAGGCAAGTTAATTGTCTGACAGTGATATATTTGTTTTTCAAGTTTATAGGAGTAGACTTTTGATGGCTAATCTTAACAACTTAACTCATATAGGTAGAGTGAACCTCAATTGAAGAATTTATTCCAACAAATTGGCCTATGGCCATGTTTGCAATGCATTTTTCTTGATTGATGGTTGATAAAAGAAGGCCCGACCCATTGTTGGCAGTGAGATCCCTGAGCAGATGAGCTAAGGCTGCATAAAAAAGGATAGCTAAGTAATCCCAGGGAAGCAAGCCAGGAAGTAACATTCCACCAAGATCTCTGCTTCAGATCATGCATCCAGGTTCCTTTCTTGTGCTTTTGCCTTGACTTCATTCAATGATGGACCTGTAAGCCAAAGGAATCCTTTACTGCCTATGCTGCTTTTGTTCATGGTATTTATCATAACAACAGAAGCCAAACTAAGACAAATTTCCCAGTAGACAAAATTGATTCTCCAAATAGGTTATTGTACAATATTGCCTTGGAGTAAGTAGCCATATGAACAATTAAGTCTCTCTCAGTTGTGTCCTTATTGTGTTCTACAAAATTCCTATTAAATACTGATTCTTCCACATTTTTGTAGCAGATATTTATGAAGTATAATAATTCTTTCCTGTCTCATTGAACTTAATGATCCTATTATATATAGGAGGACATCTTCATTATTTAACAAGAGGGCTATATGCACATACCTATGTGTGCTGCATGGATCAATAGGAAATAATTTAGAGAAACTGGGAAGATCTTAAATCATTGCTACAGAAATTTATCCCTTTAAAAACATACCATGTTCTTCGAGGATTCAGTTTAAAGAAGTAGCCTATACCATTCTTCAATGAATCACTATAGTCTGAAGCAGCAATAAAGCAAACCAAATTATCTTAATTAAAAAGCTAACTAGAAAAAGTATCCATCACCCACTTTTAGATCTTATTGTTAACAAATGAGAAACCATTTATCTGATTACTCTTTGAATAAGACTGTAAGGCAATTTTCAAAAGAAAAATTTTCCTAGAAGGAAAAGCAATTATCAATAAAATAATTTAATTTTTTATTTTTAATTTCTGGTTCTAACAGAAATTAAAATCTTACTGCGAGCATAATGGGATAAAACATACTTATTCAGCATAATGAATAAAACATCAAGAGACACCCTTGCTTTGTGTTTCTGTTTTGTACTAAAAATAGCATACAATTCATAGTCTTGCCTTCTGGGGTTTTCGTCACTGTTATTCAGGTGGTGAACAGCAATACATTTTGTTTTGGCTACAATTCCCTTGAATATTTCATGCTATTTACTATTTGTGTTTTGTTTTAAGAAAGAGATCAAAACATTCCAGTGTTAAGATGAGCAGGTGGAGGATTTATAAGAAGATGATTAATACTAGAAGATTTATTAGCACGCTGGGCTTTGCCGTTCTTGGTGTTTTTGTCCTAGTCCTGAGAAACCTTTAGTAGTTTGAACAAAATAACACAGAAAACATGAAAATATGCTGTATTGATGAATCATAATACTACAAAGGAAGTGATTTGTAAGAAAGATAACTCTGGTGAAATTCTCTCTCCATAGCTGCATATTTATTTCTATTTTTGGTAGAAAACATAAACTCTTGTGTCCTACGATTTTCTTAAGAGGTCTTGCAGCACTTAAATTTTGTTCAGTGAGTCTGAGAAACAGAATTTTCCCCCACAATCTTCTATGTAAGCTGTAAGCTAGTTTTTTTTTTTTTTTTTTGCTGCACATTTTGCTTTCATTACCCACCCCAAGGTAGAGAAAATGATATGGTTCTTGGTATGCATATTCTATTCTGAAGAAAGAAATAAAGGATCAAACAACAATAAAAACAAGAACTAAACAAATAAATGAAAGAGAGTGGGGCATTGGAAGATCCAAAGCACTTCAGATGTGTCATATCCTGTGGCTACTCTCACTTCCTTAGTTACTTGGAAGCAATTTCATTAGATGACACAAAAATGGATGATCACACTTGAGAAAATTTCTTAAAACACTTAGGATAAGATAACTCACACACTAGTTACAAATATGGACATTGTCTTTAACAAGCTAATTATGCACATTTCCTCCTAAGGATGGTACCCCTAAAGTTTTCATCCTACCCACAGGTTTTACAGTAATGGAAAAGTTACACAATGGTTGTATTATGCTCTTCATTTTCAAAAAGAGTGAAGAATCCTGCCAGTAAATGACACAAAAAGACCCCAAGACCCCTCAAAGCTCCTTATTTCTATGGACATTCCTTCTCTACTCTGAGGATTATAACTGTTCTTGGATGATAATACAGCAGAGCTTTCTGGGAGCTCAATAATCTTTTCTTTCTTAGAGATTTTGGGCTGCCCCTGGGCAATGCTTCCTTTTTCATAAAGTTCATTGGCCTCATCTGGAAAGAGAAACAAGCCTTATATTGTCCTATATTCATTGAACATGACTAAATGCTTCTGAATTCTTGAATAGTTACACAATTTTAGCTAAAATTTGATTAAAAATTTTAATGCAATTCAGAAATTAATTTGTCTATTATTTTCAATGAGGTCATTCACATGTATTAAGAATTTGAGCTCCCTTTGACATTTTTTTAGTTGTACCACTTTCTTATTATAACTATAAATATACTATAGGGTATATTCTGATTTTACAATTTACAGCCTGGTAGAGTCTTTCCTGGATGAATTTTGTAAAGCAAAAGTATTTGCTTATTTACTTACTTATTTTGTGCTACACATATGGCACAAAGCATTTGTGGAAGTTGGAGTGAAGTCAGACCATTTCATCAGGATTGCCTGCTCCCCAGTAATGACATGGAGGCTTATCATTAATTATAAAAGATGGGTCAATAACTTTGGCTTGTTTCACAAGCTCTTACAACTTAAATTAACCCATTTTTATCAATCTACTTTTTGTCTTGAGGCTTTATTACCCTTACTCTGTACTGCACGTGCTTGTTCCTCCCTGTATGGCTGGTGACTCTCTTTTCTTCTTTCCAGAGGTCTCTCTGTCCCCAGAAGTCCTGCCTAACATATTTTCCTGCCTACCTATTCGCCATTTAGCTCTATATTAAACCAATCAGAAAGCACTTTGACAAAGACACAACTTCACAATTTACAAAGAGATTGTAATGCATGTGTGATATCTTGATCGCATGCTGACAATACAGTTTGCTTTGAATCAGAGGACAGAGATAGCTACTAGTTGTTCAAATTCAACCATCAACATTTTGGAGGACTGATGACAAAGAGACAGGAAGTAGTAGGGCGGGACTTAGAGAAGGTCTTAGCCCTTTTGGATGGAGGAATTACAGAAATAGGAGGTCATTGGTTGCTTCTCCACACTTCTCTGATCATTCAGGTTCTTACCCTGATATCTGACTCCAAATATTTTTCTGATAAAGAATAATAGATAAACGCATCATCAGAGGAAAATTTGTGAGAGTCATATTTATCCTTCTATTATGTGTGTCCATGGTATCAAGTTTTGGTCGTGGAGACTTGTCACCAAGTGCCTTTATCTGCTGAACTATCTTGTGAGGCCCAGAATTATTTCCCATAGTTGGTAGTGTAATCCAGAATCATTGAAACTCTCTTTCATACAGGAGCGAATCAATTTTTTTTCTTTTATCAATAAGTAATGAACAATAGCTGTGTTTTTAATCTTGCCAATTCTGGCATGAATTTATTTTCTTTCAGGTCTGCTTGACTGACAATTTAAATTTTCTAAGCCTATTTTCTTCTCTTAATCCCTTACACTCTTAGCTATGGCACTAAAATTGTATCACTAACAACTTATAGTCCCTTTTTTTCATTTTCTTATTTAGAACACAATCTCACTTTTAATTTTTTTCAACTATTAAATACATTTTTAAAAATACTGAGTTATTGACAAAAAGCTTTGTAATTGTAAACTCCAATACTATTCTGGTTATTACCTATATATTTTAAATATTTGTTTCTAAGGTATTTAACCTGTTGTTTCAAAAATAAATAAAATAAAATAATACAATATCAATGATGGTAGTGTGCTTCCAAGTAAATCTGTGAATTGTTTGTCAGTGGTGATTGTTGAAGTAGCTACACACACACACACACACACACACACACACACACACACACACACACCATCATTAGGCAAATTCAAGGTCATATCAAGAAATATATATTTACTTAGTCATTCTTTAGTGTGCCTTCTAGAGTAAAGGAAATGAGAATCATTTCACATGCTGTTTAAAAAGCTTTTGAGATTCATGCTTCTCTGTAAATTCCTAAATAATTACAATCAAACTTTCATTTTTATCATGAGCATTCAATTTAATAGCCATATTAAATTTTCTCCTCGATATTTATCAAAGATTGACATATTTAACTTGTAATCAGTATGCCTACCCTCAAGTACACTTTAGTAGTCTTTCTATATGAAGCCACCATCTCAGTCAAAGTTAAATATTATAATATTATACAGCAAGCTGTCCCACTTACTATCGAAACTTGGATCCTTATTGTGCAAACCTACTGATTCAGATGTCAACTGGGCCCTCAGTGTCTGCATTTTCAGACTAATACCTCTCCTACCCGGTAAAACCAGTTATAGTATTTTTCTCTAGCACAAAATTTTGTGTACACATACACACACACACACACACACACACACACACACACACACACACACACTCACACACACACTCTTGGTGTTATCCCTTCATGATATCACTTATAATTAAAATATCATGAAAAATAGCACTTTTTACTGGATTTGGCCTACATCAAATACTGAAAAACTGAAAATAAAATATCAAAGAACTTAATTATCTTAGCAGTCCTTTTGAAATTGATTTAACCATGTCAGTATCAAAACTGCAAAGCTTACACCGGCCTAAGGATATCACTGATTCTGGCTGTTGTGTGGTTTAATTATGTTATTACACTGAATGTTTTAAGGTAACAAATAGGGTACTAATAATAACAGAATTGTTTTCAGTTGCTATCCCTTGTTTCATAAACCTTGGTCAGAATTACAGAACATCACTCTTTAATAATTAGTCCAATGAAAAACAGTGTCTACATCTTTAAGAGGGAGAACAGAAGTTGTATGTAAAAGGAAAGAATACTTTTCTATTTTTAATAAAAAATTATAATAAGCAGATAGCCCTTTCCTATTTACTTTTTTTTCTGATGTAAGACTTTTTATCATGGCTATGTGGTGCATTAAAAATATTTCTTTCCTTACCTATGAAGTCATCATTTCCTCTACTGGTCTGATCATGTATGGTAGTGAAACAAAAGTAATCAATATTATTAGTCACAGAAGACATGTTAATGAAGTTATTCCTATTTTTATTATAGTAGTTGATATCTGATACTTCTTTTTATTTACTTTTGATATCCAGTACTTCTTTTTATTTACTTAAGTATTTTCCATTTAAACTGACATAAGACTGTAGACATTTGTGGGGTTCCATATTGAAGTTTGCTATTGGTGTAGTTGCATGATGCACCAATTTAGGTAAACATATGTATCAAATATTTATCATCAAAAAAACTTTATTCTCACTGTAAAATAAAAAAAGGTTTTAATTTCATATGTATTTCCTGTAAAAATGACTCCATTTGTTGATCTAATGTGATACTAAATTATAAGGTATGAGTACCGACCTTTCTTTGTCAGACATTCAGAAATAGAGATGGGAACTCTTACACCACTTATCTGATGACTCCCTGTCAACAGCCACAGTATCAGTAAGCTACTTTCATTACATATTTCTAACAAAATGCAGTTAAAATGAAAATTGCAAAGAGCTTCCATGTATCATAATAAACACAGCTAATAGTGATACTAGAAATATCTTGTTTTACAATTTAAATAAACTGAATTAGTATGTGTGCCAATTAGCATCATATTGTAGATCAAGCGTCTCCCCATGTGACTAGGACTCTAGATAGGTATGCACCCTTCATGCTCTGGCTTTACCAAACCTTTGAGCTGTTTCAGCTGTTTAATGCCAAAAACATAAAAACACTGTGCATGATTTTTTTCACTTGGTGATCTTCAATTTTTATCTTGCAGTATATATATATTCACATTTGGTATTGGATAAAATGTTAAATATTATTTTGTCAGGGCCTTCTCTTTGATAAGTATTATTCTTAAACACAGAATATAGGAGAGATTGATACTTAATACATTTTTTTAAATCTGACAATTTCACACATTCATGCACTATATTCTTGTTATAACCACCACCACTCACCTCCTCACACTCTCTCTGTGATTAACACTAACACATCTCCCACTTTCATGGCCTCTGGTTTTATTCTATGTTTGCTTTTAAACTCACCGAGTCTGAACAGTGCTTCCTGTATGCAAATCACCATGGACCCATCTGCATGGGCTACCAACCAATGAACAAACCACCAAGGAAGTGTGACAGCCTCCACTCAACAGCTGTTAGCTGCCAGTAGATCCTTAGCTAGAGTAAGAACATCAGGATCCCACCATTCTCAATGTTAGCATTTTTAATTTTCTTGATCTTGCACAAATTTTGTTTAGGTAACCACAGATCCTTTGAGCTCATGTGTCCCACCATATCACACCTAGAGGCCAGAATTCCATAGTATTCTTCCCTATGTTCTAGCTGTCATACCATTGCTCGCTCCTTTTCTGGGATGTTTCCTGAGCCTTGGAAGGTGGGTAGGTAGACATAGATGCCCCTTATGCAGCTGAGAATTCAGTCATTTGTTCTCAACATTGTAAGCAGTTATGTGTCTCTTGCATTAATCCATACCCTATGCAGTAAGAAGTGACCAAGTGTGAGAGCAGCACAAATCTCTAGACATAAACGTAAGTATTTAGAAGGCAGTATGACATGGTCATTTATAAAAGCAATATCAACATATTCACTCCTAAGAACTATGACTTTCCAAGCCATGAGTTTTGCCAATAATTCTAACCTCTAGACCAGTTCTTAACAACAATTCAAAAAATAAAAATAAACAGTTAGCTACTGCTGTGGGATATCTTTCTGTATGCTGTGAATATATGTTACTTCCATTGACTAATAAATAAAGCTGCATTTGCCTATGGCAGGGCAGGATGAAACCAGGTGGGAAAATCCAAGAGAAATAATGAGAGGACAAAGGAGAGAGTGGGGAGATGCCAGCCTGATGCCCATAGACAGGTAATGTCATGGCCATATGGCAACATATAGATTAATATAAATGGATTAAGTTAAGTTATAAGAGCTAGCTAGCAAGAAGCCTGACTCATAGGCCATACAGTTTGTATATAATATAAGCCTCAGTGTTTTTACTTGGGACTAAGCAGCTGTGGGATGTGGGTGGGAGAGATTCATCATGACCACAGGGCTGGATAAGACCAGTGAAACCTCTGATTATAAGCTATCACATAAATAATATTTCCCTTATTATATCTGTGGGAATATCTTAAGGGGTAGGCCTGTATTTCAGCAAGCAAGGTATAGTGATGGATAAGAACATTGATGTCTTTTCTCCTCCAGCAGACCGCATAGCACCTTAGAGCAGTACTATAAAAACTGGCCTGTATGGAGGGAGCCAGTTAATGACAGATTTCTCCATTCTGAAACCAAAGCATATGGTATCATTAATAATATCATCTTACCCTCTAAGTATGTTGGATAATCAAAAGCAATGACAATAGCCTGTATTGTTTTGTGTGTCTCTGGGGATTTCCTAATGAATCACTCAATTCTGTATTTATTTGTCTTCTTGGTTCTTCACACTTTCCTATTGCTACAGAAGTCTTTTGTGCAGTTTCATAATTGGAACTTAATTTCTATTTTAAATTTACAAAAAGTTAATAGAGAAAGGACAGGATAAATTTCCATATTATAACTTTTATGGGTAGGCTGCCATTTTCTTTCATTAGTCACAGTGTTGTATGTGTTGAGGAAGCTAACCTTGTAGATGAAATAACTGCATATCAATGAAAAATGCAGGTTGTGGATTGGCATATTTGCTTAGTGGGGGAAGGGGCTTGCTGCCGAGCCTTATGAACAGGTTTTCATCTCTGAAATGCACATGGCAGAAGGAGATAACACACTTCTATAGTTTGTCTTCAGACCTCCACCAGCATGCCGTGACACAAGTGCATATCCATACACACAACTAATAATCAGTTGATTAAAAATATAATAAACGCTTTAAAGTACAGAGCATTGCAATCATGACAATAATAATTTTGTGATAATAATAATGCACTTGGATTTAAAACAATGATACAAATATTAATGGAAGTTTTATTTCTTCTATTTTAGTATTTAAGGCTCATATTACTGGTTGTTCCTCAGAAACAAAACCAAAAGGATTTACTAATACAATGTAGAAATTCACTGCAGGAATTCACTCACATGATTATGGGATATGAGAAATGCTAGAATACATCAACTCAAAATTGTAAAATGGTCACAGCTGTTGATATAATTCTTAGCCCAAAAGCACTTATTAAACTATGATTTCAAAAACAAAAAGAAAAAAGTAATGCATGTTATATGCATGTGTGCATGCACACTTTTTTGATATTTTGCTAAATGCAACCTACTTCATTCAAATTTACATTTAAAATCTGTTTTCTGTATTTCAGGAGCTAGTTGCATTTGCACAACCATCACAGCCCTCAAGGAATAAAGAACTCAGTGAATAGAGAGTCATAGACAACCCAATGGCGGCTTTGATGAAGAGGAGATGGATAATATTGTTTTCAATAGCAAAAATTTAATGATAATAATAAGTAGAATTTAGTTCCAGTATAGCTAATCAAATATTTGTTTTATAATTTCATAGTGCATATTTGTATAATTAATTATTTCTGAAATATGTATTTAGCCACAAAATCAGTAGCACTAAAACAGTGACTTTGAACATAGAAAGAAATGAATGACCAGGGACACAAAAGGGATCCACAAGTCTCTGGTATTTTGTATCAGTTGATATTGCAAGTGATTAAATGGGTGATATGGGTACATTTTCTTTGCAAAACTAGAATAATATTAAAATTTATAATATTTAGTAGTTATAGTACAACTATAATATTTATCTGAAAAATAGTTAAGCATTCATTCTAAATAGGAATAATAGTACATTACTTTATCTAACCTTATAAAGCAACATGGTTATTCTACAAAAGAAAATTGTGGGAAATGAGCAAATTTGTTTTGCTGTTGTCTTAAGTATACCTTTCAACACTTTTAATTGCCCTGATGACCATAAATAGAATTAGGGTTTAATAAATCCCCAAGAAAAAAATGACTATTCTTCCAATATGAGAACATTATACACTGCAAATGTTAAAGTGCCTGTTGGTAGCAAGCAAAATAATCTCTTTTGGCAGAGTCTGAAGCTCCTTCTTTGTGAAAGCTATGGAGGTCAACATACATTTGAAGGTGTCAGGCAAATACAGGTAGGATAGAAGACTTGCTTAGTCAGATTTATTGATGTGATGCACTTGAATAGAAATGAGCATGTAAAACGTAGTTTCAACCACCTGGGATTTTATTGAAAAGTCTAATTGATACCAAGCCAAAGTCATTGCTTTGTGCATTGATGTTAAAAGTAAAATCTCCTTGGCTTAAGGTAAGGAATGGGTTCACAGAATATAACATGTAGGAGAATGATTTTTAAAAAAAAGGACTTCCCCATCACAACATGGTTGTTCAAGAGAGGACAATGTGCAAAAAGATTATGAATTGCCATATTGCAATTATTTTTAATGGATCTAGACTTGAATGTCAGTAACAAGAAGGACAGAGAAAAACTGAAGACACTTTCACATTAAAGTCATATGATAAGTAGAGCAGAATTGAATCCAGGTTTTTGATTTTTCATTTTTTTAAGATCTGACAGAGTAAGGACCTGAGTGCATATCTCCAAGACCCATATGAAATCTGGACACACAGCACCACTGCCTACAAAACCAGCATACTTAAGAGAAAGTAGGAGACTGAATCAGGAGAATCTCCCATATCTGGTGAGCCATCAGACAGCCCTACATTGCTGAAAACAATAAAAAGATTGTCTCAAACAAGGCAGAAGATGAAGATCAACAACAAAACAAGATTTTTCCTCCAAGTCTGACAGGTGCTCTATGTCACAAATGCATGTGGTGTGTGTGTGTGTGTGTGTGTGTGTGTGTGTGTGTGTGTGTGTGTACTGGTATGTTTGTGTATATGTGTGGGGAGGGTGTATTGGTATGTTTGTGTGTATATGTGTGAATGTGTCTGTGTGCATGTGTGCGTGTGTGTGTGTGTGTGTGTGTGTGTACATACACACATGTTATAAACATTCACAAAGAAATGAAAATATAAATATTGCAATAAAAGCCCTTCATGGCTGTCCTAGATAAACTGTTAGAATTTTATTATGTATGGTACATTAAGTAAAATTAATTTGTTATTAGTAAATAACTGGAGCTGGAAAATTTTATCCTGATTTATCAGAGAATGATTATATTCCTATAATAATATGAATAACTATCTATGACTATATCTCATATCTGGAACTTAATCTCAACTCACAGTGCAGAGCCTGCCTAGTGGTCTATTCTTAGACATATCCTCACTTAAGTTTTCTTTGCTCACTCAAATATTACTGTGTCCATTTTGCAGTCATATTATAATAGCACATGACTTAAATACTATCATATGCTACTTGTTAGATACCTGTCTTTTATAAGAACTTTGAATCTTGAAAGACTTAAATGTCATGCACTCCAAGAAAAGCAAGTCAGAAATTCAATTAATACTTCACCCCCTGCAGCTAGAGTTTTCCTGCCTTGCCCACAGGACAAATCTTTGTCACCTGCCAGTTCCACAGCCACTCAGACCCAACCAAGTAAACACAGAGACTTATATATTGCTTACAAACTGTATGGCCATGACAGGCTTCTTGCTAACTGTCCTTATAGCTTAAATTAATCCATTTCCACAAATCTATACCTTGCCACGCAGCTTATGGCTTACTGGCATCTTTTCATGCTGCTTGTCAGGGTGGCAGTTGGCAGTGACTCCTTCTGCCTTCCCTAGATCTTTTATTTCTTCCTTAGTTCTTTTATTTCTCCTCCCTGTTAGTCCCGCTTTATACTTCCTGTCTAGCCACAGGCCAATCAGTGTTTTATTTATTGACCAATCAGAGCAACTTGACATACAGACCATCCCACAGCACAGCCAAGTGCAGACCATCTCAGACACCTGCACTCAGGCCCGTGGTCCTAATCATCCTCTATGTTGACCTGCTGGGTAAAGCCATGAGGAACCAGAGAACAGGCTCCCACAGGACATACAGAACATGCCACAGCAACTCCCCATCACAGATGCATACATATTTTTATTTAAAATATTTTAAAAGAATATGTCATTCATTTTCCCTCAGTTTGAACATTCATGAGGATTTACCAGGATCAACAATGTATATGCACACAGTGCTTGTTTTTTTAAGGTAATCTTCAATACAGAACTATGAAATATAATGAATGCAGACAAGAATTGGAAATCTAAACCCACCTTCTCACAGCTCTAAAACCCTGCTCACTTGGACTGAGTCTATGTTTCAGATTCTAAGATCATGCCAGCAATATAGTCTATGGAAGAGTTTCAAGTTAGTACTCAATGTAAAGCCCTTAAAAGTCCCTGTATCCAATAGTCAATCCATGCTTATCACCTTGCAAAGTTAGTTGCAAGCCATTAATTGGTTTTACATAATATCATTCATTCAGTCATTCATTTTATGTGTATATATCCTGCAGGCATAAGACAAACCTCAGTGTTTAAATTTATTCACCTTCCCTTGCTCTTTTATACAGTTACCATTGTTAATAGAGCATCCAATTTTTAAATATATGTGTTATTATCTCTTTATAATCTGTCTTCAGACAAGTTCTTATCATAGTTTGGTATATTTAAATTAGAACCAAACTTTGCATTCATAGTCAAATGTTTTCCAACTTCAAGCTTATAAATCACTCTTTAATGCTTATTTTTAGTTAGAATTCCGTAGCTATATACAACTTCACCTTTTAACTCTAACATTAATCTTATTAGCTTAAATGATGCTTCTTTCTACACCAGGAAATACTGAAGTCAGAAGCTCATGTCATGTAACTTGCTCTAATAAACTCTTTCTTCCTCCTACGCACCCATTTAACCCCTCATCTTAACACTAGTTTCCCTCTAGGACTTGAGTGCTGCTAATGCTTAGTAACTTCATGACCTGATGTGCAACATGGTTTCTAATCACCGGGTGGATTTTCTTTCTCTGAGTGAGGAAAAATTATAGAGGGGAGAATAGGAGCTACTTCTACCAGTGGCTGTCCAGACCTTTGGCTTTCATTATACAAGGCTCAACTTTCTCTTCAAAAAATATCTTTTACACATTCCTCCAAACTAAGATTCATCTGCCATAAATAATCCTTATTTATGTTTAGCCACATGGCTTTGGTATATTTTCTCAGTTCTGCCTTATCATCTTGCTTCTTCTATGTCTGGCTGGCAACTCCTGACTCAGCCCCTCCCTCTTCCCAGAATCCTTCTTGTCTGCTTGCCCCACCTATACATCCCGCCTGGCTACTGGCCAATCAGTGTTTTACCAAACCAGTGTACAATGGCATTATCCCACAGAATGATATGTCTACCAACTACACTTCATTTTAAAACTCCTTTGTCTTTTTACATTAGTCATTATTACTGTGTCTTAGTTATGGTTTCTATTGCTAAAAATAGACATTATGACCTCAGCAACATTTGTAAAGGAAAACGTTTAGTTGAGACTGACTGGCTTACAGTTTCAGAGGTTTAAGTCCATGATCATCATAGTAAGAAGCACAACAGCATGCAGGGGAACATCGTGCTGGAGAAGGAACTGACAGCTCCACATTTTGACCTGCAAGCAAAAGGAAGTGAACTGAGTCCTACCCCAGGTATAACTTGGGCATATTAGACCTCAAATCCTACCCCCACAGTGACATACTTCCTGCAACAAGGCCACATCCACCTAAACAACTCCTAATAGTGCCACTCCCTATAGCCCAAGCTTTCAGAACATGAGTCTATGAGTGCCATATCTACTCAAACCAACACATTCCACTCTCTGAC
Source organism: Peromyscus maniculatus bairdii (assembly GCF_049852395.1). Lineage (NCBI taxonomy): Eukaryota > Metazoa > Chordata > Mammalia > Rodentia > Cricetidae > Peromyscus > Peromyscus maniculatus. The sequence goes on along the minus strand of NC_134863.1, from coordinate 51,336,356 downwards.
ACTGTAGGCTTGTAGCTATAACATGATGCAAAATAGAATTTTGGGAAGATATTTTGTTTGTGCTCTAACAAATAAAGCTTACCTGAAGATCAGACACAGATCTAGCCACTAGTTTCCCAGACAGTGGTGGCACACGACTTTAATCCCAGTACCTGGAGGAGGAAACAGGAAGTAATATGGTTGGGCAGAAAGAGGGAGTAATAAGGCAGGGTGGAGACAGGAGCTGGGCCCTTTCAGGCCAAGGAATTGGCAAGAAAAGAAGTGGCTGTGACTTGTTCTTTTGTCTCTCTGATCTTTGAGCCTTTAACCCTATATCTGACTCTGTGTTTTTTTGTTTCGTTTTCTTTTGTTTTTTCCTAAGCTGATTAGAATTCACACTATACATTTTATTCATGTTCAAAAGTCCTCATAGTCTATCACAGTCTCAACAATGTTTAAAAGTTCAAAGTTCAATATCTGTTCTGAGATTCATGCAATCTCTTGATTGTAATCCTCTATAAAATCAAAATCAAAAACAGATCACATACTTCTAACATATAATGGCACAGGATATATATTACAATTCCAAAATGGAGGGAAGGGAGCATTGTAAGGAAATACTAAACCACAACAAGACCAATACCAGCAATACAAACTCCAAACTCTCTATCTCCATGTCTGACATCAAAATATTCTTCAGATCTCCAACTCCACTCAGCTTTGTTGACAGAAACACACTTCTTTCTCTTGGGCTGGATCCACTCCTTGTTAGTAGATGTCCTTGGATGGTATCCCATGGCTCTAGCATCTCTAACATCTTGGTTTCTCCAAGGCAATCCAGGCTTCAGCTTCACAGATTCACACAATATCCTCTCTATGCTTCCATTCAGGAACACCCTTCACACATTCCTGGCCTCAGTGGCTTCCCTTAGTCATGGAGGAAGATTCCATAATGCCTTTCTTCTTTTCCTTGACTCTGAAGTCAGAATCACATGGCCCAAGCTATCAAGTTTTACTGATTGCTGTGCTGAAACATAGCCCCTTTGTTCAATTACATCATCCTTAGCTTACTACTTTTGATTCTTTCACTGTCGACTTGTTTGTTTTGGAACTTGCTCTGCAGACTAGGCTTGCCTCAAATTCAGACATCCGCAAGCCTCTGCCTTGCGTGCTGAGATTAATGTTGTGCACCACAACACTCAGCTCTAAGCTTTATTCCTTTTCACAAGCTGGGAATTTAGCTGGGTGGGATTTGTCCTGAAGTCATCACTCATTTTATTTTATGTCTTTATCTGTTTTTCTCCTTGAACATGGGATTTGTCTCCATTCCACTTTTTGGGGATTGTTTTCTTCTCAATCTGTACATTTTTTTCTAATTTTACTTGCTCAGACTTCCCCTTTTCATTATGAATCTTCAATAGACTTGATACTAGTAATCACACAACAATTCTGTACTAGGCTGTTTTGAGATTTTCTCTACCAACAGAATTGATCCCAAGCTCTTCACTTTAGCCTCAGGAAGACTTTTTGGACAAGGATGAAAAGAAGTCCCCTTTTTCACCAAAATATCACAAGAATGATTTTTTGGCAACATACTCAAATTCTACTCTGAAACCTCTGTAGCCAGGCCCTCACTGTTCAAATCTCCCTCAGTATCACTGTCCCATGTTCCTACTTGTATGGCCCATTAAGCAACTCTTAAAGCAGCCCACTACTTTCCTAACCCAAACTCCTAAAGTCCAAATTCCTTAAAACAAAAGTATGGTCAGGCTTAGCATAACAATACCCTAGTCCCTGGTATCAATTTCTTTGGCTTACAGTTTCAGAGGTTTAGTCCATTATTGTCATTGTGGGACATGGGGATATGGAGGCAGACATGGTGCTGGAGAAGGAGATGAGAGGTACACACCTTGATCTGCAGACAACAGAAAGTAAACTGTCCACCACACTGGCATAGCTTGAGCATATGAGTATGAGATCTCAAAGCTTGCCCTTATAGTGACAAACTTCCTCGATCAAGATCATACCTACTCCAGCAAGGCAGCAACTCCTAAAAATATCACTCCCTATCAGCCAAGCATTCAAACACGTGAGTCCATGGGGGCCATATCTATTCAAACCACCACATTCTGATTTTATATTTTCTTCACCATGTCACTCCTTTCAAATTTTTATTAATGCCTTCCTAGTTATTTGTTAGTACCTGTGTGCATATTTGTATCACCATTCTCCTTCTGCCGCCATAGAATGTATGCATGCATGGTACAAATATATATAATTTCTGAGGATAGAAAACCATCAAGGTCATGGCCCATGACTGTCACTTTTAATATTTAGTTCAAATTAATGCACCAACAGTTCTTATAGAATTAATGGCTAATTAAATATTAGAATTGCTTTTTGACTTATATGGTTAGCCATTTAGATGGTGTCATTTCTGTAGATACACTTTAGAAGAATTTTTATGTGATACAAGTAATGATACAGATAATGAAAAGACACTATCTGATTCCAAATGCATCAGAAATATTACCTAAAGTGTTTTGTCTAAAGTGCATTCTCAAATGATGAGTGAATTAGCATAATTTTTAATCACTTCTACAAACATATGTAGATCAAACACTGCTGTATACAAACTTGCTTGCAATTTTATGAAAATGAAACTGAAATAATAAAATAACCACATCTTAATATACTTCTGTTTCTAAGTTTTTTACTTTTCTGAAGTACAAATATTTTTAAATTTAAATATTGCTTGTTCAAAAGAGAAAATGTATTGTTTATGAGACACGGTATTATTTATATTTTGAAATACTTTTTCCAGGCTAGGAATCAGTGATTACATTGACTTTCTCAGTTTAGGAGCCACTGAACCAATTCCCAGCAGAGGATAACTTGCTGTCAGCAATGTTTAGCTCTTGTCCTAATCCTTGCTAAACCAGTTATTCTAATTAACATTTCAAACAAAGATCCCTGAGGATAGGTTCAAAGCACAATTTACTACTGTTCTTCAAAAAGGAAACCCCTCTTCTGCCCTTCAGTAAACCCTTATTTTCATGGGCAAGATTTATCTAGCTGTCCTGAATATTCTTAAGAGCTAAGACTCAAATCTTCAGTCTCATATATCCTGGGCACACAGTGAGCTGTTTGTTATAATCATCGTTTCTAAACTGAGAAGCAAGATAATTCAATTATAATCAGTATTTTTTAAAAGAAATTTGCTTGCTGCTAGAATGTAATTGGCCTTTTTAATTAGTGAGAACATATTAGACAGCATTGTAAATATATATACATACATATATATATGTGTGTGTGTGTGTGTGTGTGTGTGTGTGTATTTTTACAAAGTGAATACTATCATACCAATGTTAAATTGAGAATTGTGAAAACAGGTGTGTGTGTGTGTGTGTGTGTGTGTGTGTGTGTGTGTGTGTGTGTGTGTGTGCATTATAATAAAGAGAACAGGCACAGTAAAGTGATGGTATTAGGATTGTGAAAAGAACTTTCCCTCTGCTGTCCCTTTAAATGGCTGTCAACATTTCTGCTAGTTGTTCTTTCAAAAAAGAAGCCCCAGAGAAAACCACAAGGAATTAGGCAAAAGCAAATGATTCTGAGTCTTCTGGGTGACTGAGAGTAATTTTGATAATTATAGAACCATTATCATGCTAAATGCCCTGCTCAAGAGGCTTTCACACCCAGCATTTCTGAGCATGTAATGTATGAAGATCCATGACCACAATCAGGGAATGCTCGGTAATGTGCCCAGTAATACCTGTGATGATAAGTCAATTCATTATGAATATGCATTACTTCCCCAGTAATATTCTGTGCTCCTTTTTTAGCTAAGGCAATGTTTGGGGGTTATTGTCATTGTTCTTATTTGAACAAGTAATAAATCTTCTCTTTCTCTTTTATGCTGAATTTGAATTCACCTATCAACAAATTCATTGCATTTAGTTTCACAATGAACAATCCAAACTCGATTAATAATAAATTAGACCTGTAAACTCAAGTTCAAACCCCTAAAAAGACACATTTATGCTAAAGATTCTAAAAGGTTTAATAATAAATTAGAATTTCCTGATTACAGAGTTGAAATGTTGCTAATAGAAATCAAAACTTATCTTTGACTAACTTATCTTTTCCTATCTTTAATAGCCATTTAATATCTAACTCTTAGATAAACAATGAAAACTTTTCAGGGAATCTAAGGTCCTAGAAACTAGACTGCCACCAAACTACCAAAGTCAATAATTTAGGGTTCTTCTTTTGTGAATTTAAAGTATGAAATTCACAGACTTCAAAGAGTGAGAAATAAGTTTATTGTACATTAAAAGGTGGGTGCTTGAGAGAAAGACAGAGAAAGAGAGAGAGAGAGAGAGAGAAAGAGAGAGAGAGAGAGAGAGAGAGAGAGAGAGAGAGAGAGAGAGAGAGAGAGAGAGAGAGAGAGAGAGAGAGAGAGGAGTTCCAGGTAATATAATACCATTCAACTGCTTTTCTGGGGTCTTTTTAATGGATTTATGGTAGAAACTAAGAAGAAATATGGAATGGTGACTGATGTGGTCAGTCAGTTGGCCCAAGCAACTGTCTCCTCTCTGTTTTAATCATGAACGTTTGTATAGCTTTTATGCAGATATGCATACTTAGGAGTTACCATAGAAACAACTCTCTGACATTTATGGATTCCAGCATGGACATTCTTGACACTGGTGTTTTTATGGTCCCTGCCCTATCTGTACAAATTCTATCTTCTGTTCTTATTTTCCTTATCTTTGTAACCCATGTTTCATACAGAAAAAACGAAACAAAACAAAACAAAACAAAACAAAAAACAAAAAGCAAAACATAACTCTAATTCCCTTTCAAGTCAAAAGACTAGAATTTCTGTTTGGATAAAACATTCTAAAGGTTCACTCCTTTCTATTGTGAAAAATTAACAACACTTTAATTTCAGAAAGTGAACATTTTACTACCCTGTATCCAAATAGTAGAATTGAGATACAAGAAAAATACTTCCAACTTTTAAATAAATATGAAACAGTTATATCCCAATATAAATGTATCTATAGCAGTTAGATTTGAAAGGAATGGGCTTCATGCCTTGGCATTTATGAGTAAAACAACATAAATACTTAGAGAATAAGGCTAAAAAAGCTATAATGAGTTCTGTCATGACAATGAAGTTCTGATGCTACATTTGCTGTTATTCTTTTCTGCCATGTTCTCTGTGTTAGTCATGAGTCCTTTCATGCATTCAAGTGATACTCATGATACTCAGCATCTTCACAGACATTAGTAGGGTTAAAAAGCTTGTTTTGTCTAAATGAGAACAAAAAGGTAAAACAAACAAACAGACAGATAAAACCAATTGTCAAGTTTTAAGGCAGGGGTCTTAACAACAGGCAAATATGCCTCTTCTTCATGACGACTGGTTCCATCTTGACTAGAAGCCAAGAACATCTTCTTGTTTGAGGTTAGAAATAATAAAAAAGTTAAATATATTGGTTTGTGTTATGTTTTTTTGTTATATTTTCTGTCCTTTTACATAGCAACTTAATGAACATAGCTTTCTGGGAGATATGGGTGAGGAGATACTTCATTGGCAATGGAGAGTTGGCCACAAAATACAGTGAAGACATGTGGATTGAGGGTTACATGAACACGTCTTAGATGTGACAGCTGCTCTGATCCATCATGTAGACTCATGTCTCAACTCAGTAAAGCTTTATTAAGCTCTAGACAGAAAATTGCAGTGACAACATGTCCTTGGTGCTTGTTCTTGCTAGACTGGATTTCTGCTGGCTTCCTTCAGTCCTTTCTGGACCTCACCCTTGGTTATCCATGAAATTCATTCTTGAGTGGATTTTGTGGTCATTGACTGATCAGAACTTGAAATCCCTTAGTTATTCTCATTTGAGGCAGGAAAGTTGCTGAATACAAGGACATTCCCTGATTCCCTCTTTTTCCATTTTTATGGAGTTTACATTAAGAATATGATAATGATAAGGACACTAATTGAAACTATTCAATTCTTTTTTCTAAAATGAAAAATAAATAAATACATAAGAAAGAAAGAAATCCTTCCATGTTGCATACATCATAGATGTTAAAACACAGTTCAATACTTTTTTTTCTAAAATGAAAAATAAATAAATACATAAGAAAGAAAGAAATCCTTCCATGTTGCATACATCATGGATGTTAAAACACAGTTTCAGTAAGTTTTATTTTTTACTACTTTGGAAGATAGAAAGGCTTCTTTTGGCCTTTCAAAGTGGCAACTCACATATCATATTGTAAAAATTCTGTAATTTCAGTATTTTCTACAAGTTCTTCAAAAGTTGGCAAAATGAAAAATAAAAAGAAGAACCTATAAACCACATGAATTTCTTAAAAACAATCACATATCTCATTTTAATTCTGTGGTGATACCAGTAGTGTATAAGCCTTGATATTTGTCATTATCTTTTCTTTTCTCAATTTTATTTAAAGATACAGGAATACTCTATTGAGATTATTTTTTCTGATGTATTTCAGAGCTAAAACATAGTCATTAAGATGATGTAATTTTTCAAAGTATTTATATACAATCTTCTTATTTTACATATTTTTAAAGTTTTATCTAGTATAAAGTTCTGTCCAATACGATGATTGGAGTTAACTGTTAACTTGATGGTTTCCAGAATCTAACCAAGGGGATAATCCTCTAGAGAGTCCCGTGAGGACGATCTAGGTTAGGTTAGCTTCTAAGCATACCTGTTAAACAGTTTCCTAACATAGTTGAGGTGAGACTATTTGCCCCAAATGTCAGTGGTAACATTCCCTAGGTTGGGTCCATGGACTACATAAGCAGAATAAACTGAGCATTAAAATTCTTTGCTCTTCTCTTCCTTATTGAATGCAATGTGACTGGTTATCAAAATCCTGTCTCATTTACCTACACAGCATAGCGTACCATATTTAGAACTGTGAGTCAAAATAAGCCCTTTTTTCTTTAAGTCACTTTTGACAGGATGTTTAATCATAGCAATGAAAAAGTCACCAATAGACTAGATGGCACAAGTCTGACAAAGGACAGAATATGAAGCTGAAGAAAAATGCTATAATGAGCATAAAGTAACATGAAAGCAAGAAAGGGACTTACTTGTCGTAGTAAGACAGAAGGCTGAGACAGAAATTTTGAGGAGGAAGGTCAAAGAAAATGAATTATGCATGCAAATGTCATAAAACCATTGCTTTCCTTGCTAATTATACTAGTAAGTTAATAAAGAAAAAGAACATGTAGATACAAAGCATTTGCACCCGTGTAACTAAATTAACTATCTTCAAAATTTTATCTTTATGTTTTGATGCTTTGTGCTATGTGGCAATTTTAACTCAGGACGAAAACTATTTTGCAACAAATCTAACCTTAAGGCAATACATGATCGTATTAACAGCACTTTCTATTTGTGCACATAACACAATTTGCATAGACAAAATTATTAGTTTTGACATGAAGATATCACAATGTTTTATAAAAATTCTTTCTCTTAAGCTTTTAAGATAAGACATTGCTACCAAAGGGAAAATGTTTAAGACAAGACAGTTTCCAAAATTTTGATGTATATAATTTGCATTTTCACAAATAAAAATTTAAAAACATATTCATTGATAATTTGGGCATAAATAGTTTTAGATATTCAATTAATTCTGCTGTAGTAATTCTATATTTGAAAATATTTAACTTAACTAGAAGATTGCCTGTTTAATGACCTTTCCTGTCTTCCAATGAAAGAATATACTATCACTATCAGTTTGGGGATAAATTATGGAAAGAGGTTTTCATGCTTACCTGAATGATTTATTAGAATACTGATTGGAAAAGTAAAACTGTTTGATAAAGTTATATAGATTTGACTTCATTAAGGTCCTCAAATAAATGGCAAAATCTAAAATTGCCTTGAGCATAAAAAAAAAATCCAATACAACAATTTGATCAAACAACAGCAACACACCAAAATGCAGCTCTGGGCTGGCAGAGTGATTCTGCAGCAGGCAAAGTACTTGATGCTCAAGCCAGATGGCCAGAGGTAATCCCTAAAACCCATGGTGCAAGGAAAAAAAAACCCTTCTCGAGTGTTGTCCTCTGCCTCTGCACCTGAACTGTGGTGCATGTGCACCTGCACACATACTAATAGTCAAACAAAATTGAGAAAGCATTAGTGACTCTCACAAATAAACACCTAGTTATAATGTATTTGATCTTACTTAAAAATTGTCTTTATTATTTTTTGGAGGGTATTTTTTTCTTTTTCTTTTCTTTTATTACAAAATTTTATTCATTTTACATACCAACCACAGATTCCCCTCTCTTCCCTCCTCCTGTCTCCCAGCCTCCTCCCCAACCCACTCCCCATTCCCTCTTTCAACAAGGTAAGGCCTCTTATGGGGAGTCAGCAGAGCCTAGTACATTCAGTTGAGGCAGGTCCAAGCCCTCCCCATGGCTCTAGGCTGCTGGAGGTGTTCCACCATAGGTAATGGGCTCTAAAACACCAGCTCATTCACCAGAGGTGGATCCCGATCCTACTGCCAGGGGTCCCTGAAGCAGATCAAGCTATACAACTGTCTTGCTATGCAGAGGGCCTAATCCAGTCCCATGGAGGCCCTACAGCTGTTTGTCTAAAGTTCATGGGTTTCCACTAGTTTGGTTTGGTTGTCTCTGTAGGTTTCCCCATCATGATCTTGATGCCCCTTGCTCATAGCATTCTTCTCTCTTTTGACTGAACTACTGGAGCTCAGCCTGGTGCTTGCCTGTGGATCTCTGAGTTTGCTTCCATCAGTTACTAGATGAAGGCTCTTCTAATGACCTAATCAAGTGAGTTATACATAATTACCTCCATAATAAGGTTGAATATGTACATGAAAACCTAATAACATTTCCTAACACAATGTTCAGTAGTATGCAAATTTATATTCCCCAAAAGACTTTCCTACATCTAAATGTGAAAATTGTCCACTTATGAGAATTATAATAATTATGCTATGTATTATGAAACACATAAGCACACATTTTATTAAGTTTTATTTATTTGAATAAAATACATTGATACATTTGGGTTCAACTTTTCAAATAATTTCTATTTAGTCATGATCTATCCTTGTGCCTGACTTAATTGTTATCACCAGGGACCTTAGGTTTGGCTTGGCTAATGGATAGTCCTCCTATAGTCACAAAAGAGCATTGCTGGTACTAATTCTGTACTCATCAACCCATGTTAAATGATTCCTCAAGTGATGTTGAGTCTTTGAAAAACATGTTGATTCAGTGTTGAGCTATATATTCATGTTGTAGTTCTCCTTACTTCAGCTATCAAGAGAGGTATTTTCCAACTTCTTCTATTAAAGAATAAACCAAGAAAAATATAAATCATACAGTAAAAGAATCAAATCATTTTCAGCTTCTTTTAGATCCACAAGTATTGATGGCATTGTATCTATTAGTCAAAACTCATCCTTTATACACTGGAGTGATCTATGAGTCTGTGGAAGGACATACACAGGCCATTAATAGAACAATTATGAGAGAACATATATCAACTATTACACACTGGAGTCCTTGGGGAGACAGATGTTAACCACTATCCACAAGTGTGTTTTGGAGTTTGTATGCTAACTTTTACCTACTGAAATTGCCAGGGATTCTGAAATCAATGCTAATGGATAGAGGATACTACATCTAAAATAATTTAAGAAAAAATATCATTTTAATCTAAAGTGAATATATTAATTTAACTAAAATTATCTCAAATACAGTATGAAAACTATGATCCAGACTCAATTGGATATACTGCATCCTCAACCATTGCTAACTTGTACTTTCATTTTCCTTCATTAAAGATGCTTTTGAAGCCATATTATTGTCCTACTTATGTATAACATCAGTAACATAACTATGAATAGGTTAGTATTAAAATTTTAAAACATTTCAATAATTCTTAATCAGAAAAAATACAACTATGTCATCAGACATCAACTCTCCTAATAATTTTAGAGTGTATCTTTTAATATAAATAAAACAATTTTCATAGTACCTTATTACTCAAATAAGGTTTTATGTTTTTGATTCAAGGCTAATCACAAGTAATTTCTGACAGTATATTTTTAACTAATTACAATTCATCTGTGCAAGATAATTACAATATAAATGTTTATCATCCAATCTGGTGCCTTCATTCATAATTCATATTATAAAATTGACATTAAACGCTTCACTACAGATGTTGGCATAGAAAAATCTGATGAACATTTAATTATTTATAAGTTTGCACTGCAATTCTTATATATAAAAGCATTTAAAAGAAATAATGGACAGATCAACACAAACAGGAATTGAAATTTGTGTTAAAAACATATTTACTGTCTCTTAATGGCCAAGTCATTATCGAAGTCCATGATTAAAAGATGTGGTGTCTAGACTAAACTACCACTTACTTAGAATAATCTTGTTCTCCACAGAACAGAACTAAATGGGTTGCACACAAATGGTTGTGTAGAAATCATATTTAGTCTACAATCATTTTCTTGTGTCACAAGTGACTGCATATTGTGCTATCTTACTGTGATCAATACAAACTTACATTCTCACATATGGAAGATGGTTCTTTCATGGTAGATATGCCATAGATCTTATCATTCCTGTGTCTCTCTAGAATGATTATTTTCCTGTTTAGCAGTATTCTAATGCAGATGTTGAATTCAAATCATATAAATGCAAACATAACATCAAAGAATGCAAAAAACAAATTTATTTTATCATTTTATCAATACTGAAAAAGGTACAGACAAGTTATCTAAGTGTATAGCAACCAATTGTGTACTCTTTTTAAGTAAATATAAAAGTACAGGAATGTGGGGGTAAAGTTTTTGAATGTGTTACTCAGTATAATCATTTGATATATGAATAATTAAGAATAGATTTAGACTCAGCAATAGGCTCTCTGTTATTGACAGATCATTGTAAAACTAAAAGTTATAACCATGTTCTTGGTGATGTAATTTTTCTTTACATTTCTTTTTCAACATATATGTCCGATCTATGTTGAAAAGTATTAAATGTATTACATTGCTTCATTTTAATTCAGAAGTAATGATGTACTTGTCTCCACAGTTAATGGTAGATTTGAGAGCTAAATAATGTTTGATGTGGCGTATATATTGAATATAAAAAATATAATTTCGAATATAAACATCAAGGTCAATAAGGAAGTGTCAAACACTGGCACCCGTAAAGTATGATGGGAATTGAAGAATATGATGTTTTTCTTCAAATCATCATGATAAAGGCAATGACTAGGAGGATAAATGAGACGAAGGTAGATTTGGTATGCTTTTGTTAACTCTTAGAGATATTTAGATTCCCTGAAATCTTGCTGGTTCTGTTATATTTATGCTGTCTCTGTTATGCTTATAAGAATTTCTCATATTTGAGGCCTGTAAATTAATTGACCTAAAAATTGAGAGTATTAATATTTGCTTAAGGTCTTATTTTTTAATGGGTATAATGTAAAGTTTACCTTACTAGGAACATGTGTTTAATCTTTCTGAGGGGACCAGAAATACTTCAAACATGCTGTACTTAGCATAATTTTGCCAGACGACTTTTTCAGAGAAAGTCATTAAGAGAAAAAATTAAGTGAAAATGTACTGGGACATGATGTGTGTTTCTGTTCTTCTGGGACTACAGAATATTATCATGCAGTAGGTTATCAAGAGTATGTTCTTTGAGTTATTGCATTTTCTGCTGGTTTCAGAGACTATAGGGCTGGAGAAAAAGATAATCAACTTGATAATTGTATGTCTAATAGTTTTCACAAATTTTACTAAGTGTACCACAATGATTTTCATGGATTTAAGGAAATAAAAATTTGAGTAAGCTACTCATTGGCTGCTTTGTAGTTTTAGAATTTGTTGTATCATGCTTATAGATGTATTTTAGCATTGTAAATTATTTTAATTATACCCTCATTTAATTCCTATAGACTAGTTTCCAGAATAAAAATTTTTATTTAACTATCGGTAACTTTAAGAAATATTTATGTCTCAGACACATTTATAAACTATTAGTACCAATTAATTTCAATAATAAATTTTTACCTGAAGTTTACTAAATTTTATCTCATTACTTTTATCTTCATTTCTGTGTATATATACACAAGGCATTTTACAAAAGCAAATAAATAAAGTTACTATATATAAACTCCTTTGTATTTGGGTCTCTAAATTTATATATTCATGATAATCATTGAATATATAATACATATTGAATTTTATGCTATTGTATTACAGGTAGTTTCTACTTCTCTGACCTCTGTAGACATGCTTCTGTGCTTTGTATGGCTTACCTCTGCTTTTTATAACAATTTTTAAAAAGGATTCTGATTGTGAAAGTTGAGGCCTAGATGAGTGGCGTCTGTTAATGATGGAAAGTCCCTGTGCTAACACCAGGTCTGTCTGAGAATGTGGTGCTCCTTCTTCAGTGCTCAGAAAGGAGCAAGTTCCTAAAATAGTGCAATGAAGTTTTAAGATTCCCGCTGACGTAATGAACACCTCTGTTTCACATGCCATGATGAAGGTGATATAAGATAGGGCAGCTCAAGGTCATCTCAAGTAATTTTTCATAATTTAATGCATGGTCGAACTCCACGAGACTGATAACTGAATACATTCTCTGCAAATTATAAACAAATATATATAGTTGTATTGAAAAGTCATAAATTAGCTCATACTCTACAATCAAAGCCATAAATTATCCACGTAAAGTCAGAGACCATGTTTTTGACATTGAAAGTTATTACACTATTAAACATTAGCACTGCTGTGATCTGTGGTTTCCTTAATTCAACTGTTCCCTGCATCTCCCATTTATGTAATGAATTATTGATATATTTAATTATGTATCTTGATAATATAGTGTTACAGTAAAATAAATGGAGATCAAGACCATAATTACTTGTACAGTAAATAATGTTGTAATTGATTTCTGGCATTATATATCTAGTGTTATCTTTATTTCTAACTGATTTCATATAAGATAATTGAATAATTAATAATTAAAAGAGTGACAGGTTAGTTTTACTTTGATTTAATTTCCATAAGAATCAAATCAGGATTAGCAAATTTCTCATAAAGTTAAAACATGACACAAATAAAATATTTGGTACTATCTCTTTATAACCTGTAAATGGTAATAAGAGACAATATTTAATAGCATTTCTCATGTTTAAAATAATTTTCAAGTGTAAAATGCCTATACTTTTTCATCACAGAAAATTGCTCATAAAAGCTAATATGAACACAAAAACAAACAAATCCATTATTTCTGATACACATAAGAAAATCAACTGCTATAATGTTCTAGGTATAAAGATAATATTTTTCAACATTGTAAATATAACAATAATAACCAACTAAGGATTCAAAAATGTGGTACATGTTTGTGGTTGCTTTCTCTTTTAAGTTGCTATCTTATAAACAGTTGCCATTAAATAGTCCTCCACTGAAGAAATGTTGACCAATTAATAAATTACTGGGGAAAGAAGTCTATTTCAAGAAATCTGTGAAAGAAATATCAAACAAGGTAACCTCCAGCCTATTCCAGAAACATCATCATAACTAAATTAAAGAATATTTCTTTTAAAAATGAAATAAATGTATTCTAAAAATTTTATAATATTATCTAATCCAGAGACAAAAAATGAATCATTTTCAGTGAAATGGTGAATTACATTTGCCAATATGATGGCAAATATATGATGACTTAAAAACAGTTAATATATTTTCCTTTTGGTTCTAATTGTTCAATTTAAGGATTTTATTTTTAATATTTTAAATATTTCTTTGACATCCTTTATACCTTTGTATAATGGTTAAATCAACTGGTCGTCCAGACAACTGCTCTCAAGTAATGGCTGTAATTTGAAGACTTGATATCTAAAATGTTCTTTGTTCTGGCCAGTATCAGCAGTTGTAACAGTTGTTCTATAATGAGAAGGGATGGTGGTAAAAACTCTTTAGAGGATTCATGTAACATGTTCTTACAAAAATCACCACTGTCATCGCTCTGTAGATGCAGGCTCTGCTAAAGATAATGAAAAAGCCCTTAATGCATGCCAAACTGAGGCCTCAAAAGTGCGTTCTAATTCAATATTTTCTTATGCAGCAAAGAAACTTTATTCTATTCATGGTGTAGCCAAATGACCCTTGAAGAATACTAAACTCATAAGCACAACTGGAAGAGAACAGTGAAGAGAGATTTAACTTGTACAAAAAGGGCTAACATGGGAAATAAGGAGCTAAAACTTTCTGCTTCTATTTTGACAGTTGTTGGAAGTAACAGTAGAAAAATGATTAGTAAAGAAATCAGAAAAATGCAGATGACTCTATCTCACCAAAGATACCTTACCAACTAAGGCCTGAGGATGAAAATCTAATAAATGGATGTGTTTGTAAAAATAAATAAATAAAAAAAAGCAACAAAAACAAGGATTGATATTACTTTGCCAAACTTATTGAATGCTTTTATAAGTCTATCACTTACAATGATCTACACTGATTATTTCACACTTTGTACAGGTTAGAGGTCCTTCTGTGTCTTTCTGGGTTCATTCTTTTACAAAATTTATTTTAAATTTTTAAATTGTTTTTATAAAATACATGTTGATGAAATTCTTTCCAATCCTACAACTCCTCCAAGATCTTTCTACATCATTACCTACCAAACTTCATGTTCATTTTCTCCTTGTCAAAAAAATAGAAGAAAATATATTAATGGGAAAAAGGTACTCCTAGGAAGGATCCTGTCTTAGAGTGTGGTTGATATACCCAGTATCACTTCACTGAAGAAAAATGGTTTTCTCTTTCCAAGGAGTTTGCAATTGTACAGAGCTTGTTGGTGGTGGTTGTAGTGATTATTTCCATTTCTCAGTATTGGGATTTTTTTCTGTTAAGAAACTGTGCAGGTTTCTTGTGCATGCTGTCTGAGTCTCTATTAGTTCATGTTAATATCAGTCCTGTTTTCATTTGGTAGACACTACTTTCTGAGAATCATTTACAACTTCCAGATCTTACAATCTTTCTACCTCTGCTTCTACATAGATCCCAGAGCCCAGATAGAAAGGTTTTGGTAAAGACATCCCACTTAAGGTTGAGTATTCCCAAGTCTTTTATTCTCTACACATAATGCAGTTGTTCATAACTTTGCTAATTAAAATTTACCATAAATCGAAGTTTCTTTGATTAGGGTCAAGCAATGTACTAATCTATGGGTAGAGCAATGTAGCATTAGGAGTTTTATTGTTATGTTCCTTTAACAGAATAATAGTAGTAGGTTTTACCCTAGGCCCATTCTTGACCACTATTCTCAGTCTCTTGGTAACTTTAGCAGTGCCATGTATGAGTTCTAGGTCATTGAACAAGTCTCAAATACAATATAAAAAAAAGTGGTTTGTTAAGCTCACAATATTTGTGCCATGATTGTGCCAGTATATCTTGCAGACATGTATCATTTGGTCTCATGGTGTGTAGCTGAGTGAAATTGATGATTAATGTTTTTTTTTCCACCAGTATCATGGAATATAATTTCCAGAATTTATGAAGCCTAGTTAAAAGGATGATGCACCTAATTGGGCACTACCTTATTTCTCATTATCAAAGTAAAAGTAAAGTGTTTATTCTGACCATCAAGTTATGAAGGGTAACCAATAGTCTTTGCAATAGCCTGTGATGTTAGGGCAGGGTGTGTTTTGGGAAGTGGAGCATCCATGGGAATTCTTATCCCAATGACTCAACAATGTATAGCCCATTCTAGGCACTGGAGGTTTCACTTGGTGGCATAAGATGTATAGTTAGGGCATTGTCTTCTGTATTTATGGTGACTCCACTTAAATTCAATTCATATTTGCATATGATTCAGGAAGCTTATACACAAATAGTCTACATGCTCATGGATAGGCAGGGTTAACATAGTAAAAATGGCAATCTTACCAAAAGCAATTTACAGATTCAATGCAATCCCCATCAAAATACCAACACAATTCTTCACAGATCTGGAAAGAACAATACTCAACTTCATATGGAAAAACAAAAAACCCAGGATAGCTAAAAGAAACCTGTACAATAAAACAACTTCTGGAGGCATCACAATCCCCGACTTCAAGCTCTACTATAGAGCTACAGTAATAAAAACAGCCTGGTATTGGCATAAAAACCGACATTTGGACCAATGGAATCGAATTGAAGACCCTGACATTAACCCACACACCTATGGACATATAATTTTTGACAAAGAAGCCAAAAGTGTACAATGGAAAAAAGAAAGCATCTTCAACAAATGGTGCTGGCATAACTGGATATCAGCGTGTAGAAGGCTGCAAATAGATCCATATCTGTCACCGTGCACAAAACTTAAGTCCAAGTGGATCAAAGACCTCAACATAAATCCAGCTACTCTGAACCTGCTAGAAGAAAAAGTAGGAAATAGTCTTGAACGCCTTGGCATAGGAAATCAGCACATCTTGCAAGCAAAAAATGGGAAACACATCTGGCCCATAGGATAGCCTTTGATTCAACTAATTCTATTTATTTTCATGTCTGGTTGTTACTTTTATAAGCCTTTTCCTTTCTAATTATAGTCAGGAAGGGCGTGGATCTGGAAGGATGGTGAAGTGGAGAGGATCTGGGAGCAGTACAGGAAGGGAAACTATAATCAGGATGTATTGTATGAGAAAAGAATCTATTTTTTATTTATTTTATTTTATTTATAATTAATTTAATTTTACATATCAGCCACGGATTCCCCTGTCCTCCCTCCTCCCACCACCCAGCCTTCTTCCCAATAATACCCCCATTCCCACCTCCTCCAAGGCAAGGTCTCCCCTGGGGAGTCAGCCCAGCCTGACAGATTCAGTTGAGGCAGGTCCAGACCCCTCCTCCCTACACCAAGGCTGAGCAAAATGTCAAAAAGAGCTATCAACATGGTCATGGTCGGGGATACTGGTAGTTAGCACTTTAATATTTGAGCTTCATACATGGGTAGAATAATGCTTACAAAAACTGTCCTATAAAATAAGCTCTATTTTTTTAAACAAACAATTGTTTTGTTTTGTTGCCTGGAATGACTCAAATTTCATGTTATTACAATTCTTTATTTCAAATTTCATGTATTTACAATTCTTATGTGGACACCATTTGTCCAAACTTCTATGTAATCCCCTGGCTACAAGTATCCTAGAGACTACTGCCTGCTTCTAGAAAATTGGGTATGGTAATGGTGCGTGAATGGTCCCTCCGAATTATCACATATTGAGATGACAAAATAATAAAAGAACATTTTTCTATTTAATTTAATAGTCAATAAAAAGACACTACAATGTTGGATTGAAGAACAAAACTCTATGAGTTCTGTAGGTACAAAGATAAATAATATTCAGTAGACACAAAGGCTCTGCCAGCCCCGCCCCCCAGCATGAGAACACTGCCCAGCAAAAATCTGGCTTTATACTTTGAAAACGATGTTAGCCATCAGGGAATCCATTTGAAAACTAATTTGAGATTCTATGTTACTCTATTCAAAATGGCCAAGATCAATAAAACAAATGACAGAAGATGATCTCGAGGATAAGGGCAAAGCAGAACACATATAGCTGGTGATTGTGCAAACTGTACAGACACTGTGAAAATCATCGTGCTGGTCCCTCACAATGCTGAAAATCAAAGCACCACACGACCCAGATGTCCAATTCTTGGACATTAACAAAAGGACACTATATATTACTACCATGATGCTTACACATCCGTATCCATTGTTGCTCTATTCATAATAGTCAGTAATTCAAAACAGCTCAGATTCTATCAACTGATGATGGGCTAATAAAAAGGTGGCATATTTACACAGTGCACATTACTCAGCTGATAAGAAAAAATGAAATTTGAAATACATGGATGAAGCTAGAAGCAATCATTTTGAGTGAAAAAGCTCTAACACAGCAAAACAGATACACCATCCTTTCCCTTTTATGTGGAGGGTGGCTTTAAAGTTTAGATAATTGTGTTTCAATAAAAAAAAAAACCACAGAGGTTAGGTAGTTAGTAAGAAACCAGGGATGTGGAGGGGATCATCCAAGGAAGGATAGATAAATATAGTTATAAAGAGATAAAAGGGAAACTGGGATATGAGGTTAAATAGGAAGGTGAATGCATGGTAAGGGTATCTGGGGAGTACCAACACTAAAGAACTTTTAAAAGCCATGTAGACTATTTGTGTATAAGCTTCCTGAATCATATGAAGGGTTTGAAGATGACCTGTCTAAAACATCTCTACTCATTTTTTAAAACATATCTAATATGACTACAACTTCTATTGTAATGTCTAACTACTAACTTTCATTTCTTTATATCCTAATAGTTGGTAATAATAACATTCAAGGATCAGAAAATTGCATTACATTGTTTTTTTTTTTTTTTGGCTCTTGTCCTTTCATTTTTTTTTATTATTATTATTATTATTATTATTATTATTATTATTATTATTTTACAACACCATTCAGTTCAACATAATAGCCACAGAATCCCCTGTGTACTTAGGTAATATCATATCCTTCTGAGGTCTTTGATGTAGTTGAAGACTAGATAGTTGTAATTATAATTTTCCTTGGTTATGATAAAAGATAAATTAAATATGAAACTGTAGACTCACAAATATAGGATAGATAGAACGTTTTCTTTAATTTTGCAAATACAAAATAGACTAGATATTGTAACTGTAATTCTTGTTTGATAACTTTTCTATTACATGTAATTTCATTATGTTAAAGTTTAAGCCTTCCTTTTTGATTAGACAGAAAAGGGAAGTTCTATGGGATGTATTTTTATATGCTGTGAATATATGTTGCTGTGATTGGTTGATAAATAAAACTCTGATTTGCCAGTAAAAAAAAAAAAAAAAAGATGTGCTGATTTAACGGAGGCATAGAACCCTGGCCTGGCCAACCAATGACTAGTCTAATTTGAGGCCTGAGCCACTAGAGGGAGCTCATGCCCAACACTGCCTGGATGACCAGGAAGCTGAGGCGAGATGATTGCCCATAGAACTAGAATAATAAATAAATGGATAGATAGATAGATAGATAGATAGATGATAGATAGATAGATAGATAGATAGATAGATAGATAGATAGATAGATAGATAGATAGATAGATAGATGATTGATAGATAGATAGATAGATAGATAGATAGATAGATAGATAGATGATAGAGATAGATAGATAGATAGATAGATAGATAGATAGATAGATAGATAGATAGATAGATAGATAGATAGATAGATAGATAGATAGATAGATAGATAGATGATAGAGATAGATAGGTAGATAGATAGATAGATAAATAGATAGATAGATAGATAGATAGATAGATAGATAGATAGATAGATAGATAGATAGATAGATGAGAGATAGATGGATGAATAAACAACAAAGAAAAAGAAAGAGAGGAAGGAAGAAAGGAAAGAAGGAAGGAAGGATGGAAGAAAGGAAGGAAGAAAGAAAGAAAAAGAAAAGAAAATTATTCCTAATGATCTTCTGCTGCTGGGTCTTAGTCAAATTTTCATCAGAGATGCTTCCTCCAGCAGCTGATGGGAGCAGATACAGAGACCCATAGCCAAAAGTTAGGCAGAGAGAAAATTGCAAATTGGAGATCTCCATCGGGTCCTTCCCCTTGGAGCTCAGGGAATCCTCTTGGAAGAGGGGGAGAAAGAATTGTAGGAGCCAGAGGGGTCGAGGCTATCAGGAGAACATGGCCCACAGAATCAACTAGGCAGGGCTCAAAGGGGCTCACAGAGAATGAAGCAGTAATCACGGAGCCTGCATGGCTCTGCACTAGGTCCTCTGCACATATGTCATGATGGTTAGCTTGGTTTTTGTGGGACTCCTGATAGCAGCAGTGGGGGTTTCTGTATTTTTATGGATGTAGTTAACTTTCTTATGCTTGAGCTTTCCTTTTATCACCTTCTATAGGGCTGGATTTGTTGGTAGATACTGTTTAAATTTGGTTTTATTATGGATTATTTTATTTTCTCCATCTATGGTGATTGACACTTTTGCCAGGCATCTGGGGTCTCTTAGAGTCTTCAGCACATCTGTCTAGGACCTTCTGGGTTTTAGAGTCTCCATTAAGAAATCAATTGTAATTCTAATAATTTTGCCTTTATATGTTACATGCTCTTTTTTCTTTGCAATTTTATTATTCTTTCTTTGTTCTGTATGTTTAGTGTTATAAATATGATATGGTAAGAGGACTTTCTTTCTAATTCTGATCTATCTGGTGATATGTACACTTCTTGTACCTTTACAGGCATTCCCTTCTATAGGTTAGGAAAATTTTCTTCTGTGATTTTGCTGAAAATGTTTTCTGATGATAGTTAGAATATGGCCTTACCTTTTTGGAGGAGGGAGTGGGTTGTGGGGGTTTAAGGCTGAGAGGAAGCAGGAGGGGGGATAAGATAGGCATCTGTGATTGTAATTTAAAAATGAATAAAAATTTCTTAATAAAAATGCCTTCCTAGCCATTGAACTGGGAATCATCTCCAACCTATATTCCTATTATTATTAGGTTTATCTTGTTATAATGTTCCAGATTGCCTGAATGTTTTGAGTCAGGAATTTTTTAGATGAAAATTTCCTTTGACTGAGTGGTTAATTTCTTCTATCATATTTTCAATGCCCTAGATTCTCTCTTCCATTTCTGTGTTTGACTGCTAAACTTGCCTCTGTAGTTCCTGTTTGAATTTCTAAATTTTTCAATTCCAGAATTCTCTCAGTTTCTGTTTTCTGTATTGATTCTATTTCAATTTTTAAGTCTTGAATAGTTTTATTCATTTTCTTCAGTTGTTTTTGCTTTCTTGGGCTTAAGGGATTTATTCATCTCCTCTTTAAGGACCCCTATCATCTTCATAGAGTTGGTTTCTTACAGTCTTTTTCTTGTGCTTCGACTAATGTTAGAATATTTAGGGTCTGTTCTGGTAGGATATCTGGGCTCTAGTGGAGACATGTTGCCCTCCCTGGCTGTTGGTGATTATATATATATTTTTTATATTGGCACTTAGGCATCAGTGTTTGTGGTAATTGTAGGTAAAGGTGTCAGTTTCAAAGTTTGTCTTGGTTTCTGTTTTCTATGAATTTCCATAGAATGCCATGGCTGTGTGTTGCCCGTTTTACTGACCTGCTCAGCTGGTGTGTTCACAAGGAATGACTGCTGGTGTGGGAAGCTGGGATACTAGGGTAAGTTGGGGGAAGGAAGGTTGGATCAGAAGGGTTTATGATCCCTTGGGAATAGGGTTAAAGAGGAAAGAGAGGTTGCATTGAATTTCCTGAGACAGAACTGGGGGTGAGACAGGGAGCATGGGATCTCAAGAGCAGCAGAAGAGATGTGGTTCCTTTGGGCTACTTGTTGTCCTGGGAAAAGGACCTTTGGGTTAGCTTGGAGTACCTCCTGGGGTTGGGGTCTAGGACAAAGAAATTAGTTGGGGCAGGAATGTTAGAAAATATTTGTGGGATCCACAGGAGATGGGAGTGGGAATACATACAGCAGAGAAGGCTGCTGTGGTCATTCTGCTCCAGAGCTGAAGATGAGACCGAGGCTGGATGGATTGGAACAGTGAGAAAAGGTCTCAGGGCAGTCTGCTTGTTTTCTGCAGGTGTGCCCTGCTGGTTAGGAGGGGGTGCCTACTGGAGCTGGGGGCTGGGACAAGGCAACTTGAGTAGAAGGAGGAAGGATAGGAGAAGATGGACTGTGGGATCTACAGGAGATATGGGCAGGGAGCAAGGAAGGCTGCAGCTAGTGTTGTTCTGTGGCAGTGCTGAGGATAAGCCTGGTGGATTGGATTTGGAAGGGAGGAGGGGTTATTAAATGTCTTCAGTTAGCTTACCTGTTTCCCATTCTGTTTACATGGTGTGTTCCCAGTCAATGCCTGCTGGTGTCAGAGGCTAGATAATGGATGAGTTGTGGGGGAAAAAGGTTGGGGGAGAAGATACTTGTGATTCCTTAGGGATGAGGTCAGATAGGAAAGAGACCACAGTGGGTTTCTTTCACAGTGGGAGCTACATGAAAAAAAAATTATAATAAATGTTGGAGGAATGTGATCAAAAATGAGGCTTAAAAATTAAAAATAAATACTAGCAAGTATATTTAGGGTAGAATTGAAATGTCAGCATTGGAAAATAGACTCATACAGAAAAACAAAGTGGTCTGCTTTGATTTATAGGGGAACAATTTTCTTTTAACAAAAGAAAGAACTAACAGAATGCTGTTATTGCCTGGTGTATTGAGAAATAAACTTCTGTGAAGGAAGTTGCATGAAGCAAGGGGAGATTAATAGAAAATGAAATCATGTAAGTGCAAGTTGGTCCATTTTCACAGGGTCATTGAAAGTGTTCTGTATTTTCTTTTGAGCAAATAGTGAAACACTAGAAGATTTGAGCATGTATGTTACATTATGACTTTTGAATAAGACGATATTGTAAAGGAAAAAGTGGTGGAAGCTGAGAGACCCATTAGGAAGTATGGTGAATGACATGGGTGAGTGGGGGCAGGAATGAGAAGATTGTGGATGCCATGGAGGTTTAGAGCAATAGCAGGATTAAATTCTATCCAATTTATTTCAAAAATTTGTGGTAGGTAATATTAGTAACAGGAAAGTAAACTTTAAAATATCCCAATGCTAATTAAAAGATGAGTAATGTTAATACTTTCCTACATCCATATAACACATATCAGCATAGTACTTGCATAACAAAAATGTTCCAAAGGTGCTGACATGAAGCAAGGTGAATGATGCAGTCATGAGTAATAAATGAAAACACTATGTATGACATCGTAGATTATTAAGTATAAATACTTTGAAAGATAATAATTTCTATGATCATTAATGTGAAGGAATAAAATGAAACTTATGAGATGTAAAGGTAGGCACTTCTCATTATCCAATACAATTTTAAGAAAAATATCTTACTGACAAGTATAGAATGGATCTGCACCAATACAGTAAGATAAAGATTAGAAATCAGAAACTCATAGCTGACATGAGATTAAGGTGAAATGTCATTATTTTTTCCCTTCTCATTTCTAGGTCAACATCTCAGCACTCAAGGACTAAGAAGGAGAATCATGAATTTGAGGCCATGAAATTATATTTGTGAACAACATAAAACATGAGACAAATATGTGTATATGATGATTACATGTGTAGATATATATGTGCATATTGCATGTATGCATATATACATACATGGAAAAGACAAAGACCTCCCCCATTCTTTTCATTTTTTATGCCAAGGACACTGGGCATTTTCAGGGAAGGAGTGATGGATAAGAATATAGAAAACTAATATTTAGCTTATTTTGGACACAGTTGCCTAGCACACAACAACACAGACAATAAGGTCTCTTCAGAAACTGGTGTTGGGAAACTGAACTTACTCATGTAAAACAATGACTCTGTCTCCCATAATATATGAAAATTGAAAAAAAAAACTGAGAAACTAGAACATAAACATAAAACTATAAAAGTATCATAACAAAGCAAATGGACAAAGTCCTCAGAGAGTGTTATGGGCAACGAATCTTTGAATGTAGCTCAAGAAACACAGACAACAAAAATACTCACAAACTATAAGGAGGAAACTGACTCACTAAGTTGTCCTATGACCTCCTCAAGCACATTGCTTTCACACACACACACACACACACACACACACACACACACACACACACACACGTATGTGCACACACACACGTATGTGCACACACACAAATAAATGACAATTAAAAAGTAAATAAAAAAATTACATCAGAATAACAAGCTTCTGTAGAAAAAGTGACGGTTACTAGAGTGGAAAGACAGCCTACCAAGACACATACAGACAACACATCTAATGCGTTCAAACATCCAAAAGGCAAAATTGAGTAAAAATAACAAATAGCAAGAAAACAATCAGATAAAGGGTAATCTTGCCATACGGATCCACAGCATCACTACTGGATACCTATACAAAGAACTTACATTCAAATGAACAGAGGACATTTGTGACTATAAATTCAGTACCCAAACTTTCATTTATACTCCAACATAGGAGTTTAACCTAATTGTCTATTGAAGAGAATGTGCTATATAGATATGTGAGGTATTATTGTCATAACAAGTGACTAAGTAGATAAACCTGAAAACATTATTATGAAGTAGATTAAGACAAATGCCATGTGATCTCAATTATGTATAGAATATATACAAGGCTCCAAAGAGACTAGAATGTAGGGGTAAAGTGTGCGCATAGGGTCAGATCAACATCTACATGTTCAATGATTTTATGTGGATATTTTCCTTTGCAATGTAACCCTGCTGTCAGTTTGCAGAGAGCAACTCTTTGTTTTAGCATCAGCCTGGGTTACTTACAGATTTCTAAGGGACCCCTTGGCCAATAAATCAATTGAATGCAACCCATACTCACCACTGGAAGCCTTGCTTGTCTAGAAAAGATGGAGAGATAGCTAGTTGAGACCCCATATTCCCCTTCATAGGAGTCTTCATTAGGATCACTTAAATACATTCCAGGAAGTTTCCAATGCAGAAGGTTTCCATAGCAGTCCCCTAAAACCTACCAATTCCAGTGGCTTATCTTAGCACTCTCTTCCTCCATCCCATCCCTCCACCCAACCTAGTCCTTCTTCCCATGCCAGTCTAGCCATAAAATCTATTCTATTTCTCCCTTCTCTGGAGATCCATGCATCTCCTCTAGACCCCCCCCCCTTTTTTTTTACTAAATTTCCGTGGGTCTACTGATTGTAGATTGCTTATCATTTACTTAATGGCTAATATCTATTTTTAAGTGAATACTCTAAATTTCTTTCTTGGTCTTGGTCACCTTACTCAGGATGATTTTTTTTTCTAATTCCATTCATTTGGTTGCAAATTTCATTATACCATTATTTTTAAACAGCTGAGCAATATTCCATTGTACAGCTGTACCACGTTTTCTTTATCCATTCTTCTGTTGAAGGACATCTAGGTACTCTGAAGGCTACCAAAAAGAAACATGGATATGAACCCAGCCACAAAACGTTTGACCTAATCTGTCCTGATTGCAAAGTTACGCTAGGACAGTGGTAGCACAGAACTTGTAGGTGTAGCCAACCAATGTCTGGTTTGACTTAAGGCCCACTCCCATATGAGAGAACCTATGCTCCACACTGCTTGGGTAAGCAAGAACCAGAGAACAAATAGCACAGAGACACAGAGTTATATATTTATGAATTAATGATCCCTAATGATATTCTGTGATATTCCTAGATCATTGACTTATATAGTCATTATCAGTGAAGCTTCCTCTGTCAGCAAATGGGAACAGATACAGAGATTCACAGCCAGACATAATGCAGAAACATTCTCAGTGAGAGTTCTCCATCAAATCCCTCCCCTACAAGCTCAGGAAGAAAAATTGTAAGAGTCAGACAGCATGGAGGACAGTGGGGAAGCAAGACCCCCCTGAATCAACTAAGTGAAGTTATGAGCTCCCAGATACTCAAGTAGCAAGCATAGGGCTTCCATGGCTCTGTATCAAGTTCCCTGCCTGTATATTTTAGATATAAGCTCAGTAAATTCATGAGATTCCTAAAGACGAGAACAAGTGCAACTCTGACTCTTTTGTCAGCTCCTGGGGCATTCCTCCTCCTTTTGGATTGTCATGTCCAACTTTATTATTTTATTTTGTCATGCTTGGTTTTTATCTCTTAGAAACTTGTTCTTTTCTAATGAGAGACAGAAAGGGAGTGGATGTGGTGGCGAGGGGATTCTTTGAGGAACTGAGAGAGGGAAATAAACTCAGGATATATTGTATGAGAAAAGAATCTACTTTCAGTAAAAGGAAGAGAAATGAAAAAAATCTGAAGAGGTTGAACTCATAGTCAAGAATAGAAACAGGAAACCAAGAGAAAGGTCATCAAAGCATATGCAGTTAAAGGTATATGAGTGGAATACATTTACAAAATCTGTCCATCATGATTATTGTATTTTTATAATCACCAGGACACATTATTTGGTGTTTTCTTATAATACATACAAATAATTTTAAACAGTAGGGAATGTGATAACTAAATTGATTCATTCTATAGTATCTATTAAAATCATCACATGGATGGCAAATATATACAATGTTTAGTTGCCAATTAAAAGTGTAAAATAAGAATGAGCTTGTAAAGTGGTTTAGCAGTAAAAAGCACTTGTTCCAAGTTGATATTTCCATGAACTCTCAAGTTGAAATGAGCAAACCAACCTCCACATGTTTCTCTCTGTCCTCGTAAGCATTCTGCATTACTCACTCTTTCTCTCCCCCCTCTCTCTCACACACACACATACACACACACACACACACACACACACACACACACACACACACACACACACACATATATATATATATATTAAATGCCACAATAAATTATAAATTTATTTAAAGTAAAAAATGAAGTATATATTTCTTATTTTTATTTATATTTGACATTTATAGTTTTATTTTGATGTTAACTATACTTTGAGTTTTATAAATTACCATCTATCAGTAAATGTTGTCGTTATTGTGTGTGTTTTAAAGTCATTAGGAAATTACACTTAAAGTATCTCCAGGCAAGATAATCTTTGCTCTTAACACACAAATCTCATTTTGACACATGATCAACCTCAAATGATGAGTGACTTCAATGACTAAGCCTAGCAACATTACTGCACTTCATAAAAAAGTAGCATCTTAGAATATGAAGATGCAGAAGTATTAATTCTGAAAAAAAAATGCACCATAGAAAGATAAACAGAAGAGAAATAAAAACAAAATTAATAGATACTTGGTTTTGCTTCTTTGAAATGAAGAGAAACCCTTGTGTAGCTGGCAGTGTGAATGTGCCACAGCTTTCTCCTCTGCTAGGCAGTCGTTAATCTCAGGGATATCTAGAATACAATTATCAGAGAAATGTACTCTTCGACAGTCTCCACTTTTGAGGTGCTGGGATTCTGCCACACACATTGTTTTGTTTTTCTGAGCTGATTCTCATTTTTCAATCAGTTCCACACTTTGCCTTCTTATTTCTGGCTGCCAGCCTGTGCTTGCCTGCCTTTATGTTCCCAAACCACTGCTCTCTTTTCTTCCAAATAGTTTTCTACTTCTATAAAGTTCTGGAAACATGATTTTCCCATAGGTTTACAGCATAACTAATACTGGGTGAGTTCATTAAATAGTTTGTTGTTTGACAGTTTCTCTTTTTACTTACTTTTAACTATACTATTTTAATGATTTTGAACATTCAAACTTTTTTTATATTATATCATTTGCTCAAATAGTTTTGTTATATTAAAGGCCAATGCTGCTTAATTTTCAACACCAAATTCTAAAAAAAATAATTGTCAAGGAAAAATGGAAAGAAAGTAATGATATTTGAATATGTTCCATTTGACATATTATAAAACAATATATGTTACTAGGGTCACTAGTAATGTCAAGGACTGAAAATTCAAACTTAAGTGCCCCCATAACTCTCAATGTTAGAAATAGAGGTCTGTGTCAGCTGTTGGCTTTCTGTGCGGGGTCATGAGGATACACCTGCTTTACATTTTCCCTGTGGGGCTTATAGACAACTGGATGACTTTTTCTTTCTTTACAGAGTCTTCACTCTATATGTGTCCATCTCTAAAATTGTTTTTCAAGTTAGTTATGGTGGTACACATCTGCAAACAAACCCCATGTTTGAAACTGAGGCAGGAGGATCACTGTGAATTTGAATGCAATCTGTTAAGTAACATGCCATTTAGAACAACATAGCAAGATACTGGATAAATTAATTAATTGAACAAATAAATTATTTATTAGTAAAATGTTTTTTTTTTACTATTAACTTATATTTTCTTGTTTATTCACAATTTCAAGAGGATTACTTTCTTAACTTCCTCTCTTAGATGTCATTTTGTATATGATTATTTGTGTGAAATACTTACCTTGCTACTGTTAACAAAATATTTGACAAAAGAAACTTAGTATCATGGTCTTGATGCTCTTGCTCCTAGAATCCCTCTTCTCTCTCTTCAACTGGACTCCTGGAGTTCTGCCTGGTGTTTGGCTGTGGATCTCTGTGTCTGCTTCCATCGGTTACTGGAGAAAGGCTCTATGATGACAGTTAGTCTAATTCACTGATCTGATTACTGGGGTAAGCCAGTTCAGGCACCCTTTCCACTATTGCTAATAGATAACCAAACTAAACTAGTGAGAACTTATGAAATTTAGATGAATAGCTGTGGAGCTTGTGTGGGACTGGTCCAGGCCTTCTGCATAGCAAGACAGTTGTGCAGCTTGATCTGCTTAAGGGGCCCCCTGGCAGTAGGATCAGAATCCATCCCTGATACATGAGCAGGCTTTTTGGAGCCTACTACCTATGATGGGACACCTCGCACAGCCTTGGTGCAGGGGGAGGGGCTTGGACCTGCCTCTACTAAATGTACCTCCCCATGGGAGGGCTTACCCTCTTGTAGGAGGGAATAGGGGGTAGATTGGGAGGGGGAGGCTGGAGAGGCGGAAGGAGGGAGGGGGATTTTTGATTGGTATGTGAAATGAATAAGAACAATTTCTTAATAAAAAAAATTTAAAAAAGAAACTTAGGAAAAAAGGGTTTGTTAAATTTATATTTGTAGAGAATATGGTGGCAGAGATGGAATGGTGGCAGATAAGATATGGTCACAGTAAGTGACTAGTCACATGTCATCCGGAAATTTCTGGAAGTGACAAATGCTATTTCTCAACTCTCCTTTTGCATTTTCTTCAGTTTAGGCCCCTAGGCCATGGAATGAATGAACACACATTTAGGAAAGGTTTTCCCTTCTCAATTAATATAATGTAGATAATCCATCCCAGACATGGCCAGAGATTTGATTCTAGATCCTGTCAAATTGATAATAGCATCCACCATAGTATCTTTTCTAAAACTATTATAAGTTCCTTCAGGTCTATATGTAAGGCATGAAATTCAGGACAGGAAGGTAGAAGTCTATATTATTTTCAATAATCAATAAGATATTTGTTTTAAAAAAGTGTATGTGGCTACAATCTTGATCATTCCCCTCCCATACCTATTAATGGGCATAGCAGAGATAAATTGTAGTCATTTTCTATAGCCTTTCTAACAAGTTTGCATAAACTTGGTGATTTATAATTATAAAAATAAATTATTAGATTATAGTTTTAGAAGTCACATTCCAAAAACAATCTAGTAATT
This sequence comes from Peromyscus maniculatus bairdii, assembly GCF_049852395.1. Lineage (NCBI taxonomy): Eukaryota > Metazoa > Chordata > Mammalia > Rodentia > Cricetidae > Peromyscus > Peromyscus maniculatus. The sequence goes on along the minus strand of NC_134863.1, from coordinate 51,307,036 downwards.
CTATAAGAAGGCTATTGGCACAGTAGGAGTCTTATTAATTTATAGGGAAGAGTCCATGTCCTTGCATATTACCACATCCACACTCTATAACAAGTAAATATTACTATTTGTTTTATCATTTATTATCGTTGTTACATCGTGAGACGGACTAACTAGTGAGTGAAGCGTTGTCAAGATGGCCAAAACCTGATGAAGCATTCAACAAGAACTTATCACTATTCCCAGTCTGGCTATGCGCTTGTGTAAATTAGAGAAAGCAGCATCTGGAAATCCTGATGTAGCTCATAAGAAATCAAATGTGTTATGAATATTTCAGCAAATGCTTGGCTGCAGATAAATATGAAGAACAGTAAACACAAGCAAAATCTGCAAAGAGCCTCCACTAAACATGGTACAATTTTGCATGAGGGAGTCTGGAAGGTCCTGCCACAGCCACTCAGCAATGCAGATTAGGGAAGGAAGGCATTAGCAGACTCTACTACACTGTGCTCCTTGTTTGTCCTATCACTCTGTAAATGTATTGAACATTTGATTACATTGTTTGCAGACTGCCTACTGCCTGCGAGTAAGGGACGGGCATAATGTCTTCCTGATTGTCTCTATACACAATTTTCTACTCCCACTTTGGTGATTACAGCCTATGGTCTTAAAATATCTACATTTAACCATGGTGATGCGGTTGGGTTTTACTTACACTTTAATAATCCGAATTTAAAAATTCTTCCACAAATTGACTGATTCAGCAGTGATCATTCAAATAAGATCAATAGACATAAAATTCACAAAAATAAATTTGAGATATAAAGTTGCAGTCACTTGTACTGAGTTTCTCCTTTAGAAAATAACAGTAATATTTTGATTGCTATAATCTCTTCCTCCTATTTTTACAACCCAAGGAATTATTTTTATGACAAGATATGAATATTTTTACAGAAAATGAAATATGAAATCAATATCAGTCACAAATTATTGCTGAAGTTATAAAAGCAAGAAAAAGGAAACTTTTTCACAGTACTTCTAAAACAGCCATTTTATTCTAGCAGTTGGTGAACTGTTGCTTATTCAAACAATCTACAGCAAAAATCTATTTTTTGCTTGAAATATGTGAGAAATGCTAGTCTGAAAAGGTACTTGTCATGAAGTTATGTACAAATGAAAATATGAGCTAAGAATAACTGCACCATCTGAACCATAATTATAGAGCAATGTTATAATCTAAATCTTCAGTAACTTTCTAGAAATAATAATTTTTTAAAGCTGTAAACAACTTTTAATACTTTCAAAGTATTCAAACGTATTCCAAAGTGCCAACTCTTTTAAAATAGCTTTTTGTATGCTTATTTAACTCTAGGTTTATGAGCAACTGAGGTGCGGATTAAGACAGTATCTGAATTAAAATATAAATTGTGATTATCTTTACTATTAAGTTGATTGGTAATTGCAATAATATATGCACCAAAGTTTCAAACTACAGTGATTTATAGCAACACAGATGGAAATGTAACATATTAATGTGTGAACTATTTATCATCAACTTACAAACTAAATGCCATCAATAATAATCAATGTGAAAATTAATCATAGTATTGAATAACTGAAAAATATAGCAAGTATATTTATTTGTGTATGTACTCAAGATCTAATTAGAATGTCAAAATAATTATAAGAGGTATATTTTATCTTGAAAATAAAGAAATAAACTTGAAAAATTAAATACGACTACCATTTTTTAATCTTGAAAATGTTATCTTTGAGAATTTACATAGTCTAGTTGGAAGTTTTCCTGTGTATGCCTAACCCACGGTCAAAACAAATCTCTCACCCACAGTCCTGCAGCCTTTTATAAAATAATCATACAGAGGCTGAATATTATTTATAACTACTCAGTTGTTAACTCAGGCTTATTACTGATTAGCTCCTACACTTAAATTAACCCATAATTCTTATCTTTGTTTAACCACGTGGCTTGGTACCTTTTCTTAGTTCTGCCTTGTCATCTTGCCTTCTTTATGTCTGGTTGGCAACTCCTGACTCAGCTCTTCCCAGAATTCACCTCATCTGCTTGTCCCGCCCATAATTCCTGCCTGGCTACTGGCCAATCAGCATTTTATTTATCAACCAATCAGAGCGACACATATTCACAGCATACAGAAAGACATCGCACAGCAACATAGTTTTGAGAAAGGTTTTCCATGATATTGATATGATATGAATAAAATACAAGGAAACACTGGTTTTATCTGGAAAAGTCTTTTGGGAAGTGCCAACCATGAAGCCTTGACAATATGGCTTCCTAAGCACAGCCTCCACAATGACAACACCAATTGACATGATATTAACTTGGAAGCAGGGAAATCTCACATGCAACCAAAGACCACTGAGAAAAGAATTAGCCTTTTCCAGAAATTAGCATTTATTTGTTTATCCAAATATACATGTGTTTATCCAATAACCAACTGGTCAGTCCTCAAATAATATACATACCAACAACACTAAACAGAGTGAGCAGGTTGTATTTATTTATTTGCCAGCAGTATGTATGTATGTTTGTTTGTACACATGTATATCTTTATGTGTATATATATATATATAATGTATATATGTACATATATACATGATGCCTTATATATAGACATACACACATGTATATGTAGAAATTGTGTAATAATATATTAATTAAAGTAATTAAAACTTAAAACATCCTATAAACAAAAAGGAAAAAAGATTGTAATGTATTTTTCAGGCAAATACTTAAGGTGAAACAGAATGAACCTGTCTACACTTGGCTTAGTTCCTGATGTCCTTTGATTTAATTTGCAATCTGAAAAATGCCACTAATTTCTGAACCTTTAACACAGCAATAGAGGTGACTCAAATACTTTACTTAGGTGGGTGACCTAAAGATCCCCACAACAACAGATTCAGAACATCTCATGGTGGTCAACATGTTTGTATAAATTTAAAATATTGACAGTTAACTCTGAAAAATTTAAGGTTTTGAATAAAGAGAACACTCATGAATCATGTTTAATTTTATTTAACTACTATATTATCCTTATAAATAATTCTAATCAAAAGTGATTTTCTACAATAAACTTTCTAAAACATATCTTTAGAGTATTTTTATTATGTTTGAGTTGCACTTGTTTAAGGCATTGTCAAAGGTTTATGGAGAACACTTACAATAATTTTCTATCCAAATAATACATTTCACACAGTATTTAATGATTATGAAGTTTTGATGTATTATCAAATAGCTACTACAACACAATTAATTTTAGACTAAAATTTATATTTTGTTTTGATATTAACCAGTATTTCTGAAATCAATCAATTATGGCAAATTAGATTTGTCCTTTATGTTTATAAAACTTACCTTGTATTGTATTTCAGAATAATAATGCAACTAATTGATAGTACAAAATACTTTTATATTTAAAATGCTATAATTTCAATTCATATATGTAGTTTGTGTAGTATTATAATGAAAAAATGTATATCATTCTTAGTTAATACAAGAGTATATATGTATCTATATATATGTACATACATAATACATGTGCTTGTGTATATATGTATATGATTTAAGGGAAAAGTGTAATATAGAGGTCTTGTTTTTATCTCTTCTGTGAGAATATTCAAATCTCATCTTCAACTATTCAGCACCCACAAGAATTTAACAAAGCGTTTCTTAGACAAACGACAGAGATGTTAAGAAATGATTCTGAATATTAAATAAGTCATATAGATAGGAGATGAGAACAGCACTTACCTATGTAAGTGTTCCAATCACGCAAGAGAGTACCACTTAACTTAGAGGTATGCCTGCCTTTCCCTTTGCCCTTGGCTTTCTGAGTTAAGAGTTACAGAAAAAAACAATAGCATTTCCATCCTGACTAGGTGGAGAACTCCCAAAAGAAGAGATATCTTTTACTAAAAATGACAAGAAACTATATATATTGTTAATCTGTTAGTCACCCCACCATTCACATCATTGTCCTTAAATTTAACAAATGGAACAGCTGAGTCTGTGAAGATTTTGGTGACCAAGGGAAGGTATGGATCATCCATCATCTAAGTAATTTTTCTTTCAAAAAATATGCTAATCACTCCAAAGTGACAGGAATGTAAAGCAGAAAGTGTAGGAGGCTGCCTGCTGTCACATCAGGGACTGCATTATCTGTTAACTTTTTTTCTTTAAAGTTGCCTCAGTAAATAGAAACAGAATCTTGAAGAACTAAGGTAAATTCATTTCTAGATAGAATAAACTTAGTTAATCTAGCAAATGGATACAATGAAAGGGAAGACTAAGCTACATTTAGCAATCCTTAGAAAGAATGCATGCAGTTATCCTCATGAAAGCTGGTGGAGTAAAGGCATGTGTTGGAGAGAAATAAAATAAAACAACTATTACAGCCTTTTTCCCTTTTAGGTTATAATACATTTATACCACTTATCCCTGTCCTTTTCTTCTCACTAATATTCCCATTTACCATTTCTCACTCTTTTATAATTCTGTGGCCTCTTTTATCATTAATTATTACTACATACAGATATATTCCTAAATATAACCTGTTCTGTCTGTATAATGTAATTTGTATGTATGTTTTCAGTACTGACCATTTGGTATTGGAAAATCAACTGTTGTGCTCGTCCCTGTGAAAACCTAATTCTCCCACTTTCTGCATTCTTTAGTAGCCTGTAGTACTTTGTCAAGGTTTGAGGTCTCGTGGTCTTTTCCCTGTTCACATTGGCATGTCTATTGCTATTGTCCTGTTCAGCTTATGTTTAGGCAGTCATGTTGGTGAGACATGAGTGTAGCATCTGTCATGCTAGGAGACACAGTCTCATAGCCAACTCTCTTATCTTTCTAGTAGCATGTAAATGGAGGCAACTAGAAACAGCATATGTACCACATTTCATTATGGGTTTCATCATTACTTTTTAAAAGTTATTAATCAATCACTGACAAGGAAACTTTGAAACTTCATCAAGCAAACTTGTTTTTGTAAGAGATAAAAACCACACCCAAATCAAAAAAAAGAAACGAAGCAATGGTCCCTTTTTACTTTCCTGGTTTCTTCAGTTACTCAAGAACTGCAGTATATATCTGAACATTTGGAACCACGAGCCTCAAATGGGAGAACAAGAAAAGATTGTCTTTCTGGGCCTTAGATATCTCACTCAATATGCTATTTTCTAGTTGCAGCCATTTACCTGCTAAGGTTGTGCTTTCGTTTTTCTTTATAGCTGAATAGTATTTCATGGTGTATAAGTACCATGTCATTATGCCAGAATGACTACTTTCTAAAAGTTGCTAAGCAACCAATGACAAAATGCCCACTGAAGTCACTGGCAATTGTACAATCGACAAGACCTAAATGAAATAACAGATATTGAGGAGTCTTGTGATTTGATTTTTCTGAAATAAATCTATAAAACAGTAGTAGACAAAAGTTGAACCAGTCTGGAATATGTATTATAAATACAGAGCTAGAGCAATTTGTAAAATATTACATTCCTAAAAATTCTAGGAAGAAATCCAAAGAAAATATAAATCTTTGTAACAAACCAGTTTTAACAACAGACATGGTGTTTATGATGTTTTCAAAAAAAGCTTTGCTCACCAATACAATGAAAACAAAACTAGGATAATTCCCCCCTAGGAAACCTGGTGATTCATACACATACATAAATAGCTTTTGTGCTGTGTGTAAACTTTTGACATAACAACTTTGTGTGGAGATATATGTTGTTTTGTAACTGTCATGTCTCCAGCCCATTAATTTCTTCCAAAACTTTGTTATAGATTCTTTACAACTTATGTATTAGTTCTTCACTGATGAACAAAATATTGCAGTCCTTAATTTTTCATGCCTTTATAATTGCACATAACATACACGTGATTTAAAGTTCATTGGCAATCATAACATTTTGGTGATTATTTAAACTCCATAAATATTTTCATGAAAGTCCCATCATAAAGACATTTATTTAAATGAATCTAATTAGTATAATGTTTCAGATTCATTAAGCCTAATTTATTCAGTTACTCCTTTTGATATATCATCATTTAAAAAATTAACACAAACACTTAAACTTGCAAAATAAATTTGCCAATTGATTGTACTTAACTTCGGGAAACTCTGATACATATTGCCAAAATTAATTTTACTTGATTTGATTTATTGCTTCTTGCATAGATTAAGCTACCATGTGTGGTTTGAAAACTAGCATGCTATGAAATAGAATCTGCTAATTTCATCATTATCCTGAAACTAGAATCTCCAATAAGATGGCATTAGATCATTTATGATATCTTAGACATATGATCCATGAACATATACACATCTTTTTCCAAAGGTAGATTTTTTCCCCACTCAGGGGTTTTTGTAAGGGGAGTTTTCATAAAAATCAGAAGTGTTTCCACTGACCCAAGATTTATAATCAAATGGCAAGAGTGTTCTCAAAAGCTAAGTTAGAGCCATCTCCATTATGCCAAGAGTTACATAAACACTCCTGTCAGCAGCTCCATATTCACAATGAATTAACCCATTGCCCCATTTCTGATGGACATTAAGATGCTTCCGAGTTACCACCTGATACTGATGTGAAAAATTGAATTCATCCCCAGACATCAATAGTTGTTTAAAGTTCTTATGACTTTAACCAGAGTGTACTGAGTCAAAATGGTAGGATGAAGACCTACTTGGATTTGGATGGGTCTTTAGCTACTTCAGTATTTACTTTTAGCCCTCTCATAGCTTTATCTTATCCTTCTTGGTTGTGCATATTTTAGTATGCAAAATTCAATTTTAAAAACAGAAACGAGCCGGGCGTTGGTGGCGCACGCCTTTAATCCCAGCACTCGGGAGGCAGAGCCAGGCGATTCTCTGTGAGTTCGAGGCCAGCCTGGGCTACCAAGTGAGCTCCAGGAAAGGCGAAAAGCTACACAGAGAAACCCTGTCTCAAAAAAAACCAAAAAAAAAAAAAAAACAAAAAAAAAAAAACAGAAACGAATCTATTTTCAGAATTATTATTTTCCCATGTATTTTGTATTATCATAGACACATAGCTTATCAATTCACATCAATATTGGTAAATAACTAACTTGTTTTCTTACAAATGCTTTATCACTATATTTTTCTTAATTTTGTGGAAATATAGTTTATTAGTTGTTCTGTCTCTGGGTCCTTAAATTATCTTCAGTGTCTTTCAGCTATAAATAATGCTGTATGAATAGTTACTGAAATAAAAATTTTATGTTGTTGAAGGCAAACTTTTCAGAATCAATTTTCAAAACGGAAAGGGCAGTCTGGTAACACTATGTTCATAATTTTATTACATATTCACCAGTTGTTTTCCAAGAGGATTGTACACATTGCCAACACTTTCATATAGAAACACTTGCATGCTGTTGTCTCATAGAGATGAATCAAAAGCACATGTCAATATGTAAATATTTTTAATCTTCACCACACAGTTATAAGGCGTCATTTCAGAGGAGTGCCCATTTTCATTTCTTCCATTGTAGGCAAGTCACACCACACATTCTGTCATTTGTTGAATGGCCAAGTAAGCAATTGTCCTTTTAATGTCTTATTCTGAATTGTATCCATGCTTCCCATGGATTTACTGGTCTTTAGAAGAATACTTCAAGAATTATTTAGAGACATCTCCATTGGGACCAAGCTCTACATTTGTGCAATTTTTTTGTAATGTTCTCCAACTAAGGCTCAGAGAATGTGGCAGAAGAGGGAATACAAAGATTGTAAGATCCAGAGGATCAGGCAGTGGCTGTAAGACTGTGTCTCCTGGAAATATTAGAAGCTGCAAAGATAACTTCTAACCAACAGGACTGTTTAAACATGAGATGAACAGGGATAACAATAGTAGTTATGCCAAAAGGAAAGTGGGAGGATGGACAAGGCATCAGCCCCACACCAATATATATAGGTAACTAAGGTATGGTGAGGTTAAAAAAAAAAATTGGTTACCTAATGCTAAATAGTAATAAATGAAAACATGGACAAACAAAATTACAGAGGCAGGTCGGAGTTAGGATTATATATGTATATACATGCATATATAATAGAATAATATATAATATATACCAATATATACATAATAAAATAAAATAATAATATAATAACAATTAAAGGAGAAAGAGGCCATGGATTTGAAAGAGTGAGAGGAGGAATATCTGGGGATGCTTTGAAGAAGGAAAAATTATGTCATTATATTCAAATCTAGACCATAAGAGAAAAAATTATTTATCAATGAGAACTATTAAATTTTTTTTTATTTTTTTATTTTTTTATTTTACAACACCATTCAGTTCCACATAATAGCCACAGATTCCCCTGCTCTCTTCCCCCCCTGCCCCTTCCCCCTCCCCCCAGCCCACCCCCCATTCCCACCTCTTCCAGATCAAGGTCTCCCCCAAGGATCGGGATCGACCTGATAGACTCAGTCCAGGCAGGTCCAGTCCCCCCCTCCCAGATTGAGCCAAGCGTCCCTGCATAAGTCCCAGGATTCAAACAGCCAACTCATGCAACGAGCCCAGGACCCGGCACCACCGCCCAGATGCCTCCCAAACAGATCAAGCAAAATGACTGTCTCACCCATTCAGAGGGCCTGATCCAGTTGGGGGCCCCTCAGCCTTTGGTTCATAGTTCATGTGCTTCCATTCATTTGGTTATTTGTCCCTGTGTTTTATCCAGCCTTGGCTTCAACAATTCTCGCTCATATAAACCCTCCTCTTTCTCACTAATTAGACTCCAAGGGCTCCACCAGGAACCCAGCCATGGATGTCTGCATCCAGGTTCCTCAGTCCTTGGATGGGGTTTATGGCACAACTATCAGGGTGTTTGGCCATCCCATCACCAGAGTAGGTCAGTTCCTGCCATCTCTCGACCATTGCCAGCAGTCTTTTGCGGGGGTATCTTTGAGGATCTCCGTGGGCCTCCCTAGTTCTCTGCTTCCTCCCCTTCTCATGTGGTCTTCATTTACCGTGGTCTCATTCCTTGTTCTCCCTCTCTTTTGTTGATCCAGCTAGGATCTCCCGCTCTCTTTCCCTTGACCGTCACCCTTCATTGTTCCTACTCATGTTCAGGTTGTTTATGTAGATCTCATCCATTTCTCCATGTCTTTCTTGGGGTCCCGTTTTCCAGGTAGCCTCACTGGTGATGTGAGTAGCAGTCCAGTCATCTTTGTTCCACATCTAGCATCTTCCTATGAGTGAGTACATACCATATTTGTCTTTCTGAGTCTGGGTTACCTCACTCAGGATGATTTTTTCTAGATCCATCCATTTGCCTGCAAACCTCAGGATGTCATTGTTTTTCTCTGCTGAGTAGTATTCCATTGTGTATATGTGCCACAACTTATTTATCCATTCTTCAGTTGAAGGGCATCTAGGTTGTTTCCAGGTTTTGGCTACTACAAGCAATGCTGATATGAACATAGCTGAGCAAGTGCTCTTGTGGTATGATTGAGCATTTCTTGGGTATATGCCCAGGAGTGCTATAGCTGGATCTTGGGGGAGATTGATTCCCAATTTTCTGAGAAAGCGCCAAATTGATTTCCAAAGTGGTTGTACAAGCTTGCATTCCCACCAGCAGTGGAGGAGAGTTCCCCTAGTTCCACATCCTCTCCAGCATAAAGTGTCTTCAGTGTTTTTGATCTTAGCCATTCTGACAGGCGTAAGGTGGTATCTCAAAATTGTTTTGATTTGCATTTCCCTGATGATTAGGGGTGTTGAGCAATTCATTAAATGTCTTTCAGCCATTTGAATTTCCTCTGTTGAGAATTCTCTGTTTAGTTCTAAAGCCCATTTCTCAATTGGACTGTTGGTCATTTTGATGTCTAATTTCTTGAGTTCCTTATGACATAAAATACCTTGGGGTAACACTAACCAAGCAAGTGAAGGACCTATATGACAAGAACTTTAAGTCCCTGAAAAAAGAAATTGAAGAAGATGTCAGAAAATGGAAAGATCTCCCATGCTCATGGATAGGCAGGGTTAACATAGTAAAAATGGCAATCTTACCAAAAGCAATTTACAGATTCAATGCAATCCCCATCAAAATACCAACACAATTCTTCACAGACCTGGAAAGAATAATAATCAACTTCATATGGAAAAACAAAAAACCCAGGATAGCCAAAAGAATCCTGTACAATAAAACAACCTCTGGAGGCATCACAATCCCTGACTTCAAGCTCTACTATAGAGCTACAGTAATAAAAACAGCTTGGTATTGGCATAAAAACTGACATGTGGACCAATGGAATCGAATTGAAGACCCTGACATTAACCCACACACCTATGGACATATAATTTTTGACAAAGAAGCCAAAAGTGTACAATGGAAAAAAGAAAGCATCTTCAACAAATGGTGCTGGCATAACTGGATATCAACGTGTAGAAGGCTGCAAATAGATCCATATATGTCACCGTGCACAAAACTTAAGTCCAAGTGGATCAAAGACCTCAACATAAATCCAGCTACTCTGAACCTGCTAGAAGAGAAAGTAGGAAGTAGTCTTGAACGCATTGGCATAGGAGATCACTTCCTAAATATAACACCAGTAGCACAGACACTGAGACAAACAAGAAATCAATGGGACCTCTTGAAACTGAGAAGCTTTTGCAGAGCAAAGGATACGGTCAACAAGGCAAAGCGACAGCCTACAGAATGGGAAAAGATCTTCACCAACCCCACATGTGACAGAGGACTGATATCGACAACTATTAAATTTTACCTGTAATAGATTACAATGTGGATTACAATATTTTCTTCAGGTTGCCAATTATCTTTTTATGACTTGATTTTTAATTTTTTAAGTTTAACTATACTTACATCATTTGCCCCTTCCCTTACTTCCCTCTGAAATTTCCTCCCTAACCTTTCTTATATTCATAGCTTCCATTGTTATTGTTTTGTATGTATTTTAAATACATTATATATATATATATATATATATATATATATATATTTACAAGTGCTCTGTCTTTTCTTTTTTTATTTTTGTTTTATTAATAAATTTTCTACTCACTCCACATCTATCCAAAGATCTCACCTCCTCCCTCCTTCCACCCCTCAGCCCTCTTTCCCAAGCCACTCCGTATCCCCACATCCCCCAAATCAAGGTCTCCCATGGGGAGTCAGCAGAGCCCAGCACACTGAGCCTAGGCAGGTCCAAGCCCCTTCCCACTGCACCAAGGCTGTGCAAGGTGTCACACCACAGGCACTGGGTTCCAGAAGCCTGCCCCTTGATGAGAGACAGATCCCGATCCCCCTGCCTGGGTGGCCCCCAAACAATTCGGTGGCTGTGTCTTTTCAATGTTACCTGTGTATTTATAGTTTTAGGGTTGACCGCATGCTATTGGGTAATCAAATGAATTATCTCATCTTGGAAAAGACAGGATTTAAACTAGATTAGACTCATTTGCTCTTTGATGTTCAGTGAAAAGTTTGATATGTCGAGTAGTCTGCAGGATATCACATTCATTGTGGCATACATGATACATTGTTGTTATTTATTTTATTTTATTTTTGCATGATGTGATATAGAAGCAGAAACTCATTGCTTTTTAAGTGTTGAATAGTCATTGCTTTGGTTTACTATATTTAATTTGTTTTATCCAATGATGTATCTTCTCATTTGACCATATTCTTCGCTGAAACTGAATTTCCAAATCAAGGTCCATACATACTTCAAATTGCTTCATACCACTTTTCTAGAATCTCTAAGTTCCAAAATCTGTTCTACCGTTTTCATTAACAAATGAGATTTTCCCTCTCTCTGTACCTAACACAGGTCAGTCTTTTCTCCACTAACATCTTTCTATTTCAATGTGTAGCAGTTCTTCAATTTTCTTTGATCTTTAAGAAGAAAATATTCGTGCAGAACAATGAATGGTGATATTCAAAATTCTTTTTTGTATTGTGGTATAGAGTTAATTATTCTTTCTCGTACTTTTGCTATACAATGGGTTTCTATAAGGTTATGACTTATCCCACTGCTCTATTTTTGAGCTATTTTAAGAGTTGTGGTTCTATTTATCCCTTAGAGACTTAACAAACTGTAGCACCTAGTTAATATGTTTTATTATAAATGATAGCAATATTATAACTATTAGTTTTCATCTTCTCATTTTCTATAACAATAGTTATGCTATGATTAGTTTATTTTATTACCTCTTGTAGGTCTAGAGGCTCCACTCTGGAGTTTATCTTATTTAAATTTCCCAGTTCATTAGCAATGGTGCAAGAAACCCAATAGGTTTGCCATATTTTCACTGACACAAATGTTTTAGGGAGGGCTGGGGATGGAGCACAGCGTTAGAGCACTGGCCTGGGATGTAGGAGACTCTGGGTTCAGTTCACAGCATGTGAAGAAATGAAAAAAAAATGTTAAGAAACCATAGAACATTTATTTTAACTTTGCTCCCTCTCTATCTTCAAAAACATTTGTTAGATTTTTGGCTGTACACTAATATTATCTCCTTTTCCACAGTCAGATTTCTAAATTACCAGAGCAATAAAGCTCAACACCCGTGGACACAAATCACACATGGATTTCAGGCATGCATGATAAGAAGAAAGGGGTAATAGGACGTAGAATTAAAGTTTATTAAAATATAATTTTATGCCTGGTTTCGTTAGAATTGGCCTGATTTCATTTGCACTTCACATCACCAGCTGCCAATTTAGTACAATTTGGAACCTAAATTATTGATGACAAAATATAATTAAATTTCTTATCAAGTTTAAGAAGCCTTCTAGTTCTTTTGCTGCTATAAATAGGAATAAAAATCTTGTGGTACACTGTCAAGGTCATCACATGTTGTATACAGTATTCTGTAACAATTTTAGTTTAGAAACAATTTCGTGCAAAACCCAAAATTTTTAAGCAGATGAAATAAGCTTTTAGTCTCTGCAAGAATTTAATACAACCCTGTTTTCATAGTATTATTTTTTCTCTCTTTTTCTTTCTTATTCTGTAAGTTTCTATTTTGCTTGCCTGTCCTTGCTGATCTAAGTTACCAAAAATTTGCAGCTTCAAAAGACCTGAACTGAAAGAAGAATCCTACATGAAAGAATCAGGTTCCTCACAAAATAATGACTTTTCTTGGTCTCTTTGAACTACAGAAATGCTGCATTTCATCTGGATTAAAGAAATTTAAAAAAAAAAATGAAGAAAGTTTTGCACAGAGTAATAAAGGAAGTGATGTCATGAAAGAACAGATTGCTGAAACTGAGCAAAATGAATTAAAAGTCAATTCATTTTAATTATTAAATATAATCCCTGGAATATTATTCTATCATGTTCTACATTTGAGAAGGGGAGCAATGAGATTTGTTTATTCTGTGAATAACTATACCGTTCATTTACTTAAATGAATGAAATGAAAATTATTAGGGAAATCACAGTCAATACCCCTTGGTTATCATTCAAACAATAGAATTGGCTATTAGTCAATTTTGTACTAATTGTTATTTTTAGGTCACAAGAAAGCATTATGATTTTTAAGAGGCAGTCTGAGATCCATATTTTAATAAGGTACCTTTAATGTTGGATCCTTTAGGAACATCAATGTCAGGCAAATGATATCCACTTTCACAGTTGAGTTTTATATTTATAATAAAGCTGACATAACAAAATTTCCATATGCACAATCAAATATTAAGATAAACCAATAAAAGTTGCCAGAAGTATGATATAAAAATATACAATTTCAGTGCCAAATTGTAAAGTCCATATGTTTTTTTCTTCATCATTATTAAGTGTATATTTTAAATAAGTCATTATTTGAAATCATAAAACTGAAACCAGTGGCTACTTAGATGCTTAGTGGGTAAAATGCCTGATGCTTGCAGCACAAACTAAGAATGTGAGATTGATCCCGGAACCCTGGAAATATTTGGTAGTGGTGGCATGCACTTAGGATGTTAGTACTGGGAAAGGGAAAGATCCCTGAGGCTACCTACTTGGTGAGTTTCAGGAAACTGAAAGAGCTCCTCTCAATAAAACAAGGTAGATGGCTCCTGAGGAAGGAAACTAAAGGTTGTACTTTCACCTCCACATACATGTGAACATATGTGAACTTACTCATTTGTTCTCACATGAATAAACTTATATAAATTTATAAGACCACGTGACAAGTTAGAAATAATTTGTCTTAAGATGAAAGACAGACATCTAAGTATTACAGTTAACTGAATAATACCAACATATTGTAAATACCAGTTGACATATCATCTTGGTCAGGGAAAATTATGCTTGGCCTCACCCTTAGATAAAGAGCTATAAGTAGTCAATGGCATCTGAGAAAGAGAATTAGTTTCCTTTGGGAAAGAGCTTCACAAAGGATGTTCAATCTCAAAATGTCATACACGGACACATGTATATTTGAATAATGATAAATGGACTCAGTAGGTTGCGCACACACATACACACACAGAGAGAGAGAGAGAGAGAGACAGAGACAGAGAGTTTTCTAATCCAATAACAAATTAAAGAAGAGATGATGAAGTTTTGGTGAGGCGTGGACTCTGGCATAGCTTTAACAGAGCTGGGAATAGAAGGAGAAATGGATGTGATGTAGATGCAATGACCTTGTATAAAGTTCTTTACTTACAAAAGTATGTAAAAATAAGAAAGGGCCAGGAATTGAACCATGAACAAAATGACGGCAAGAATATAATGAAGAGGCAACAGAATTATGATGTTTTATTTTTTTCTGTTTGGTTGTATGATTGTTTTGGTTGCTTTAATTTTATTTGAGACAGAGTGTTATTGTGTAGCCCAACCTAGAATGTACTATCTATCTATCTATCTATCTATCTATCTATCTATCTATCTATCTATCTATCTATCTAGAATGTAATATCTAACCTAGATGTACTCTATAGTCCAGGGCTGCTGAAATAGCCATAATCAAATCGCAGACTCCAAAATGCTGGGATTGCAGCTATAAACCACTACACTTCAAGGTTTTTCAGAATTTCTAAGGAAGCTGCACATGTGAACTCACAGTGAGTGCCACAGCACGCACAAGAACTGTGCAAGTTCATGCCACCCAAAATCTCACCGTGCAGGGAGGAAGTGGCCATGAAATGCCACCCTTGGCTGAGGTATTATTGTCATCTTATAGCTTCTGGGAAAAGTTTTATTTTTTTTATTATATTTTATTTTATTTTGCAATTTAGTTCTACATATCAGCCACGGATTCCCTTGTTCTCCCCCCTCCCGCCCCCTTCCCTTCCCCTCAGCCCACCCCCTTTTCCCACCTCCTCCAGGGCAAAGCCTCCCCTAAGGATTGAGATCAACCTTGCAGACTCAAAACAGGAAGGTCCAGTCCCCTCCTCCCAGGCTGAGCCAAGCCTCCCTGCATAAGTCCCATGTGCTCTGAGCACAGAACCCGGTCCCATTGCCTGGATGCCTCCCAAACAGATCAAGCCAATCAACTGTCTCACCTCTATTCAGAGGGCCTGATCCAGTTGGGGGTCCCTCAGCCATTGGTTCATAGTTCATGTGTCATGCTAGAAACTCCATCCAATGACTGAGGGAACCAGATGCAGAGATCCACAGCTTGGCCCCGGGTGGAGCGAGAAAGAGGAGGGTTTATATGAGAGAGAATTGTTGAGACCAAGGTTGGATAAAACACAGGGAAAAGTAGCCAAATGAATGGAAAAGTTTTATTTAATGTTGTGAACCTAAGCACATTGATCCTTCAGGTTTGTCTCTACCCTTGAGTGATTAGTCAACACACATTGGATTTGACAAGGAGAGAAAGGGTAAAAATTTATAAAAATAGCTTTTTAAAAATCAAGTTTTAGAGAATTTCACACCATGTATTTTGAACACACACGTCTCTTCCCCAAATCTTCTGAGATACACTCATACCACTCTACTCTCCTAACTTTTGAGTTCTCCTTCTTGAAACTGATTTAAAGGTAGACAGAGGCCAAGCAGTGGTGGCACACTCCTTTAATCCCTGCACTCAGGAGACAGAGGACAGTGGACCTCTGTGAGTTTGAAGCCAGCCTGGTCTACAAAGAGAGTTCCAGGACAGCCAGAGCTGCTATATACAGAAACCCTGTCTCAAAACAACAATGAAAAAAAGCTAGATAGAGAGAACTAATTTGAACAAATTTCTTTAATATTCTAATATTCACATACATGTCATGACATGCACATATACAAAAACACAGACACTGATATATTATTGTAAGTTCTAAAATCCTGTAACTGTTTTGTAATTAGAAAAACCCTATAGTGTTTTAATCTACACAAAACTTCCTTAGAAACTTTTTCCATCAAAATAAGATGACAGCACAGATAATTACATTAGGAGGGCTTCTAGCTGAAATCACTTTCAAAGATAAATACTCAATCTATTATGTATCTGTGATTATAAAATGAAAAGATTTAATTTTCTTATAATGCTAATATTCTAGATTCTACTGTAAATCAACATGTACTTCAAAAACAGTGCTTTAGAAAGAAGTATAATTACTTGAGGAGAATTACTAATTAGCCTAGTATTTCTTCGTGGGACTGATATGAAACACTAAAATAAAATATGAAAAATTTCTTTTTAATGCTTTGGATATGAATATTTAGAAAAAAGAATAAGCTTCAATCAATCTGGATGTGTGTATAAATAAAATCAATTAAAATGATACATTTTGATTGATTGATGATAATTTCTGCAGCTTACAAGGTGTATTACATGTGGAATACGTAGCAAGGTGTGATGCTGCACACTTATAACCCTAGCACTAGAGAGGGAGACGAATGAGGATCAAGTGTTGAAGGCCAACTTGCACAGAACATTAGTAACCAGTATGATACCTTGAACCAAACACCAAATATTTCATTCTGCTTCAGTTTATTCAGTTTAATATAAAATGAATATAATTTGTTTTTACATGCTCTATTAAAACATAACATACCTTACATTGATTGCTTTGTTTAGGGAAACTACTACTAACTATCGAGCAGCTTATTGGTAAACTGCACATGTTAATAATATCATAAAATTGTATTTAATTCATATATAGATTACCAAATACTATATATTAAACAATCATATATTTCAATTTACCTTACAAGTAGTGTATAGTTCTCTTAATATCAGTAAGTGAAACACACTTGATTATGTCCATTTTATGTTATACATACTATTACTACTATTATACTACTACTTAAATTCAAAATACTAAAATTAAAACTTATACAGTAGATTAGTAATAAAAGGCTACAGATATAAGCATAAGTAAATAACCATGAAATAATTCCAAAATATTATTAATAAATGAGTAACTGATTCATTCACATATTTTATATTGATCATAAACCAATCTAAACATATTTTTCAAGCAAGCAGTTTAGAGTCAGTTCTTTTTATCCTTCTCTGCTTTTCATACAATTTAAATAATGATTCATATATTGTTTCAATAACTTCCCATGATGCTAACAAATTATTTCCTTCTAATTAATTACAAGCCTAATTACTCTCTCTATTCTTTATTGTTATAAATAAATGTTTAACAGAATAGCTTTTTAGTTCATGAGTGAAATAACCCTGTCACATCCATGAGCAGATGTGATGGTAGTTATAGGTATACATTTTATATGTGTATAAATTTCAAAATATTGTAAAATACATGTTAAAACAACAATCTTTCAAAAATAACCTCTAAATTGCCTATAATAACAAAATTCAGGTGGTGCTTGGAAATATTTATTTCTCAATAGCCTTCATACTTACCTTAGCTACTAAGTAATTAGGAAATTCACATAGTCATTTCCATTATTTAAGGAAAGTGGCTTTGACAAAATTGAAAGAATCAAATAAAAAATATTAGTGTCCAGCAACAGTCTTGGAAATCAGTGGTATGCTTATATAAAATACCAATTTATGGCTAATGAAGAATTTTACTTGAACTGTGCATAATCCAAGAGCACATAAAAATTATTAGCATTCATTCAAGACCTATATACATATGTGTTGTATATATCTCTTTATATATATTTTCCTCTTTTGGTGAATATTTTGGTAAAATGAAATTTAATTTGTTACATGAAATTATAAACAATGATTTCAATGGTCTTGAAAGCCTGAATCAACTTGCATACCCTCCGAGGACTTGTGTATGTGTGTGTGTGTGTGTGTGTGTGTGTGTGTGTTTTGCACATTTATTTAGAAACAAAGAGTGATAAGTACTTAAAATGATTCTTCTCCTCTATTCTGTATCATTAATTTTCAAGAAACCTGCATCCCCTGAGTGGATATAAAATGGTAAGAATATATTTTAATAGATATTTAAAGGAAGGGTACAGAAGGTAGGCAGTATTTTGGTCATTTGAACAAACATAACAGGTTCCTTAGAATAAATGGGAAGTCTAAAGATATATGTGTATAGCTTCCTGGGAAATGATTTGTTATAACCTAAATGAATAACTATTTTCAGAATTTTGTTTCCATTGCATAAGAGCTTATGTAGCATGAATTTTAATAGGGCTTATTAATAAAATCAAACCCAGAACCTGGTATTGGGATGAATGCTGGAAGATCAGAGAAGCAGAACCAGCCACAATCACTTTACCTCACCAGGTTCCTCAGCTGAACATTTTTTCTCAGACTGGAAGCTTCTGTGTCCTCATCCAAATGGATCTCAGCTGAACTGCTGCTAAAAACCTAAAAGCTTAGCCAGCCTAGTTCCTGGTTCTCAAGCCTTATATACTTCTGCTTCCTGCCATCACTTCCTGGGATGAAAGGTTCGTGTAGACATGCCTGGCTGTTTCCAGTGTGGCTTTAAACTCACAGAGATCCATCAAGGTTGTGCAAGGTGTCCCACCATAGGTAGTGGGCTCCATGAAGCCAGCTCATGCTTCAGGGATGGATCCTGATCCTATTGCCAGGGAGCCTTGTAAGCATATCAAGCTACACAACAGTCTTGCTTATGCAGAGGGCCTAGTCCAGTCCCATGGAAGCTCCACAGCTGTTGGTCTAAAGTAAAACAAATCCTGAGAATTGTGGTGTATGCCTGTAAACCCAGCACTTTGGAGGGTAAGGTAAGAAAGTCCTCTAGATGTTTGAGTTCAGCATAGATTACATAGTAAGAAAACATTTTAAAATAATTAAATAAGTTAATAATAAAATACAATGGAACCTGAGTTTATATAATTCTGAAAACAGCATTTCTTTAAATAACATAGTCTTACAATAGGCACCCAAGACTCATTAAAGGACATTTTAGTAATATTTTAATCTGCCTTTTTTTGGGATCATGTAAACAACTCAAAAAGTTAAGTTCAGGGACTGGGAATAGAGAGTGTGTTTAACACAATTCTGGGTAAATTGCAGTTCAAAAGATGTTAAATTTTAATTGTGTTCTTCATTATAAGTTATTATTCTCAGGTTAAAGAAATTTAACAAAAAAGTCTTAGTTTATTATATTGATAGTATGTAATTAAGTTCCTGGGGAAGCTCAAATCCATTGAGTTTTACTAAATGAATCATGAGAACATATGCCTCTTCATTAGATGCAGATGTTGACAAATTGAATTCTTTCTCATTAGGAAAACCATGATAGTAAACGAAAGAAAGAGAGCAAGGATAACAGCACAGAGCTATATATTTCCGTTTTGCTTTGGATGAGGATTTGATTAGGCAGAAGGGAAAGAAGGGAAGGGAAGAGACTAGAGAGAAAAAGCGGAGGCAAGAAGGAAAGAGAGAAAGGAGCAGGAGTTTTGGAAATCAATAAACCCCTCCCTCCATGCCTGTCAAAGAACAATGCAAATAAGTGTATTGTCCTCTGTTCTGCTGAGCTAAAAGTAAACACGCTAAGAGGATTCAGAGGTGATTTTTTCCTGCTGACATATTGACAAATCTCAAATCACATTAGACATGGCAATGTCTTTCCTGTTGACAAGCTTTGTTGTGCTTTTGTTTTGTTGAGGGCCACTCTCTTCCTTTACATCTTATCTCCACAGACAGCAAGTTTCCAGACTCCCAGTGTCTCTAGGTCTTAATAAGCAACTCTATCTTTCACCTTCCACTGTGATTGAAACCAGGCTGTTTTTCATTAAGTTAAAACTTGGCAAAATCAATTTCTCAATTCTTTGCAGTTTGCTATCTTATTAGACAGATGATCTTGTAGAGCAGAATGTGTCACCATCACAGACTGGACTTTAAGCTTTTAATCTCTAGGAAATTTCCCATCAGCAAAGAATTGAAAGAAGGCAGGTTCTTAGAGAAAGAAAAATACTACTAACTAATAAGCAATTTTCCTTGGTATATTTTAAGATGGCACTGTACTCTCTGATATTTACTAATGTGCCTATCATATGGATATGTGTTTTTCTTCAAATTAATCAACACAGAAAATACAGTTTTAAACCCCAGGTGTGGTTTGAAAGAAAATGGGCCCCAAAGTGAGTGGAACTATTAGAAGGCATGGCTTTGTTGGAGTAGGGTTGTTTGAATGTAAGAGTTGAAGAAAGGAGTACATGAGGTAGAATGCTGTCTTCAGAAGATGCATTGTCATGGCACTCCAGATCTCCCAGCATTTGTAATTACTAGCAAAACACCTGCACAAGATCAAGACTGTCAATTTTCTTAGGAGATAGGTGCTGTCCCTCTGGACCTGCACACAGATTATGGTATCTGTAGGCAATTCGTGGTTATGTGGGAGGGGACAATATTTTCTGCAGGCTATAGCCACTGGTAAGGTGCCAAGGTTTCTGTAATGCATAATGAATTAGAAGGGTCCTTTTTTAACTATAGAGACAATTTCATGTTGCTGTGCATACTCACAGGCTTTCAATCAATATGTGTTGTGATACTACCATGAAGTGACCTGATACTTTAGATAATATATTCAGAAGTCAAAGTATTTCCTCAGCATTTACATCAGTGTTCCTGTTTACCCTGGAGGAATTTTTTTCAATAATATCCAGAAAGTAATTTATAAAATATAAAGGGTTTCTATCTCCTATTGAGCATTTTGTTTTGCTCTCTCATTCATAATTTAAACTGCAATATTTGTTTAACATAATTCTTTGTTTTTAAAGTCCATCAAAACAATTTAAAACAATGTGGTAGTAACAGTTTTCATGTAATTTGATTTTCTTACTGTTTTCAATTTAAAAAGAACATTCTAAGAAAATCAAAGTTCACATTGCATTTTCCAAATATCTTCAAATTTTCACTTTACATAGAACTTTAATAGGCTCTTCCCCTTTCCTTTTCATACATATTTACCTCAAAATATTGGTTATCAATATTAAAATATGAATTATACCTATATTGGTATATATAGATTCTAAGTGCTAGCCAATCCAATCCATTATTTTATAGATGGTGAAGTTAATCAATTAGTCATAGTATTAATTTTTAACAAATAAAGAAATATGCATCCTGGAAACTACATAATGTATTCTGAGAAAGGAAGCAAAATTCATCCTAAGGGTCTAGATTGTGGCTGATATTAAGGATATCTCTTTATTCATGTTATAAGTATGGCCATCTAGAAAAGTATGTATACACATAAGATTGCATTATTATACACCACATCATTCTCAAGAAAAAAAAGAAAGAAAAAAGAAGGAAGGAAAGAGAGAAAGAAAGAGAGAGGAAGGAAGGAAGGAAAGAAGGAAGGAAGGATATAAAATTCCTTGGTGATTTATGTGACTATTCTAAGGCTGGGAGTGGAAAATTATACAGTAATATATAACATACACACACAAAGTAAAAGATAGTTTTAAATAAAAATGGTAGCCTCTTATTTGGTTGCCCCAGTGAAAAATAATATTATCTTATGAACTAATGAATAAAATGAACACTGTTAGTTTGTGCTTATACAAATACATGACAGACTTGATGAATACATCAAGAAGACAAGTTTTTAATTGGTAAGAATTTACCTAATGAGTATGTGAAATTCTGAAAGAATAAAAAATGATAAAAAGGAAAAAATACTCAAGTATCTGAGTGACATAAACATGGCTGTAGTGTGAATGCCATTTGTAAGATTTATTTGATAATTTGATGCACTGTGTCAACATCAATGTCAACAAATCTAGTATCAGAGCCAAAAGTAACAAGTGATAGGAAAAAAAGAATGAATAAAACTCAACTGTATTTTCATCAAGAATTCTGAACTTTTAATTAACACCACTCAAGTCACAAGATTCTTAGCTATCATTAGCTGACATGGATTTGCTTATTATTTTAAACCATTTCTACATATGTTAATGTGATATTCTGAGTTATGTTTCATAATGCATTTAGACATGTTAACTGAGGCATGCTCTGCCTTATTCACACTTCACTCACTTGTAGCTTTTGGCATTCAGCTTCAGAACTATAATAACCTACCATGTGTAAATAAGTGTCACATGATTCACACTCTGCTCTGTCTTATTGCTTAATTATCTAAATACAATGAAAAAGACAAAGTGTTGAAATGTACCATATATTAATTTACCACACAACATTTGTATGATCTTATTTTCTGTAAACTGATGTCTGCAGGTACTCAAAAGGACACAAATAGGATATTTCATTATATTTCAGCAAGGAAATAGAATATAAATTGTTTCATCTAGAATGACAAAAATGATCAAAATCTTTTATTTATCTATAACATAGTGGAAAGTCTCAAACATAGTGGAAAGTTGGGCATACTGAGAATACAAAACAGAGTTATTATGGATTGATCTGGTAAATTTAGATATGTTAGACTATCAAAGCAGACTTGTAAAATCATCTGGATGTGAAATATTTTCTGCTGTTGGATGTTCTGTATGTCCTGTGGGAGTCCATTCTCGGGTTCCTCGTGGCGTTACCCAGCAGGTCCGCATAAAGGATGATTAGGACCACGGGCCTGAGTGCAGGTGTCTGAGATGGTCTGCACTTGGCTGTGTTGGGGGATGGTCTGTATGTCAAGTTGCTCTGATTGGTCAATAAATAAAACCTGATTGGCTGTGGCTAGGCAGGAAATATAGGCAGGACTAACAGAGAGGAGAAATAACAGAAGAGGAAGGCAGAAGTACACACTGCCAGCCACCCGCCAGGACAAGCAGCATGTGAAAGTGCCGGTAAGCCACGAGCCGCATGGCTGGGTATAGATTTGTGGAAATGGACTAATTTAAGCTATAAGAAGAGTTAGCAAGAAGCCTGCCACGGCCATACAGTTTGATGCAATAGAAGTCTCTGTGTTTACTTGGTTGGGTCTGAGCAGCTGTGGAACTGGCGGGTGACAGAGATTTGTCCTGACTGTGGGCAAGGCAGGAAAACTCTAGCTACAATTTTCTTTTATCTAAACTCTTACTTTCACTGGCAAGCTCATCTGTTTCTGAAGCATTCTTTTCTTTCTATTAAATATACTTCTCTAAGATTCCAATGCAGAATGAAGATCAAAAGCTGTTCTCCAGTAGAAGTAACAAGGAAGAACCACTTCTAAAAAATGAAGAACTACTTATAAAAATTAAATAGCCTATTGTTAATTGTAATATATAACTAACATGAATATGTATAAGTAAATAAGAAGAAATGGCCTGAATATTATATTAAAAGGCAGCATTCCAAATCACATGACCATATTTTAATTTTAAATTTATTTTGTTTGGTTTTATTGAATAATATATTTTGTAGTGTATTCCTATCATAGTCTTTCCTCCACAATGCTGCCCAGATTGTCCTTGAAAAATATTTTTCACCCAATGGATTCTGATCATAGTTTCACCTCCCCAACACTACCCAGATCATTCTCCCATCTCCTGCCACACTCAACTCTAACTCCACATTCATTTTTCTCTCTCTTTAGAAAACAGAAAAACAAACAAAATACAGCCTTAAAGAACAAAACATACAAACACACACAGACACAGACACAGACAGACAGACAGACAGACACACACACACACACACATCCAACGAGAGAGACACGGACATACATATATACACAAAACAAAACCCATATAAATACAAAATCATAAACCATAATATACTGTCATAAAATCAATAAGAACAAAAATATCCAAAAAAAGTAATTTGAGACAAAAAGTCTACAAATATCACTGTGTTCTTTTGTTTTGGGTAACTACTGCTGGGCATGTGGCTTACTCTTAAGTTTGATTTTTATAGCCAGTGAGACTATATTGAAGAAAATTATTTTTCCTTTGTCAGAAGGTGTCCACTGGGTATATCTTCTTGGTGAAGAATGGAAACTCATGCCTGCTTCTCCCTCTCAGCATTAAGACCCCATCTGGCTTGAACCTGTGCAGGTCCTGTACATGCTGCAGCATTCTCTTTGAGTTCATATGTTCATTAGTCTTATTGTGTCTGAAAGACACTACCTCCTTGGGGCATCTATCCCCTCTGATTCTTACAGACTTTATGCTGAAGAGTATAACCCTGTAGCCATGCGGGGAGGGATTCAATGTAAACATCCCATTTAGGACTGCGAGTTCCAATGTCTCTCATTCCTACACATTGTCCAGTAGTGAGTCTCTGTGATTGCTCATGTCTACTGAGGAAGGAAGCTTCTCTGACAATGGCTGAAGTGTGAGTATAGTAGAATATCAGTAAGAGTAATTTTATTGATATCTTCCTTTAGCAGAACAAAGTATTTTTTCCCTGAGGCCCATGGACTATCTAGTATCAGATTCTTAGCCATCCAAACAGTAACAGGCATGAGTTCTATGTCAGGGGATGGGACTTAAATCCAATCAAATAATGTTTTGTTATTTCCACAGTGTTTGTGCCACGATTTCATACAGACAGGTCACTGTATTAGAAAACAGGGTTTGTACGTTGTGCTGGGGTTTACCTTTCTCCTCTGGTAGGTAGCAATTTGAAGCAACAGCAAATTGATTTCCTTAGTTTCAGTAATGGTAGGCTTTTAAAGTATACTTTATGTCGCTCAGTTCTAAATCAAGATAGTTTATAAAGTAATAAAGACAGGAAAATAAGAAAAGATGAGGTAAAGATTCAAATTATATTGTGCAATATGTTTAAAACTTTAAGTTGACTAACTATGCACCTAATATTATAGCTTCTTGGTCCAAATTTGGATTTGCATGGTTTTCTTTAATTAACCACTTTGTGATACTTAAAGTTATTTGTAAATAGGACTTGCCTATATACACACAGAACGAACTTTGCTGTTACTTATAGAATCAATTTTGTACATTTGGAGAATAAAATTTTCTAGAAAGCAGTATCTTAAGATTGTAAGACAAATTGCTAAACAGTCTTATTAAATAAAAACCAGGGCAAGATACTGGGCTAAATTCTGAAAGATCAGAGGAATAAGACAAGCCAAAGCCAACCTCACCTTACCAACTCTCATCTTCCAAAGAGACCTACTTCCTGTGTACCCACACCTAAATTCCTTTCTGTTCTGCTAACTGACTTCTCTCTGTTCAGCTACAACACTTCCTCTGCCTGCCTGGCTCTGTCACTTCCTGTATGTCTATACAGACCTCCAGACCTTATGGTTAATTAGTGTTGGAATTTAAGATATGTGCCATTATGCCTGACTCCATTTGCAGTGTGGCCTTAAACTCACAGAGATCCAGACAGATCCCTGCATCCCTTTAATCCAAGTGATAGGATTAAATGCATGTGCTACCATTGCCTGATTGCTATGTTTAATATAATAGCTGGCTTTTTCCTCTGATCCTCAGATATACTTTATTGAGGGACACAGAAAGGACACGTTAGCATCATATGGAAACATACACACACACACACACACACACACACACACACACACACACACACACACACCTACACAAACAGAACAGCTAAAAATGTCCTAACAATAAATAACTGTGGGGGGTATTTCTATCCCAATTTCAAGTTGTGCTACAGAGATACAGTAATAAAAACAGGATGGTATCTCAACAAAAACAGACCTATTGATCAATGAAATGTAACTCAAGAGCCAGACATAAATCAACACAACTATGATTATGTTTTAATAAAACCATAATCAGTTTTTATTAAAACATTATTTTAATTAAAAAAAGCCAGAAACACATACTAGCAAAAAAAAAAAAAAAAAAAGATAGCATCTTCACCATATGTTGCTGGTCAAACTGGCTCTATGTAGAAAACTAAATCTGTACTTATCCTCCCGAAAAATGCTCAACTTCAGATGGACCACAGACCTCAACATAAAACCAGATACACTGATAGAAGAGAAAGTTGGGAACAGCCTTCAGTTCATTAGCACAGCAGACATCTTCTTAAACAGAACACCCATAGTGAAGGCACTAAGATCAAAAAGGAATAAATGGATCTTATGAAGCTGAAGGATCTGTAGGTCAAAGGACACAGTCAATTGGAAAAAGTGGCAACCTACAGAATTGGAAAAGATTTTTTTTAACCAACTCCATGTCTAACTGAGGACTAGTGTCCAAAATATATAAAGAACTCAAGAAACTAGATATCAAACCCCTAATGATCCAATTTTAAAATTGGGTACAGACCTAAACAGAGAGTTCTCAATAAACATAACTCAAATAACTTGGAAACAAAGAAATGTTAACATCCTTAGCCATGAGGAAAATGCAAATCAAATCCTCCTTGAGATTCCATCTTATACCTGTCAGAATGTCTAAGATTGAGAATACAAGTGACAGCTCATGCAGGCGAGTACGTGGGAAACTCTCATCCATTGCTGATAGGTGTGCAAACTTGTAAATCCACTATGGAAATAGGTATAGAATTTCCTCAGGAAGACTGAAATTGATCTCCTTCAAGATCCAGATATACCACTCTAGGGTATATACACAAAGAATCCTTCATTCTGCCACATAGACACTTCCTCAAACCTGTTCACTCGAGAGCTACTCATAATATTCCAAAATTGAAAATGACCCAGATTTCTATCAACAGAAGAATGGATAAAGAAAATGTGATATGTTTACACAATAAAGTATTTCTCAGATGTTAAAAAAAAACACACCATGATATTTGCGCACAAATGGATGAAACTAGGAAAAAAATCATTTTGAGTGAAGTATCACACACCCATAAAGATAAATGTCATCTCTATTTACTTTTATGGGGATAGTAACTGTTCAATCAATGAGAATTAACCAAGGTGTGCAGAACAGAGGGTAGTATAGAGTAAGGGACTAGAGAGCACTTATAGATATCACTATGAAAGGGAAATAGAATAGATAGCTATGGGTACATGTGGGGGTTGGGCTGGAACAGGACATCAAATGGTGAGAAGGAGGGAAGATGGGGATGAAGGAGGGAATACAGGAAGACATATAAAACTAAAGACATCTGAGGTGTGGAATAAAAACCTAACACAGGAGAAAATCCCTAAAATATATATTAAGTCAATCTAAAAGAAATTGCCAAATAATGGGGAAGACAGAGTTCTGGCTCACTGTATTTTGTCATCAAATGAATCTTTCAGCAAATGAATATTCTAATGGAGTTATTGGCAAAAAGGGTCCTATGGGAAGCTCAAAACAATCCAGGCTGCTGTCAAGACAATATCTTGATCCCCATAAACTGACAGCAAAGTCCCCTTGCTGAAGACAGCACCTACACAATTCCTAGAAAACAGAGAAGTTAAACTGGTGCCTGCATAGAGCATTCATCCCTTGTGGCTAGTATTAATACCTGAAGATACTCTGCATGCTACCAAAAGAGAAATGAAAACACCAAGCTGGTCGCAAGCCCTTTGACCTACAATGGTATCCTGCCTTCAAAATTCTCTAGGAAAATGGTAGCACAAAGCTTGTGGGAGTAACCAGTTAATATCTGATTTGACTTAAGGATCATTCCACAAGATGGCATGCATACTTGATGCTGCTTGGGTGACCAAGAACCAGAGACGAGATGGCTCAAGGACCTAAGGTGAAACCAAATCTATTGGCCTAAAATAAAATTGTAGAGGTAAAATGACACCTAATGATATTCTGTGATACCAATACCTCAGCCATCATCAAAGATGCTTCCTCCTTCCGAAGAAGGGAATGAATACAGAAACCCACAGCCAGACATGCAAAGAGTGAGAACCCTCTGAACATTCAGCCTTAAATGTGATATTTCCATCAACACACTCCCCTCAGGGTATGGGAAACCTATGCAGAAGAGACAGAAAGAATACAAGAGCAAGAGAGTGGTGGAGGACACCAAGAAAACTAGACCACCTTCTAAAATAACAGGATCAAAGCTCATCTGAAATCATAGAGACTGAAGCAACATACACAGGTATTGTGCATGTCTGAGCCAGGTCTTCTGTACCTATGTGTGTTTCCAGATTAGTGTTTTTATGATTCTCTTGAGTGTGTGAAAAAGTGGATCTCTGAATCTTGGGCTTTCTCTTCGGTCTTTTCTTCTTCACCTTCTCTTGGTCTTGTCCAACTCTGATGTGTTGGAGTCTGTTTTATTTTAGTTTATCTTACGTCATTACATTATATTATTGTCTGTTAGAAACCTGTTTATTTTTTAACCTAATGAAAGACTAAAAGGAGGTGGATCTAGATGGGAAGATAGGTGAAGAGAAGGTGTTGGGAGGAGTAGATGGAGGGAAACTGTAATCAGGGTATATTATGTGAGAAAAGGATCTATTTTTAATAAAAGGGTGAGAAAAAGAGAAAAAAAGATCATTTTCTTCAGACTTTCTTCACAGTCTAGATTCAGTCCAAAAGCCATTGTTTATAACATGTCAATGCACTGGGTATATCAACCACTCCGGGGTAGGCCTCTTGCTCAATTCAAGAGTAGTTGACCAACAAATGATTGGACTCCATAGATTTATTGTTTGTTTTTTCTATTTGTCTTTTGTTTGTTTCTATATTTTGTTTTTTGTGGTTTGTGTGTGTGTGTGTATGTGTATGATTCTATTTGGTTACAGTTTGGTGTTTTTTTTTTTGTTTTTTTTTTTGAGGAAAGGGTTATTTTGGTTTCTGTTTTTGAGGAGTTCTGTTATTGTACTGGGTTGTTGCTTATTGAAGAAGAACATGAAGTTGAGTTGTAGGGAAGGGGAGAGGAGCTGGAAGGAGATGGGGGATGGAAAAATACAATTAAGCTATATTGAGACTTATAGTTTTAAATAATAAAAATATTATAAAAATCCCTGCCCCCACCCATCAGTGCCTGAGACAGGTGAGGCAGCTGGCACTGAGGTCAAAAAAAGGAGAGCTCCCCCTGCCTGTCATCAGCTGCAACACTCAGGGGAGCAGGCTCTGCACCTCACCTGGGCAGCACCAAAACCTATTCCTTTTGGTGGAGATGTGAGTGAGCCAGCCCGGAAGTTGTGAGCATGGGAGAACTTTCCCCACTACTTATCTGACATGTGGCAGCAAGGTCAGGAGGGAGATGCTCCCCCTCCTCAGGGCCATCGATGCCTGAGGGGGGAGGGAGAGCCAGCCCTGAGGTCATAAGAGCTGGAGAACTAGCCCTGGCCCTCATCTGCTACAGCATTCTGGAGAGCGGCCCCTATGCCAAGGCTGGGCAGCACAGTAGAGCTGGCCCTGACTTGATAGAAGTGGGAGTTCTGACTCTGAGAACATGGAAGCTGTAGAAATGGTCCCTCCTCTTACTCATGGCTACAAAGGGTGAACTTGCAGAGGCAATACAGGAAAGCTCACACTGGTGGTGATTACAAGGGAGACCTGGAGGGCTGACCAACCCTGCAACTACCCAGGCACAGAATCAGTTATGAATTGGCCCTACCCCAATTTCCACCCCACCTGGGATCTGCTGGAGCATGTGAAGGGACCTGTCCTACAAATTTTCTACAGCTGTAGGATTTCGACAACACAGGGTAACAGCAGGATAACCAAGAGGAGTTCTAGTCAGAGTCCAACATCACAGCACAAACCAGAGTAGAACCACAGCAATGGCTTTTTGCAATAAACACTTGCAAGAGAAGATTTGTGGACAAAAGGGTTTACTGTGTGACTCACTATGTCACACTACGGCTTTCATGATGAGATTCCCCCTCCTCTTTTCTTTTTCTTTTAAATTTTATGGGGAGAGTGCTGCAAGGAACAGAGGGTGGAAACACAGGGATGGGAAATGATAGAATCGAGATGAATGATGTGAAAGACACAAGGAATAAATAAAGTGTTAAAAGATATAATAAGGGCAAAAATATTTAAATAGAATAAAATAAAACAGTATCACAAGTATCTCCATGATTTCCTCACAGAAGCTGAAGACATGAATCTTAGCATTTTATGAGACAAAATTAATTCAATATAATTTGTGAAATAGAATTTATTATTATAAAACAAATATTTGGAATTGTTTGAAGATTTAAGCTTTATTAAACTGATAGTAGGGGAGTCAAGCAGGTGCTGCTCCATACCTGAAGTTCCAACACTCAGAATGCTGATGCAGAGGCATTGCTAATTTAAGGCTAGTCTGGGATATACATATATATTTACAACTGAGTAGTATGTATTTATACAACTGCTACTTAACATAGGCTTGAGTTCTGTCCTTAAGAGTGTTTTGTATGCCCAGTGAGATTCTATTGGAGAAAATTAAGTTTTCTTTTATAAACAATTATTACTTATTAGTAAACTTCTGGGTTAGTGATTAGAGCTTGTGGCCATTTATGTAAATTATATTCACATTATGTTTGCATGAAACTTTACATTTAAGTTTCAAAATCAAGAAATTATGAGCATAATCTTATTCTTATTGAAGTGTATCTTCATGATTCAGATTTAGTGTGTTTCACCAGTTAATAGCTCATATGGAGAATTCCTTACTGCTAAATTTGTAGATGGGTATTACTGAAATGAATATAGGAATGAATGATTGGGAAACTGATAGAAAGGGCAAGAATGGAAGAGATAGATGAAAGATAGATAGATAGATAGATAGATAGATAGATAGATAGATAGATGATAGACACATAGATAGTTACATAGATAGATACATAGATAGATATAGATGATAGATAGATAGATAGATAGATAGATAGATAGATAGATAGATAGATAGATAGATAGATGATAGATAGATAATATGATAAAAATGGAGTTTTTATAAGGTGACCTCTTACTGAATGCCACAATGTAAAGTTAGATATGTTCAACTAAATTTCTGCTAATTTATTGATTTATATATTATTTTTGAGAAGTAGAATTTCACTTCTTAAAACTTTTAGATTTTATAACATTACAAAAATAGTGTCTTCCTGAAATTAAGTATCTTTGACACTTAAACATATGGAAGATAACTGATTATTGCTTTGATTTCATTCTTCCATTGAATATAAAAAATCATGTACTAACCCATGTATATTATTCTTTCAAATTAAATTCTCCTTCTTCAAGGAACATAATAAAAAGTCATTTAGAACTTTTTGGGGTATTTAAGGCAGACTTTTCTGTCCCACCAAATGGCTCCCCCAAAAAACCACAGAGAGACTTATTATTAATTATAAATGCTCAGCCAATAACTTAGGCTTGTCACTAACTATCTCATGAAACTTAAATTACCCTATTTCTATTAATCCATGCACTGCCCCATGGCCCATTTACCTCATGTGTGTACTTAGCATCCTACTTGCTCAGTGTCTCATGGTGACGCCTTTACTCGGCTCTTCTTCCCAGTGTCCTCTGTGTCTGGCTGTCCCATCTATACCTCCTGCCTAGCTAATGATCATTCAGCTTTTTATTAAAAAATCCAAATGAGAAAATTTCACAGTGTCAAAAGGATTGTCCCACAGTATTTCCCACTTTTTGTCTATTATTAAACCAATCTGAGTGACAAATCTTCACAGTGTACAAAGGGATTGTTCCACAACAAGGTATATTAGTTTTCTAAGCTGAATTATATTAGAATGAATGTTTTCCTGCTTAATTTATTTTAGTCTCTACTTGTTAGTAGTGGAGATATGAGGCTTTTGAATTCCAATAACAAATGTAAATACAAAATATTTAACTTCTTAAACGTTCATTTCATAAATCTTTAAAAGTTTGTTTTTGGCCCAGTTGGAAATTTAAATCCATAAAATTGTCTCCAAAGATTAACAATCTTTTTTTAATGAGTATTACTCATTAGTCATTTCAGACAATGAAGCATCTGTCCCAATAGTGTCAACCCTATGTTTCATGATCACAAGAACACCTTGATCTTCATTGTGACAATAATATTTCACATTTACCTTTACTTCACTATGTAGATTTTAGAGTATGCTTTGGTATTTATTGTGGCAAATAGAAAGTGTCAAGACTATCTTTCCTATTTACTCTCTGTCCCAAACATTCCCATGCTAGAGCTCACCTTCTTTCTAAATTGTCCTTTGATTTTTTTCTTTTATTCTCTTTGGTACTATCTTTACAGTGAACTATTTTCAGCTTTTATTCTTCTATCTTTTTGTTTAAATATATATTTTACAATCTAGCTAGATACATCCAATGGGGAATTGTGAATGGGTACCACTGATAGCATTCATGATGTACTTTACTTGTGAACTTTATTGTTTGAGATTATAGCTTAATGAAAATATTTCTTCCTTCCCTTTCCTTCCTGTTAGCCTTTCCTTATACTTTTCCTGAACATTCAAATCAATGGCCATTTTTAATTAATTGTTATTGCATGCATATTTGAGCATTTTTACACGTGTATATTCCTAAACTAAACTCTACAGTTTGCATAATGTTATATGCATGTATGTATGTTTTCAGGGTTAGTGTTTGGCACCAGAAAACCAACTGGTGGACTCTTCTCTTGGGAAGCCCACCTCTTCCATTCCCATGTTTACTTAGGTGCTTATAGCTATTTATGCAGGGTTGAGACCTCATAGACTTTTCTCTATCCAGTTTTGTATGTTCATTGATGTAATTTTCATTCAGCTCATGTTAGGGAGGGGTTATGATGTAGATTATAATATTCTTAGGAGACATGGTTTCACAACAAACTCCTTGAGGCCTACGGATCTTACAGTCTTTCTGTTCAATCTCCCACAGTGTTCTCAGAGCCTCATGTATGAGAGTGTTTTGGAGCTATCTTCAGGAGGTCTAGTGCCCACAACTCTGCATTTTGATTAGTTATGGTTTTCTATAGTGATCTCTGCCTATTGTAAGCAGAAGCTTCTTTGATGAAGGGTGAAGGCTACACTTATTTGTGGATATTAGGACAAATGATTATAGATTGTTGTTTGATTACACTGGTTTAGTAAACTAGTGGTAGTAGTCTATCCTCTAAAACCCACAACTTACCTAAGCACTGAGTGGTTACCTAGGTTTTTAGTATCACACATAGTGTCCCTCAAGTTGAGTATGTCTTAAGTCTAAATTGAGAGGTGCTGGTTACTGCCAAGGTATACATGCCACTACTACACTTACAGAGTTATCATGATATTATACTCTTTTAATTAGGTTGTGGACTCTAATATGCAAGTCACTTTTCTTTTTTTTTTCCTCTTCAGATCTGCTCTAACATATTTGCCATGCATCTTCTTTGTACTCTTACTCTCCTCCATGGGACTTACATTAAACCACCAACTATTTTATCCATATCTGTCATCATTCACCTTGATGATGGGCCACATTTTGAAGATGCTGCTCAAATCATATTGTGTTCTTATACCTTCCAGCCACCAGTTTAGAATTTTTCCCACACCTTTGCTTACACAATAATGTCACCTGTACTTCTGCCTTAACACTCTCGTTAACATGTTTCTGTATACATTTACTCCCCTTTAATTTACTTTTCTCCCAGAGGCTTATTATGTATTTATGACTAGGATTCTGCATGATAGTATATGAACTTATGTGTTTAGCTGCACATATCTGTGTTCTTAGTGACCTGAAAGTGTATTGGATTCCACAGAGCTGGAGATGAAGACAAGTGTTTGTGAAAACTCAGCTTGTGTTGGTGCTGCAGTTTGAGGTCTCTACTCCTCATAAGTGTAAAGTACCATGCTATCAAATGCTGAACCATCTCTCCAGCCCATAATGAAAGCTTTTAAGTGAAGAGAGATATTTAATATTTTCAATCCATACATTATATGACACTTTGGAAATAGAAGGACGCAATGATATTTTTATACTAAAATTTTCAAAGGCATGAAATAAGGAATGTAATCATCTTGTAATTTTTTTAACATTGTTTTCATCATGTATTCAGAATTTCTTTCTGTAGTATATAGTGATTCATTTCTTATGAAGGCCATATTGTATCAAAATTGTCTAACATATTATAAACAATTTTAATATACTTAATATATTTCATGCATTATGTTTATTGATATGTCTAAGTATATATATATATTCATGTATACATATATATATATATTCATGTATACACTATAGTATACACATATATTTGTTTGGTTATGAGTGGAAAGAGGTACATTGTTTTCATTTTCTATGACCACTATAAATATCCTAATATGTTTTAATTTCCATTTCCCTTAAAATGTACATTGACATTGCTTTAAATTCTGTATGTTTTCTACCACCACAAAATGGTACAATTTTCACTGTAAATGGCAACATTGAATTTTATGTAAAAGTCTATAGGAGTAAGCACCCAGAAATGAGAAGACAGATTCACATATATCATTGTCTCATGGCTTATACTAGTTTACTTTACTCTTACTTATCCAGAAGAATTTCTGTATTCTTTTACTGTTAACAGTTGAAATTATAGTTGCTTTATTTTTACTCTAATATGTGTGAATTAATTACAAATTGTTTCTTTATATTTTCTAATTGTCAGTTATTTTTTCCAATGACTCTTTCAACACATTTCCATAAATTGGGTTGCTTTCAGCAACAAAATCTATTTATTCCATATTTTTGGAGGCCTACAGTACAATACCAAGAGGTCTACAGACCAAGCTTTCTGTAAATTTTCAAGTAAAGCATTGTTCCTTGCCTCTTCTGGCTTTTAGTGGACTTTTAAGGTGTACACTAAGCATTCCTAACATGTTTCTCCACAATTTTACACTGTTATTGTGTTGTCTCTCTTTCCTGGGAGTGTGAATATCTTTTAGTTTGTCAAAAGCATATTATTGGATTCCAGAGGTTCTGAAATGATGAAATATTATGTCATTTTGATATCTTTAATTTATTCATAGCCACAGATTCTGTTCTCAGTCATGTCACATTCATGGGTTCAAGCAGTTAAAACGTGGTAACAATTGTTCAGGAGAGTTTAACATATGACTTTACCTTTAGGTCATAATCTTATCAATATTTCTTATTTTCATGTTATAGATTTGTTTTTTTTTCATAATTTAACATGATTCTTTTCTTTTGTTGTTCATGATTTTAAATGTTTGCTTGTTCATTCAAGAAAATAGTTCTGTCTTCTTTGCTAATACTAAATAAAAAGACTCCTCACAATCATTTAAAAGTTTATAAATTCTATTCATGACATTCTTAATTAAAAACTAAACTATTAATTTAAGTATTTCTTTCATAAGTTTGAAGTTAAACTTTTGGCAATAACCAGCTTTGAAATATTCTGAATAATACTCGAACGCAATTTTGATGATTAGCATTATAAAAGCATACCTACTGTGAAGTTGTATACTGTGAAAACCAGTCAAGGAATGTCCAGAGAAACATTGAGTTTTCCATAAATAGCAGACAAAGGGGAAACAAATTTGTGAGATCACCTTGCTTTAATTCATCTAGACAACAATAGATAAAAGGATAATAAAATTGATAATTTAATGTTAATTTAATAACTGTCCAGAATGTGACATGTTAAGCATTGCATAAAAGCATTTCACAATTTGTTTAACAGTATAAATGTTAAAAAAATAAACATTTACTTGATACCTTAGGGACTCACATGGGATGAAATTTAGTGCTATAATATTCTTAGGAAAATATTTTATTAAGATATGTATGAGAGATATATCTGATAGTTAAGGAGCACTTAGTAATAGTTATTTAATTTAGAGAAAGTATGTTTTAGTTCTTAAAATTTGAATTATATTTTCCCATTGAAGACAAAATAAAATACCTGACTATCTAAAAATATAGAATTAGTTTTTATTAGAAACCTCTTATCCTTAAAATTTTACAACTTTGACCTAAATATTGTCTAAATTACTGCTTAGAAATTGCATCTCCCTAAAACCATTACATTTACATTATCACTTAATAAAATTTTCTCAGTAAGTCTTCAAATAGATTCTACCATCAATTTTGAAAGGCTATTTCCTAGATGTTAATATTGCAATTAGCAGAGCACATGTCTCAGTGATAATGAACTTACAATATACTGTGTGAAGTGGACACTGAAAAGTAATTTCAGTGGTTTTGGGTAATTTAAAAGTCATTTTCCTTCATTCATTTTTAGGCTGAAAATTCTTTACTTTATTTCACTTCATAAATGCTTAGTCTCTTAATGAGAATTGTGGGTAATTACCACATTCAATCAAAGAAAGACATTTTTACAAAAAATATATAGTCATTGCTAATAATAGTTATTGCCACTCAAATGTCTTATATGATATTATGTCATAATTGGCAGGATTTCATTAGAATGATATAAATATATTTATTTCTTCTAATGAAAAAAGATTTCTTTTAAAACTTACAAATTTGACATCAACATTCAGAAATAAGTACTATATAAATATCACAGAAAATTGCTGAAAATGAACTTTGCTCGACACATGTAGTTTCAAAATGTACTAGTTATGCTGATTTGTTATTCAAAACAACTTTCCCATTTATTTATGGCTTCTACTCTTTAACCTGAACTTCATTTGTTGTCTAAACTGATGTTTGAATATTAAAAATAGAATGATATACAACACAGACACATCTTGTTTTGAAACATTGGCTTTTCCAAATTCTAAAAAATATGCTCAGATCAATTCTGAACAATTTTGAAGAGGCTTCTTCAGGAACTCACTAAGTTATTCAGAATTTCCTTAGTCTGCCTTTTGGAGATGGTGGAAATATTCTCCTGTGGCACCAAGATATCTGATGGGTTTGATTTTATTTCCACCTCTTAGGCTCCTGTATTATCTTTAGGCTTCAGGAATGCTGACCAAATCTCTCCCTGACGTGAATCCCTCCTGTCTTTGTTTAAGCAAATGCTCCTTAATACACTAGCAGCTAAACAATTTTTGTACAAAACATTTTTCTTCACTTTGATACATCTTGAAAAATATCTTTAGCATTTATTAAGTTATTTTACATCAATCTACACTTAACCCAAACTTTAGAGTTGGGCTTTATCGAAGGACTTTTGCTAACATTTCTTCTAGGGAAAGTTCTACTTCATTATTTGGAAGGGAAGAACATTTTCATATCTAGTGAACTAAGCTAGGTGACTGAAAAAATGAAAACTTTAAGTCAGCATTCTCTTCAGATTACTACAGGCACATTTTAAATATAAGAAGTAAATTAGGCCCGTCAGAAATCTGAATATCAATTTGTCCATGAATGATTCAATATTGTAATAAATGTGACTAGATAATCATATTATTAGAGATCTTCACTGTTTAAAAAGCATTGATTAAATTCTAAGTAATACATGTAATTTATGGATAAGATGGTAAAATTCCTGGATAGCAAGTTGGTTCAGATAATAGGCCTTTTGTGTGAAAGCAGGAAACCTGAGTTTTATACTGTTAATATACATAGTAATAGGAAAGAATAGATTCTTACATATTATCTTCTGACTTTCATGCGTACACATGTATGTGCATTCAAACACATAGAGAAAAATAAATGGGAAAAGAATGTTAAGTATGTTAGAAAAGACATTATTTTATAATTGAAATCTAAAGGATATTTTCTACAAAAATTCTGGCTATCCAGTTGTAAATTTTCACTTGAATGAGAAGGCAGATCTGTTTGCTTCTTTATATCCCAGGGTCTCTCCAAAACCCTATGTTTTAATTTTTTCCATTATAATGGACATGTTCAAAGAAACACACACATCAAAAAGGAAAGGGGAATAAAGGAGAGAGAGTTTTCAGTGAGAAGAGTAATGAGAAGAAAGAGGAGAAGTTTGGCAAGAGATATCTAACTCTAAAGATGTTTGGGAAATGATATGGATAATCATTGTGTAGGAAGGCATTTGAGTCCCATGCCAATTATGGAGCTATGGGGAGTTGATGGCTACCAGCAGTAAAAGACTTGAGTTATTCTTTAGAGATTGTGGTTACTTTAGAGATTGTGTAAATAGAACAGGTTCTAGTAAAAGGCCCCCAAATCAAAAGTACCTGGATATTACAATAATTAAAATAATAAACATACAGAACAAAGAAAATATAAAAGATACAAGGGAAAAAGAGCAAGTTACATATGAAGGCAGACCTATTCGAATTATACCTGATTTCTCAATGGATACTCTAAAAGTCAGGTTGGCCTGGACAAAAGTGCTTCAGAATCTAAGAGACCAAAAATGCCAGCCAAGAATACCATATGCAGCAAAAATATCAATCGCCGTAGATGGGTAACATAAGATATTCCATAATAATATTAAATTTAAAAAAACATGTCCACAAATCTATCCCTAAAGAAGGTGCTAGAAGGAAAACTCCAACCCCAGGAGGTTAATTATGCCAATGAAAACATAGGAAATGATTAATCTGATACTAGTAAAATCAACAGGAACCAAACACACACACACACACACACACACACACACACACACAAAACCACAACCACCACCACCACCACCACCACCACCACCACGAATAACAACAACAACTCTATAAACAAAATAACAGGAATCAACAATAATTGATCAGTGATATATTTCAATATTAGTGTTCTAAACTGTCCAGTAAATTGTCTTAGTCTTAGACACAGACTAAGAATGGATGCAAAAACAGGTTCCATTCTTAGTCATCTTTAAAAAAACAAAACAGAACAAAACAAAACTCGGTGTCAAGGACAGATATTACCTCAGGGTAAAAGGTTGGAAAAAATAAAAGATATTCAAAGCAAATGTGCCTAAGAAGCAAGCTTGTGTAGCCCTTTTATTGTCTAACAAAATAGATTTCACAACAAAACTAATTAAAAGATATGGGGAAGAACAAAACATACTTATAAAAAAATTCCACCAACATAACATTTCAAATCTTAACTCAATGCCCCAAACATAGGGCATCTAATTTTTTAAAGAAATAGTACTACAGTTTAATCACAAATTGACCCTCACACACTGATAGTGGGAGACTTCAATATCCCACTCTTGCCAATGGATAGATAATCACAAAAACTAAACAAAGAAATATTGTGGCTAACAGATGTTATAAACCAAATAGACCTAACAGATACAACACAGAACATTTCACCAAACACAAAGTAACATGCCTTCTTCTCAATACCTCAGGGAACTTTCTCCCAACATGACCATTATACACTCAGATGCAAAG
Source organism: Peromyscus maniculatus bairdii (assembly GCF_049852395.1). Taxonomy (NCBI): domain Eukaryota; kingdom Metazoa; phylum Chordata; class Mammalia; order Rodentia; family Cricetidae; genus Peromyscus; species Peromyscus maniculatus. The sequence continues at coordinate 51,267,650 of NC_134863.1, read as the reverse complement.
CAAGCCTCAACAGATACAAGAAAATTGAAATAACTTCCTGCATTCTATTAGGTCATCATGGATGAAAAGTGAATAACAACAACAACAACAGAAAGCTCACAAACGTATGGAAACTGAAGAAATTTCTGAGCAAAAAATAGGATAAGACAAAAACAAAGAAAGAAATTGAAAAATTTCTAAAATTCAATGAAAATGATTACATATCATACCCAAACTTAGGGGCACAATGAATATAGTGCTAAGAGGAAAGTTCATAGCACTATGTGCCTTCATAAAAATTAATAAATATATAGCGATATTATACTAGCAATTTAATCCTGCACCTGAAATCTCTAGAACAGAAAGAAGTAAGCACACCCAAGATCAGTAGATGTCAAGAAATGATCGAATTGAGAGCTGAAATTAATAAAATAGAAACTATGAGAATAATACAAAGAATCAATGAAACAAAGAATTGGTTCTTTGAAAAAAACCAACAAGACAGACAAACTTTTATCCAAACTAACTAAAAGGCAGAGAGAGAATCTAACACAATCAGAAACCAAAAAGAGGACATTACAACAGACACTTAGAAAATAGAAAGAAAAACAAGGACACAATTTAAAAGCCTGTACTCCTCCAAATTGAAAAATCTAAAAGAAATAGATAATTTTCTCAACAAATACCACTTACCTAAGTTAAATCAAGATAAATACATAATTTACAAATACCCATAATCTGTAGTAAAATAGAAGCAGTCATTAAAAAGACTTCCAACCAAAATAAAATAAATAAAAATAAAATACAAAAGTCCAGCACCTGATGCTTTTAGCACAGTATTCTATCATACTTTCAAAGAAGGGTTAAAGCCAATACTCCTCAAATTATTCTACAAAATAGAAAGAGAAGGAACATTGTCCAGTTCATTTTATGAGGCCACAGTTACCCTGATACTCAAACCACATAAAGACTCAACAAAGAAAGAAAATTATATATAAATTTCCCTTATGAAAAGAGATGCAAAAATAGTCAATAAAATATTTGCTAACTGAATCCAAGAACATTCCATAAAGGTCACCCACCATGATCAAGTTGGCTTCATCACAGAGATATAGGAATGGTTTGATATAAAAACAAAAATCAATAAATGTATTCCACCATATTAACAAACTGAAAGAAAAAAAAATACATCATCATCTCATTAGATACTGAAAAATCCTTTGAAAAACTCCAATACCCCTTCACAATAAGAGTCCAGGAAAGATTAAGGATACAGGGGACATACCTAAATATGATAGGGGCAACTTACAACAAGTCTGTAGCCAGTATCAAATTAAATTGTGGAAACCTCAAAGAAATTATACTTAAAACAGTAACAAGCTAAGGCTGTCCACTCTCCCCTCTTTATCTATTCAATATAGTACTTGAAGTTTTAGCTAGAGCAGTAAGACAACTGAAGGAGATCAAGGAGCTACATATTGATAAGGAAGATGCCAAAATATGTATCATTATTAGCAGATGATAGCATAGCATACATAGGTGACCATAAAATTTCCACTAGGACATTCCTACAGCTGGTAATGCAAATTGTCTGGATACACAATTAACTCAAACACACAGAATAAGTAGCCTCCCTATATACAAATGACAAATGGATTGAGGAAAATATCAATAAAATAACATCTTTCACAATAACCTCAAATAATATAAAACATATTGTAATTAGAAAAAAAATCTTCCTGAATGAGGTTACCCATAACCAGAGAGATAAATATAAATATTCGCTTAGAAGCAGATATTAGCTGTTAAGTAAGTAATAACCAAGCTAAAACCAGTAGACCCAAAGAGATTAGGTAAAGGGTAGGGTGCCTAGGGGGATTTCATGGATCTCCCTGGGAAGGGGAAATATAATAGATTTTGTGTGTGGCCAAGGAGTCTAAGAGACAGGAGCTTGGGGGGATCAGATCAAGGGATGGGATGGAGGGAGAGACTGCTGGGAGAAACCACTGGAATTGGGGGGCATTGGGTGCTGATGTGGAAACCTAACATAGTGGAAACTTCCTGGAATTTATGAAGGTGATCTTAATGAAGACAGCTAGTAATGGGTCTATAAGGTCTCAATTGGTCATCTCTCAGGCAGCCAGTCCAGGGTATTGGTTGCACTCAACTGAGTTGTTGACCAAGGAGGTTCCATGGAAATCCCCAACAACCAAGCATGATGCTAAGATAATGGGCTGCTCAGTGCAAACTGACAAGTAGGCCCCATTGCCAAGGACACCAAAGCAGCCACAAAATATTTTATCTATATAAACCTTAACATGAATGGTGTAAAGTAAAGGGAAAATATATGTATTAAAAAAGTATCATACATGAAAATGATAGTTTTTAGAGTTTGACATATTATATTATACCTATTACATCTGATTATGACAATGTTTGAAGTTATGTATTTTTAGAGTTGTGAATAAGGAATTGTGGATTTCATAAGACTTTAAAAATCAAATTATAGCATACCTAAAGAACTGATCACACAAATAAAAATATTCCAGAATTTATCTACAAAATTATAATGGTAGAACATAATAACAGTGTTAATATATAAAAAAGTAAAATACAAAATGTTTACACTGACTTTACCTTTGAAAATATGAGAACTGATGCTTAATTAATTCATATGAAATTTTTCATTTTCTTTGCAAATGTTCAGAGCTTACAGATATGTCCCATGATAATATGAACTACATGCTCTAGCCCAGAATAAAAGTTATTTCATAATGTGTATTTTGGAAGTTATCTCTAACATTAATTAGGCAAAAACTAGATAATATAAATTTTATTTAGAACACACTAAGCAGAAATCATTTGAAGACATACATTTTATTATGAAGAAAATGCCTTAAATTAACAGTGATTTCAGCTGTAATTAGTTCAACAGTCTACAAAATTAACAATTAGAAATTCTGTAGACATGTCTGTTTTTTCCAAAAACAAAGATATTGTATTTTAAATGGCTCATAATATAATGAATTCATTGAAATGCACAAATCTACAATCACTTTCTTGAAGAAATTGCATGTGTATATATTACCATAATTTTTGAAGTGTGAATACTACCTAAGAAACTTTTTTTGCCTACATAAGTCACATGAGAAAAACTTTCACTTCAGGAAAACAAAATATCCAGCATAATATGTTATTTGTCAATTAATTTTTTGAATGTCTTAAGCAAGTTATGAATATTTATGCAATTGCAGCCTTAACTTCCCCCAAAATAATTTATTTTATAAACATTTTAGTAGAATGTATTTAGTATTCTAAAAATTTATTCAGATATCAAAAATATACAAACAGAATGTATATAGGTTGACATAAAATCTACTGCTATTTTAAAAACATATATACCAGAAAGAAAACAACACAATGATACAAATCCATTGTCATTGCCAAAATTTCTGGAAAAGTACAACATTGTTAGCAGATAAGAACTGGATAGATATCAATTATTTTGAATACAATTATGTTGAAATATCTTAATTTTTCTAAGTTCAAGAAATTTCTAGAACCATAAATTATATTAAAAGATAGAGAGGTGTCTTTATTTTTTTATTAAATTTTATAATTTAATTTAATTTTACATATCAGCCACACATTCCCTTGCCCCCTCATGCCCCCTGATCCCCCCTTTCCCCTGCCCCCCCATTCCCATCTCCTCCAGGGCAAAGACTCCCCTGGGGATTGAGTTCAACCTGGTAGACTAAGTCCAGGCAGGTCTAGTCCCCTCCTCCCAGGCTGAGCGAAGTGTCCCTGTATAACCCCCAGGTTCCAAACAGCCAGCTCATGCACTGAGGATAGGTCCTGGTTCCAGTGCCTGGATGTCTCCCAAGCAGATCAACCTAATCAACTGTCTTATTTATCCAGAGGGCCTGATCCAGTTGGGGGCTCCTCAGCTTTTGGTTCATAGTTCATGTGTTTCCATTCGTTTGGCTATTGTCCCGAATAATAATAATAATAATAATAATAATAATAATAATCATAATCATAATCATAATAATAAAAGATAGATGTAAATGTACAGAAAAATAGGAAAGGCAGTGAAGATATTTAGGAGCTATGTAGGCAGAAAATAATGTTAGTTTATCTTCAGTTTCTATTTCTGGTTTACAACTAGGACTCCTCTAGTGCATTATGATTGGCTATTATGTTCATTCTGTGCTTATTTATTGTCTGTGAATAACAATAATTATCAAGAAAAGGCCACAGGTAAAGAAATCAACAATACTGTAGTGGTACATATTAGGGATGAAAATATAGCTTGAAAACTTGGTAATTGAGGTTATAATAGACAAACAAGTACTGTAAGACACTGGAGTAGCTACAATAACTTGAGCCAAATCAATTTACAGTCACAGCATTAATGGTGGCACACAGAAGTGATATAGGTTCGTTTCATTATGAAGGCGCAAAGTACAAACACATGTGCATTTACTCAAAAATGAATTTAGACTTAAGAAGACATATACATATTCACCACATATTAAAAAATGTTTCCTTTAAATATAGGATGACTTCATTAAAGTCCTTTACAAACCAAAGCTTGTATTGCACAACTTAAATTATATTAGGGTGCTTTAAAATGTTAACTCATGCTCCTTAAACTCAAAAGAAAAGAATTATTTCTGATGGTGATTGTTCCTGTTCAGCTTCCTCATTTGTGAGAGACTATTGTTGAGAGCATCTGGTATTAAATGAGAAAAAGGTCTAAAAGTTATAACTTGAATTATAATATTAAATTCTGTTGGAGCTATAACAATCTACTTGATGCAGAGTTTGGTTTAGATTAAATACAAGGACAAAGCAAGCTATTTCAAAACAACCTCTCAATTATCAACCAAATTTGAAATTCAACCAATACAAACACTCAGGCCCCTTTTCCTGTCTTTTAAAGAGTGAAATTAATTACAATTCCCAATATTCCCATGGTTATAGTAGACATTTTTTAGCTTAACGATTTCTTTCGATTTCTCTTTTTAATTAATCTTCTGAAACTAAACAATATGGAAATGCTGAATTATTTTTATTAAATTTGTTTTTAAACAGTTTCACACATGTATATATTTGCCGACTATTCTAAACTCCCAACTCTCTACTCCAACCCAGCCACTCTCCCCACACCCATAAATCTCTTTCCTGCTCTAGACTGTGCATTTATTTACTTGATATTTGTGTGTGCTGTGCGTATGTGTCTATTATGTGTATATGTTGTATGTTTGTACTGTGTGTGTGTGTGTGTGTGTGTGTGTGTGTGTGTGTGTGTGTGTGTAGGGGGTAGTGAATTTGTGTCCCACTGAGGTTTACTACATTGTCTTTGTGAAGAAGAGTTTGGATCTTTGTGATGGAACCTCCAGCAGGTAAACAACTAAAGATTTTTAAGTGTTATTTCAACAGGATTGAATAAATGAGGAATGTGAGCTGACAATTAACTGACATTTTTTTCCATACCTAGAAGCAGACTTCAATAACAAGAAGAAATGATAACCTCTAAAAATAATAAAATGATGAAAGTACATTAAAAACCAGTTGCAATAGTAGGTTGTTAGTAGTACACTTTGCATTCATATTAAATAACAAATGAAAAAATTCAATAACTCAAAATATGTTACACAATATTCAATTTCTTATAAGCTCAGCAGCATATAACTAAGTATATGGTATATACCAGGACCTAGGGATATTGTTGATGTACATCTGCATACAAACATAAAGCAAAACTGGCTGACAATGCACAAGATCTCTGCTTATGAAGTGTGCCTGTTATCATTCGTGATTGAGAAGGTAATAAAGAAATGATTAGTCAATAATTTAAAAAGTATATGCTTTCCATAAAATATTACACTGTTTTGATAGAGGAATTATGGAAATTTGATCACATTAAAGCTTTCCAAACTATAACATATAAGACAGTTCATATTATAGAATAATCATACTGTGCTTCCCAACTGCCCCATTTGGTGGTGGTTGTGGTTGTTTTACTATTGTTGTTGTTGTTGTTGTTGTGTGTGTGTGTGTGTGTGTGTGTGTGTGTGTGTGTGTGTGTGTCTGTGTGATGGGTATGTGTATGTGCTTATGTATATGTATATCTAGAACATGGTCTTTGTAATGTAACCCACACTAGCTTTCAACTTACCAGGTAGCCCAGACTAGCCTCCAAATCATGATACTCCTGCTTCATACACACTCTATCTGTGATACTAAGAGGAAAAGTGTGTCACCACACTAGCTTTCATTATGTATTCTGTTCATGTTTCTTATACTAACATCCATTTATATTCGTGTCTTTAATTAATATATAAAATATATATTATGCTAAAGCCATTTTATATTTAATTTGAATCATCATTTAATTTTATGAAAAAAGTCTGTAAAAGTATAAAAGGGGTGTTAGAAAAATTATTTTATGTGCATTCCTCACCTGAATATGTAACTTGATAGCCATTTTTTCTTACAATGTATATTATAAAACAGCTTTATGAAGTAGAAACTTTGACATTTGTTAGAAACACTGTAGGAATAGATCTAACCACAAATTTGAGAATAAGTTCATTTTCAAGGATGCACAGAATTATCTCATGCATTTCAGAGTAAAAGGGTATCAATATGTATAAGAAACCAACAGGAGAATCTTGCTGAAGAGACGAAGGAAGAATTGTAGGAGCCAAAACGGTCAAAGACATCACAGAAAACTCACAGAACCAAGTAACCTGGGCTCACAAGGACTCACAAAGACAGAATCGACAACCAGGGCCTGCGTGGGACTGACCCCGGCCCTCTATATACGTGACAGTTGTGTAGCTTGGTCTACGTGTGGGACTTGTAACAAAGGGAGGAGGGGCTGTCCCTAACCCTTTAGCTGGCTCTTTGGAACCTATTCCTCATACTGAGTCACCTTGTCCAGCCTTAATACAAGGGGAGGTGCTAGACTCTTACAGCAACTTGATATGCCATGCTTTGTTGATACCCATGAAGGCCTGTCCCTTTCTGAACAGAAACAGGAGAAGAATGGATTGAGATGGGGTAGAGGGGAAAAGGAAGGGAATGGGAGGAGAGGAGGGAGGAGCAATTTCAGTTGGGATGTAAAATAAATAAATAAATAAATAAATAAATAAATAAATAAATAAACAAACAATCAACAAATAAATAAATGAAAAGAAGCCTACTTGTACAGTAAAGGATATATCACTGTGAAGAAATGAGAAACACAGAAAAAGATACAGATTTAGAAGCACACAATTTTGTTTCTTTTGGTTTTATAATATATTCCTTAAAAATGTCATGCATATATACATATATGTTCATCAAATTAACACCTCACTCCCTCTCTGTCTTTCCATAGGAAGTTAGAACTTCCTCCTAACTTCATGTGTTCATTTTAAATTTATTTTTACATGTGTTTGTTTTAACTCACTATGTCCAATTAATCTTGCTCTTATGCAAAAGGCTGTGTTGTCATCCACTGTAAATGGAGAACCACTGATAAGAAATGACTCCATAACAAAACGTGACTCTGTCTCACCTGATATCTATTCACTGCCACTAGCTCATCAGGGAGAGGTGAAAAGAGGTGGGAAAAAATGAAAAAATAAATAAATAAAATTTACAGATTTCAAAAAGTGTTCTTGAAATATTAGATTTTTATTATTTTAATGTGTGTGTGTGTGTGTGTGTGTGTGTGTGTGTGTGTGTGTGTGTGTGTGTGTCTGTCTGTCTGTCTGTCTGTCTGTCCCCACATGCATGAACAATGGTGTCAAGGTCAGAGGACAACTTTTAGGAATTTGTTCTCTCTAGCTACTATATGAGTCCTGGGTGTTAGGTTGTCAGTCATGGTGGCAGGTGTCTGTATCCATCTAGATCTCTCTTACTGGTCTTAGAAAGGTTGTTCTTTTTTTTTTCTTTTTTAAGATTTATTTATTTATTATGTATACAGTGTTTTGGCTGCATATATGGCTGCAGGCCAGAAGAGGGCACCAGACCTCATTACAGATAGTTGACGAGCCACCATGTGGTTGCTGGGAATTGAACTCAGGATCTTTGGAAGAGCATTCAGTACTCTTAACCACTGAGCTATCTCTCCAGCCCAGGTTTTTTTGATGTAAAGAATTTTAAACTTTCAATGATGTAGTCACATATATTCTATTTAATTTGGACGTCATGGCCTGTAAGGAACAAGGACCATAAACTATGCTCCTGTCAGTGGTTTCATGGTTCTTGCTCACTATGATACCAACTCTTCAAATTCAAAACACCAATTTGTCAATTGAGAGAGGTTTTCCTCTGGAAAATGGACAAAGGATAGGTGGAATATTTCACAATTATTGACAAGCAGTTTTCATATATACCATAAAACCCAGCACTTTTCATAAGGGTGCTCTGAAGAAACTATTTTGATTCATTATTATCTCTATAAATTCTCACTTTAAACAATTAACTTTTTGAAGATTAATTTATCTAACACAGTGGTTGATAAACAGAAGATGTCTAATATGTCCCAAGAGGAACATTGTCCTTTCTTCATGGAAGTCAATAAAATGTTACAAAAATACAAAAATTACAAAAAAATATTATGAGTTATGTTTTTTGAAGTATTAAAAACCACATAGAAGTATTATGATGCATCACATGTATTATGATGTATGTTTTCACAGGGGGATTTCTTTTAAAATAGAACATATATGGAAGACTGAAGTAAATCTACAGGTATGCCTGGACATCCTCCTTGTCTCCCCAAGGACAGAACTTGACCTCTCAGGAACAGACTTAAATATAAAGAAATGATATTCGTCTCTCTTGCTTTATCCTTTCTCCCTTCCCTGCCCTGGAGTCTAAGTTACTCAGAAACTTCTGGTTTCTAGCACATTGTGATTCCTGAGGCTCATAAAATTGCTCTCTTTTATTAATTAATTAATTATTTAATTATTTATTTATTCATTCATTCATTTATTTATATTCCTGAATCTCAAATTCTTTGTCAAGTCCAAATATTGCAATGATTTTAATGTTTTCTTTTGTGCATTCTTTAGAATAAAGTGTAGAATTATAAACTCATATTTCTAATTATCATAATCATACATTAAATTGTATTAAACATGACATGATTTTGACACTTTGTCCCATTTGGCATTTTACCTGGTAACTCATATTATTTCATAAACCAAAATAATCTGGCATTCTCTGCCATTACACTGGACACAAGCATTTCTGTATTTTGCTTTTCCCTCTCAAGCTACACAGCCTTGATTTATATTTTAGCATTTTTTAAAAATTCTATAATATTTTTCTTTCATTTTCTATGCTACATAAAATGTTGCTCATAAACATTAAAAAGACATGCATTGTCTAATTCACTCATGAACTATTGGTCATAATCTGGGTATTATAAGCCTGGAGTTACTGATTATGAATCCACTGTATCAACATCAAAAAGTTAGTCAGGGTTGAGGTTTTTACCTGGGATCCAGTTCCTCTTTCAAATTTACTGGGTGCTGGCTCAATTAATTTATTTATTGTCTTAGGCCTGGAGTCCACAGTTCTGGGGATTGTAAATTGACATGTTTGCCCTTAGTATCTGCCCCTCTCCTTCAGTCAGTCACGTTTTCTTTATTCCAGGCCAGTTGCAGTGGGTCTGTCTGATTTTCCTCTAACTGCCTTGAGAAAACTTTCCTTCTAATGGGAACCATGATTAACTTAGGACCCTGAAGATTGACGTGAACTGTGTCATATGAGACATTATAATCAGGACATTCTTAATGTAATTCAGAGTCCTGGGAATCGTGCAAGGACATATTCCCACAGAAACACTGAGGGTTTTTTTTCCTTCTTTCTTTTTCTTTTTCTTTTTTCTTTTTTTTTTTTTTTTTGCAAGAAAGAGTTTTTATTGCCTTCAGGAGAATGCAGAGGCAGGCAGTTTCCAGCTATGGCACATTCTTTAAAAAAATGTGAGGAATTAATTTGGGAAGCTTACACATATTAATGTTGAGGAGGCAATCAGCATTTCTCAGCATGCTTAATGTTCGTTCACATGAAGTCATATTTCAAAAAGAATAGATGAGTTGAGGATTTAGCTCAGTGGTAGAGCACTTGCCTAACTAGCACAAGGCCCTGGGTTCTGTCCTCAGCTCCAGAAAAAAAAATAGATAACAGAATGCCCCTAAAATATTAGAATGATGTAAAAGCAGTAGGGAGGACAATTAGAAGATGAATTTTTAAATAAATTAAAATACTGTTTAATAATCATTCCCATGAAGTAGTTCTTATGTATAGATGACTGAGAAAAAGAAAGCAGAATCAAATAATATTTAGATTACATATCTGTATATCTGTATATGTGTATATGTATATACGTGTGTGTGTGTGTGTGTGTGTGTATTCTGTTTATTGGGTAAGCATTTTTGTTAGGTCCTAGAAAGTGAGAGATATAAGGAGATCAATTTACAAACAGAATAACACAGCACAAGTTACTTACAAAATGTCTTAGTCCAAAAGAATTGTCTGTGTAGATATGTTTGGCCAGAGGAATGTCAGGATGAATTTATTTCATTGCTGTTAAGTATGTTTTAGTTATTTATTTTGAATTTGCAAAGACATAGTCTATATTTAAATGTACCTGCCATTCCAAATGAATTGGCTGTACATGCTTTTCTAGAATTATGAAGATTTGAAAAGAAACCTCTCCATGTTTCATCCTGAGTCCATGCCCTATATGTGCTATTTTCACAAGCCCCTTGTATTACATATTTACAACTCATTTCAGTAAAGTTCAGCTATCCTGTTGCTACTCAGACAAAACACTGTAATGACTATATATTTATATCTTTTTGTTTTTTATCTTAGTGTATAGTTTCTAATCTTTTTTGAAGAAAGTTTTTGTCAGAATGGTTGCTTGAAGATGAGTTGAACTTGAGAGAGATCGATCATCAGCCATCCTAGAAGTCTATTAATATAACAAGAAATAAAAATAATTGCCCATCTTTAGTAAAGTAGAGATAGTACTGTTTTTTCTCCTATCTCATCATAGCAATCTACTACAGGAATACTCCATTTTCTCTATAGTAGCATGATTCTGGTTAAGATAAAAGTCATCAAGAAATATCTATCAACATAGGAATCCACAAGTGGGAAGATCCTGTATAATTCATGGTCTTAGAGTCAGGAGTTTTCCTGCCTTGCCCACAGTCAGGACAAATCTTTGTCACCCAACAGTCCCACAGCCACTCAGACCCAACCAAGTAAACACAGAGACTTATATTGCTTTCAAACTGTATGGCCGTGGCAGGCTTCTTGCTAACTGTTCTTATAGCTTAAATCAATCCATTTCCATAAATCTATACCTTGCTACGTGGCTCGTGGCTTACCAGCATCTTCACATGCTGCTTGTCATGATGCGGCTGGCAGTGACTCCTTCCACCTTCCTGTTCTTTTCTCCTCTCTGTTAGTCGCCTACACTTCCTGCCTAGCCACTGGCCAATCAGTGTTTTATTTATTGACCAATCAGAGCAGTTTGACATACAGACCCTCCCACAGCAAGGGAGAGTAGGAAGAACTAAATGGAGAAGCACTACACAGAGATATAGATATGTATGAGAAGACCCTCAATTCAAGCTTACAGAATTCAGAGTAGGGACAGCCTGAAAACACATGCTACCAAATATCACTGTTTTAGGCCTGTAATGGGCCCCATCTATGTAGTGATGGCAAATTTCTCTCATATGGCTTGCCAGGTAAAGCATTTGCAATATCTTAGAGTTGTAACTGGAAAAATTGCCACATGTTTTTAACAAAGCTACTCAGTAGTTCAAAACTATGCTGCCCAAATACCTAGAATCCTGAATTCTGAATAATACAATGAATATCCCTGTCTGTTATTTCTTTTCGTTAAGGTTCCTTCTGGTGCTGATGATTTCTGTATGGGATGCTTCTTTCAATTTCTCCCTCCCCTTTCCTTCTTTTCTCCTTTCTTTCTCTCCCTGTCTTTCTTCTATTTTTTGTTTCTTGTACTAGGGTTTGAATCTAGGGTATCTTGTTGCTCAAGATATATGAATGTTCTGCCACTGGTCTAGGTACCTAGCCCTAACTTTAATTTTTTATTTGGAGACTGTATCTCTCTAAACTGCTCAGGTTTGGGTTAGAAGGTTTCCTCAGTGGCTAGAGTAAGAGTGTGTTGCTCTCTTCTTTCTGCATTGGTGGCTTATAACTTCTTGTAACTCCAGGCATAGGAGATTCTAACCCTTTAGTCCCTGCAGGTACCAAGACACTCATGTACACAAAGACATAAACGTAATAAAGGTATTTAAACTTTTAATCCTTCTGTATTGACCCTCCTAGTATCTGGTAATACAGGCCTATGCCACAAGTACAGTCTACATTTTTTCTGTCTCTGAGTAACGTCAATTAACTTATTTTAAATATATAAATTAATTGTTACATATTAGACTTATTTGACATATACAACCAGAAAAAGTGTCATTTCACAAATAATTTTGAAATGGCATTGTAATCTATTTCAAACAAATAAGCATTGGTTATGTTAGAATTTTGTTGCTATTATATTGGCAATGAAATGCATTTAGCATGATAATGATTATTTTTATAACTTCATATATATAATTTCATAAAATCTCAGAGTATTCAGGGTAAAGTTTATGTTAAATATTTTGATCACATATTTTTTCTTGAGTAAGACACTTAATGAAAATAGCATTTAAAGTAATTTTTACTATTAAATAAAAACCAACCACAGCAATTATTTATAAAAAAAGGTTTGGATAATTGCATTTGGAACGATGATTATGTTATTTAAAACCATATTTACAGAGTTAATAACACATTTATATTTTTAATAACAATTTTTTCTAAGTGTCATTCAGGCTTTGCCTTTTAGAAGTATAAATATTTTATAAATGGCGGCACCAGTGTGTCTGATTATAATGGGTACCAAAAGACTCCAAGATACAAGCCACTTCCTCCTGAATAAAATATATCCCATTTTTTAATTGTGCAAATGACTGTTTTAATCAAGAAAAGTATAGTTTTAGTTCATTAATACTGAGTATGCAATCCAAAACTTACTTTGAAAATATTACAAGTAAATTTGTTTAATAGTTTAGATAATGTTTTTGGAATAGTCACATGATTTCAATGTTTTTAAAAGACTTTTTCGAATCCTTAAATTATCCTTAACAAGGTAATACTCTATTTGAAATGTGAATTAAAATGTTCATTTGAGGATTATTTGAAAGTCTAGAAGTGATAATTTTAAGAAAACTACATCACATACATTTGGCTTCTTTCAAATCTTTATTTTTTCAGTATTCATACTCAGAGAATGAACACTGGTAAGTTATTATTAAGCATTTATTTTATTTGTCATTATTTGAATTTAAGACTTTATATAAATCTTTGTTCCCTTTTCTGTATAAACATATTTGACTAAGATTATCTAAAATGTAATAGTAATTTTAAAATAAAATGTTCTAAACACACTTCATTGTCCCTACAAAATTTGAAAACTAGACTTACACATGAAGAAGAAAACAAAACAGAGCCAGGTATACTGTAGAAAGATTCCAATAAAACTTTATATACTTTGATTTTTCCTGGCGTTAGTGACAAAAGTGAACAGTCTTAGATTTTACTGATTGTTAGTGTCATAGTTTGTGATTCACGGTGATTACAAATAGAAGTGTTAAAATTACATCTAGCTGTAAGTAAATACAATGAGGATTTTCTCAACAATAATCATCTTTGGTTTTGTTTTAAATTGTCAATATTTTCAGAAATATATAAATGACCCAAGTTACCTACAGGAAAATAATAATAATGATTCCTTAAAACAGCAGATTTCTAATCAGAGTGCTGGAGATAGACCGATTCTCTAGTCCTGCTTTGTGAAGGAGCTCCTGAAGAACTACATAATAATACTTCCATTTACATCACAAGGACTTCCAGCTAGACAGCTGTTTCTACATTTTGTACAGAAATAAAACCCTGGGAATTATGAACTGAAAAGTTTCATAAAAATCCTCTAGCCTCAAATAATCTTCTCAAAAATGAAAAGTTAATGCTCGCAGTTTTCAGATTTGTCAAAAATTATGCATGCTGATTCATTGAGCAGGTGTGATGGGATTTGTGTAACTAATGAAGCTACAAAGAGCTCATAGAGCCTGGATTCCTCTACTTGCTCAGTATGAATTTTATAGTGACACAATATTGATCAAAATTTTAATATTGCATGGATTTCGCAATATCCCCTGAGAGTATGATTAAAAAGGATATAAATGGATACCTTTTTTCCTTTTGTCTTATCTTTTAACATCATAAGATATTTGCAACAAAGTTGGAAGCACAGTCTTAAGAGAAGTCTCATCTTGCTTTCGTTTAGTACTTTATGACTTCTTTGTGGATTATGAATATGTTTTTCAGAGAATTTCCTGGCTTTAGGTTATAAAAGGGAGAGCTATGACAGGAGAATGATTATTAGAATTCATTTACATATTAATTTGCACTCACAGTCATCTGGGCTTCTTGTCAAGCAGAGGCTTCTCATTTCAGCAGTGTTCTCATTACACAGATTGGTAAAGATCTCTTAATACATGTGACTATAACAAGCATATGACATCTTACTGCATTATGCAGGACAATTACTGTTGCTCTAGCTTTTCTGTAACTGACATAGTTCACGAAAATATCAAACTGTTGCACACAGCTATTGGATCCTGTATTTTTGTGCATAAATCTTTTTATTCTTATATATTAAACATATATATATGTATACGTATATATATATACGTATACGTATATATATATGTATGTGTGTGTTACTATAATTGCTTATGCCTATAAATGAACTTATATCTATAGGAAGGTAAATAGCAAGAGGAAGGAGGGAGAGAAAGAGAAGAAAGAGAAAGGAATGTCTTTCAGGAGAAACCACTATCCTCCACGTTATTCTCTGTATTAGCCTCACGATATTTGCTGTCTTCAACACAGTCAACAGAGACAAAATAAATCACCCATTCGATGCAGGTTTGAAAACCTAGGTAGCTCCAAGGACTCAGCATGCCCATGTGTAATCCCAGCACGCAAGAGGAAGAAATGGGGAGTACCCAGAGCAAGCTTTTAGATTAGACAATTTGAATTGGTGAGCTCTGGGTTCAAGGTAAGAGAACCTAGCTCATTATTTAAGGTATAATTTATTTATAATTATTTATTATTTTTTGTAGAGTACCATATTTTTTATTAAGAAAATTTTTATTCATTTTACATACAAAAGAACCCCCTCTTTCCTTCTTCTGCCCCTCCAGCTTCCCACTCCCAACCCACTCCACATTCCCTCATGGAGAGGTACATTTAATAGAGGCAGGTCTAAGCCCTTCCCCATGGCTTAAGGCTGTGCTAGGTGTCACATCATAGAAGTGGGTTCCAAAAAGCCTGCTTTGCATCAGGGATGGATTCTGATTTTAATTCCAGGGAATCCATTCAGCAAATCATGCTAAACAACTGTCTCAATATGCAGAGGGCCTAGCCCAGTCCCAGGCAGACTCCACAGCTGTTGATAAATTTCATGAATTCCCACGTTTGGTTTGGTTGGCTTTGTAGGTTTCCCCATCGTGATCTTGATGCACCTTGCTCTTGGACCTCATCTGGGGGCCCTCAAATTAATGGTGCAGCTTTTCTGCCAAGTCCTTTCCTGCATAAGTATCTTTCTCTGCTACCATTATTGACTCCTGGCGTCTACATATATACATATGTATGTGCACTGGAGCCCATGCCCTTCTTAACAGTCAAACACATACATACTCGTGTTAAAAAAAAAATCTCCCATCCAAGTACTAACCAGGCCCGACCCTGCTTAGCTTCCGAGATCAGACGAGATCGGGCGCGTTCAGGGTGGTATGGAAGAATGGATAAATAAATTGTGGCACATATACACAATGGAATACTACTCAGCAGAGAAAAACAACATCACACGGTTTGCAGGCAAATGGATGGATCTAGAAAAAATCATCCTGAGTGAGGTAACCCAGACTCAGAAAGACAAATATGGTATGTACTCACTCATAGGAAGATGCTAGATGTGGAACAAGGATGACTAGACTGCTACTCACATCACCAGTGAGGCTACCTGGAAAACGGGACCCCAAAAAAGACACGGAGAAATGGACAAGATCTACATGAATAGCCTGGTCATGAGTGGGAACAATGAAGGGCGACAGTCGAGGGAAAGAGTGGGAGATCCTAGCTGGATCAAGAAAAGAGAGGGAGAACAAGGAATAGGAGACCATGGTAAATGAAGACCACATGGGAAGGTGAGAAGGGGAGGAAGCAGAGAGCTAGGGAGGCCCACGGAGATCCACAAAGATACCCCCTCAAAAGACTGCTGGCAATGGTCGCGAGACGGCAGGAACTGACCTACTCTGGTGATGGAATGGCCAGACACCCAAATAGTGATGCCATAAACCCCATCCAAGGACTGAGGAATCTGAAGGCAGACAATAAAAAAAAAAAAAAAAAAAAAAAAAAAAAAAAAAAATCTCCCCCACCCCCGTCCAAAAAAAATTAGGAAAAGCTATTTTAGCTCAGAATTCCATAGGTTCGAGTATATAATGAAAGTATCGGTGTGCAGTGGCAAGGGCCACATTTGCATCTTAATAATTAAACAAATGTCATCAATAGGCATCAGGCTACAATTACATGAAACCTTTCAATAATGGATTGTTTCCCTTGTTACGATTCTGTAGGTTCTTGGTGATTTGTATGTAGGTTGTATAACATTATTCTTGAAATTTCGTTTGGTGAAAGGGTCAAACAGCACAGAGAAATCTAAGTTTTTCTGCCACCACAGCATTGGCATTTGCCATTAGTTCTTGCTTATTGTCTTTTGTCTCGTGTGTATTTTATCCAAAGTGATCTAGATCAGTGTATTTCAGTGACTGTCAGAACCCTAAATTGATAAAGGCAGAATTAGCACGAACTCTGAATGTCAAAATACCTCCTGTTAATCCCTCAGATTTCTAAAACAATATCTTGAATTTGCTCAGTGCTGGGTACCAGGCCATGGAGATTTGAAGGATAAATGTCCCCAGCAGCCTCTGAAATTTGAATATTTGGTCCCAGGTGTGATCTTCGTTGGAAGGCTCAGGAGATGGGGCTTGCAGAAGGAAGTGTGTGTCACTGGGATAGGATTTGAGAGTTTAGGCAAGCAACATTTCCACTTCCTTCTCTGTTTCCTGCACTTATGTTATTGTAATGAGAATAGCGCCAAGGGGTCTAAACCCCACCAGTTAGGCATTCTGTCTAGACTAATAGCAGAACTTGCCACCATTGCCTATATCGTACAGATCTTTGGAGGCGAGGAAATAATAAAATTGACAGTGTCATGGAATCTAGACAGCCACAAAAGGCACACAATGTATGTCTGTAATTGTTCATTGTAGCTAGACTTGAGAAGCTCTTAAAAAAAACTCCTAAGTTTCAGTGGAAATCCCGGGATATTGAATATGCCAGGATGGTGGAAATTCTGGCAAAAAACTGAGACACTTAGCTAAAATATTGAAAAATATCTATCTAGGGCAGATTGGATACTCTGGCAAGTTCCTCCATCTGCCAAGAAGAGGAATTACACATTTTGTTTTTTTTCTTTCCCCTTTCAATTATATTTTTATTATTTAAAACATTTTTAAGTTTAAATATATTTTGATCATATTCTTCCCCTCCTCCAAGCCCTTACATATCCTGTCTCCCTCCATAACACCCAAGACAGAGAAAAATCACTTTTTTTAATTTTATGATTTAATTTAATTTTACATATCAGTCACAGATTCCCTTGTTCTCCCCCTCCCGCAATGTAGCAACACTACATAATATCAAACACTCCAGGACAGGACTTACGTTCAGGAGACATTGACCAGCATATAATGGGCGCCATGGGATTTTTTGTTTCTGTTTTCTTTTGTTTAATTTGTTTGTTTGTTTGTGTGTGAGTATGGTTTCATTTGGGGGATTTTTATTGTTGTTTGTTTGTTTTGAGGTTTTGTTTTATTTTGTTTTGTTGGTTTTTTTGCTGTTCTTAACAACTATAAATAAAAGAAGGTGGAAGCTCCTGTGTCTTCTTTGGATTCTAACTGTGTCAGGAATGACACTTAGCCAGATGCAAAAAACTGATCTATGGGTCTCCATTATCTGTTTCCACCAGTTGCTAGATGAAGCCTCTCTGATGACTGTTAGGGTAGGCACCAATCTCTATGAGTATAGCAGATTATCGTTAGGCGTCACTACATTGGCATTTTTTCTTCTCCAGTCTTGTTTGGTTCTATCCGAGGTGTCTGGGCCATCCAGCCTCTGGGAATCCTGCTGAAGAGAGAGTGGAAGGATTGTAGGAGCCAGAGGGGTCAAGCACATCACAAGAAAATCCACTGAATCAACTGACCTGGGCTCATAGAAGCTCACAGAGTCTGAACAGACAACCAGAGAGCCTGCATGGGGCTGACCTAGGCCCTCTGCATATATATGACAGTGATGTAGCTTCCTGTGGGACTCCAAACAGTGGCAACAGGGGCTGTCTCTGACTCTCTTGCTGGCTTTGGGGACCCTATTCCTCATATAATGTTGCCTTGCCAAGCCTTAATATAAGAAGGCAAGATGCATGGCCTTACTACAACTTGATGTTCCATTTTGAGTAGATATCCATGGGGGACCTACCCTTTTCTGAAAATAAATGGAGGAGGAGTGGATGAAGTGGTGGGTTTAGGAGTACTGGGGAGAGAGGAGGCAAGGGAAATTTAGGGCAAGATGTAAACAAACAAACAAACAAAAAACACTGATCCGTAGTGTCCAATAGACCTACCAAAAAGGCACCTAAGTTATCAATACAAAGTGTTAAGGCCCCCAAACTGGAGATGAGAAGTAAGTTAAAGCCAACTGTGGTGAGTCAAAAAGGTCTCTATTAAAATCAGTAATCCAGGAAGATGAGTTTTTACAGAAGAAATTATCCCAACTTCTAAAACTCAGTTGGATGAACTAGACAGATGAATAATTGGTTAGTAAAAGGGACATCATTGGAGAAATCTGTCGTTGTACCCTGCTAAAGTATCTGGGGTATATTCCTATTGAGACTGAATATTTGTACGGAAACGGGTCTCTCTTCAGTATGCAGGTTCTGTAATGATCCATGGGTAGTGGTGGTACAGAAATGCATACAATGTCTTCTTACATTTTTTCTTAAAAAAAAAAAAACTTCATAGTATGAAGATTCCTCGAGTCCAGGAATAAACAGCTTCAACTACCTGGCCAATTTTTCAACAAACTGATTTCCAGGCGATTGTAGGCTAGAAGAAAGCTGTCGTGGAAAATAAAAGTAAGCAAAAACCTAGAAATCAAAAAAGAACTGTCACCGAGAAGGACTTGACATGGTGATGAGATTATACATTTTTTTTGTGCAAAGCCATATAGTGGTAAGATAAATTTTCAGTACCATTGGCATTCTGAGTATTCTAGTAGCAAGTAAGCATGTTATACGAATGTGTGGAGATTCTCTTTTGTTGATGGTTGTTTTACAGAGTTGACCAAGAATATTGTGTTTATAGTTTTCCTTATCTGAGGCTTACTGAGCAGCTCATTGAAAATTTTAGTAAATTCAACATGCTTAGCTACTTTTAACTTCTATCTTTTCTACTCTTCCCCTCTTTTTCCCTTCTGTTATCTTACATTTTCTTCTTTTCCTTTGATTTTGGAAGTGAAAAGGATGTAACTGTAAGAGCAAATGCTTAATTTAACCATGGGAATTAAAAATTTAGAAATGTACTAGCATATTACAAATTGTATATAAACCAGGGGAAAATATCCTTAAAGTTCTGACTACCAAGGAAATTTCAAATTTTCATTAAATTCTCAGCCCAAATAATTCCCTAAGCAATCATGAGAATCCAGGCGAATCTATTCTTGCAAATATTGTGACAGTAGTTTGTTTTATACTCATTTTACTTCACCGAGAAATAGTTATTTTTTCTGCTTTGAGTTATGAGACATTTGTGAGCCTGGATCATCTCAAAAGCCAATAAGGAATACAATATAAACTGTGCAGAGGAATGCCAGCAGCAGTGCACTGGGATGCTGAAAACAATGCACAGAGTCAATTAAGTCATTGGATAATAGATCTTTTATGTTCAGGTAACTAAATAAGCCATTCATTTAAAATATTTATTAGACCCTCTTTGTTTTCATTTTCATTCAGGGTTTTCTAAGGAAATGACAATGTTAATGTTTTCTTTAATGATCTGCCTCTATTATGACATATTGCAGAGCTCTGTTTTACTCATCTGCTTATGAAAATGGGAATGCTGGTTACTATGTGGGTAATAAAAAGAAATTATACGAGACTTATTCTCATTCCCTTGTAATAAGTGTCTTCTACAACACCCAGATTTAGAAAATGAAGCCCCGTGTTTATTTTTATGTGGTGACTACTATCACAGGCAGTTCAATGTAATCATGTTATTTACCATCTGTTCTTTGTTTCAGTAAAATTGATTTTCCATATAGTTCATTTGGACACTTGAGACAAATAACCCATTTATTTCTGTCAGTTTATTGTCTTAGCTTCTAGAATCTTAAAAAGAAGATATTTTTCACAGTATCACATATATTTAAATAGTTTGTCTTGCCATATATATTTTTAATTATCTTACTGTATTTTATATGTTCTTAAAAGAGGGATTCTGTACACTCTTCATGATTTCTGAGCAATAACATCATACTAAAATGATACTTCATTACTCTAAAATAAAAAAATAGCATTTTTTAGTATAAACTTTGTAAAAAGAAATTTAGAACACGATAGCTTTTTTTGTACTTTAATATTGTATTTCATGATTTTTTACATAGCTCACAACTGCATTTGAAGTGATTTCTTTTTTTTAATTTTATAATTTGATTTAATTTTACATATCAGCCATGAATTCCGGGGTCCTCCCTCCTCCCACTCCTCCTCCAGCCCATCCCCCATCCCCATCTCCTCCAGGGCAAGGATTCCCCTGGGGATTCAGCTCAGCCTGGTAGATTCAGTCAAAGCAGGTCCAGTCCCCTCCTCCCTTCACCCAGGATGAGCAAAGTGTCCCTGCATAGGCCCCAGGTTCCAAACAGGATAGCTTTATGCAACTACTTTTTTTGGATGATGCAAAGTTGTTTTTTACTACATGATTTTCTTGAAGAAATTAATTCTCTCATTTTAATAGTTTTAACTGTTGAAATATGTAAGAATTACCTTAAGTGTTTCAATATAAATAAAAATACATGTGGAATCGAGTATATTATACACTAAATATTTATTTATCAACATTTATGTCCCTCAAAAAATCTGTACCACATATTTAGCCACATAGAGTTGGGTTTATTGATGATTTTTTGATAAGAATACCTAGTCAGTTTTCTATTACTGTGATGAGACACCATGATCATGTCAACTCATACAAAGAAGCATTACTTAGGGCTTGCTTCCATTTTCAAAGGTTTTCTCCACTTTGACCATGGTGGGGAGCATAGTGGAGCACAGGTAAACCTGCTAAAGAGGTAGTTGAGGGTTCTACATCTAGATTGCCAGGCAACACGAAAGGAGAGACACTGTACCTGGCTTGAACTTTTGAAACCCCAAAGCCCATCCAAAGTGACACACTTCCTCCAACAAGGCCACAGCTACTATTCTCTTTCAGATAGTGCCCCTCCTTAATGACCAAACATTCAAATCTATGACCGTGTGGGAGCCATTCTTATTCAAACCACCACAGAGACCTATTTCTTTTTTTATTATTAATTAAATTTGTTCATTTATTTTTACAACCTGACTGAAGTTTCCCCTCCTGCCTCTCCTCCCATTCCCTTCCCCACCTACCTTCTACCTCTCACCCCAATCTACTCCTCTTCTGAAAGGGGCAGGCTTTCCATTGGTATCAGAAAGGGTCAAGGTGTATTAAGATGCAGTATGACTAAGCTCCTCCCCTTGGAAAGACATATTTTTTAACTTCCTGGAATGTGCTTGCTGGGAGGAATTTCAAATACCCATCAGAACATCTTCAAGAGATTGCTTCTTTGCAACCATCTAGAAACCCACAACCAATCAAAATGCAGTGTTGTAGAATCCAGTACCAGGATCTACAATATAACTTCCCACTTAAAGCTCAAAGATCACTGCTGGTAGGGATAGAAATATTGTTGAGAACCAGAGGATTAGGAAGTTCTCTTTGAGACTGTGTCTCCTAGCAACTAAAAGCTGCACCCATAAAGTCTTACCCACAGACTGTCTAACATATTAGCTTAACGAGGACAAGAACAATAGAAATGATAATTCAGACTGGAGAAAGTTCAGGAGGAGCCTTAAACCACACACATAGAACTAAAGACAACTAAGTAATACAGAGAGTGGGAGAAATATTCTTCACCAGGGAAGACAGAAGAAAAAAAAAAAACAATTGGTTATCCAATACCAAATTGCCAGCCCTTCACACATACATACAATTAACATTCTACATACTAAACATGTTGTAGTTTTTTGTGTGTATGTATAAATAAATGTATAAAAACCTGTATCATATATATAATATATACATAAATACACACACATTCAAAATATATATATATTATATATTATATGTATGTGTGTTTCTTTGTGTGTGTATGTGTGACAATTATTGAAAGCAAAAGAGACACTGAATTTAAAAAAAAACAAGAAGGGTATAGGTGAAGGTTTGGAGACTGGAAGTGGACATGGAAAATGTAATCATATTCTCAAAAAATAAAAGAATTTTTTTAAATGCTGATACTAAGTAAATGACTTGGGAGAGAGCCCAAAATAGCAGTTTCTTTTTCTGAATTAGTTGCTATCAAAAAATAATTATAATTCTATTATCAGCTGTCTTGTTTTCATTCTTGAGGATAAGTAAAATGAGGTTGTGTTGAGGATACAAATAGTAAAGAAGAAAAAAAAACATTTAACTTATGAAAACTAGTTACATATCATTATTCTGGTTAATGAACTATGATAACTAGTATAATATTATCTCTCTGTGTGCATAAGGGTGTTTCAAAAAAAGGTCACAATCTGAGTGATGAGGAGAGGATGAGTTTGTGCTTTTAATGTTGCTCGGGCCATCAGAAGGGTTGTAAGTTAGATTTACTGAAACAGACCACAAGGAGCCCCTTATACATGAAATGGTGTCATGTACAGAAAATAATTCAAAGTTCAGGGGTTGCTAGATCATAATGGCTTTGTTATTTAAGGCATTTTCAATGCAATAGATTTATCTAAAAGATATAACATTCAATGATACTTGAAAAATAAATTTGTGAGTGAAGTGGGAAGATCACTGAAACAACTTATGTTCACCTGTCATTTTAGGCCAGGCCTTATCTTAAGAACAACATACTCTCAATTGGAAAATCTATATGAAACGGGAGTAATTGGATTCCAAAGTGGCAGGGGCTAAGTGGTGTCACTCAATCCCAAAGTAACTTGGCATTTTGGGAATTATCACAGATGGCAAAGCAGGGGCAGAAATCAAAGTAGTTGGGCTGATGCAGACCTAAATATAGCAATGGTTAGGTGGCCCTGGTGTTTGAGAACTGAAAAAAGATAAAATATCTACTTTAAACTTGCACTTGGTCACTGTGAACGGAAATGTATTTTGTCAGTTATACTAAAGTTGAACTCAAATTATAAAAACAGAATTACTGATCCTCTGGGGGGGAAAAAGCAATAGTATTTCATGATGGCATGAAATTGAAGCACATATAACTGAATATTCCCTTTTTGATATGAAGAAAAAAATTAAGATCTTTCCACACTCACAGGAGATGATTGAATGAAGACAGCCATTTGACTGCCTGCAAGAACACCCGCATTAGAAAAGATATCTGACATCCCTTCCACCTGGGTTCACAGTCTTCAGCCTTATGAGAGGAAAGCAGCTCTTGATGGGTTCCACTCACCTGAGCTAAGACAGTCATCAAATAGTTTATGACAATACTCAAATTGTTATACAGATCTCTAATCAGTTAAAGAATTGAAAGAAAACTTATTTGGTCATTTCAATAAAACACTAATCAAACTAATTGATTAAAACATCAGTAATTGGATTCTGCTGGGGATGCATATAGATATATAATGTTATAAATCATATATCAAATTTTGACCTGGAACTATTATATCAGATAAGTATTCCTAACAAAGAATGATGAAAATCATTATTATTGTTTCTTTTGTGCAAGAGAAGCAAAACTAGAATTCTATTAAAACATAAGAAAATTCCCTGTCATAGAATGCCAAATAAATTCATAGAATCACTATTATTTTTAGATAAGTACTACAAAGTAACCAAAAGAGAAATCAAACAAACCTACCAACTATAACACTTATATAGGTATTTAGGAATACACTGAACCATATAAAAAATAAAAAAAATCTATTCACTAATATACAGCACTGACAGTAGAAATAAAAAGAAAATTGAAAACAGCCTAAGTTGATGGAGTGGAACAATCAGTGTTGTCAAATGCCCATGCTATTGAAATCAGTGAAATGAAGTTTTGATGTGTATTCTTATGAAATTTCAAGGAAAATTTTCACATACAGTACAAAACCATTCCAAAAGTTTATATGGAATCCAGAACAACAAAAACACCAAGTAGCTGAATGATCTTGATCAATAAGAATAGATTCAAAGCTATTAAACTTTCTGATTTCAAAATACATTATGATATTAAAATAATGAAAACATCTAAGTAAGGATACTAAAAAGGGAGCAGAAATGGGAGGAACAGAGCCTCAAATATAACAGACTAACTGTCAAAAAGGGCACCAAGAATACAGTGTGGAGAAAATGTAATGTTGTTATTAATTGTTGAAATGTTTGGGATTGGGTTTAGAGATAAATCTAGTCTGGACACACACACACACACATACACACACACA
The DNA here is from genome assembly GCF_049852395.1 of Peromyscus maniculatus bairdii. NCBI lineage: Eukaryota > Metazoa > Chordata > Mammalia > Rodentia > Cricetidae > Peromyscus > Peromyscus maniculatus. Next base: position 51,242,662 of record NC_134863.1, on the reverse strand, counting down.
CACACACACACACACACACACACACACACACTTCAGTATGCACACACAGAGGATATTTTCTATCTTCAATGGGGTACCATTATGGATCTCAGCATATAATTAACACTGAAAGTCTACTTCCCTAAGTCCTTCTAAAAAAATGAAAGTTTAATTTGAAAATGATAATATTTTTTTTTGATGTTTCAAGCCCTAATGTTTATCTAGTGCATGCTGGCTTGAAGCCCAGGACAGTTCTGCCTATGAATGAGTCCATTTCTGATTTGTTTCAGTATCATAACTAATTTCTTGTTAAAACTCAATTTCCTAGGCCGGGCGGTGGTGGCGCACGCCTTTAATCCCAGCACTTGGGAGGCAGAGCCAGGCGGATCTCTGTGAGTTCGAGGCCAGCCTGGGCTACCAAGTGAGTTCCAGGAAAGGCGCAAAGCTACATAGAGAAACCCTGTCTCGAAAAACCAAAAAAAAAAAAACTCAATTTCCTAATCTTCACAAACTTTCTTCATCAAACATTCTGTAACAGCAATACCCCAATCTCAAAATAAAACGACACCAAATAGCAAACAAAAACCTGTCCCAGACACCACTCCAGAAAACCACTCCCTATCAAAGTTGTGGACCCCTGTAACAGTGTATATATCTACAAAACTGCCACATCTAAGGCTCAGAAAAAGTAATACAAACAGAGGCTCTAATAATGTAAGAGCCAAAGGACCGGGGTATTTCCTGTGAGATTGTGTCTACTAGTAACATCAGAAGCTACATCTGCAAACTGTCAGCAACAAGACCACCCAAATGTGAGCTGAACAAGGAGGTCACTAATTAACATGCCTCAATGCACAGGGAAAAGCCCGTGAGGTCTCAACCCTACTCAGAGAACTATAAGCACCTGAGTAAAGCTGGGAGTGGGAGAGGTTGTCTTCCCTAGGAAAGAGCACACCCATTGGTTATCCTGTGGCACCCTGTCAGCCCTGAAAACATGAGTACAAAGTACAAATAACATTACATGGAATCAACAAGTTATATTTATGAATATATATATATATATAATGTATATGCATGCAATAGTAATTGATAAATAAAATGGCCATGAATTTAAAGACGAGGTCTGTGAAAGGGTTTAGAGGGAGGGAAGGGAAGGGAGAAATGTTGTAATTAAAATACATAAAATACAATCTGAAAAACAAAGAAAAAATAAGAGCATAATCATGTTGAAACCCCTGAATTTAAAGAAAAATTTAGGTTTATTTTTTCTCTGATATTAAAATTTATGAGAGAGAGAGAGAGAGAGAGAGAGAGAGAGAGAGAGAGAGAGAGAGAGAGAGAGAGAGTTGTAAAGCAAACATTATTCTTTTTTAATAATGCCTTCTCGTGTGGATCTGTATGTGAGCATGGATGCTTGAAAATGTAGGCCAACAGGGGACAGATGTGTCTCTTCTGGATCTGGAGCTACTGGAACGTGTGAACACCCAACACAGTGTTGAGACTTGAACTCAAGTCCTCTTTGAGAACAGGACAGGCTCATAATCAACAAGCCAACTCTGCTAACCCTGATTCTTGCTCTTTTTTATTTTATTCTTCTCTCATATTTAACATCCTGACTGCAGTTTCCCCTAGCTCTACATTTCTAGTCCCTCCCCACACCACCCCTCTTACTCAGATTCACCCCTCTGTTTCCCTTCGAAAAAAGAACAGTTTTCCCAGGGATATCCACCAAACATGACATAACAAGTTACAGTAAGACTAGGCACAAACCCTCATATCAAGGATAGATTAGGCAATCCAGTGAGAGGAAAGGGGTCTCAAGCACAGGCAAAAGCCACAAGAACACCAAGCTACACAACCATACCGTATATGCAGAGGACCCAGCTAGCTCAGACTCATACAGGGTCTGTGTTTGTCACTCTTTGTGAGTTCCAATGAGCCCTGTTTAGCTGATTCTGTGTGCTGTGGTCTCCTGGTGTCCTCAATCCCTCTGCCACCTACAATCTTTCCACTTTTTGCAGGGTTCTCCTGGCTCCACCTAGTGTTTGGCTTTGGCTCTCTCTGCATTGGCTTTATCAGTTGCTGGATGACACCCCTCTAATGACTCAAGGGAATGGCACCAGTCTACAAGTATTGTAGAATATCATGAGGAACCATTTCATTGACTGTTTTTGTTTGTTTGTTTGTTTGTTGTTTTGTTTGTCAGTTTTGTTTGTTTGTTCTATCCTATGTGTCTGGGCTATCCAGCTTCTGGTGCCTGGACATCCAGGCAGAGGCAGAGGTGGGGGTTCTCTTTTATGGAATGGGCCTCAACCTGGATCAGTCAGTGGTTGTTCACTCCCCCAAGTTCTGCACCAGAATTACCCCAGCAGGTCTTGCAGGCAGGACAGATTTTAGGGGAATGCTTTGTGGGTGGGTTGATGTCACAGTCCCACTGCTAGGAGCCTTGTCTGGTTATAGAAAATGGACAGAACCTTACACTTAAGAAACCTTTCCAGGCTGGGTGGTGGTGGCACAAGCCTTTAATCCCACTCGGGAGGCAGAGGCAGGCAGATCTTTGTGCGGTCGAGGCCAGCCTGGTGTACAGAGCGAGAACCAGGAAAGGCACAAAACTACACAGAAAAACCCTGTCTCAACAACAACAACAAAAAGAACTGTTTCCAGAATAGATATTGCTCTGAAAGCATGTTCACATTATATGTAAGCATTTTGGTCCATTATAATAAGAGAGAACAATATTTATAATTGTATGTATCCCCATATATTTATATGATAAACTAATTAGGACAATTTTGTGATACATATAAAAATTAGGTGAAATATTCATGACTCAAAACATTGAATGTTCTTTCTGATATAAACTGTCAATCAGAAGTATTAGGAAATATACCATAACTATTAAATACAGTCAGGAGTTTTTCGTAGTGTGGACGGGTGTATATGTGTGTGTGTGTGTATATATATATATATATATATATATATATATATATATGTGTGTGTGTGTGTGTGTGTGTGTGTGTGTATATACATATATGTTTAACAACTATGAAAATTAAGAGCAATATAGTTGCTATAATTAACTAATAAAAAGTAACTCTGGAAAATAAAATAATAACTTAGTAATTAGATTAGCTTATTTTAATACGCTTGTGAAAATGAGCATTTTATATCATGCTGTCAGTAATAATCACTGAGTCCATGAGTCAGGTTTATTTCTGTTTTCTACTCTCTAAGACTAATTAGATATCATAACCAGGAAGAGATCAGATAAACATTCTTTTCATTATTTGCTCTAGTTTTATTTCTTTGAATGAGAACACAGTTAACTCTAACAAGTCATATGTATTCATAAAGAATGTGTATTTAATGAAGCTCACACTTCCAGCTAACTTCAGCATATTTCTGCCATTTTGTGGATTATACTTTCACCTCTTGCTTGATAATTCCTACATTCTCCTAATTTTTTCTTGTAACTCATATGTATGTTCATCCCTATTTATTTTTGAAATTTTTGCAATTTTAAACATTTAACATATAAGCGTACTTTATTACAAATACATTAGATTTTACATGCATATTTCTCATTTGGACCTCAATATTTTTAAGAATCTATATACTCCACAGTGCCATTTTGTTAGAAATAAATGGTGTTTTATTATACTGTTTAAAGCATGGGTTTGAAATTAGACATAGGGATATAAATCATTGCTCAATGATTTACCCTAGTATCTAACTAGGAGCTAGTTGCCATGTTTTCCACTGCTTCAGACATTTTTTAAATGTTTAATAAAATGGACCAATTCAGTACTTGTACAAGGGTTCTTCAGAGAATAAACGAGATCACAAATTGCTCACCAAAATGTCAGGTATAAAGTGCTTACTCAATCAAGGTTAGTCTTCTTATTCTTACCTAATATTTACTGATTCTTCAGAGGCTCTTATATTAATACTTCTAGGAACATGCTTTCAAAAGCTTCAAATATAAAACTGTTGACTAATAAGAAAGGAAAGTTCCATCTGTGACATCTTAGAAGGACTTCTGCTCTTTGCTGGGAAAGGGACAAAGGGGAAAAGCATTGCTCACTGCTCTCTTGGGATGCCTCTGTTTTCATTAAAGCTGGCTTGTACCTTTAGAACTTAGATTTATGGAGTTCATGCCATTTTTATGTGGAGGGGAGAGGTCCACCTGGTATAAATCAATTCAGTCAGTCACCTTTGCTGATTGACTCATTATAAATATCACCACAAGCCAAAGGTACATGGCAGAGAATAAATGAAAACCATTTATGAAAGCAGAATTGGAAAAAGGAATTGATGCAAGAAGATGGCACACTTTCTGTTCCTAAATGGTTATTAATGCCTGTAAAAATGTGAGCAAAATTGTTCTATGTATTCTAATGCATCATTTTATAGAAAACATGTTCATTAATTGATGGTGGTCCAAGTCAATGATAATTTTCTATTTTGGGCTTCAATTTGTATCTTTTTTGTGTTTAGTTATTTCATAAGTAATGTGATAATATCCACAAAATAAAAATTATAAACTCCTCTACTAGTAGATGTTCACAGTATCCAAATTCTTATTGTGCATTTTCTTTTACTCAATGTGTTACTTTTCATAAGCATTCTAGTAGATGTAGACTGTACCTCATAAATAAAACATAGAGGACACTTGAAGTAACAATATCTTGGTTGTTTGGCTATTTATCAAATGTTTGCATTAACTATAGACACATATTTGTCCATTACAGACTCTTATTAGATATCTGCTATACATTATATTTTATTCCAAACACAGAGGTTAAACAAAGTTTCTTTTTAGTCTTAAGAATAGGCTTCTAGGTAAGCTAATATAAAATATTTTCATCAATATTTCAATGAACATATGCATACTAAAATAGCAACTAAATGAATATGGTTTCACATCTTCTCTTCCCTATTTCTTAACTTTGGACTCGTTATACTTTATGGCACATTTAAATAGTCATTATTTTTCTTAATTATTTTGCAACTAGTCCACGTTTAAATATTTTATATTTTTTAACCGATATTAATCATTATCTTCCACAGTAACCACAATACTATATTACAATCAATTTTTCTAGAAAGAAATCTTTTTCTATAGCACATTAAACTTATGAGCACAGGAATATAATTTATTTATTGCACAGAATAAAACAAAACCAAAATCAAGAATTTAACATATCTTTGGGGATTAAAAATTAATTAATAAATACATTACTAACAGTTACTCCATTCTGACTATTATAAGGAAGGACGACAATAGTATTGGAAAATGAACTAACAATATTGAATACTGTAGTTGGGCAAATCATTATATAATGCAAAAGAACGTTTAGATTTTTGCACCACCAATTAACACTTTTTCAAAATTCTTAGTGAAAATTGCAATGTTTTTGGAAAGGATAAGAATAAAACATGGAGCAGGGAAAGGAAAGATGAATTTAGAGCAGTATTAAAGATAAAAGAAAGTTCAGTGAAAGCACAGAGGAAAAAGTGAGAAAATGCTAGAAACTAATAGAACATTGACTTGTGGATATTTGTAGGTTAGGGAAATTGAAATGCTGACAGGTAGCTTTTTGGGTAGTGTGGTGATAATGTGTTCCCCAAAATTTTGTGCACCCCAATAAACTTATCTGGGATCAGAGAAGAGAACAGCCACTAGACACAGAGGCCAGAAAATGGTGGCACACACACACACACCTTTAATCCTAGCATTCCAGAGGCCACACTGGAAACAGCCAGGCATGGTTACTCACACCTTTAAACCCAGGAAGTGATGGCAGAAAGGTATTTAAGGCATAAGGACGAGGAATCAGAGCTGGTTAAGCTTTTAGGCTTTTGAGCAACAGTCAGCTGAGACCCATTTATTTGGATGAGGACACAGAAGCTTCCAGTCTGAGGAAACAGGATCAGCTGAGGAATTGGCGAGTAGCTGTGGCTTGCTCTGCTTCTCTGATCTTCCAGCATTCACCCCAATAACTGGTTTCAGGTTTGATTCTATTAATAAGACCTTCTAACAATTCTTGCTCCAGGGTAGAAAAGACAGGTTGAAGAATATGAAATAGAACCACCGTGTTTCTTTTAAAATTTTAATGAGTAAAAAATTAAGTAGAAAAGAATTGTTTAAAAATAATCACCAGAACTTGCCCCATTTTATAGTTAAGTTCCAGATTTATTATACTTAGGTATAATTTGACAGTCTGTTAAATCCATATACATATGGTTTTATGTATATATTATATATATATGTGTATGTATATTCATATATTCAGAAAATAAAATAAATAAAATAAAAGAGAAATTTTGTTATTTTAAACAATAAAATACTGTATCAAAGAATAAAGCACTGATGATATTATTTCAATTGTCCTGAGAATAAGAATATTCTCAGGAGAATCAGGCCTAATCTAGAGAAATCCCATGTTATCAAAAGCCCTGAAACCTCTCAGGGAAAGCTCGGCTTTTGAGAGAAGTTGAAAGTAAATCACAATTCTTGAAGGTGTGGTGAAACTGAGAAAGTGAAATCCCCGAGAAAAAAAGGAGAAGCATCAGTAGCCTTGGAGGTTGATCAGTGACAAGGAGGACACTTGGTTTCCACAGCAGTGAAAAGTTAGGTTGTTAGCTGGCCCAGTCACATGTTTATACTCTCAGCACCAGATAAGACGGGTGTGTAGTTTTATTTCCTATTAAAATGTCTGACTTGTACTGGGTATTTTCCTTATATGTAAATTAGATTAATATGATTAAAGGACTAAATACATAGGGGAAAAATTACACTCCTATCAGGAATTGGCAATCCTCTCATTTGTTGTATTTTAAATGTAAACTATTCAGGTTTTTTATATAAAATAAAGATGTTAGCATTACATCTTCCGAAATACCTGTTTCATTAAGAATCCTCACAAAGGTCAGGAAATCAAGTAAAGTGACACGGGAAAAGATGCTCAATGGAGAGGGGAGAGAACGCACTAGTATGTATTGTTAAAATGGAATAATTGAGCGGGGAGTGGGGGCTAAACAGGAACAGAAGAGTTTGAGGGTAGGTTAGAGGAAGGAATTATGAGAGGGTTACATAACACTGAAGACCTATTAAGTAGTCATATGGAAATCTCCTCCTCCTCTTCTTCCTTCTCCTACTCCTCCTTCCTCTTCCTTTTTCTCCTCTTCCTCATCTCTATCTCCGTCTCTGTCTCTCTGTCTCTCTGTCTCTGTCTCTCTCTCATATGGGTTCTTTCTTCTTGTTGGCCAATGAGAAACATAGATCCATACACATTATAGGATTTTGCCAATGTTCTTGGCTACATCCCAGAATTTGGTGGTAAGATCCTATTACTGAACACACTACATGCTTGCATGATAGACCATGACAAAAATCAAGTTGTTTTAGACCTAGAAGCTTTATTTCCACTGGCTAACTTCTATAATTATGGAAAGTGTTGTATAAGATACCAGAGAGAAGTAACCATCAATCATTCCCAGGTATAAATCTTTCAAGCTAAAAATAATGACTAGCTTGAAAAGATTATGTCATTATACTCACTAATGCAATAGTGGCATGAACATCATGGAGTAATACTATCAATTTCTGATTAGATTTATGCCCCAGTCCACAGAGCAAAACTCATAGATTGCATCATTATCTGGCTAAAAATGTATGATTAGACAGGTTACCCTAAAGGAGACATGAAGCATAAATCTACTTAGTCTTGTCAATAAAAACCAAGAATCAAATATCGGGGTAATAACCCGAAAGATCAGAGAAGCAAAGGAGCAGCCACCTGTGACTCCTTACCTCTCTGAATCCTCTGACCGAATGGGGCAAGATCCTGTCGCCACCTGCCTTATATTCCTGCCTTCACCTCTGCATTGTGCTGAGATTCAAAGTGTGAGCCTCCCAAGTGCTGGGACTAAAGGGGTGAGCCAGCACAGCCTGGCCTCTATGGTTAAGTAGTGGCTAGCTCTGCCCTCTGATCTGCAGGCAAGCTTTGTCAGACAACAAACAAAATATCATACAACATTTTACTCTTTTTGCCTAAATAAAAATCAAGATTTTTAACTTTAACATAGTAAGATTATGTATGACAAAACAGCTATTAATTAAGAATTATAGTAGCATTATCTAATCTATTTGCCTTTGGCAAAATTAGAGAAAATACATAATTATCTATCTTATCTTGGTGAGTCTAAAGTTTTGTATCTAATTTACTTTCTATTATAGCCAGGAAAAACTATAATTATAACTATTTAGTCTTCCACTCCATCAAAGACTCCAGAAGGATGAAATGTGACAGGGACCTCAAGCTACGTGGACAGTCACACAAAGTTCTTCTGCAATGTTGGGACATCCAATGTCTGACAGGCTTTCCTGTGAGGCAGGGAAGTTTGAAGGACTGTCCTACCTTGTCTTGGCAAAGTTGGGTAGTTGCCTTTCTTATATCCTGCTGGTCCAGTTTGGACAGTAACTGTTAGCAATTGAGGTAAAGGCAGGTTCTTTGCCACATGGCTAGCTATTGCAATTAAAAAAAAAAAACAAAAAAAAAAAACAAAAACAAAACAAAACAAACAACCTCCAATGAAGTTTCTTCAATGCTCATCATCTTCTTTGAAATAATTGGTGCTGCCAGGAGCATACCATTTCTTATTTTTATAAAAAAAATATGTTATTAACACATCTTAAATGCTATATTCTATAGATCTCTGAAATGTTTGATGACCACTTGCCTATCTAAAATATAACACTCTTTGAGGTTGAAAACATACCTAACATGACTACAGAGACATATTGGTCTTATGCTTCTAAATGGACACAGTATTTAACCAGCTTCTAATGATTTATCTATCTGAGACGGTCTAACTGCCATAGACTATGATCAACAACACAGTGAACTACAACTAGCAAAGGCACAGAGACTAAAAGACTGAAGAATAATTGGCCCTACAAACTCCCTCCCACAGCTCTGGAGTCATTGGGTAAGAGGAGGTAGGAAGATTATAAGGGCTTGAGGCAGTGATTTCCTGCAAAGAAGCATTACCTTATGGACACAGCAGGGCAGCAGCATAAATGAATGCATAGCAGTTAGGAAAGTGTATATGAAATCTATCCAGGCTCTAAGCATTACAAATCCCAGCAAGGAGAGGGAAGTTGGGTACACAATCACACCCCAAGTCATAGAATTATTGGCAGTTGTTAGCTGCTAGTAGATGAAGAGACAATTTTTCTCTAAAAGTGTAAATACCCTTGCACTGTAGGTTCACAATATCCTAGTGGAAGACAGTGGATTCAATAATATTTGGGTAGCACAAAATTAGCTATGAAGTTAGTATTTTTAAAAATGATGCTAACTTGAATGTGTAGGGAAGGGGGGTGAATTGGGCAAGACTTGAAATCCCACGTGAAACACTGGAAGAACCAATAAAACAAAAGGAAAACTTAAAAACTAATAAGGATTTTACCTTTAAAATATATCACCATTACAAATTGTTAAGCAAATTTCCTAGGTCCTCTGCATAAGCAAGACAGTTGTGTAGCTTGATCTGCTTTCAAGGTTCCCTGGCAGTGGGATCACAATCCATCCCTGGTGCATGAGCTGGTTTTTTGGAGCCCATTTCCTATGGTGAGACACCACCTTGAGGCAGGAGGGAGGGGCTTGTACCTCCCTAGGCTGAATATACCAGGCTCTGCTCACTCCCCATGGGAGACCTTGCCTTGTCAAGGAGGGAATAGGAGGTGGGCTGGGGGAAAGGCAGGAGGGGCAGGAGGAGGGAAGAGTGGGATCTCTGATTAGTATGTAAAATGAATAAAAAAATTCTTTTAAAAAAAGCTGAAAAATTTTACTCTTAAAATCCATTTTAAATTTTTAAAAAGATAATCATTAACATTGAATATCAATGCATCTAACTCAAATAAAGTGAAATTCCGTGGGGTTTTAAATTGTTTCTTACAATGTGAAAAGGGCTTGGGACCAAAACTCTTGACCCAACCACAGTTAAATAGCTACAGGCATATTCCCGAGCTTTGGAAAATTTTCAGGATCATGTGTCATCTGTTGAAGGTTCATTTTAGGTGTGTTTAGTATTTCCAGTAGTAAAAGCCATAAGGAATAAGCTTTTTTTTAGTGTATCAGAGATTAAGGGTTTAAGTTTTACTAATAAGAAATTATGCATATGAATAGGAGAAATATATGTTCCTGTTCCTCTGAGAGAGTTGTTTCTGGGTCTTTTGATTTAAACAAGTACAATCGTTGTGCTCTCCAGAGTGACTGGACTTGAAGGATATGTCATGTCACTGGTGGATATTCTTATAGTTACAAACTGATCTTGTCTACATGCTTTTCTGTTTATGCATTGACAGAGATTCCTAATACTATCTTAATTTAGTACATTGTTTCCTATATTTGATACAGATGTAAAATTAATTTACTTAAAATTCCTGTTTCTAAATTTTAAATTGCTTTCATTAAATAATAATATACACAGAAAATTTTGGCTACAAACTTATATATTTGCTTTTCTTTGATACCTTTGTATGGCTCATAGAAATATTTGATAAAGGTATTTTATTAAAGTCAAGTTGATCAAACACCATTGAGGAGAGCATGAATGAGCCATTCTTTTGTTGTTGTGGTGGTGGTATTCAAGACTGGATTTTTCTGTAGTTTTGGTGCTTGTCCTGGATCTCGCTTGTAGACCAGACTTGCCTCGAACTCACAGAGATCCACCTGGCTCTGCCTCCCAAGTGCTGGGAGAAAGGCATGTGCTGCCACTACCACCCGGCTGCATGAGCTGTTCTTAAAGTGGAAATATTTTTACTATCAAAATGTAGGCTGTGGATAAGTACACGGTGAAGGAGTTATGAGAACTGAAGACTTGTTGATAAAATTATTTTGTGATTCTGTGATATGAATACTGCTGGGCATTACTGAGGTTGGGCTGATAAAAAAACAATAGCACTTAAGCCATTTGCTTCCACTCTTTATGTACATTTACCAGATATAAGAAGAATGACATGGGATTCAGATGAAATTTGTCTTTTTCTGTTACAAGGCAAGTGTGTAGGGAAGAGGTATGTTAACCTACTTAAGGGAAAAAATAGACATGAATAACTATGAATAAGTCTGTGGGAAACACACACACACACACACACACACACACACACACACACACACACACACACACACACCATGATATTTGCAAAAATGGTACATAGAGCTTAATTCTGATCTTAACTATGCCTATATTTAAAATCACAGAAATTGCAGCATTAAATGCAATCTGTGAGCAAGAGTACTAAAAAAGATGTCTGATGTTCAGTGCAGATTCCCTTCATAATGATGGAATGACTGAATATGTAGCCACATGAAGACACAGAAATTTTAATCAGAGTAGAATTATATGGACTGAAAGAAAGTTTATGTCAAGTCGATAATATGAATTAGCATGTTTTGTTGGTTTCTTCTTAGCCATGTAAAAAATTAATATAGTGTTAGACATACAGCAGATATTCTGTAGGCAGTATTACCAAGATCCTGACAGCAATAATTTATTTGCAATGCTTTCTGAGACTAGAAACAAGTGTAGGCTAGGCATCATTGCCCTTCAATCTAAACAAGGTTTATTTTTTTCTTCATTTGCCAATATGACCTTGAGATTTGAGGGCTAAGGTACAATTGTGGATTAACTTGTTAAATGGTTCATTGGATTATGTCAAACCTTAAAAGTAAAGGTTAAAAGAATGTGGAATAACTCTTATTGGGGATAAGAAGGAAAAGCTGATAATTTAGAGTACTTTTTATTTATAAATTAATATTTAATTTATATCAGTGGATTGCACAAATTATATGTGTGTTTGTGTGTATTTTATAAATTAAATTAACCCTATGGTTACCTTGAAATAACTAGTGGACAATCCTAATCAAGTTAATGAAATGTAGTTTTATAAACACAAAATTAAATGTTGATAGTAAATTAATACCTAGGGGATGTTAAATTTTTTACATTTAAACACTCAAGAAGTCAATTAAAGATATATACCACGAAAAATTGAGTATATAATGATCTAGACTTCTCAATCCTTTCTGTAGCTACTTTCAGCCTTCTAGAACAAAGGTAAGAATAAAAATTCTTATGCCAATAATATTTGAAAAAGTAACTGCTTGGAGAAAAATTGCATAGGCTAACTTTAGTTGATTCCATGAAAGGCTGGGAAAATCATGTTTAATGATTTATAATATCCTCACTTTGTTGCCTTACGTAGTGGAGTCCTATGACTCTCTTATGTTTTAAATCCAGCAGGTATTTTGAAAGAATGCAGCCAGGTATTTTTTTAATTATGAAAATATTATACAATAATCTAGGTTCCTCACCAATCTAAATACAAATTCATCTCAAAATGGGTTATAAAGTTTAATTCATAAAAGAGCTACCATTGGTGATCATATCTATTCCCATATACGGGTTTAACTCCTACACTGAATATTACAAACTTTAGATAAAACTGCATAAAAAGCAACCAATGGAGACAGAGCACAGTGGGTGAAAGTGAAAGATGGGGAGAAAATGGGAAAAGAAAAAGAAGGAAGAAAAAATAGTAATAATAGTAAAAATTATAAAAATAGTAATGAATCACCTTTGTGTTAATGAAAATATAAACCATAGGCATTGGTGCACATATAAAGATGTTTTATTAGTCTAATTTCCTTAAGTTACTAAATATTAAAATGTATCAGAATTCACACAAAACATAAGGTCTCTTTTTCTAATGCTGTTCAGTTCTGGAAATTAAAAATTATTACTTGACTCAATTATTGAAATTAGGCTCCAAAGGAAAGTGGTATGAATCATATAATTTAATAAATTCTTACTGTTCTCATGACAAATATGGGACACAGATGCAACTGTTTCTTTGCTCCTTGCATGAGTTACTGTAGATGTAACCATCCATCTTATTAAATAAGAAACACAGAACCAATGCAAAGAAGAAAGCCAAGAGGTCACAGCTAAGAGCTAAAACCTTACTCTTCCTCCTGTAGTGGTCCTACCTCTCTGAACCAGAGCTACTTCCTGTGTTAAAGTCTTTATATAGACTTTCTGTTCTGCCTTCTCATTGTTTGTAAATCCAAACACATGACTGCCTTGTGACTTTCTGTCTGTATAGACCTCCAGGTCTTCTATGGTTGGTATTGAAATTAAAGGCATATGTATCTAATGCTGACTGTATCCTTGAACATACAGAGACTTACCTACCTTTGCCTACCAAGTGCTGGGATTACAAGCGTATGCCACCACCACCCAGCTTTCCTATGGCTTGCTAATAGCTCTGACCCCCGGGCAACTTTATTTATTAACATACAAATAACATTTTAATACAAATAAAATATCACCATAAGTTACTTCTTCAAATGCGATGGAGAGTTGATTCTTAGAGAATGTTGCCCACCTTTACTAGTCTTATTTCTATCTTCTCACTTAAAATTTTATGCCAAGGGCTGGAGAGCTGGCTCAATGGGTACTAGCACTGGATGTTCTTTCAGAGGACCCTCATTTGATTCCGAGCACACACATGGCAGCTTACAACTATATGCAACTCCATTACAAGAGTATCCAACATCATCTTTTGACCTCTGAGAGCATCAGGCATGTCTGTGGTGTACAGACATACACACAGGAAAAACATTCATGTGCATAAAATAAAGATAAAGAAAAAAATAAATATTCTATGTCAAGTTCTTCATCACTATTTTTTTCTTAACCTGAAACATTCTTATTCCAAGCATTTGACTTCTTAACTCTCCCTGCAAACATCTCTCTGGAAGAGCCTTTTCTATTAAAAAAAAATCTATCAATAAGACCTTCCCTAAAATCCACATTTAAATACCTAGTGAAGCTAAGCACTTTGGGCTCAGTAGGCTATGCAGACATGTGTGCAGATGTCTGTGTGTGTGTGTGTGTGTGTGTGTGTGTGTGTGTGTGTGTGTGTCTGAGAGAGAGAGAGAAACAGAGACACAGAGAGAGTCAGAGAGAGAGACTTGTATAATGATTTAAGATGATGAATTTAGGAAAAAGGACCATGGGAGGAGTTTTGATGGAATAAGGTAGGGATGAGACTAAAGTATAAAAGCTCTCATGTACAACATTCTCCAAAAATTTTAAATTAAAATTTCCTTTAGAAACATAGTGAATAGGCACTGCCTTGTGGCACAAGGTTGTAATCTAAGCTATTCAGAGATTCAAGACAAGGTCAAGACTTGTCTATATTAGAGAGTGATTTCAAGGTTAGTGATCAACTTAGAGACACTGTCTGAGTGTTAAAAGGCAGAATTTAGGGCTCGGAGTGAAGTTTGGGGATACAGTTCTTACTTGACAAACACAAAGTTCTCAGTTTCATTCCCAATAGGAAGTAAGAAGTAAATAAGTAACTAGGTAAGTAAATAAATAAGATGGTGATTAATGATTCATGTTCCAACCCATATTTTTCCTTTCTTGTTTATTCTCTATTTTATTTACCATAACTTGATGCACATTTTCCAATTATCCCATTTACTTCCTCAGAACTGTATTATAGTTTGAACTCTGTAAGGAAAGGAGGGAAAATATTTGATTGGCCCTCTGCAATATTCTGTATAATTAATACAATATTGGTACAGCATCAATATTGAATTATTTGCATCTATATATCTTGTGATTATTTATCTTACAATAGTGATTTTACTTGCTCATCTACTTGCAATATGAATAAGACTGTGGGCTCCTCCAATACAGAGCTAGAACTAATGCAATTTTCATATTTTCTACCTATTGCATATCCACCAGCTAACTGACTAATATATTTTATTAATTTTGAAATGAATAACGTACCCAAATGTCAGTTGATAATAAAAAAGTCTAAAGTAGAAAGTTAATAAACATTAAAAAGGACATAAAATGGATGTATATCTTGTGTTTGTTTATGATTAAAGTCTTTATGTTACAATGTTGCTATTATGGGTGGGTATATTAAGCTGCTGTGAGAAAATGACATAATTGATCTGAACAGAGACTCATGCATTACCTCAGTGAGCTGATGTGAAGTTAGTGGTACATTCCAAGGACTCTGTGCGCGTGGAAATCTTCTCTAGGCAACAAAGGGAACGGAAGTGTCACCTGTACATATTGCTACATTCTAGTAATTTTTGTATATTTTCATTAAAAATAATTAACTACAGATATGGATGTGGCCTGTTTGTACTGTCTATTTTATATGTCCAACCAAGCTACAAAGGAATAAATTCATCCAATGATAGCTACAAATTCAGCACAAAACACCATTGCAAACTTACTTAAAATATTATTTTAAACAATTGTGCGATGTTTTTGTAACTAGATTCCACAGTTCTCAAGCATGAAGTTTCTAGATGATGAAATGTCATATTTCTATGTCAAAATGTTGTCTACTTCTGCATGGATGCTTCATTATTACTCCAAGAGCCAGCAGAGCATGTTTAGTCTTTACCTGATTGTTTGTGTTGTGGTGATAATCTAGGTGGAGTGGTATATTGAGGAGTATGTATTAATAGGCATTTTATGATTACAATGCATTTTTAAAAATCAACAAATAAAGAAAGGGTGGAGAAATGGGCTTAAGAACAGAAATGAAACTGTAACATGTAACCAACCCACTTTGAACAAAAGAATGGTGAGCTTTAAAGCAAATATTAATACTTAAACTATTAAATTTAGGACAAATGGTCATAAATCCTGCCTTGACTCTTTATTAGAGATGAGTGTTTCAGTATTCACTAAGGTGATATACAGAGGGAGAGGCAACACATGAAGATGCCATTTGCTGGAGGAATAAGTATTTCCTTATGTGAAATTCAGTGACACAGCAATTTACTAGGAGCCCTATACAGAGAACAACATCAGTATGATACAACAATATTTCCTATGACAAAGAAATGTCTATATTTTAAATCACATACACAAAGTAACTTGACTGGTCATTCAAAATTGAGGGCAGTCTTGGTACAGGTTTTATTCAGATGTAATTATATCACTGTCCTTCTTTCTTGATATTTCCAACCCCTCACATGTGATAAAAAATGAAAACAATTTCACAAACATAAAAATTTCACTAACTCATCCATGCTGACCATTTAAACACTGAAAGTACCGCCAAAAATTTTTAGTTATATTTATTCATAAATTCAATTATGTGTGTAATACTGATAGTTCACTAAGAGATAATGAATTAATGAAATAGGACAGAGGTGCGGGCTAGGAAAGAGCAGAAGAGATGCAAAGGCAGTGCTGATGTTTGAAGTTCTAAAAAAGTTAAAATCATTAAAAAATCCAGTCAAATCTTCAACTTGTGGTCATCTGCATGACTGTGGTGTTAGAGATAATTGATTATAATAAGTCCAATATCATGTTGACATAGTCACTGCTATTCTGCCACTATGCACTAATAGGGCATACTAACTGGCTTCCACTGTGTCAATGACTGAAGTGCTAATTGATATCTATGTGAGAGTTCATTGGCTTTTTACATACGAGGAAGAGTGAACTAAGGATGACCTACATTGTTAGTTGGAAATCAATTCTTAATTGCAGATGAGATACTGTATATATGAAGATACTGTAAAAATTAAAGAAATTTATTAGCATTAACCAATTCAGCCACTTACATATTGTTATACTGGGCAACAGTTTGGAGTCTATTATAATGAATACATTTAACATTTTTTTTTTTTTACTTTACAGAAGTCTTTAATGGAGTTTTACAAGGTATTAAATCAATGACTCCAGCTGATCTACATGACCAACAGTATTGCAAACATTATTTTTTTTTAGTAAATTTATTTTACAACATCATTAACATCATTTAGTTCAACATAATAGCCACAGATTCCCGTTCTCCCACTCTCGCCCCCCTCCCCCTCCCCCCACCCCACCCCCCATTCCCACCTCTTCCAGATCAAGGTCTCCCCCAAGGACCAGGATCGACCTGGTAGACTCAGTCCAGCCAGGTCCAGTCCCCCTCTCCCAGACCAAGCCAAGCGTCCCTGCATAGGTCCCAGGATTCAAACAGCCAACTCATGCAACGAGCCCAGGACCTGGCACCAACACACAGCTGCCTCCCAAACAGATCAAGCCAAATGACTGTCTCACCCGTTCAGGTGGCCTGATCCAGTTGGGGGCCCCTCAGCCTTTGGTTCATAGATCCTGTGCTTCCATTCATTTGGTTATTTGTCCCGGTGCTTTATCCAACCTTGGCTTCAACAATTCTCGCTCATATAAACCCTCCTCTTTCTCACTAATTAGACTCCCAGTGCTCCACCAGGGGCCTAGCCGTGGATGTCTGCATCCAGATTCCTCAGTCCTTGGATGGGGTTTATGGCACAACATGAGAAGGGGAGGAGGCAGAGAGCTAGGGAGGCCCACGGAGATCCACAAAGATACCCCCACAAAAGACTGCTGGCAATGGTCGAGAGACGGCAGGAACTGACCTACTCTGGTGATGGGATGGCCAGACACCCTGTTAGTTGTGCCATAAACCCCATCCAAGGAAGCTCTGAGGAATCTGGATGCAGACATCCAGGGCTGGGCCCCTGGTGGAGCACTGGGAGTCTAGTGAGAAAGAAGAGGGTTTATATGAGCAAGAATTGTTGAAGCCAACATTTAACATTTTTAAATAAGAAGATGCAAGAAAGAAAAATCACAGAACACAAAATGTTTTGTCCTCAAGCAATATATTTTTCATCTTGTCACAGATAGCAATGGCACATATATACAAGGTTTATTCTATTTTTTATATATCTATAATGTATATTATATATTATCTCTTACATTTATTCTTATTAAATATGTATCAAACCATATTACTGAGGCTGTGGATTCAATCTGCTATTATGGAGTAATGCTTATCATTAACTTTATGTACTTTAAATTACATATTATTAATGAAATCTTACTGTTCCAACCAGTCAAATAATTAATTTATCAGAGTATAATGTTTTCAACATTTCTTTTCCATGGTAGCTATTTAGAGTTGTAATATTATTTTTATCCATATTTCCAGCTTTATTCTTCAAGTGTTATCATTAGTTCAACTTATTTAAAATTTTCGCATCATCTCATTACATTCATTACTTTTCTTGTTGTTATGATACCTAAACAAAAGAATCAAAGCCACTTAAAGAAAGGAAAATTTATATTGACTCTCAGTTTTCAAGGTATAGTTCATCTTAGTCAGGGAAGTCATGGTATGAGAATCATGAGGTGCCTGATCACTCTCTGTACAAAGGAGAAGACAGAGTTGAATATCAATGCTGCACTCCCCTTCTATGCATACAATTCTCCACTCTCCTAATTAACCTAATCTATATAACTTTTTACAGATGTTCCTAGAGACTAACCTAACTTAGATTATCTCTCACAGGCATGCACAGAAACCTATCCTCAGAAACTGAAGATGCTATTGAGCTGTCTATCATTGTTAAACCTCGTATGCAAATTTTCTCCTTTCTAGTGAACATAGAATTATTATTTACTCTTGTACTACTTTGTTCTAAATAAGTTGTGAAAAGTCATAGTTCTTACTAGAAAAATAATTTCAATATTTGTAGAAAGCTGTTTGTTTTAGTGTTTCTCCATGCATGACTTCAGCAAAATAACTGTTGTAAACACACAAGAATTTACTACGGGAGCAATTTAATTATCAATAAAAGTGCTGAATATGTACTGGGATAAAACATCAAATTTACAATCATACATTTACAATTTCATTCATGAAAACTCTTTAAAGAATATGCAAATCATTGAACATACTGCTCATACAATACACTTATAGTCTTCTAACTTTAAAAATTCTTGCTTTCATAGTTATTTTTAATTTGTCATTCTAATAGGAAAAAACAAATAACTGCAGCCCATTTGAAACCAGTATGAAAGTAGAAAATAATGCATAAATTATTACATTTTTAATTTGTAATATGAAATAAAAGTTCTAGGTACTTATATGAATATTGGTAGACTACTAGGTAACTGATATATATTTAAATTAAATACTCAAGTAAAAAAAATAGGACAATAATCAAAATACATAGGTATATGTATTAATTTGAAAACCAATTGAGCACATGAATTTCTTTAATTCAATATACACTTAAAAACTACAAGCAGCATTCCACTCTGTTCAAGACTTGAGAGTTTGAAATCAGAAGTTTTAAAATAGGAATGCCCTTTTAATGCAAAAATATACACATATACCTTCATTTTATTTATAGTACTCTATACTGTCTATCAACTACAGCACAACAAAATTTGATAAGAATGAATCAACAAAATGAAAAGTTTTTTTTTACAATATAGTAAAATCTCACAATGAATGGAAGAAAAGAATTCCAATAGGAACACAAACTGTAAGTAGGCCGTGTTTTATATACCAAAGCATCCAGAGACATTTAATAAACAAAAATTTACATGTATTATTAATATTTTGATTTACAGAACTCATCTACTTCTCAGGTCCTCAGGTCCCTGTAGTACAAGCAATTTAATTAAGATAACATTTGATTTAAAGAATAATGTAGGCATCCTTTACATAAATATACTCTAGTTAAATAGGTGTAATACATCAATTTCTGAAGGTAGACAACACCAAAATTGTAAATAAATTACAAATAACTGGGCCCGGGGTTAAAAAAAAATTCTCAAAGAAAGTTTGTTTCTTTCCTGTGTTGTGTGAGGTGGATAAGAGGCTTAGAATCCTAAATTAAACTTACCAAGACACAATCACTACTATGAAAGAAAACACGGTTATGTAGCAATAGGTGTATCACTCACTTCTCCTGTCAGTTTATAGTGCAAATTAAAATTCATACACATTCTATTTCTAATGTTTGTAAGGAAGGTGGATGAAAATGATTCATAATATTCTCTAAGATTTATTTTCTGCTTTAAAAATATATGATATTTAGACAATGGAAAATGAGGTCAAGAAAATTAAGACTAATAATTATTGCAAGTCTAATTGAGATTTTGTTGATCGCTACACATCATGCTTCAATGAGACTTAAATAATATTTCAGGCTTCTGAGAAATTTAACAACTCTTGCAATGAAGATAATTGTCTTACAAAATCAAGATGACTTTAAAAGAAGACAAGAATTTTAGAATACAAATTCACACTGTCATTATGCAGAAAGACATGAAAATAAATTCTTATATTTTCTCACAATATGTGCCTCTTCTTCTTCTTCTTTTTTTTTTTTTTTTTTTTTTTTTTTTTTTTTTTTTTTTTTTGGTTTTTGAGACAGGGTTTCTCTGAGTAGCTTTGCACCTTTCCTGGAACTTGCTTTGGAGACCAGGCTGGCCTCTAACTCACAGAGATCCGCCTGCCTCTGCCTCCCGAGTGCTGGGATTAAAGGCATGCGCCACCACCACCCGGCCTTCTTCTTTTCCTTTAAACAGAATTTCTTTGTATACTGCCTGTTCTGGAACTCCCTCTGTATACCAGGCAGGCCTCAAACTCACAGGGATCTATCTCTATCTATCCTGCTTCTACCTCCTTAGTGCTGGGATTAAAGGCATGTACTAAAACTGCCCAGCTGTTGATTCTTTTTTATACTCAAAATATGAAATATATATGTATGTGCATTGTCACCAGATGTGATTATATTACGGATAGAAATTCATAATTATTTTAAACGTAATATTTAGTCAGTTGTAATTTATTAGTCAAATTGAAAATGAACAGTTTCTTATTCTTGTGTCCTGAAAATCAAACCAGCAAATTCATGTTATGTCTTCTGTTGCTTGCCACAATTTCCCCCTTATTTTTCTCTTGCACCTTCCTTAATACTTGGCCTTCAGTTCTCCTATTAGGAACTTATGAGTTACATGGATTCTACTCTAATTTTTTTTCCATTTCCATATGATTTTTTGATAATTATTAGTTCCATACACAAAGTTTGTTTGCAGTCTCCGTATTTGTTTGAATAACATTGTTTTAGGCAGATTCCTATCACTACATGCAATGAATTTGCTAACCTACAAGGAAAGGAAATGTTATAGATATAAATTAATGCTATTAGGCAAGAAAGACTGTGAAGTGCCAATTTTAAAGTTAAAGTCCATTTAATTGGAAGAAAGAAGTTGGTGATTAGAGTTAGAACTAGAACTGAAGATGTTAGACTGCTGGGTTTGAGGAAATCCTCACCTAAAAATTGATTGGCTGTAGAAGCTAGAAAACGTCAGAAATGATTTTTTTTCCTGAAATGTCTATAAAGGATTTCAGTGCCTTGTACCACATTGACTTCTACCAGTTAAAGTCATTTGGACTTTTGATATGTGGAACTCTAAAATAATAAACTATTTTATAAGTTACCTAATTAGTAGTAATTTTAAAAGCTTCAAAATAATCTAATGTCCATGGTTTGGAATTTCTTCACCCACAACTATCTTCAAAATCATTTTAAGGTCAATGTCCATTTTGCATAAAATATATATTACAATATACATATGAAGGATAAGTCATATATATGTATAACAAAATGATATAATCATTGAAACATTGTATAGTCAATGCTAATTATACCTGCAGTATTTTTAATTTTTGTTTGTTTTGATACTGTATTTCAGTTAAATTTCTTTCTTTTGTCCCTCACTCCAAATCCCCCCATATACTCTTCTCTAGTCTCCTTTTATTATGACAAATATGATAAACAATATCAACTTAGGGGAAGAAAACATTTATTTGACTTACACTATCAAGTCATAGCTCATCAAAAGGAAAATAGGAAAGAAACTTTGAAGATGCAGAAATCATTGTTAACAGCTGCATACTGAATTGCTTACAGACCCCTCCATAGACAGCTTCTTGTATAATCTGTTACCACTTGTCCAGGCAATCATACTGCCTACAGTGGGCAAGACTTTTCAAAATATATTAATAATTAAGTCATCTCATAGACCATATAACCTGAGTAATCATTCAATTGTGCCTTTCTGCTTATTTGAGTCTATGCTATGTCAAATTGTCAGTTAATGTTAATTAGAACTCCATTATATAACTTTGCCCACATTGATGAGGTTAGGTATTTTAATCAATTTTGTTATTTATTATGTAGAATGACTTAAAGTTTTGCTTCAATTTTTTCATTCAAAAATAAAATTAACAGCATTGAAGAAAATAGCTAAATTCATGTTGGATACAGCTTCTCTACTCAATAAAACACACCTATATTTAAATGAACTACTATGGAAAAATAAACACCCCAAAGTCCACTTCACTCACTACAGTTACTTCAACAATTCATATGGAAAGAAGGTATGTGTAATGAAAAATAAGTAAAATGCTTTAGAATAACTAAATATATAATACCAAACAGCATTTGAAAATTTTTAAATTGTCTGAAGTTTAATTATATTTGGAAAATAATAGTGTATATACTATGTCAAGTTAAATCAAAGTTGAGAATAGAAAAAAACAGAACTCGGGAGAAAGAATATCAGGGAAATTGGAAGCAGAGACAGGGGTGCATTTGCCAAGGGACAGTCTTTATGGACTTTGACATTTAAAAATCTCTTCTATTTCTGCTCCTCTGTCGTATGTTTTTCTGTAATTGACTTAAGGAAAAAGAAAACTATTATTACTTAATATAATATGTAAAACAAAAATACATTTATCAACAATAAGTGTATTAGTATTTAAGAAATACATTGTCACAACCATGAATAAAAAATTTCAAAATATATTTGCAAATTAATGTTAATCTGCATTACAAAAAACACAAAGCTTGACATCACTAAACAGATAAAAAGGAAAGTCTGGTATATTTTACATTTGTTGTTGAAAGCAAATTGAGCAATATTGATTACAAAATGCTGTATCCAAATATAATTTTGGCACAATCTAATTCTGTTGTCTAAAGTAAATTAGTTACATATTAAAAGGTTTTGGTTTATGAAAGTTAGTTATTAGAATATTTATTAAAATAAAAATCAAAACCACTTAGAAGATATTTAAAACGTGTTTCCATCATTCTCTTAATTTACAACATAACAGCTAATAGTAAAAAAGTTTTGGATCAGAGGTAAAAAAAATTCCCAGTGCTACTTTTGAGCTGGAGAGCATTCACTTGGGCCAGAAATGAAAGAGTTATACGTTTTTTGAGAGAATAAATATGTATGGTCATAAATATTGTTTATGACATTAAAAAAATTACATGTAAGCTCAGTATTTCACACAGAATAAAAGTGATATTTGTAATGAAAGTAAGTAACATTCAATATAATATGAACTTTTATGGCATAAAGTGGTAAGGAGGATTAAAATTTTTCAATAAGAATTATGTGAAATTGACATTGTTATACAATGATTCAGACAATTATACTCACAACTGTATTAACATATTTAATCATTTACTTTGCTTCATAATTTTCAAGTCAGAGTTAAACTGTTTAATAATATCATCAAAGTGACTTAAATGAATGTCTTCAACAACATCCTTCTGGAAGATTAAAATCAGTTTTCTTCAGTGGACTTATACTGGAAATTTCAACCATGTTCCAGGCCAGGCCTCATGTTCAGTAGTTGGCCAACATAAAATGGACTACATGATGTTGTTGTTGTGTGTGTATGTGTATGTATTTTTAGAGAAAAAACTTGAAGTTGTGTGGGTATGGAGGGAGAATGTCTAAGAAGAGTTATGGGGAAGAAAAGAATGTGGATAAAATAATTCATGTGTATTTTTTAAGGTTTTAAATTTAAAAATGCCCATCTCTAACATATGAATACTTAGATGTGGTAAAAAAAGAAAAAAAAAATCATAGCTGGCCGGTGGTAGGGAATGCCTTTAATCCCAGCACTCAGGAGGCAGAGGCAGGTGGATCTCAGTGAGTTGAAGGCCAGCCTGGTCTCCAAAGCGAGTTCCAGGAAGGCAAAAAGCTATGCAGAGAAGCCCTGTCTTGAAAAACCAAAAAAAAAAAAAAAAAAAAAACCCATAAAATTAAAAAAAAAATCATGTAAGAATGTTTGATAATGACAAGCAATAAGAATTTCAAAAATTTCTAATACTTAGGATAAAATTCTTCTCTTTAAAGTTATTTGTTAGATAATAGCCTAGACTCTTTCAAGTTTCACCAGGCATGGTAAGAAGCATCATTCCAACTCTAAAATAAGTGCATCGCTCACTTCCCCTGTGGGTTAACAGTGCAGATTAGAATTCATACACTCTATTTCTAATGCTTGTAAGGAAGGTGGATAAAAAATTATACACTCACAGGTACAATACTGACATTAACACCATGAGAGTAAATTCCCTCTTTCTGGTTAAGTTTAAGGCTTACTCTACTGCATGGCTGGTACTGTGATCTGGAGCAAAACCCTGTGGCAGGATAGATCATAAATAGACAATAAGTGAGAACCTACTACTATCCTTCTACTAAGTGCCTAGATATAGTTGTAAACTTCCCCTATTAGTTTTCTCCAGTGATGCAGGTCCATGATCAGTCAATTTTCTTGTACCCATGTACATACGGTAGATAGCATTAGGTGAACTCAGATGACTTGAAACACTATCACAAGAAGTTGGGAGGAAATGGTGGTGATTGTATGAAACAGAGGGGAAAGAATAGGATGGGACTTGATCAAAATACATTATATGCATGTTTGAAATTCTCAAATTAACACATCAATGGTATATTTGAGAGGGAGCAGTGTTGTGCATTCTACCTTTTTATATTTTAATGTAGCTTCTTCAAACCTGTGTTTAATTAAGGATTAGATAGAGATTTTAAAAGAACTTGTCTTTTTTTTGTGAATAATAAATCCATTAAGCAAGTAAACTTTTCAGCAATAAACTTTGGATGAATTAAGTGCCTAAACATAAAATCTATAAAAATAATGGAGTAACAATAATAGTTAGCATTAAAATTTAATCCACTAGTTACAAAGTTTAGATATTGAGACCATTAAATAGAAGTGGTTAGGGTCAAGTGATATATTTAGGAAATATTTCATAGTGAAAAGTTTAGAGAATTAATTTTGTTGATGTTTGCTAAAACTGTTACAGATCCAGCATGCAACCTCTCTGCTTAGGCAATATCCAGCTTTGCTTTTGAGCACAGTGACCTATGAATCATGCTTCTGAATTAACAAGGTTTCCTGATAAATCACCGAGGGCATGGTCTCCTTGAAATACTGCTACTCAAATATGCAGCTAGTTTATTTGGATCATATAAATTCTTGGGTCTAATTGGAGAAAGGGTGAAAGAGAAGAAAAATGACTTTTTTATGCATGAGAGAACAGGATTCAATGTAGTATTCAATATAATATTTAAACTAATTTTACTGATATTGAATGATAATCATTGACTATTCTATATGTAAAGAATTTATAATTCAGTTCCTTATTTGAATGAAATATAATTTGGCATTCATTTTAATCTTTCTCAACATAAATATATTATCTAATTGATCACACTTAAGCTCAGGTCTGTGCATTTAAAATTTCCCCCAATGAAAAGTTTAAATAATTCAAATTTGTCCCTGAGTTACTCACACTCAGTTGTAAAATGCGCTAAGCTAGGGTAGATCTTAAATTTTGAAATCAATTTCTATGTGTTCACAGAGTATAGTAGAAAGCATAATGAAATTTCTTGCCACTGGAAATGTTTTATTATTTATTATGGAATGTAAATGATATGCTGCACAACCAACATAAGCAAGTACCTGTCCTGGATTATGGGCATAGGAGTCACTCATTAGACTAGGGTTTGAGTCCCATTGGGGACTGGCAGTTTGTTCCACTCTGGGAAAATTTATTTTTTCCTAACCACCAAGGTCACTAAAACTGTTCAGTATTTTCAAACAATGTGTTAGCATATACTTAAATACCTAAATGAAAGGAGAGTTTTCTCATGTCCTTCTTGACATACATCTCTCAGGAGGGAGTTTCTTATAGGGATGGAACCTCTTCTAATAGTGTATGGATGTCTCAGGTCATGTCCTTTACTTTAAAAAGAGAAGTTATTAAGTGAGGTACTTGTGGGGGCCATAAAACCTAGCTAACCACAATATGGCCTTTATAATAATTTTTATTTTTCCCATTTCTCATATAAATACACATACAACTATATGTTTATATAAATTATATGTGAGTTTATATAAGATATACATTATATATCAATATAGAATACATGAAACAGTAGTATTCCAAAGCACATTTTTGTGTGTGTTTTACATGTGTAATAGAATAATACATCTATAAGTGGGAGCCAATCATTCTTTGAAATAAAAATAACACTGAAACAAGTGAAGAATGAAAAATAACTATAATTTGCATTTTATTAATATGGATTTTCTTAAAATGCCATGTTTATCCTATCTGCAAAAGGAAGTCTTACTACTATCATGTCTATAGAAAATTAAATTAATAATTAGAATGTTAATTTCAAGGAATCTATTTAGACCTGAATGAAATGAGCACATTAGAAAAAATATACTGCGAGGGAATTATGAGCCTTGAACAAAATCGTTCTATCATTTTCCTAAGAGCATAGTGCATGTCTGTGCTAGCCACTCCTGAATGAAATGTTCAGTTTTGTCAGTTGAGTCTTTTATTTTCTATGAATGACATTCACAATTGCTTTTGATTACATATTAATTGTTGAATTATAGTTTAATAGAATAAATTAAGTGTCCTATTAGAATGTAATCATATTCTAATTTTACCTCTTTGTGATTAAAATAAGGTCACTTTGGTTCCTGTTTGGTAATCAAACACCGTAGAATTTATTTTATTTAGCCAATTGATAACTAACCACATTTATATGTGGCTTTGACACTTTTACATCTCAGAAACCATTCATTGTCTTCGTAAAGATCATGAGGAGGAAGAGGACGATGACAATGACTGATAATGATGTCTGTTTATAGGACTCCAGAATGAATGATAGTATGTATGATATCCTCAACATATTAAAAATATTCAGTGTAGAATGAATACATGAAGCAAAACTAAGAGCTCCTAACAAGGCTAACGCAACAGTGAAAGGAAACCCCAGACTATAGTGGTAAGATCTAAAGAATTTGCCAACTTACATGTATTGATAGGTAGGAAACAAATGATTTTAATTTTTAAACTAACTTTGTAATGGACAATCTGATTTAATTCCCTTTATATTGCTGCTAGAGAAAAATTTAGTATGAATATGAACATCAACAAGGATTAATCTCTTTGGAATATTATGTATTTCATTTGTTTGCTACCAGAACTTCCAGAGTTGTGAGACAGAATGGTATTCTGTCCATTGGAAGCAGCATATCAAACATATGATTTCCCATCACCTTATTATTCCATTTTTGTGATATTTACCAATAACATGGACAACATTACTTCTCAGATTACAAGTACATACCTTTATAAAATTAAAATGGAGCACGAAACAGTCATTCTTTAGTTTTAAATAACAGATTAAAAGTAATATAATACCTATAAAATGTCCCCATCAATGCTCTTGTCCAGTATTCTCTGTGATACTTAGCATGTGTCTAACAATGTTGTAGTATGTTCTAACAGGACACATAGGAATGTATATAAAATTGAAACATTTTAAAATATGATTATTTTTAGTTCAATAACTAGAACATATCACTTTTAAGAAAAATGATGGAGTATATTTGGTCATTTATAGATAATAGTTCTATGACAGTAACTATGGATTGAAAAAATGAGTTTTCTATTGAATTTATTGAATTCATACTTAATACAAACTCTTGTATATATACATACCTTATAAATGTACGTGTAGTAAAATTATTTATAAGTCTATCTTACCAATGTCTTCATAGCATATACATATTAGATGTATATTATATGAAATAATAGATGTATATTATACAGATTTTGCCCTTTAAAAATTATTGAGAGAAGATTGGTTTAAACAATGCTGCTTCCTGTAGATGTACCCAATCGTATTATTAAAATAAAAAACACAGAGCCAATGTAAAAGAGAAAGCAGAGAGGTCAGAGCTCAGAGATAAAATCTTACCTCCTGCAGTGCTCCTAGCTTCCCCGAGAGAGGGAGGTACTTCCTGTGTCCCTGTTTAAATAATCTTTCTGTTCTGCCTTCTCATTGGTTGTAAACCCAACCACATGACTGCCTCATCACTGCCTGTAAGTACAGCCCTCCAGGTCTTAAAGGCGTATGTCTCCAATACTGGCTGTATCCCTGAACACACAGAAATCTACCTAGCTCTTCTAACCACCACGCTCTTACTATGGCTCTAATAGCTCTGACCCCAGGGCAACTTTATTTATTAACATAAAATTAAAATAACATTTCAGTACAAATAAAATATCACCACATTTCCCCTTTTCTATTTTAATAAAAAGAAAAAAGGCAAAAGGTTATAACTAACAAAAGAAAAACTATATACAAAAGTACAATAACTATATACAATATATACAAGTAACAAATACCTAAACGATGTCTAGTCCATTTGTATTTGACAAATCAGAGAAAATAATTCCCTTATCTATCCTATTTTAGTAAGTCCAAAATGTATCTAATTCATTTTCTATCCTAATTAATCTTCAACTATAACTAACTAATCTTCAACTCCCTCAGAGACCCAAGAAGGAAATAATATTAGCTAACAAAAATAAAAACAGGAAGTGCACAAAAGCAACTTCCAAAAATTTTGTGAGTCGACAGAAACAGCCAGCTGCCTGGACAGTCACCTGAGGTTTCTCTGCAGTGTTGGGGCATCATCTTCAGCCTATAGGCTTAGCGTATCTGACAGACTCATTTGTGAAGTAGGTTGTACACAAGGTCAACAGTTCAACCTCACACTGGGTGAGAGCAGTCCATGTACCAGAAACACCTGAATTCCACTAGTGTCATGTCATGATTCAGGATTTTAAATTCTGGAAATTGTTGATGGTTTTTGAATTCAGCTGTCCATTCTTCTTGGCTGTGTATATATGGCTTCATCTAAGCATCCCCTTCTCCACATCCCTCTATTAAATGCCAGTCTACTATTGAGAGGCGTGAGCTTTCAGTTGCTGTTCCATTGCACAACAGAAGCCATCGGCCCACTGCCTGTTCAGCTGCCTTCTAAGAAAAGGACACTGTACCTTTTCCAGATTGTGAAGGCGACTTCAGGGATGGTGCCATATTGTCCTGGCCTCAGAAGATGCCTTTTGATAAAGCCATAACCACACTTGTTTTGGCAGGAATTGGTAGTCCTTTGTTTCGTGTTCTGTCTGTCCATTTTTTCTGTTGATTTGAGGATACTTTGTTGTCCAGTGGCTAACTTTTGCCACAATGAAAATTAACTCCATATGTAGTTTCTTCAATGCCCATATTTTCTCTGAAGTAGATTGGTACTGCCAGGAGCCGACATGTCTCAAAAAAGAAAAATTTCTAAGTTATTAAAACATTTTAAATGCCATATTCTGTAGATCTCTGAAGGGTTTGAAGATGACCTGTCTAAAATACATCTGCTCAATTTTTAAAACATATCTAATATGACTACAATTTCTATTGTAATGTCTAACTACTAACTTTCATTTCTTTATATCCTAATAGTTGGTAATAATGTAAAGTATTTAAAACTAGTAATTGTCTTTTTCTTTTCTTTCTTTCTTTCTTTTTTTTTTTTAAACAAGAACCTTAAATCTAATCTCCTTTGTTTAGCCTTTTTCCTAACCCTTGACAACTTGTAACCTACCCCCCTAAATAATGAAAATTATCCCAGACCCAAAACCCGTTAAAAAGAACCAAAAAAACTACCCGCCCCACACCACCTCTTTGGGAATGTGGGCGTCGTATTCTTAAAATTGCTTGCTGCTGGGTATGGGCGAAGTTATCTTTATCCTGAAAGAAAATTTTTTAGGTTAATTGTCAAATTCTAGGAAAGATAACTATATCCTTCATTATTATCCAGTCTGTGTATAATGCCAAAGTTCAGGGTTTATCTCAAGTCCTTATTCAAGTAGTCTTTGAGACTGGATCATCTCAGCTAGTCATCTCAAAATTGCTCTGAGCACCTTGTAGTTCAAAGCTGATCTATAGATGATGTTTGTCAGTTCAGTGATATTATTATTGTCCACGTGGAATTGTTGTTGTTGTTGTGGGGCCCCATTTTCTTCCTGGAGACTTCAGTTGATGTTACGCCTGGCCATGATTTCCTGCAGAAAACTGATAAGAGACTCGAACACAAAGACATATATATGCAGCTAATTGAAGCCTTTTTTCTAGAATTAGTTAGTACTCTATATGACCATTCCTATCTTAACAAAGTTTAAAATGTATATATATATATATATATATATATATATATATATATATATATATCAATCTTGTAAATTTTGATATAAAATTTATACTTTAAGAAAAGTTTAAAGAATCAGAATAGAATCAAAGAGTTGAGAGTAGTAATAGAATAGTCCCTTAATTAATTTGGCTTTTGTCCTGTCCCATAGCAGAAAATGGCTCTTTCTGGCATGATACAGAGAGTTTGCATTTTCCTTTTAACAACATGCTTGAGTTTGAAGAAGGAGAGAGCCATTCTCCAACTCCAAAGTCAGCTTTAAATTTCAATTGAACTGGGACTATTAGAAAACCAATAGTGTTAAATCTTTAGAGAAAAGCAGAAACAAACATTTAAGAAGACATAAAATTTTTTAGATAATATATACCCATATGCCATATACTCCTATATACTCTGTTTCCTGGGATAGATGATTTGTCCCTTTTCTTCAGTTGTCTCATTTGTCTTGTGTCCTTCAGATTCCTTAACCTTCATTCTAAAAGACAAAAACAAAAACCTTCCCCCAAGACTAATTTTGGGGATGTTCCTTTTTGGCAAGTTATTATCTGATTAAATGAAAAGACATGTGTTACAGGTACAAGTTAGTTTAAATTGGATGTTCATGCTGCTTGATGAACTATCACCTCCTCTAATTAAGAGGTTTTTC
The DNA here is from genome assembly GCF_049852395.1 of Peromyscus maniculatus bairdii. Classification (NCBI taxonomy): domain Eukaryota; kingdom Metazoa; phylum Chordata; class Mammalia; order Rodentia; family Cricetidae; genus Peromyscus; species Peromyscus maniculatus. Next base: position 51,211,694 of record NC_134863.1, on the reverse strand, counting down.
TTGTTCAAATCGAACCTTTATCAATTTTGATGGTATCCACAGCTTATCTTCTCCTGTAGAAACAAAAGCAAAACCTCGTCCGCAACGTAATACATACCCTGGTTTCCATTCTGAGGTCAGCACATCCTTAAAGTATATAGGCTGATTTAATTCTGTAGTTTTTTCTATTACCCAATGTCTCTCTGCAGCTGTTGTTCCTTTCTCATTGGCATTCAGAAAATTCAAAGTTAATAGAGCATTATGCAGTCTATTTCTGGGGGTTTTTGTTACTCCTTTCTGTTTATTTAGCATATCCTTTAGAGTTCTGTTTGACCTTTCTATAACTGCTTGACCTGTAGGATTATGTGGTATACCTGTAATATGCTTTATATTGTAATAAGCAAAAAACTGTTTTATTTTAACAGAGACATATGATGGAGCATTGTCAGTTTTGATTTGTGCAGGTATACCCATAATGGCCATAACTTCTAGCAAATGAGTGATTACAGAATCAGCTTTTTCAGAACTCAGAGCAGTTGCCCATTGAAATCCTGAATAAGTATCAATGGTGTGGTGTACATATTTCAATTTTCCAAATTCTGCAAAGTGAAACACATCCATCTGCCAGATTTCATTCCTCTGAGTACCCTTTGGGTTACATCCTGCTGGTAATGGCGTTTGATTATAGAAGGAACAAGTAGGACATTTCTTTACTATTTCTTTGGCTTGTTGCCAGGTTATGGGAAAATCTTTTTTTAAACCTTTACTATTGACATGATGTTTTTTATGAAATTCTGAGGCCTCCAGCACATTTCCTATCAATAATTTATCAATCTCATCATTGCCTTGTGCTAGAGGGCCTGGCAGACCAGTATGAGATCGGATGTGAGTTATATATAAAGGATGACTCCTTTTTCTGATTGTATCTTGTAATTGAATAAATAGTGAAGTTAATTCTGAAGCATCAGGGATAAATTCTGCAGTCTCAATATGTAATACCACTCTTTCAGCATACTGAGAGTCAGTTACTATGTTGAGAGGTTCTGAAAAATCCATTAATACCAACAGAATAGCATACAATTCTGATTTTTGCACTGAATTATAAGGACTTTGTACCACTTTACTTAAATTTTCTGATTTGTAACCTGCCTTTCCTTGTTTATTGGCATCTGTATAAAATGTACAAACTCCAGATATGGGTTTTTGCCGTACAATTCGAGGCAAGATCCAATCAGCTCTCTTTATAAAATCAATTCTGTTGCTTTTGGGATATTTGCTGTTAATTTCTCCCAAAAAATTACTGCAAGCTCTTTGCCAAGGTTCACTTTCTGTCCATAATTTTTCAATGTCCTCCTTAGTTAAAGGTACGACAATTTCTGCTAGGTCTATTCCTGCTAATTGACGAAGTCTCAATTTTCCTTTCCAAATCAAGTCAGAGATTTTTTCCCCATAAGTTTTTAATTTTTTATTTGGTTTATTTGGTAAAAATATCCATTCCAATATAATATCTTCCCTTTGCATTAATATTCCAGTAGGAGAATGCCTAGAAGGTAAAATAACCAAAATGCAATCCAGCTTTGGATCAATACGATCCACGTGCCCTTCATGTACTTTCTTTTCTACCAAGGCCAATTCTTTCTCAGCTTCAGGTGATAATTCTCTTGGACTATTTAAGTCCTTGTCACCTTCTAAGGTTTTGAACAAATTAGTCAGTTCATCATTTTTTACCCCAACAATAGTTCGTAGATGAGAAATATCTCCAAATAATCTTTGAAAGTCATTAAGAGTCTGTAGTCTATCTCTCCTAATTTGCACCTTTTGGGGTCTAATTTTTTGTAGCTCTATTTTATATCCTAAATAATTAATAGAATCTCCTCTTTGTATTTTTTCAGGAGCAATTTGTAATCCCCAGCAAGGCAAAATTTTCTTTACTTCTTCAAACATTCTTTCTAAAGTATCTGCATTTGAGTCAGCTAGTAAAATATCATCCATATAATGATAAATTATAGATTTAGGAAATTTTTTACGTATCACTTCCAATGGCTGTTGTACAAAATATTGGCACAGAGTTGGGCTATTTAACATTCCCTGTGGGAGGACCCTCCATTGAAATCTTTTAACCGGTTGAGAATTATTATAAGTAGGCACTGTGAAAGCAAATCTTTCTCTGTCTTTTTCTTGTAAGGGTATTGAAAAGAAACAGTCTTTTAAATCAATAACTATGAGAGGCCATCCTTTTGGTAACAGAGTAGGCAAAGGAATTCCAGATTGTAGAGAGCCCATCGGCTGAATTACTTTGTTAATTGCTCTAAGGTCTGTTACCATTCTCCATTTACCAGATTTCTTTTTAATAACAAATACAGGAGAATTCCAAGGGCTGGTTGACTGTTCAATATGCTGAGCATTTAACTGTTCTTCTACCAGCTCTTCTAAAGCCTGGAGTTTCTCTGTTGTTAAAGGCCATTGCTGAACCCATACAGGCTTGTCTGTTAACCATTTTAAAGGTAGAGCTGTTGGTATTTTTGGAAGATTATCAGTTGTTGTGCCCTGTTCTTGTATAATATGGATGGCTGGTGACCACTCAAAATAATGCCTTCTAATATTTCTCTCAGAAACATGTGGTAGTTTATGATTTGTTTCTGAGATTGGAGGGATTTTAATCTGAGTATTCCATTGTTGCAACAAGTCTCGACCCCACAGGTTCATAGCTATGTTAGCGACATATGGTTTTAATTTTCCTCTCTGTCCTTCTGGCCAGATGTAGATGTACCCAATCGTATTATTAAAATAAAAAACACAGAGCCAATGTAAAAGAGAAAGCAGAGAGGTCAGAGCTCAGAGATAAAATCTTACCTCCTGCAGTGCTCCTAGCTTCCCCGAGAGAGGGAGGTACTTCCTGTGTCCCTGTTTAAATAATCTTTCTGTTCTGCCTTCTCATTGGTTGTAAACCCAACCACATGACTGCCTCATCACTGCCTGTAAGTACCGCCCTCCAGGTCTTAAAGGCGTATGTCTCCAATACTGGCTGTATCCCTGAACACACAGAAATCTACCTAGCTCTTCTAACCACCACGCTTACTATGGCTCTAATAGCTCTGACCCCAGGGCAACTTTATTTATTAACATAAAATTAAAATAACATTTCAGTACAAATAAAATATCACCACAGCTTCCTCTCCCTCAAATCCTATGAAGAAATAACCCTATATGAACAACTCTGGGTCGCAACTATTACAATCTTTAGCTAAGGGTTTCAAGAAATGCTTAGTGGCAATTACAGTATAAAAATATCTTTCTTAATTTGGAACATCACATATCAGGTAAGATTAATAGAGTATTAGATTTTACATTTATTATAATTATTTGACATTTCATCTATCATGTTTGAGTTTCATTTGGAAGGCAAAACCACACATCTCCTTCAATTTATCTTTTGATTTAGTGCAAGATGTCAAGTTGTTATTTTGTTCATTAGCTTGTAAAGTAGATACAATTTATGTAAATAAAATCTGTAGTAAATGTTCAACATTATTAATGTGTACCTCTGAATATAGTCAATAATTTAAGTTACATTAAAGAAAATATTTTATTAAATTTGCTTTTTAAGTCTTGTTTTTGAGCTAGAAGACTTTATTTTATAGTTTTTAATTTTATTCTTTTTGAGGCTTTCACACATGTGTACATGAAATGCACTACTTTGTACTATTTTGATTTCCCCTTCTCCTTAAGGAAGGAACCTTCAACCATCCCTTCTCAATTCATGACCGCTTTCATTTTTATATTTTACATATATGACATACTGAGTCCAACTAGTTTTGCCCTAATACGTTTAGGGCTGACCTGTCATAGTTTGGATCTAATCCTTTAATAGGAGTAAGAGAAAACAAAACAAAACAAACAATAAAACAAATGACAATTAAAAAACCAAAGCCAAACAAACAAACAAACAAACAAACAAAAAACTAAAACAACAACAAAAATAAATACAGCTCCTCATATAGTGAAATTTTCTGAATTTTTCTTAGTCCATAGTTAGTTCTTGTTTATGGGAACAACATCTCTTTCTTGTTCAGAAGAAAAGATAGGACTGTAGTCTCCCTGATCTTCTGGTTCTCAAGTTTTTTCAATTCCTTCTTCCCTGGTTTTTCTTGAATTTTACACCTAAGGATTGTGTTATATAAATCGATGCTGGGTATTAGTGGAAATAATATATAATTGTAAATACACAATGGGTGGCCCGGAGTGGGAATATTAAATAAGAAAGGGATGTCAGAGAAATATAAGGGTAGGAATACAGGGAGAGACATTTAACACTAGGGACTATTTGAAGAGTCATATGGAAATGTACTATTGTAGAAACTTCCAGAAATATTTACATACATGAAAGAAATCTAAATGAAGTCACCAAATAGTATGAAAGACAATGTTCTTCTTGGACATCTTCTTTCCCCAGTAAAACTTCCAGGGCCAGGAGCGGGTTACATCTATTTTGAGTTGTTGGACACTGGGGCGCACCTGGAATTCCCCAAACAGCTTAGGCTACTGCGAAGTCGACTGATTGCTCTCTACAAACTGATGGTAAGGCACTAATTCTGAAGACAACACTTCCACATCTCAATGGACATGGAGAGGTCCAGCCGGTACTAACTATAGCTTTCACTCTTTACTGACTAGTGTTTATGGTACTGGTAGGTATTTTTGCATGCTGCTAGAGGAGAAAGGCAACCATCAACCAACCCAGCTGCAAACTCTGAGATATACAGAAGGGTCACAGCTGCAAAATATGCTCATGGAGCAGAAGCACAAAGTGGGAGTAAACAACCACACTTGATTGCATTTAAGGCCAGCTCCTTGAAGTGGAACAAATGTGTGACACTGCTCATGCGGTCAACAAACTGAGACTAGATATCCCATAGGTATAAGGGAAGCCCAAGTATTATAATTCTGCTAAAGGAACATAGAAATAAAGAATCTTAGTGAGTATGAAGAGGATTTATATGAGCGAGAATTGTTGAAGCCAAGGTTGGATAAAGCACCGGGATAAATAACCAAATGAATGGAAGCACAGGATCTATGAACCAAAGGCTGAGGGGCCCCCAACTGGATCAGGCCACCTGAACGGGTGAGACAGTCAGTTGGCTTGATCTGTTTGGGAGGCAGCTGTGCATTGGTGCCAGGTCCTGGGCTCGTTGCATGAGTTGGCTGTTTGAATCCTGGGACTTATGCAGGGACACTTGGCTCGGTCTGGGAGGGGGGAATGGACCTGCCTGGACTGAGTCTACCAGGTCAACCCCGGTCCTCGGGGGAGACCTTGATCTGGAGGAGGTGGGAATGGGGGGTGGGCTGGGAGGAGGGGTGGGCGAGAGGGGGAGAACAGGGGATTCTGTGGCTATTATGTTGAACTGAATGGTGTTGTAAAATAATAATAATAATAATAATAAAAAAACCAAAACCAAAAAAAAAAAAAAAAAAAAAAAAAAAAAGAATCTCCTACTGTCATTTTGCTATACTCATAGATCAGAGCCTGTCCAGGCACTATCAGAGAAATATTTTTTTTTCCTTGAAGTAAGTGAGAACTAACATAAATACCCCAAATTGAACAATATTCAGAGAGTGAGACATCTTGGAACATTCAACCATACATGGTATGCCTTCATCAAACTCCTCCCCTTAGGGCCAGGGAGATATGCAGAAGAAAAAGCAGAAAGATTGCAAGGGTCAAGGGGATGAGTGACTCCAAGGAAACAGTGTCCTCCTGACATAACCAGAACTGTGCACCAATTAACTCACAGAATGTGGCTGCACTCACACAGCCCTCACAGGAGCCACATGGGACCTCAGTGATGAGTGGGGGAAATGGAAACGGGCTCCCATCTCTAACCAAAAAGTTGTCTGTAATTGAGATCTGTTTGCAAAAGAAAAATTAGTTCTTTCCAGTGGAGTAGCACTGGGTATCACTGGCTATGTAAACCACACATCAGAGCAGGCTCCATGCCTAGCAGTAGATGGCCAATACAAAATGAACTCATTTTTGAAGATATTTTGTCTCACGTTGTTTTGTTGTGTTTTGTTTGTTTTGTTTTTGTTTGTTTGTTTTCTGTCTTTGCTCATGTACTATAGTTTCCAATTTTGTGATTTTGTTTTTGTTTTTAGTGTGCATATATGTACATGTGTATTTCTTGTGTTTGTGTTTTGCAGGTTAGCCAGAGTTAAGAGAGGGAAAGGGAGAGAGAGGAAGGACTTGGAGTTGGGTAGGTGTGGATTATCTGGGAGGAATTGGGAGAGGGGAATAGAATGGTCAAATAAAAGTGTATAAATTTTTTCAATTCATAAAATGAACATGAGCTCTGAGCTGCCTGCCTCCTCCACTGCCATCCTTTCTTTTAGCTGTCATGCTCCTGCCCTGACATACTGGACTTTTAACCCCTGAAACCATAAACCATCATAAATCCTTCCTTCTAAAAGTCTCCTTGGCTATGGTGTTTTACCCAGCCAAAGAAAATTAACTTATATACAAATCCATATTAGTAAACATTTCAATTAATTCATAATAAACAGTGCTTGTTTTTTTTTTGTCTATAAACATTTCCTACTTTTCTTTCTAATACCCATTAGATCTGCCAGTATAAAATATTAAAGTTAATATGTGCTGAAGAAGGGAATACCTATTACAGGACCAGGAAGTGAGCAGAGGTTGGGGCATTGTAAGTCACACAGTCAAAAAAGCTCAAAATTGAGCATTCCTGGGTGGTTTAAGGAAGTATAAATACATATTAGAGAGTGTGGCTAGTAGAAAAAATCTGGTATTGAAGTAATGGAGGATTAGATGGAAATAATTAAAAGGGACTCGAAGTCATGTAGGGATAGCAAGATTTAGATTACAGCTTTATTCTTTAGGTTACAGTTTCTTTTTCTTGAGGATTTTCTAATGACCATGTACTTCAAAAGAGCAGCAACTTTCATCTAAACACAGATCCTAATGGGGAAATCTACAGAGACAACTGAACCAAGCTTGTAGGAACGCACAAACTATAGACCAACATCTGTGGAACATGCGTGGGGCAAGATAAGGTCCTCTAGAGACAGATGTATAGCTTGGTCTGTTTGAGGAGCCTCTGGCAGTGAGATCAGGGTCTATTCCTGCTGCAGGAGCTGGCTTTTTGGAGCTCATTACCTATGATGGGAGGCTTTGCTCAGCCTTGAGGCAGGGGAGAAGGGCTCTGAACTTTGATCCTGCCTGAACTGAATGTGTCAGGCTTTGTTGACTCCCCATGGGAGGCCTTACCTTTTCAGAGGAGAGGTATGGGGGAGGGGAGAGGAAAGAGGGATGAAAGGGGGATCTGTAGTTGGTATGTAAAATGAATAAAAAAATTCTTAAATAAAAAAAAAAAAAAAAGAGTATTACAGGACAGGAAAGACCCAGAAAAAAAGCCACAGGTAAACATAGACTTTGCATGTTTGAAAACCACAAAGATATCTCAGAGGGATAAGTGTGATTTTTAAAAATGTACATTAAAGAATTGGCTTGTGTCTTATTACCATGTACACAAAAACATGCAATTAGATTTAATTTAGAGTTATTTCCTTTATGGTTTCAAATAAATAGGATTAAAGATAATGTGTAGCAAAGAAGATTATTTTAAAATTGTGTGTCATATATATATTATGGCCATCAGGACATTCCAGTTAGCCTTACAGGGAACATTTAAATTTACAAACAGTTAAAGTATTGGGTAAATGAATTTTAGCTTATTCTTGAACATTCTTGAAAAAGTAACTACAATGAACATTTTTCAGTTTTATAAAATTGCAACTAGTACAGGGCAAGTGTCACAATACCCTCCATAAAATCTGCCAAGGATCCTATTGCTGCTCTATTGTTCCCTGTGGTCCCTTATTTTATTTCTTTCATGCACATGTTTGACACATTATTGTCCCATAAAAAAACTGAGAAATATACCTGTTTGAGGATCAAAGCCTCCTGCTGAATAGGGTGCTGGATTTCCATATTGTTAGCATATGTTGAAGGCTTTGTGGTATTTACACACATGCATGCAGTATAGTTTGATCCTGTTTGTAACTTAAACTGTTCATTCTTATTCCATGCTGCTTTTTTTATTTTTAAATTTTATATTTATATTTTTTACATTTAAAATTTTAATGTTTCAAACTATAATATATGCTTCTTTTTCCTGGAATATTTATTTATTTATGTGTTTATTTATTTATTTATTTTACATATGATTTACTTTTTAAAATCTTTTTTTAATTGAGAAATTTTCTACTCACCCTACATACCACCTACAGCTCCCACCTCCTCCCTCCTCTGACCCCCCAGCCGTCCCTCCCAAGTCACCCCTCATCCCTACATCCTCTAAATCAAGGTCTCCCATGGGGAGTTGGCAGAGCCAGGCAAGCTGAATGAGGCAGGTCCAAGCCCCTCCCAGCCGCACCAAGGCTGCTCAAGGTACCACACCTCAGGCACAGGGTTTCCAAAAGCATGCCCATGCACCAGGGATGGATCCCAATCCCCCTGCCTGGGTGTCCTCCAAACAGTTCCAGCTAAACAGCTGTCTCCCATATCCAGAGGGCCTAGTCTAGTCCCATGGGGGCTCCACAGCCATTAGTCCACAGTTAGTTCATGGGTCTCCACCAGTGTGGCTGGTCATATCATGAAATTTTCAGGCAAATGGATGGAACTAGAAAACATCATCCTGAGTGAGGTAACCCAGATTCAGAAAGACAAACATGGTATGTACTCACTCATAAGTGGATACTAGATATAGGGCAAAAAAATGGCCAGATTGCAGCCAACTGCTTCTTAGAGGCTAGCTGACAAGGGGGGACCCTGGGAGGGACACATGGATAGCCCAGTGAAGTAGAAGTGGGATCTGCGTGAGTGGGCTGGGGGAGGGGTGGCGAAGTGCAAAGAATGGGGGGGGGGTGAAAAAATAGGGAAATGGAGCTGGAGCAAGGACAGAGTGGAAGAGCAGGGAAGGAGATACCGTGATAGATGAAGACATCATGGAGTGGGAAAAGGCAGGGTTTCATGGAAGCTCTCAGGAATCCACAGGGATGACCCCACCCTGGGCTGCTGGCAGTGATTGAGGGTGTGTCTGGACTGATCTACTCTGGTGACCGGTCTAGTGAATATCCCTAACTGTCATCATTGAGCCTTTATCCAGTGACTGATGGAGGTGGATGCAGGGATCCATGGCAAGGCACCAGGCTGAGCTCCAGGAATCCAACGGAATGGAGAGAGGAGGGATTCCGTGGGCGGGAGCCGCCACCGAGTCCACTCAGCTTTTGTTTCTTCTCTACATCACTGACATTTTTACTTTTACTCTCATGTCATTTTACACACACACACACACACACACACACACACACACACACACACACACACACACACACACTTAGCTTATTAGATTATTGCAGACTCTTTCCTCGGAGAGTGAAGACATACCAACAAAATCCATGAAATGTCAGTGAGAATGCATTTGAATATTCATTGTAGTAACTTGTTGCATTGTAGAGTTTTTTTTAAGGCTGCTTAACGGTAAAGGTCTTTGTTCTACATTCCTCTACAATGGATTTGCTGAGGAAGTGTGTATGATGCTATGATACCAGAAATTAAGACTTCCACAAATACTGGATCTATCTAGATTTTATACTAGACACAGTTTCCAGAATGGTAAAAAATAAACTTTTATTTATTTGTTTGTTTATTTGTTTATGAGCAAGCTGCTATATGACTTTTAGCTATGACAATAGAAAGGGACTAAAATAAGCCTTTTTTGGGGGTGGGGCTTTTGTATTACTTTTATGTTTATACTAGTGACAGGTATACTTGGGGCTTATATGTTTCAGTGTTTGTACCATTTAGACTATGCTCTATTTTCTTTCCTATGTAGGGGTCGTTTGGATTAAACAAGTATTTTGTTATTACTCAGATTATCAATGCATAGTCATTGATTTATTCATAATTCAAAGAAGATTTTGGTAGATGGAATAAAAAAGGATAATCATTGATTGCCTGTTTTTCTACACCGGTTCTGTGCACAAATAGAGGTTAACACAGCTTATTCTGTAACTTTCCTTGACTGGATTATGAGGGTCTGGTATCATGTCACTCTCCAGTTCACATGGAAGAGTGGTAGGAGTTATTTTTCCTCTTGGACTCAATAAAAAGATTATTATTGAGGGAGCTTCTTTAGTCTATAAAAGCAAATATAAAAAAAACTTGATGTTTTTAACATTTAAATTTTCTAGGCAAATAGTTGAATACCAATCCTTTTTATAACTTGGTAACTAGCATTCTCAATATGCAGAAAAGAAACCCCTCACATTGAGAAGTTTAGTATGCCATATAATCCTAATAATGTACTTTATGAACTTTAGTCATGTATATTCATAAAATGTCCTACGGAGTGACTGTTAATAATAGAGATGTTATAATAATTACATTCAGAACTCAATACTAAATTATATAAATCTTCAAAATAAAGATTAAAATTTTATGAGGAAAACATGGTTGAGTAAAGAATAAACTGCAACAAAGTACAGAATACTTTCTCTAAATGCCTCTTTAAGAAAAATTTAAATGTGGGATTTTGATTAATCTATATAATAAATAAAGGTAAGGTATAATCGAACTTATACAGCATGAATAAATATCTTAATTCTAGATTAAATTTATTCATTTGAAATAATAATTCAATAATGTCTGATACAACTGCAAAAGAATAAAACTGATAGTGCATGCACAGTAGTAGTTTCATCCATCTGAGAGCAAGAATAGATCATAATGTGTCTATATTTGTAACAGCTTTAAAATGTCCACTTGTAAAAGTCTCCACATAACACTCTGTAATTATTGTAGGTAAATATCTTATATATTCAAGTTATTTTATCTTATTCAAAATATTTCAGTTGGAATATTATAATAAATACTGAACACAAGTTTTCAGTTTTTCTGCTAGCACCAGACAACACTGAATCTCCAAATGAAAGTATGTAATATTATCACGTATATACTTTTAATTTTTTAATATTTAATACATAGTTACTGAAAGTTGTAATTTACTAAATAATGGACTCTTCTTTAAAATTTTGTGTACCGAAAATATTTATTTATGCTTTGCTATGGATATATTATATCATTGTTGAATATCATGAATCATACATATATGAATTTTTTCTTTTTAAAACTTTTCTTCTTTTGTTTTATCAAACACTGAAATTTTGCTGTTTTTAATAACTATATAGTAATTAAAATATTCATTTAAAAGTTATTGTAAGGGATAGTAGGACAGCTATAAGAAGAAATTTCTGGGAGATACAAAAGTTTAAAGTAGAAAATAGCAATTCTTGAATGCAATATAACCTGGATGTGTATTAGAAATTCTACTGACAGACTTTTTTTTGGACTGTACAAGATACCCAGAGTTTATTGGAATCACACAGTAAGAGGGTGAAGTCAGATCATGACAGGAAGATGTGATTCTGTGGTCCAGGGAGGCTTCTCTGAAGTCCAGACATTTGCTTCTTGCCCTGTTTAAGGAGATGGATCCAGATTCTGGAAAGAGGTGTAATGGGGGTTGAAAGTAAAGATGGTTTTTTGTTTGTTTGTTTTTATTTATTTTTAGCTAATTATCTTCCTTCGATCTTTGTTCCATGGAACTTTTCATTTTACATTCACAACTATCAAGGGAAAGATCTGAGATAATAAAACTCATAAATTCAAAAGAAACCAAGCAAGGAATCTGTTGTCTTCTTGAAGTTTTTCATTTTTTTATGTTCTTCAAAGTCATATAGTTTGTATATATTTGTGTGTGTGTACAGAAATACAACTCTTACAGCCATTTGACATTGGCAAATCAATAGCCTCCATTTAACTGGTTATTTAACCAGTAAGATATTACACATTTGTTTTCAGTTGGATGCATTTTAAACATCACAACTTCAAAATATAGGGACACTTCGCTCAGCCTGGGAGGAGGGGACTGGACCTGCCTGGACTGAATCTACCAGTTTGAACTCAATCCCCAGGGGATTCTTTGGCCTGGAGGAGATGGGAATGGAGGGTGGGCTGGGGGAAAGGCTGGGAGGAGGGGCATCCGTGGCTTATATGTAAAATTAAAAATAAAAAATAAACAAGTTAAAAGAATAAAAAAAAATATGCTATCAATGACCAATTTCCAGAAATTCAAATATGGGGAAGAAGTTATTTTTAATAATTTTACATTCAGATTTGGCTATGTATCAGAAAAGTTACCGAACTTGGAAAATAATTAAACTGCATAGTTTTTTTTACATTTTCCCACATAAATATTAGCTTATATATGGACAGTATACTATTTCAGATTCAACATAATACTTTAGCTGTGATACTGAATTGCAAAAGGTTTGATTAAAACATCTTTTCATGTATCAGAAACTAATGGAACCTTCCATAACATGTCTTTTGGAATGATAATTCAAGTACTGGGAAAATAATTCTATTGAGTATTTCTAGGTTATTATATATTCAAAAATTAAGGTTGCTCAGCTAGAAAGATAAGCATGTAATACCTGTTATCATGCTAAGTCACTTTTCTGAGGAAACTGTAGAGCTATACTTTCAAGAGAAGATATAGTATTTAGTATTTAATGTTCACAGTTACATTTTTAGTTGTATTCTTATGCTCGATTAACAAGCTGTGTATGGACTAGTGAGAAATATCATTTAAAAAGAAGGAAATGGGGCCAGGCAGTGGTGGCTCATGCCTTTAATCTCAGCACTTGGGAGACAGAGACAGGCAGAAGGAACTCTGTGAGTGTGAGTCCAGTCTGCTCTACAGAGCTAGTTCCAGGACAGCCAGGGATGTTACAAGGAAAACCTCTCTTTTAAAAAAAATGGAGATAAAATATTTTTATGTCTTTATATTTTAATGGCAATTAATACATGTATTAATATTTTACTTCACTAATTTAAGAGAACAAATATAAAATAGATAGAATATTTTCTAATTACAAATAGACTAGATATTATACCTGTAATTCTTGCTTGATAACTGTTCTATTATGTGGAATATTTTCTATAAATTTGTTAAAGGCAAATGGACCAGACATTTTTGATGTATTTATTGCTTGTTTATATTGTATATAGTTATTGTACTTATTGTATATAGTTTTTAATATATTAGTTATAATTTTTAAATTTTTTTTATTAGACAAAAAAAAGAGGAAATGTGGTGATAGTTTATTTGTGCTGAAATGTGGTAATATTTTATTTGAGCTTTAATAAATAAAGCTTGCCTGGAGATCAGAGGGAAAAGATCAGTGATTATAAGTTAAACAAAGATCAGGCAGGATCTCTATGTGTTCAAGGTCACACATGCCTTTAATCCCAGTACTAACCATAGAGGGCTGGAAGTCTGTACAGACAGACAGAAAGTGTGTGTGTGAACGTTGTTTGAATGAGAATAACCTCCACTGCTACATTGGCTTGGAAGCTTGGTCCCCAGCTGTGACACCACTTAGGGAAGATTGGCAGGATATGGCCTTGTTGGGGGATTTGTGATACTGGGGGTGTCCTTTGAGGTTTCAAAAGCTCATGACAAGACCAATCTTTCTCTCTCTCTCTCTCCATCCTCCTACAACTCAGTATTTAAATCTCTCATCTACTCCTCTAGTGCTATGCCTATCTGTTTCCTATGATGATGAATATGAGCTAGCACACTAAAACCATAAACAGGCCCTGAATTAAATTCTCCTTTTTATAAGATTTGCCTTGGTCATGTCATCTCTTCACAGCAATATAACAATAACTAAGACAATTCCAAATGCAGAAACTACTACTAAACTATTACTACACATTCATCTCCTGGATTATTATTTTGCCACAAGAAAGACTGGATCATTGATGTGTGCTACTACTGGGATGGACTTAGAAAACTCTTCCCTTCAGTGAATAAAAGCTGGTCATAGAATCTATTATAAGAAATTCCAGATTAGGCAAATCCATGATGGCAAAGATCATGTTAGTTGCTGCTTGGGACTTTGAGACTTAGGATATGATGGGAGGCTAGTGTTTTTGCCAATTAAATGTATTGAAATTGATTGTGTTGACAGATGTAGATATATATGTATACTAATAACCAATAACTTGTACAATTTAAATAGGTGAGTACAACCTGTGAAGCTTGGTAAAACTATAGATAATGCAAACTAACAACAAATGCAAAAACTTTTTTAAGGTAACGAAGGAGAATGTATCTGGGAGGAGTTGGGGAAGCATAAGAACAAAGTCAAACCAGGGGATATGATTCTCAAACAACTAATAAATACATTTATTCTTTTATCCCTTTGTCTTCCAGGTTTTTGAGTATATTTTCCCTTTATTTACCTATAGAAACCGATTGAGCTCTTGAATGTAAAACACTGTACAGAAGCCTTAAACAAACGGTCGGTTTTAAATTTTTGTCCCCAGGGTTGTCAATACTCAGATTCTTGCAATTCACCAATTAAAGCTCAGTTTTCCAGATGTAGTACTGGATCCACTTGAGCCTGTTTCCCTGTCTATGTCCCTGTATTTGATCTCCTCTGTCAATTTTGCATATGTCAAATTTCCTATAACTTTCCTTACTCCTTAAATTTAAATACAATTTTTCCATTTTTTCAGCCTTTTACTAGTTAAAAAAGTTTTAAGCATTTTACATTCAGAACTGAGGATAGAACATTTACTTTAATATTTAGTTCCAATTTCTAAACATCCCAGTATCTAAAAATTAGGTGAAGTTCTCTATAAATGTTCATTCCCTCTTTAAATCTCAATTTTTATTATAATAGTGTTTCTTGAATTTAATTTTCGCTTTTCTGTGCATCTCTGGAAAGAACGTCCCCTCATTTCAATTATTAATAAGTTTCAATATCTGAAACACATCCTATTTCCAACTTCTAATAATGTCAGATATTACAATCTTTATTGATATTGAGTACTTTATGTTCTATATTCTTAGCTCCTTAAAATCAAACTGAATATATCACATCAAACTGAAATGTCTATGAAGCTTTAATTTAAATATAAAACTAATTTATATGTTTTTATATCAGCAATACTAAAATACTGTTTAATTATTGATTTAAAATTCATTTTAAAAACCAATAGTAAGGTTGAGTGTAGGATGTAGGACTTATAAAGATATTAAACAATAAGCCAATAATTTTAAAGAAGTAATATTTGAATAATATCTACTCATTTTTCTTCAAAAATGTGTTTTTAAAAAAGATCATGATAGAGCTTTATATTTTGGCATATTTGGTTATATTAATTATTTCTACTCATTTGGTTTCATAACTAACAATTTATTTATTGGAAAAATATATTTTGTCATTCATAATTAGGTGGTATAGAACCAATGATCATCAATATTATTTATATGCTTTAAGATTTATAGGGCTGCTAATTCATTTTTATTTGAGTAAAATATTATAAGTTTGAAAATAAACCTAAAAAGAGTAACCAAAACTATACATGAAAATATATATATATATATGGATCTGCATCAGGCTTTTTTAATAGTATTTTTATTTTATAGTTAACTTAGTTTCACATATCAGCCACAGATTCCCCCGCCCTCCCTCCTCCCATCTCCCAGCCCTCCCCACCAATCCACCCCCAACTCCTACCTCCTCCAAGGCAAGGTCTCCCCTGGGGAGTCAGCCCAGATTGGCAGACTCAGCCAAGGCAGGCCCAGTACCCTCCTCCCTACACCAAAGCTGAGCAAGGTGTCTCAACGTAGGCCCCAGGCTCCAAACAGTCAGCCTGTGCACCAAGGACATGTCCTGGCTCCACTGCCAGAGAACCTCCCAAACAGTTCAAGGTAATCAACTGTCTCAAATATCCAGAGGGCCTGGTCCAGTTCCATGGAGGTTCCTCTACCCTTGGTTCATAGTTCATGTGCTATTTGTTTGGCTATTTGTCCCTGTGCTTCCTCCAACCATGGTCTCAACATCTCTTGCTCATACAATCCCTCCTCTCTCTCTCTGATTGGACTCGTGGAGCTCCAACTGGGGCTTGGCAGTGGATCTCTGCATCTGATTCCATCAGACACTGGACAAGAGGTCTATCATGACAGCCAGGGTGTTAGGCTATCCTATCATCAAAGCAGGTCAGTTCAGGCACTCTCTTGACCATTGCCAGTAGTCTACAGTGGAGGTATCTTTGTGGATTTCTGTGGGCCTCTCTAGCACTCTGGTTCTTTCTATTCCCCTGGAGTCTTCATTCACCATAGTATCTCCCTCTCCATTCTCCCACACTGGTCCTGATCCAGCTGGGACCTCTTGCTCCCCTAAGCTATATTTCCCCTGACCCTTGCCCTCCACTACCCCACCTTTCCCCAGTTTGCTCATGTAGATCTCATCATCTATTTCTCTGTCATTAGGCGATCCCTGTGTCTTTCTTAGGGTCCTCTTTACTAGGTAGCCTCCCTGGAGTTGTGAGTTGCAGTCTGGTTATCCTTTGCTTTACATCTAGTATCTACTTATGAGTGGGTACATTCCATGTTTGTCTTTCTGAGTCTCAGTCAGGATGATTTTTCTAGTTCCATCCATTTGCCCACAAACCTCATGATGTCATTTTTCTCTGCTGAGTAGTACTCCATTGTGTATATGTACCACATTTTGTTTATCCATTCTTCAGTTGAAGGGTATCTAGGTTGTTTCCACGTTCTGACTATTACAAATAGTGCTGCTATGAACATAGTTGAGCATGTGCCCTTGTGGTATGATTGAGCATTCCTTGGGTATGTGCCCAAGAGTGGTATAGCTGGGTCTTGAGGGAAATTGATTCCCAATTTCTACGAAAATGCCATATTGATTTCCAAAGTGGCTGTACAAGCTTGCATTCCCACCAATAGTGGAGTAGAGTTCTGTGGTGATATTTTATTTGTACTGAAATGTTATTTTAATTTTATGTTAATAAATAAAGTTGCCCTGGGGTCAGAGCTATTAGAGCCATAGTGAGAGCGTGGTGGTTAGAAGAGCTAGGTAGATTTCTGTGTGTTCAGGGATACAGCCAGTATTGGAGACATACGCCTTTAAGACCTGGAGGGCGGTACTTACAGGCAGTGATGAGGCAGTCATGTGGTTGGGTTTACAACCAATGAGAAGGCAGAACAGAAAGATTATTTAAACAGGGACACAGGAAGTACCTCCCTCTCTCGGGGAAGCTAGGAGCACTGCAGGAGGTAAGATTTTATCTCTGAGCTCTGACCTCTCGGCTTTTCTCTTTTACCTTGGCTCTGTGTTTCTTATTTTAATAATACGATTGGTTACATCTACATCTGGCGCCCAACGTGACAAGAATCCATTAAAAACTGCTTGGGGCCGGCTCCCTAGCCGGAGCAGCCGGCTCCCTAGCCCCAGCCCAGGTCTGCTTGGGCTCAGGCCGGACTGTGAGCTGCTTGCTTAAAGCCAGTGCTACAAACAGCTCAGGCCTGCCCTGCTAAACAGGGCCCCTGGCTGTAAAGCCAAGCCTTGACTCGGCTCAGAGGGAACAAGTGGCTGGCTTTAAGCTTTAGCCGGCTACCCCTTCGCTTTCACTTTCACTTTCACTTTCACTTTCACTTTCGCTTTTGCTTTCTCTCTTGCTTTCTCTCTGTCTCTCTCTCTCTCTCTCTCTCTCTCTCTCTCTCTCTCTCTCTCTCTCTCTGGATTTACACCTAGGACTCTAGGTGGCTGTTTTGAAATTCGCTCGGATTTCTACTGTTCTACGCAGATTTGGTAAGTCATAAAGGAAACTATTTAAAAGACAAATTTTTTCCACATTTAAAAAAATGGGTTTCCTGTGTACATTGGAAGAAAATTGGGTTTTTTTTGAAATTTTAGGCAGTCTGACAATGGAACAACTATATGAAAAGATTAGTATTATGGGAATTATGCAGTTAATCACCATGCTTATTCTCATTTTACTATTTAAAAAGATAGTCGATTTAAGTGCCAGGATAACAGCTTTAGAAAAACCTGTTAATTTTAACAGTGAAGTTGGTTCAAGTTTGGATCATAAGGTTACAGAAAGAAAGCCTGTTTTCACACAATCATCCTTAATTTATCCTGTAACCGTACAGCAGATGCCTGATCAAATGGCTACACAAAATATCTGGGCTCCAATTGAACTGATGGATTTTAAAAGGTTTAAGGAGGCAATAGTATCTTATGGCATGCATTCCCCATATGTAAAGCAAATGTTAAACTCTTGGTCAACATATAATAGGATTATACCACAGGACTGGCGGGACCTTGCACAAGCTGTTCTGGAACCCAGCCAGAGAATTCAATTTCTGACTTGGTTTAAGGAGGAAGCTAGAAACGTAGAAACACAATGGAGGGATAAAGGAATACAAGTTTGTCAGGATCAGCTTATTGGAGAAGGCCAATATGCTTCAATACAAACACAATGTTTATATGATGTTCAAACCGTAATTTTATGTCGAATGGCAGCCTTGAATGCATGGGACAGAGTTGATGAACCAGGAAAAAAACATGAGTCATTCACAAAGGTTATGCAAGGCCCTAAAGAATCTTTCACAGATTTTTTAGAAAGACTGGCTTCAGCAGTAAACAGAATGGTCTCAGGATCAGAAGCTAGTAAGGCAATAATTGAAGCTTTGGCATTTGAGAATGCGAATGCAGCATGCAAAAGAATAATCAGGCCGTTAAGGGCAAGATCTGCACCTTTGGAAGATTGGATTAGAGAAACAATTAATGTTGAGGTTGATGAGCATGATACGTGGGTAGGAGAAGTAATTTCAAAAGGTTTGAGGAGTGTTAGATGTTTTGGGTGTGGAAAGCAAGGACATTTTAAAAGGGACTGTAAACAGGTCAATCCTAGAAGCAATGTTTCTTCAAGGAACAATGGCAACAGAATGCCCCTTCCTTCTGGAGTATGCAGAAGGTGTGGTAAGGGAAAACACTGGACCAACGAATGTAGATCAACAAAGGACAGACAGGGTAATCCTTTGCCTCAGTTTTCGGGAAATTCCCGGAGGGGTCTCATGCAGGCCCCCATAGCAAAACCAGTTCAAACCTTTCCTGCAGCTGTAGAGGAAATCCCTGCTCTGAGCGATTAAATAACCAAATGACTATTGGAATAAATCATGCTGGTCAGGATGATGAAAAAGAGAGAATAGAAAATTCAGGAGAAAACATAAAGAAAATTTTTTGGCAAACTTCTATTAATGAACAGAGACCAAAATTAACGATAAAAATAAATGGTGTTTTGTTGTCTGGTCTGGTAGACACAGGTGCGGACATTACCATAATTGCACCAGAATTTTGGCATCCAGCTTGGCCTCTTCAAGAGGTAAACGTTCAACTGTTAGGAATTGGGACATTATCTGGAGTGAAACAGAGTGCAAGATGGCTGGAATGTATAGGTCCAGAAGGACAGAGAGGAAAATTAAAACCATATGTTGCTAACATAGCTATGAACCTGTGGGGTCGAGACTTGTTGCAACAATGGAATACTCAGATTAAAATCCCTCCAATCTCAGAAACAAATCATAAACTAGCACATGTTTCTGAGAGAAATATTAGAAGGCATTATTTTGAGTGGTCACCAGCCATCCATATTATACAAGAACAGGGCACAACAACTGATAATCTTCCAAAAATACCAACAGCTCTACCTTTAAAATGGTTAACAGACAAGCCTGTATGGGTTCAGCAATGGCCTTTAACAACAGAGAAACTCCAGGCTTTAGAAGAGCTGGTAGAAGAACAGTTAAATGCTCAGCATATTGAACAGTCAACCAGCCCTTGGAATTCTCCTGTATTTGTTATTAAAAAGAAATCTGGTAAATGGAGAATGGTAACAGACCTTAGAGCAATTAACAAAGTAATTCAGCCGATGGGCTCTCTACAATCTGGAATTCCTTTGCCTACTCTGTTACCAAAAGGATGGCCTCTCATAGTTATTGATTTAAAAGACTGTTTCTTTTCAATACCCTTACAAGAAAAAGACAGAGAAAGATTTGCTTTCACAGTGCCTACTTATAATAATTCTCAACCGGTTAAAAGATTTCAATGGAGGGTCCTCCCACAGGGAATGTTAAATAGCCCAACTCTGTGCCAATATTTTGTACAACAGCCATTGGAAGTGATACGTAAAAAATTTCCTAAATCTATAATTTATCATTATATGGATGATATTTTACTAGCTGACTCAAATGCAGATACTTTAGAAAGAATGTTTGAAGAAGTAAAGAAAATTTTGCCTTGCTGGGGATTACAAATTGCTCCTGAAAAAATACAAAGAGGAGATTCTATTAATTATTTAGGATATAAAATAGAGCTACAAAAAATTAGACCCCAAAAGGTGCAAATTAGGAGAGATAGACTACAGACTCTTAATGACTTTCAAAGATTATTTGGAGATATTTCTCATCTACGAACTATTGTTGGGGTAAAAAATGATGAACTGACTAATTTGTTCAAAACCTTAGAAGGTGACAAGGACTTAAATAGTCCAAGAGAATTATCACCTGAAGCTGAGAAAGAATTGGCCTTGGTAGAAAAGAAAGTACATGAAGGGCACGTGGATCGTATTGATCCAAAGCTGGATTGCATTTTGGTTATTTTACCTTCTAGGCATTCCCCTACTGGAATATTAATGCAGAGGGAAGATATTATATTGGAATGGATATTTTTACCAAATAAACCAAATAAAAAATTAAAAACTTATGGGGAAAAAATCTCTGACTTGATTTGGAAAGGAAAATTGAGACTTCGTCAATTAGCAGGAATAGACCCAGCAGAAATTGTCGTACCTTTAACTAAGGAGGACATTGAAAAATTATGGACAGAAAGTGAACCTTGGCAAAGAGCTTGCAGTAATTTTTTGGGAGAAATTAACAGCAAATATCCCAAAAGCAACAGAATTGATTTTATAAAGAGAGCTGATTGGATCTTGCCTCGAATTGTACGGCAAAAACCCATATCTGGAGTTCGTACATTTTATACAGATGCCAACAAACAAGGAAAGGCAGGTTACAAATCAGAAAATTTAAGTAAAGTGGTACAAAGTCCTTATAATTCAGTGCAAAAATCAGAATTGTATGCTATTCTGTTGGTATTAATGGATTTTTCAGAACCTCTCAACATAGTAACTGACTCTCAGTATGCTGAAAGAGTGGTATTACATATTGAGACTGCAGAATTTATCCCTGATGCTTCAGAATTAACTTCACTATTTATTCAATTACAAGATACAATCAGGAAAAGGAGTCATCCTTTATATATAACTCACATCCGATCTCATACTGGTCTGCCAGGCCCTCTAGCACAAGGCAATGATGAGATTGATAAATTATTGATAGGAAATGTGCTGGAGGCCTCAGAATTTCATAAAAAACATCATGTCAATAGTAAAGGTTTAAAAAAGGATTTTCCCATAACCTGGCAACAAGCCAAAGAAATAGTAAAGAAATGTCCTACTTGTTCCTTCTATAATCAAACACCATTACCAGCAGGATGTAACCCAAAGGGTACTCAGAGGAATGAAATCTGGCAGATGGACGTGTTTCACTTTGCAGAATTTGGAAAACTGAAATATGTACACCACACTATCGATACTTATTCAGGATTTCAATGGGCAACTGCTTTGAGTTCTGAAAAAGCTGATTCTGTAATCACTCATTTGCTAGAAGTTATGGCCATTATGGGTATACCTGCACAAATCAAAACTGACAATGCTCCATCATATGTCTCTGTTAAAATGAAACAGTTTTTTGCTTATTACAATATAAAGCATATTACAGGTATACCACATAATCCTACAGGTCAAGCAGTTATAGAAAGGTCAAACAGAACTCTAAAGGATATGCTAAATAAACAGAAAGGAGTAACAAAAACCCCCAGAAATAGACTGCATAATGCTCTATTAACTTTGAATTTTCTGAATGCCAATGAGAAAGGAACAACAGCTGCAGAGAGACATTGGGTAATAGAAAAAACTACAGAATTAAATCAGCCTATATACTTTAAGGATGTGCTGACCTCAGAATGGAAGCCAGGGTATGTATTACGCTGGGGACGAGGTTTTGCTTTTGTTTCTACAGGAGAAGATAAGCTGTGGGTACCATCAAAATTGATAAAGGTTCGATTTGAACAAGAGAAACCTCTTAATTAGAGGAGATGATAGTTCATCAACCAGCATGAACATCCAATTTAAACTAACTTGTACCTGTAACACATGTCTTTTCATTTAATCAGATAATAACTTGCCAAAAAGGAACATCCCCAAAATTAGTCTTGGGGGAAGGTTTTTGTTTTTGTCTTTCAGGAGAATGAAGGTTAAGGAATCTGAAGGACACAAGACAAATGAGACAATTGAAGAAAAGGGACAAATCATCTATCCCAGGAAACAGAGTATATGGCATATGGGTATATATTATCTAAAAAATTTTATGTCTTCTTAAATGTTTGTTTCTGCTTTTCTCTAAAGATTTAACACTATTGGTTTTCTAATAGTCCCAGTTCAATTAAAATTTAAAGCTGACTTTGGAGTTGGAGAATGGCTCTCTCCTTCTTTAAACTCAAGCATGTTGTTAAAATGAAAATACAAACTCCCTGTATCATGACAGAATAAAAGAGCCATTTTCTGCTATGGGACAGGACAAAAGCCAAATTAATTAAGGGACTATTCTATTACTAATCTCAACTCTTTGATTCTATTCTGATTCTTTAAACTTTTCTTAAAGTATAAATTTTATATCAAAATTTACAAGATTAATATATATATACATTTTAAACTTTGTTAAGATATGAATGGTCATATAGAGTACTAACTAATTCTAGAAAAAAGGCTTCAGTTAGCTGCATATATATGTCTTTGTGTTCGAGTCTCTTATCAGTTTTCTGCAGGAAATCACGGCCAGGCCTAACATCAACTGAAGTCTCCGGAAAGAAGATGGGGCCCCACAACAACAACAACAACAACAATTCCACGTGGACAATAATAATATCACTAAACTGACAAACATCATCTACAGATCAGCTTTGAACTACAAGGTGCTCAGAGCAATTTTGAGATGACTAGCTGAGATGATCCAGTCTCAAAGACTACTTGAATAAGGACTTGAGATAAACCCTGAACTTTGGCTTTATACACAGACTGGATAATAATGAAGGATATAGTTACCTTTCCTAGAATTTGACAATTAACCCAAATTTTTCTTTCAGGATAAAGATAACTTCACCCATACCCAGCAGGAAGCAATTTTAAGAATATGACACCCACATTGCCAAAGAAGTGGTGTGGGGCGGGTGGTTTTTTGGTTCTTTTAATGGGTTTTGGGTCTGGGATAATTTTCATTATTTAGGGGGGTTGGTTACAAGTTGTTGTCAAGGGTTAGGAAAAAGGCTAAGCAAAGGAGATTAGATTTAAGGTTCTTGTTTAAAAAAAAAAAAAGAAAGAAAGAAAAGAAAAAGACAATTACTAGTTTTAAATACTTTACATTATTACCAACTATTAGGATATAAAGAAATGAAAGTTAGTAGTTAGACATTACAATAGAAATTGTAGTCATATTAGATATGTTTTAAAAATTGAGCAGATATATTTTAGACAGGTCATCTTCAAACCCTTCAGAGATCTAACGAATATGGCATTTAAAATATTTTAATAACTTAGAAATTTTTCTTTTTTGAGACATGTCAGCTCCTGGCAGTACCAATCTACTTCAGAGAAAATATGGGCATTGAAGAAACTGCATATGGAGTTAATTTTCATTGTGGCAAAAGTTAGCCACTGGACAACAAAGTATCCTCAAATCAACAGGACAAAATGGACAGACAGAACACGAAACAAAGGACTACCGATTCCTGCCAAAACAAGTATGGTTGTGGCTTTATCAGAAGGCATCTTCTGAGGCCAGGACAATATGGCACCATCCCTGAAGTGGCCTTCACAATCTGGAAAAGGTACAGTGCCCTTTTCTTTGAAGGCAGCTGAACAGGCAGTGGGCCGATGGCTTCTGTTGTGCAATGGAACAGCAACTGAAAGCTCACGCCTCTCAATAGTAGACTGGCATTTAATAGAGGGATGTGGAGAAGGGCATGCTTAGATGAAGCCATATATACACAGCCAAGAAGAATGGACAGCTGAATTCAAAAACCATCAACAATTTCCAGAATTTAAAATCCTGAATCATGACATGACACTAGTGGAATTCAGGTGTTTCTGGTACATGGACTGCTCTCACCCAGTGTGAGGTTGAACTGTTGACCTTGTGTACAACCTACTTCACAAATGAGTCTGTCAGATACGCTAAGCCTATAGGCTGAAGATGATGCCCCAACACTGTGGAGAAACCTCAGGTGACTGTCCAGGCAGCTGGCTGTTTCTGTCGACTCACAAAATTTTTGGAAGTTGCTTTTGTGCACTTCCTGTTTTTATTTTTGTTAGCTAATATTATTTCCTTCTTGGGTCTCTGAGGGAGTTGAAGATTAGTTAGTTATAGTTGAAGATTAATTAGGATAGAAAGTGAATTAGATACATTTTGGACTTACTAAAATAGGATAGATAAGGGAATTATTTTCTCTGATTTGTCAAATACAAATGGACTAGACATCGTTTAGGTATTTGTTACTTGTATATATTGTATATAGTTATTGTACTTTTGTATATAGTTTTTCTTTTGTTAGTTATAACCTTTTGCCTTTTTTCTTTTTATTAAAATAGAAAAGGGGAAATGTGGTGATATTTTATTTGTACTGAAATGTTATTTTAATTTTATGTTAATAAATAAAGTTGCCCTGGGGTCAGAGCTATTAGAGCCATAGTGAGAGCGTGGTGGTTAGAAGAGCTAGGTAGATTTCTGTGTGTTCAGGGATACAGCCAGTATTGGAGACATACGCCTTTAAGACCTGGAGGGCGGTACTTACAGGCAGTGATGAGGCAGTCATGTGGTTGGGTTTACAACCAATGAGAAGGCAGAACAGAAAGATTATTTAAACAGGGACACAGGAAGTACCTCCCTCTCTCGGGGAAGCTAGGAGCACTTCAGGAGGTAAGATTTTATCTCTGAGCTCTGACCTCTCGGCTTTTCTCTTTTACCTTGGCTCTGTGTTTCTTATTTTAATAATACGATTGGTTACATCTACAGAGTTCCCCTTGCTCCACATCCTCTCCAACATAACCTGTCTTCAGTGTTTTTGATCTTAGCCATTCTGATGAGTGTAAGGTGGTATCTCAGAGTCATTTTGATTTGCATTTCCCTGATGATTAAGGATGTTGAGCAATTCCTTAAATGTCTTTTAGCCATTTTTTTTTTTTTTTTTTTTTAGCTCTGAGCTGCTTCCGTTGAAAATTCTCTGTTTAGCTCTATAGCCCTTTTTTTTTTAATTGGACTGTTGGGTATTTTGATGTCTAATTTCTTGAGTTCTTTATATATTCTGGATATTAGCCCTCTCTCAGATGTGGGACTGGTGAAGATCTTTTCCATTCTGTAGGCTATCATTTTGTCCTACAGTTTCAAGAGGTCCCGTTGATTGATTGTTTCAGTGTCTGTGCTACTGGTGTTATATTTAGGAAGTGATCTCTGGTGCCGATACATTTAAGACTACTTCCTACTTTCTCTTCTGTCAGATTCAGAGTAACTGGATCTATGTTGAGGTCTTTGATCCACTTGGACTTAAGTTTTGTGCACGCTGACAGATATGGATCTATTTGCTGTCTTCTACATGTTGACATCCAGTAATGCCAGCACCATTTGTTGAAGATGCTTTCTTTTTTCCACTGTAGAGTTTTGGCTTATTTGCTGAAAATTATATGTTCATCGGTGTGGGGATTAATGTTGGGGTTTTTAGTTCGGTTCTATTGGTCCACATGTTGGTTTTTATGCCAGTACAAAGCTGTTTTTGTTACTGTAGCTCTATGTAGCTCTATAGTAGAGCTTGAAGTCAGGGATCGTGATGCCTCCAGAGGTTGTTTTATTGCACAGAATTCTTTTGGCTATCCTGGGTTTTTTGTTTTTTCATATGAAGTTGAGTATTGTTCTTTCCAGGTCTGTGAAGAATTGTGTTGGGATTTTGATGGGGATTAAATTGAATCTGTAGAATGATTTTGGTAAGATTGCCATTTTTACTATGCAAATCCTACCTATCCATGAGCGTGGGAGATCATTCCATTTTCTGACATCTTCTTCAATTTCTTTCTTCAGGGACTTTATGTTCTTGTCATACAGGTCCTTTGCTTGTTTAGTTAGAGTTACCCCAAGGTATTTCATATCATTTTTGGCTATTGTAAAGGGTGATGTATTTCTGATTTCTTTCTCAGTCCATTTGTCATTTGTATACAGGAGGGCTACTGATTTTCTTTTTGAGTAAATCTTATATTCTGTTACATTGCTGAAGGTGTTTATAAGTGGTATGAGTTCCTTAGTCAAATTTTTGGGGTCACTTATGTATACTATCATGTCATCTGCAAGGAATGAAAGCTTGACTTCTTCCTTTCCAATTTGTATCCCCTTAATCTCCTTATGTTGTCTTATTGCTCTGGCTAGAACTTCAATTACTATATTGGAAAAGTATGGGGAGAAGAAAGCCTCATCTTGTTTCTGATTTTAGTGGAATCACTTTGAGTTTCTCTCCATTTACATTGATGTTGGTTGTTGGCTTGCTGTGATTGCCTTTATTATGTTTAGGTAGGTTCCTTGTATTCCTGATCTCTCCAAGTTCTTTATCATGAATGGGTGTTGGATTTTGTCAAAGGACTTTTCAGCATCTAGTGAGATGATCATGTGTTTTTTTTCTTTCAATTTGTTTATATTGGGTATTACATTGACGGATTTTCATATGCTGAACCACCCTTGCATCCCTGGGATAAAGTCTACTTGATCATGGTGGATAATTGTTTTGATGTGTTCTTAGAGTCTCTTTGCCAATATTTTATTGAGTATTTTTGCATCAATGTTCATGAGGGAGATTGGTCTGTAGTTCTCTTTCTTGGTTGCATCTTTGTTTGGCTTGGGAATCAGGGTAATTGTAGCCTCATAGAAGGAGTTTGGTAATATTCCTTCTGTTACTATTGTGTGGAACAATTTACAGAGTATTGCTATTATCTCTTCTATGAAGATCTGGTAGAATTCTGCACTGAAACCATCTGGTCCTAGGCACTTTTTTTTTTTTTTTTTTTTTTTTTTTTTTTTTTTTTTTTGGTTGGGAGACTTTTAATGACTGTTTCTATTTCCTTAGGGGTTATTGGTCTATTTAAATGGTTTATCTGATCTTGATTTAACTTAGGTATGTGCTACCTATCCAGAAAATTATCCATTTCTTTTAGATTTTCCAGTTTTGTTGGTACAGGTTTTTGAAGTATGACCTGATGGTTCTCTGGATTTCCTCAATGTTGGTTGTTATGTCTCCTTTTTCATTTCTGATTTTGCTAATTTTGATGTTCTCTCTCTGCCATTTGTTATTTTGGATAAGGGCTTATCTATCTTGCTGATTTTCTCAAAGAACCTACCCTTTGTGAAGCAGAAAGATGAGTCCTGCTTTCGTATCCATTCTGTTAGCCTTCTACTCATTTAATTTCATAATTAACAATTTATTTACTGGAAAAATATATTTTGTCATTCATAATTAAGTGGTATAGAACCAATGACCATCAATATTATTTCTATGCTTTAAGATTTATAAGGCTGCTAATTCATTTTTATTTGAGTAAAATATTATAAGTTTGAAAATAAACCTAAAAAGAGCAACCAAAACTATGCATGAGTGTGATTTATATTTTTTAACAATTGCACAGTCTAAATGGATTAACACAACTTCTGGTAATATGTAATATACAAGATATGCTAGTATTTTTAAGACATCTTAAATATTCACCTTACATATTAATATTTACTTTTTGATTTGTGAACATAATGCAATTGAAATATTGTAGCTAGAGTTTTCCTGCCTTGACCACAGTCAGGACAAATCTTTGTCACCCACCAGTCCCACAGCCGCTCAGACACAACCAAGTAAACACAGAGACTTATATTGCTTACAAACTGTATGGCTGTGGCAGGCTTCTTGCTAACTGTTCTTATAGCTTAAAATAATCCATTTCCATAAATCTATACCTTGCCACATAGCTCATGGCTTACTGGCATCTTCACATGCTGCTTGTCATGGTGGCAGCTGGCAGTGACTCCTTCTGCCTTCCTGTTCTTTCTTTTCTCCTCTCTGTTAGTCCCACCTATAGTTCCTGTCTAGTCACTGGCCAATCAGTGTTTTATTTATTGACCAATAAGAGTAATTTGACATACAGACCATCCCACAGAAAAATATTATAAATTACAATAAAATTTTGTTGGGGCTTGCTTTTTGAAATAGGGTCTTTTTATAATATAGCCCTGAGTTTCCTGGAACTTTATTTATATGAGGCTACCTTGAACTCACAGTCATCCTCCTTCCTCTGCTTTCTTATGGTAGGATTAAAGTGGTATGCAAATACACACATAAATAAATAAAACTTGGTATCTCTTCTTATTTTGGCTTAACCTCAACTGAATAAAAAGAATGCAAACTCTAAGCTCAGAGTCCCAGCCAATTGAATGACAAGTCTTTTTTTCTGGTATACAGATGTTTAACTTTTTCCTATATGTTCTCCACTAGTAATAGAAAAGGTCATTCTTTAGGAGTCCACAATCAAGAATTGCTCATAAATTCATGTGACTTTATTATGTTGCAATGACTTCATGTCTAAATACACTCAAATTCAGCATGATGATCTCAACATACAAAGTTTGGTGAGATAAAATACATTCTATCATACAAGCACATAGTAATATGATGGTTTAAAATGTGTCATATACAGTTATTTATTTCCTAATTTTCAACAACTGAGTGATACAACATTCCTTTAAACTAATTTCTTTTATGAATAATCTTCATTCTATAAAAACAGTATATTATACTCAGACTAAATTGTCATATTACTAAATTATACTTCATGTTTTAAACTCACCAGAGTTTAAACTTGTATGATTTGTCAAAAATAATTTGACCCTAAACAGGTATTTTTTTCATATTTGGGATAAATGTTGCACATAATATGGTATCATTAGATCTGGACATATTTTAAATCTAATTTTTAATTGAATCAAAATTTAAAGAAATTTATTGGCTTAAATTCAAATGAATTGAAGAAAACAGAATAAAAATACTTTAAGCAACTATTTTAATAAATAAATAAAATTTAAAGACTTTTAAATAAACTAGTTGACTTATGCAACCCATTTGTGAAAAGTAATGTATGCTTACTATCTTTGTGTATAATTTTCATATAATTTTCAAGCTTAGTTTCTCTTTCATTTTTTCTTTTTCTTTTTCTTTTCTTTTCTTTCTGAGACAGGGTTTTATTTTGTAGCTCTAGCTATCCTGGAACTTCCTGTGTAGATCAGACTGACCTCAAACAGAGATCAGCCTGTCTCTGCCTCTTGAACCCAGGGATTAAAGACATGTGCCACCATGCTTGTCAAAAAGTTTTTCCTTTGTATATTATTGTTTGACTATCTGTTTTTGTTTGTTTCTTTGGGTTTTTGAGATGGTGTTTCTCTGGGTAGCCCTAATATATTGTGCACAATTATACAACTAGCATTCATGAACACTTATATATGGTTAAGTGTTAAGAGTGGCACACAAACACCCTCCTTCACTTTTGGCACTATATTTATATGTGTGTGTGTGTGTGTGTGTGTGTAAATATATATATGTATATACGTATGTATATATTCACTCAATTCGCTTCTCTAAATCTTTGTATAAAGGTATATAAGTATTTACATAAGTTTAACTTAACTCAGTCCT
Source organism: Peromyscus maniculatus bairdii (assembly GCF_049852395.1). Taxonomy (NCBI): domain Eukaryota; kingdom Metazoa; phylum Chordata; class Mammalia; order Rodentia; family Cricetidae; genus Peromyscus; species Peromyscus maniculatus. Next base: position 51,181,874 of record NC_134863.1, on the reverse strand, counting down.
ATGATTTGCAAAAAATAGTCATTTCATACAGGAAAATGTATTGAAGCTCAAAAGTTTTCAATGAGTATAATTTTTATACATTATCATCAAGTCATTCTATCTAGGGTATTCGTATCTTGGGGCCATATAACATTGTTTTCCTGATTGTCTATTTTTGAATTACACACACATAGACACACACAATGACACACAGAATTGCCTGAAATATTACTAGGAGGAGGACTGAATACTGTTCTGTTTTCTTTAAGTGTATACTAGGATCTAAAATTTTTATTCCCACCCAAATTTCAAATGTTCAAATTCTTGTTATGGTGTGATACTTACAAACTATGAAGACTTTGGAGGGTGATTAGGTCATGAAAATGAAGCTCTAAAGAACTAGATTATTGACTTCTTAGACACTTTAGGCTTTTCATACCATGAGAGAGAATACAACAAGAAGAAAATCTGCTGAAGAAGGTGGTTCTTCCCTCTCTTTCTAATCCTTCTACTTCTTGATCTCAAACTCTCAACTTGCAGAATCTTGTAAAGGGAAAATCATATTATTTATGATCCAATTTGTATATGGGGCTTGTTTATTGTAGTGCAAAATTATGAAGACAAAGCTCAAACATTTAAAGTACCCTTCATAGCATCTCATTGTTTTAGTGCCATTTTTTTTTATTCTTTGCTGTTTTTGTCCCTTATACCTAGCGTACACAACAAATTCACTTAAAAAAATCAATGCATTGCCGGGCGGTGGTGGCGCACGCCTTTAATCCCAGCACTCGGGAGGCAGAGCCAGGCGGATCGCTGTGAGTTCAAGGCCAGCCTGGGCTACCAAGTGAGCTCCAGGAAAGGCGCAAAACTACGCAGAGAAACCCTGTCTCGGAAAAAAAAAAATCAATGCATCAATGGGTCTCTCAGCTATCATCAGAGAAACTTCTTGCAGTAGCTGATAATCAATACAGAGATCCACAACTAGACAATGTACAAAAGTGAATCTTTGGAACATTTAAACAAAGATGAGATGCTTTTATCCAACCACTCCTCTCACAGCTCAGAGATCTATGGGACAGAGGAGACAAGAAGATCATAGGATCCAGAACTGGAAGATGACTTCAAGGAAGTATCATTTTACAGGCACAGCAGAGGTGATACAGATATGAACTAGCAGATACTATGACTACATGCACACGTTTAAACAACTAAAACACTGGAATTGACAAGGGCATGTAGAAATAAAATGACACTCCTAATGCAGAAATTATTTTCACTTGATACCTAGTAAGAAAAGTAAAATCACATTTCTCCAATGGAGAGTCAAAGGGTATATTATAAAAACATCCCATGGTAAGTCTCATGCCCATGAGTAGCTAACCTAGGCAAAATGGACTGTTTGTGTATTGTTGTTGTTTTTCTTTTTATTTATTTTTATCTGTTTATGCTTTCTGTTTTGAACAATTTGAGAGAGAAAGAAAACATGAAGTTAGATAAATATAATGAGGTCAGAGAGGATTTATGGGAGGGAAAAGAGTTGAGCAAAATGTATTGTATGAAAAAATGAAATGAATATCATTAAAATTAGCATTGTGTGTCTTGTGTCTGTAAATATCATAACAATTCCCAGGATTTTGTATGCTAACTAAAAATAACTAATGCATAAGTAATGAATTAAAATATTGGTAGAAGAATTATATCAAGTGGTCTATAACTCAAATGACATACTTTTAACAAAACCTTTAGAATAGACTTTAAATATTTTTATAAGCTTCCCTTGTTTGAAGAGAATACAAAATGCACCTTATGAGTTTCCATTAACTTTTAAAATAACAATGTTAAACCTCATAAGTATGACATTAAGTATACTGTAATACTTGTTGACTAGAAACACATATCCCAGGAAGTATAAATCTAGAATCTTGTAGTTCAGTCACATAATGTTTGGGACCCTTTCTGTTCCTTCCCTGTCATTTTCTTTTTCTCTTGTTCTTTCTGGCTCTGTTCACATAGTAATCAAATGTAGATTTTCTTCACAAACTTAGGAAACTCAATTTAGAACTTTCTATTTAGCAGCCTTTAACTTCCTAAGCATTCAGTCTGCATTGTACATTATCTGCCTCTTCAGAAAGCATTAACCACCATCAGATTCAAAGACACATACATCATACCTGATTGTCATTCTATTACATTAGCTGTGTGTGTGTGTATTAATTTTTGTTGACATTACTAAATTGGGATTCAACCTATAGCTGAAGCAGGAGTACATTTAAATGTAAATTTAGTTTTCAACAAGAGATTATCAGGAACTTCTAAAGAATGTGAATCTAATAGTCTTTGGACAAATATTTTTCTGTGTAAGACAATCTTGCATCTAATATAGCAGGCATGCAATTGCTTTTCAGTTGCAAATGTCCTTAATTCTTTGTCTATAACTTTAAACTTCACCCAAAGTCTAGGTTAAACAAAACAAAAGGAATGAAAAAATGTGTGACATGAATGCTCCATAGAAAACCAATTTTATATATCCAAATGTATAATAACCTACACAATGTAAGAAAATGTATTTCATTACTAGATGAAGTTTTGTAAGTGTTAATGGTTTTTATGATTGAGGATATCTAAACAAAATAATCCTAAATCTCAACAGCAAATATATATGTAATATAATTTCTGTATCACCTCTAGAATTAGTATTGTTCAAATTTAGAAATACAACATGCTACATACTGTTTATATACAATATGACAATAATCTTAAATATATATCAATATACAGAATATCCTAAACAGAAGTAGAACATACATAAAGTATGACAGATATAAATTTGCATTTGTATCAATATACAAATATTTCAAAGAAGAGTAGAAATATATATACATTTTAACAAATATATTTCTGTATTTGTATCAATATACAAATTATCTTAAACAGGAATATAAAAATAGTTTACATTTGTATCAACATATAAGTATCCATAACAGTGCGAATTACAGTACAAATTATCTAAGGCTGCTATTTTACTTAATTTGTTTACTAGTATATACAATAATCTACCATAATATCTTATACCTATCCATTCCATTTCTTCTTCCCCCTTTTTTAGGAGAATACTGAGTCTAATGTTTTCTTCCACCCCCAACCCTATAACCATCATCCATAACCCTGAGAAATATGAAACCTTAGGGAGAAGGGGCATTGTTTTTTTTAGAATTGTTTCCTGCTGTTGAGGGAGTGATCTCTGTTGGGTACTGTGAGAAAGCTCAGTTAGTTAAATCTCAGTTAGACTAACTGCAGGTTCCACAGCAAGTCTTAGAGTAATGGGTAAGATTGTCTGAAATTCTGGCAAGAAGTGTAGTATGATGTGATTACCATGGTGTCATTCTGGATTGGGTAGAGTTGTTGTTGTTGGGGCCCCATCTTCCTTCTGAAGACTTCAGAGATTGCTATTGGAAAAAATTATTTTTTATTAAAATGGAAAGTTTGGATTTAAAGAGGACATACCATGTAAGAAAGGATTTTGAGAAATCAAAAGTAAGCATGGAGAGAATTAGAATCTTAAGGACAATGGTCCCTTTTTATTGGTTTCCTTCTGTCCTACACCAGAGGGCTTTTCTCATATGGGACTGAAGAATCTCTCAACCTTTTCTTTTAGCAATATGCTATCTATCTATCTATCTATCTATCTATCTATCTATCTATCTATATATATATATATATATATATATATATATCATTTATATATCTATCTACCTTTCTTTCTCTCTCTTTCTCTTTCTTTCTTTTTATTAACATTTTTTCCTTTATTTTACATAAAGACCAGTTTCCCCTGCCTCCTCTCCTTCCTCCCCTACTCCTATCTATCCCTTCTCCGCATCTACCCACTCTTCCTCTGTCTCCATTCAGAAAGGGACACGCCTCCCATGAGCCTGAACATAGCATGTCACATCAAGTTGAGGTAGGAACTCCTCACCCTGTACAAAGGCTGGGGAAGGTAATCCAGCATGGAGACGAGGTACCCAAAAGCCAGCTAAACCCCAGGGACAGGTCCTGATATCAAAAGCTAGGAGCCTTACAAAGAGCCCAAGCTATACAACTGTCACTTAGGTTGGTTTCATGCAGGCAACCTAACTGTTGGCCCAGAGTCCATCTGCTCCCACAAGCTCAGATCAGCTAGCTGTCTCCATGGGTTCCTCCTTCATGAACTAGGCACATACAACCCAGCTCCTCCAAATCTTCCCCCTTTTCGGCAGGAGGACTCCCAGAGCTCAGCCCAGTGTTTGCTATAGATCGCTGCATCTGCTGCCATCAGGTACTAGATAAAGGCTCTGTGATGACAATGAGGGTAGTCACCAATCTGTTACAGTAGTTGGTAAGTTCAGGCACCATCTCCACTATTTCTAGGGATCTTGGCTGGGGTCATCCTTGTGGATTCCTGGGAGTTTCCCTGGTACCAGGTTTCTCCCTAGCCCTTTGTCCAGTGCACAACTGCCTCCTGCACCCAGCCCACTCAACAGGCACCATCAGGTTCCCATTCCTCGATCCTCCCAACCACAACCCAAATTTACAAAGGAGATCTCTTCTATTTCCCCTTTCCAGGGAAATCTATGCATCCCTGTTTGGGCCTTCTTTGTTATTTAGCCCCTCTGGGGTTATAGATTATAGGTTGATTATCCAGTACTACTTTACTCCTAATATCCACTTATGAGTGAGTACATACCATGTTTGGCTTTCTGGGTCTAGGTTAACTCACTCAGAATTGCTTTTTCTAGTTCTAGTCCATTTACATGCAAATTTCATAAGATCTTTGTGTTTTACAGCTGAGTAATAACTCCACTGTGTAAATGTACCACATTTTCCTTATCCATTCTTTGGTTGGGGGGCATCTCGGTTGTTTCCAGGTTTTGACTATTATGAATAAAGCTGCTATGAACATAGTTGTTCAAGTGTCCTTGTGGTGTGACTGAGTATCCTTTGGCTATATGCACACAATTGGTATAGATGGGTCTTGAGGTAGATTGATTCCCATTTTTCTGAGAAACCAACATTTGATTTTCAAAGTGGCTATTCCAGTTTGCTCTCCCAACATCAGTGGAGGAGAGTTCCCCTTACTCCACATCCTCTCCAAGGTAAGTTGTCATCATTTTTTTTTAATCTCAGCCATTCTGACAGGTGTAAGGTGGTATCTCAGAGTCATTTGGATTTACATTTTCCTGATTGCTAAAGATGTTGAACAATCTTTAAGTGTATATCTTCCACTTGAGATTCTTATTTTGAGAATTCTCTGTTTAGATTGGTACCTCATTTTTTTAATTAGATTGTTTGGTATTTTGAAGTCTAGCTTTTTGAGTTCTTTGTATATTTTGTATATCATCCCTCTGTCAGATGTGGGGTCAGTGAAGATCTCCCATTCTGTAGGCTGCCATTTTGTCTTATTGGCAGTGTCCTTAGCCTTACAGACGTTTTTCAGTTTCAGATAGTACCATTTATTAATTGTTGATTTCAGTGTCTGTGCTACTGATGTTATATTCAGGAAGTTGTCTCCTGTGTCAATGCATTCAAGGCTAGTTCCCACTTTCTCTTCTATGAGGTTCAATGTAACTGGATTTATACTGAGGTATTTGACCCACTTGGATTTGAGTTTTGTGCAGCACTATGGAAATGGATCTATTTGCATTCTTCTACATGCCAACCTCAAGTTATGCCAGCACCATTTGCTGAAGATGCTTTCTTTTTTCCATTGTGTAATTTTGGCTTCTTTGTCAAAAATCAGGTATTAATAGGTGTGTGGATTTATATCAGGGTCTTCAAATCAATTCCACTAATCCATGTGTCTATTTTTATGCCAATACCAAGCTGTTTTTATTACTACAGTTCTACAGTAGAACTTGAAGTCAAGGATGGTGATACCTACAGAAGTTCTGTTATTGTTCAGGATTGTTTTAGCCATTCTGTTTTTGTTGTTGTTGTTGTTGTTTGTTTTGTTTTGTTTTTCAATATGAATTTGAATATTGTTCTTTCGTGGTCTGTGAAGACTTGTTTTGGGATTTTGATCAAGACTGTATTGAATCTGTAGATTGCTTTTGGTTAGATTGCCATTGTTACTATGTTACTCCTAACTACCCATGAACATGAGAGCTCTTTTCATTTTCTGATATCTTCTTCAATTTCTTCAAATACTTAAAGTTCTTGTCATATAGATCTTGGAATTGTTTTGTTAGAGTCACCCCAAGATATTTTATATTATTTGTGGCTATTGTAAAAGGTCTTGTTTCTCTGATTTTTTTCTCAGACCATTTATCATATGTATATAGGAAGACTACTGATGGTTTTGAGCAAGTATTGTATCCTGCCACATGACTGAAGTTTTTTATCAGCTGTATGAGTTCTCTGGTAGAATTTGAGGTCACTTATATATACAATCATAACATGCTCAAGTAGCAAAAGTTTGACTTCCTCCTTTCCAATTGTATCCCCCAATCTCCTTTTGTCATATTGCTCTAGCTAGAACTTTTGAAAACTGTATTGAATCGATATGAAGAGAGTGGACAGCCTTGTCTTATTCCTTATTTTTATTGGAATTGCCTTAAGTTTCTCTCCATTTAATTTGATGTTGGCTGTTGGCTTGCTGCATATTGCTTTTATTATGTTTCAATATATTCCTTGTATCCCTGATCTTTCCAAGACCTTTATCATGAAGGGGTGTTAGATTTTGTCAGAGGCTTTTTCAGCATCTAATGAGATAATCATGTGGTTTTCCCTTTTCAGTTTTTTTTTTTTTAATATGGAAGGTTACATTGACAGATTTTTATTGAACCATCTTTGCCTCTCTGGGATGAAGCCTACTTGAACATGGTGGGGTTATGTTTTGTTTGGTTTTGTGTTTGTGTTTGGTTTTGTGTGTGTGTGTGTGTGTGTGTGTGTGTGTGTGTGTGTGTGTGTGTGTGAGAGAGAGAGAGAGAGAGAGAGAGAGAGAGAGAGAGAGAGAGAGTTCATAGATTAAGTTTGTCAGTATTGTTGAGCATTTTTTGCATCAAAATTCGTGAGGGAAAATGGTCTATAATTCTTTCTTTGTTGCATCTTTGTATGTCTTGGGTGTCAGAGTAACTGTAGCCTCATAAAAAGAATTTGGTAATATTTCTTCTGTTTCTATTGTGTGGAACAATTTGAGGATTATTGGTTTTAGCTTTTCATTGAAATTCTGGTTAGAATTCTGGGCTGAATCCACCTGGCCCTGGGCTTTTTTGTTTGTTTGTTCATTTGGTAGACTTTTAATGATTGCTTCTACTTCCATAAGAGTTATAGGTCTCTTTAAATTGTTTTTTATGGTATTGATTTAATTTTGGTATATGGTATCTATCCAGAAAAATTTACATTTCTTTTAGATTTTCCAATTTTGTGGAGTACAGGTTTTTGAAATATGATCTAATGAGTCTCTGAATTTCCTCAGTGTCTGTTATTATGTCCCTCTTTTCATTTTTGATTTTTATAATTTGGATATGCTCTGTCTTTTGATTTGTTTGGATAAGTGTTTGCCTATCTTGTTGGTTTTCTCAAAGAAACAACTGTATGTTTCATTGATTCTTTGTACTGTTATCTTTGTTCTATTTTTTTAATTTTAGGCCTGAGTTTGATTATTTTCTGCCATCTACTCCTTCTGGGTGAGTTTGCTTCTTTTTGTTCTAGAGCTTACAAGTGTACTGTTAAGTTGCTAGTGTGAGATTTCTCCAAATTCTTTATGTAGGCACTTAGTTTTATGAACTTTCCTTTTAGCTCTGCTTTCATAGTGTCCCATAAACTTGGATATGTTGTGCATTCATTTTCACTGAATTCTAGGAAGACTTTAATTTCCTTCTTTATTTCTTTCTTGACTCAGTGGTAATTATGTTGGGAGTTCTGCAGGTTTCCATGAGTTTGTAGGCTTCCTGTAATTTGTGTTGTTATTGAATTCTAAATTTAACCCATTGTGATCCTATAAGAGGGATATTCCATTTTTTTGTATCTATTAAGATTTTCTTTGTGACTGAGTGTGTGGTCAGTTTTAGAGAAGGGCCCATGAGGTGCTGAGAAGAAGGTATATTCATTTGTGTTTAGGTGAAATGTTATGTAGATATCTGCTCGGTCCATTTGAGCCAAAGCATCTGTTAATTCCCTTATTTCTCTGTTAAGTTTCTGTAGTAGAATATTATTTAAGGTGTATTGCTTTTTCTTATGTTGCCTCTGTTTAACTCTGTGAAGCTGTGTTAATGTGCCTGTGTGAAACACCCAATGGTGTTTATTAGAAATAAAGAACTGGCCAATAGCAAGGTAAAAGAGAGGATAGGCAGGGATGACAGGAAGGGAGAATATATAGAAGGAGAAAACTGGGAGGAGGGTGCTAGCTAGGAATCAGAGGAGAAGGACTCCAGGGGCCAGCCACCCAGCTACGCAACCATCAAGCCATGGAGTAAGAGTAAGATTTATAGAAGTAAGAAAACAGGAAAAGTCCAGAGACAAAAGGTAGTTTGAAAAAGTTAAGGAAAGCTGGCAAGAAACTAAGCCAAGCTAAGGCCAGGCATTCATAAGCAATAATGAAATTCCATGTGATGTATTTGGGAGCTGGATGGAGAGTCCTCTAAAAGAGCCAAAAAACTCCCAACAACAAGTTTTGGTCTGGTAAACCTATCCATTGCTGAGAGTAAGCTGTTGAAGTCTCCCATTATTAATGTCTGAGGTTTGGTGTATGATTTAAGCTTTAATAATGTTTCTTTTATAAATATGGGTGCCCTTGTATTTGAACCATAAACATTCAGAATTGAGACTTCATCTTGATTAGATATTAGGATAGCTACACAAGCTTGCTTCTCAGGTCCAGTGATTAGAAAATCTTTTCCCAACCCTTTATTCTGAGGTAATTTCAGTCTTTGAAGTTGAGGTGTTTTTCTTGTTTGCAGCAAAAAGATGCATCCTGTTTCTTTATCCATTCTGATAGCCTATGTCTTTTTATAGGCAAATTGATTCCATTGATAGTAAGGGATATTAAAGACCAGTGATTGTTAATTATAGTTATTTTGGGGGTTTGTTGGTGGTGGTAGTTTTGTGTGTGTTTTCTTTCTTTTAGATTTTCCTGGGTGTAGTTAACTTCCTTGAGTTGCAGTTTTCCTTCTAGTACTTTCTATAGGGCTAGATTTGTGGATAGGTATTGTTTAAGTTTGGTTTTGTCATGTAATATCTTATTTTCTTTATCTTTGATGATTGAAATTTTACTGGGGTGTCATCCATGGTCTCTTAGTGTCTGCAAAATGTTTGTCGAGGACCTTCTGGCTTTTAGTATCCACTGCAAAGCTGGGTGTAATTCTGATAGGTCTGCCTTTATATGTGACCTGGTCTTTTTCCTTTGCAGCTCTTAATATTCTTTCTTTATTCTGCATACTTAGTGTTTTGATTATCAAGTGGTGAGGGGGCATTTATTTTTTCTGATCCAGTCTATTTGGTGTTCTATAAGCTTCTTGTACCTTCATAGGCATGTCTTTCTTTAGGTTGGGAAAGTTTTCTTCTGTGCTTTTGTTGGATATATTTTCTGTGCCTTTGAGCACAGAATTCTCCTTCTTCTATTCCTATCATTCTTTGGTTTGGTCTTTTCATGGTGTCCCAGATTTCCTGAATGTTTGTGTTAAGATTTTTTTTTTTTTGGTTTTTACATTTTCTCTGACCTATGAGTCTATTTCCTCTATTGTGTCTTCCATGCCTGAAATTCTCTTTTTCATTGATTTCATTCTGCTGCATCTGTAATTCCTGTTCTCTTACCCAGATTTTCCATTTCCAGAATTCCCTTGGTTTTCTTTACTGTGTTTTCTTTATTTGCCTCTATTTCAATTTTCAATATGTCCTTTTCCTCTTTACCTGTTCAATCTTTTTTTTTTTGCTTTCTTATAGGATTTATGGATTTCTTCCATTTTTGTTTGTCTTTTATTCTATATCTTTAAGGGAAATTTTCATTTCATCCTTAAGACCTTTATCATCTTCATAGAGTTATTCTTCAGGTCATTTTCTTCTGCTTCATCTGTGTGGGGATGTTCAGGTCTTGCTGTTGTGGGACCACTGGGTTCTAGTGGTGCCATATTGCCCTTTATGTTGTTGAATATATTCTGACACTGGCATTTACCCATCTCTTGTTCCAACCAGTATAGATGCTGCCTGTTCTTATAGGGACTGCAGTACTTCCAATTAGAATGGATGTTACTTGTGCCTATAGGGTCTACTGAGATTGCCAGAGAAGGGTGTCTTTGGGGAGGATGATGGGGTAGGTATGATTGGCACAGTGGGTCTTGTGGGTACAGGGTCCAATGGGTTGCAGTGGTAGGGATGTAGCCTGCCTGCAGGTCTCTTACCTGCTGTCAGAGGTTATTGGGATCTTCACTAAAGCAGTGGAGTTCCAGCAGGGATAAAAGAAGGGCCCAGGTTCCTTGCTGGAGCTGAATTGTGAGGGGGGGTGGCACAGGATGTGCCCTGGGGTTTAGGGCCTAGAGATTGGGGCATTTGAGCTGGGAGATCAGTCACTCACCTGTTCTTCCAACTGGTGTAGGCAGTGCTTGTGCCTATAGGAATTGCTGATGTTGCAGGGGGTGGTTGACCAAGGGGATGATGGTACAGTAGGTGGGAGTGGGCGGTGGAGTGGGTTTTGTGGGACCAGAGTCTAGTGGGTCATGCAACTTACCTGCAGGTCTCTCACTTGCTGGCCTATTGCTGAGGTCTACACCAGTGCAGTGGAATTCCACCCTCATCTATATTTTTTATATTGCCCAAACTCTGACAGGCACAATAATGTTCACAGTGAGCTGGAAGTACAATATCCCAATATCAAGCATCAGTCATGAAACTAACCCATGGAGATGTCCAAATGGCAATCTGACAGAGAAATTCCTCATTGGTGTTTCTCTCTTCCCAGGCACATTAAGATTTCTGTCATCTTGACAGAACATATTTATGTTATTTCTATACAAGATCAAAACACACAGAAATCAGGCCAATGAAATCAAACAGTGCATTTCAATATTTGATGTAATATTAATACCCTCAAGTTATTAATTCAAATTATAAAAAGTGTATTCTATCACAAAATAACAACACTGTGATTTGAAACGTATTTGATTGTCAAATTAAAATTTTCTAAACTACTTCTTTAAAACGTGTGGTCATCTAGCTAAAATGTTAACTAGAATCAGCATCATTATGACTTTGTGTTTAAATACTTAATCCCAGGAAAGTCCGTATCCCTTCCTTGTCAGGGCTTTTCTCTATAAATCCCAAATCAGCCCTATGAAGAATGATTCTCCTTGCCACCACAAATTTTCTCTGGAGCTACAAAATGGTTTATAAAAGTAGGGTTACCAAGGGGATAAAAACATGAACTAAATGTTAATCCTTAGGCAGAAATCAACAGCTGGGGTAAAATGGTGCTTGTACAAGGTTGCCAGGCATGGGTAATTCCAGTGCCTGTTTTGGGAACAGCCAAATATGGATTTCCCAACAATAGTAAATACATGAAAGTTATTTTAAATAGCCCAGTAGCAGCCACTAATTTGTGTTTCACAGAAAACCTCTTACAGAATCCTGAAAATGGCCATGAAAAAAATAAAATCATTCTGCTTTCTTTCTTTTTTTTTTCATTGAAACTCAATGCTTTTACTATGATTAGCCAAGTTCTCAACATAGAAAGATTAATGTTCATACTGGGGTAATTCAGCAAGAACATTAGTCATTTTCTTATCATTTTTTTGGAAGTTTCATACATGTAAACTGCATTTACACTATTTCCATATCTCCCTCTCCCATCTCTAATTTCCCTTGTTTCCTACATCACTCCGAATTCATGACCTTTTCTTCTTTTATCATTATAAATATAGATAACCTCTTGAGTCAACTTAGTATTGCTCATATGATCATGTGTTTAGAGATGACAATTAGGGAACTTATTCCTGAAGAAAACTGTTTCCCCTTCTTTCAACAGCCAATGATTACATGGGCAAAACTCTATCTTCAGTTCCCCAAACCACAAAAAAAGAAATACACATCTTTAAGTTTTATTAAAATATAAAGTATATTTATATTTTAATATAATTTTATATTTAATATAATTATACAATTATAGTTAATATCATTATAAAATAAGGGAACTTTTAAATAGTTTCATATTTGATCCTTTTATGATAGTGAGTATGAAAAACCAGGGCTTATAATTTTAATATATTTTTTTAAATATACAATGGTATTTTTGACATGGACTTTGTTATTTAAGAAAATTTCTAATGAAAAGATTCAAATTTAAACAGAATTTGAAATAAATTTCAAGTTTAAACAGGATTTATATCCATTTTTACTGGAAACGACTTTTTGTTCATTCTTTCCAAACCTTCCATTGACCACCTGCATTTAACTGTGTTTTAAGTTTCACAGTTACTTTAATTTTCACTTCACTTTGGTTTTGATAGAGAAGGAAGCTGAACTTCCCTGTCAATTACCTGTTGAGCTTCCAAAATATGTAAACAATTAAAATGGTACAAATTTAATATACTACTACATCTATAATCACTAATTTTATAACTATTAGCCAGAAGAGAAGTTTCTTTTTTTTCTCCAACTTAGAACTTAGATGAAATCAGACAAATGTAGTTACTTATTCAATAGTTTTCATCACAGAATTCTCAGAATAATAAGATTTGTAATGCTACTCAAAATATACCTAATTATTCAAATTATTCATAATTTAAAACATATGAATACATATTAAATAATTTACATATTAATTTGAAGGCCATATGTTATAGCCATGTATCAGTGAATACCTTAAGACCAGAGAGGTAAACTAGAGAATCAGAAATGGTACCACAGGATAGATAGGAAATGTTGTAAAATATTCAACTGGTGTGTTCAGCACAATGAGTATGTTTGAGTCATGCATCTCTCAGTTATGGTAGAAGCATAATAATAACATCAGCTAAAAAATCTGCTTTAAGGGTTATTTTAGGTACAAATATGGGATGAGAAAACAGCATACTATTATTAATTAATAGTAATAATAAATTACTAGGAAATTTATTATTTAAATTTTATTTAATTATTAAATTAATAATACTTAATAAAATATAACTATTATCTAAATTAATAATAAATTAGTAGTAATTTGAACAAATAATTATAATTGATATTATTATCGAATGCCATATTAATATTTTATAGCATAATTTCCTTTTGGCAACTTAAGTAGTATGTCTTGCACAAAAATGGAATATATACATGGCTAGTAAAACGTTTGTACCAGAGCATGGCTACCCAGAGAACTGCTTGAAAATTTGCCACTAGTAATTTTGTCTCTCTGAACTTGAAGTATTTTTGAACATATTTTTAATCTTTGAGATTATAACTCATTGTTTTAGTTGCACATCTAATAATATGCTGTATGTGAAACATTAACGATTGAACTGGCCATCTAATTGACATCTATTGCACATGCTAGAGGTGGGCGAGTTCTTTGGATCCTTGAGATACTGACCTGAAATAGTAAAAATGAAATAAAAACAACAAAATAGCTTCTTTTCAAATTTGATTTGATCTCCTAGAATTAGAGATTTGCAGTATTGCCTGTATTTTCACATACAACTACAATTGTCCGAGCCTCTGTTCATCTCCAATTCATCCATTTTTCATTGTATTTTAATGTGCATATACCATAGTCAAATAATCACATGATTACATCTCAAACTTACATATATAAATATATAAATACATTTAAAATGGCTTATTTGGTCACAAACTTTCTATCATAAAATTCTGAAATCATATTTGAGTTTCACTTGAGAAAGGAATTATAAGTAGGTATGTTAATACTGATGAAACATGTAAGTGTCACAGAGTCTCATTTCCTCTTTCAAAATAGATCTACTTTATGAATTATAAAGTGGTCTTTGTTGCTGAACTACAAGAGTAAGGTTTATTTTAATCACATATTGAGGCTTTTTGTCCTGCCTGTGGGAGATTATGTTCTGCAATTATGAAACTAACTCATCCCTGGAGAAACCAGTCGGCTGAACCTGAGTACTTGACAAACAATGAAATGGCTGCTTTCAAGATATCTGCTTATGATCTCCTTCTCATGTCTTCAAGATATTCTAAAGCTGAGTTTATCTTTGCAATAAGCACTTACCTTGGGGCAGTAGCTGCCTACTGGTATCAAAAGCTTAAGCAGAGAGCATCAGGGGCTCAGTGGCAGAGGCAGAAAATGAACACAAGCAGGTAAACTTCTCTGCTAAGCTGTCGGGAAAGAGTCAAACGTGTTCAACTCGAATTACATGGCTCATGACTTGCAAGGTGAAGGATAAACTCTTCTTACATTTTCAACAGAAAGTGGTGATAACATAATATCTGATATTGGAAAGCATTTCTAGTTCTGCAGAGAATCCTGCAAGCTGACAAATTGAGTAAAATGCCAAAAGAAGGAAAGAAGTTACTTTTCTGCCATAGTAAAGATTGATATTTGTGCTTGAGACATTAATTTAAGGAATACAATTAAAATAAGCATGGAAGTCAAGAGCAAGGAACATGGTTCATTCTTCTTGTTTGTTTAGAATAATAATAGTCTGGTTAGAAACAGCTTCTTAAACATTTTTGTTTCACTAATATCAAAAACATCACACAATTTATTTTGTCTCCTTCCTCAGCTAGTCACATGGTTTATCTACAGTTACAGTGTAATAGTACTGCAACTAGTATTTATGAGAATAAGAAATATAAAAACGATTATTCTATGAAGTGGTAAACTCTGAACAAAATCTTTGTTCCATAATTGCATACATGTATCTATATAAATTATAAGAAACACAAAGCCTTGTTAAATACCTACTGTAGAATTTTCTTTAGGAACTATTTTGTTGCAATATAATTTGCATATAGCACATACATATATATGTACGAACACATACACGAATATATCAGTTGTTTCTGTAAATAATAAACCAAGGTTTTAAATTTATTTGTGAGGCTGGAATGAGTCACTCTTTTACCTCTGAAGCCACTATTTTTGGAGTAGATCAATTTAGAATCTATAAATCTTTTCTTGGCACCATAAAATATGGTGTACTTACATTAGTGTCAACAAAGATCAGTCAATTCTATGATGTTTGAACTGATGACATGCTTAACATTGATGCATACATGACAAAGATGAACTTCTTTCTTTTGTGCTTCACCTAATTTACCCAGGTGCAAGTGGCTTCTCTGAGTTGATTCCTCTGCAAGCAAAATGTTTGTAAAATGCCTTTATCCAATACTTAATTGGGACACTTAGACATCATTTTTCCCTATAGCTATCTATGTATCCATCTATCATCTATCTATCTATATTTATCTATGTATCTATGTGTGAATCTATGTATCTATGTATTGATCTATTTATGGATCTATCATCATCTATTTCTATGTATGTATATATTTATGTATCTATCTATCTATGTATCATCATTTATTTATCTATTTCTATCTACCTACCTATCTTTCTATCTATCTTATCTATCTATCTATCTATCTATCTATCTATCTATCTATCTATCTATCTATCTATCTATCTATCTATTTTTACCTGTGGAGGATTTACTTTGGTTCACAGTTTCCATGGGTTCAGTCCATGGTAGTTTGACCTCACTTGCTTAGACAGAACATCATGATGGTCAGAGTCTTTCCCTCATAAAGGTCAGGAAGTAAAGACAGGGGACAAGGTATGACCTTCAGTGGCATATTTCCTGTGACATACCTCTCCAGATATGTCATTCCTCATCAGACTTTACAAACTCCTCCAGTAGTACCACCATCAGGGGACCAAGTATCCAACACATGACACTGTTGGTGATCTACTGCATTTACATTTGTTTTTATCAGTGTATTCACACTCATTAAAGCCTGGGAGGGACTCAGAAATGTTTCTCTGGATGTCAACTGGTGTGGTGGTATTGTGTTCCCCAAAATATTGTGTACCTTAATAAACTTATCTGGGGTCAGAGAACAGAAAAGCCACTAGTTAGGCAGTAATAACACACGCCTTTAATCCTAGCATTCCAGAGGCAGAAATCCATCTGGGATCTCTGTGAGTTCAAGGCCACATTGGAAATAGCCAGGCATGGTGACTCACGCCTTTAATCCCAGAAATCGAGCCTTTAATCCTAGGGAGTGATGGTAGAAAGCAAAAAGGTATATAAGGCGTGAGGACCAGAAACTAGCAGCATTTGGCCTGGTTAAGCTTTTGGCTGGTTAAGCATTCAGGCTTTTAAGCAGCAGTTCAGCTGAGAGCCATTGGGATGAGGACACAGAAGCTTCCAGTCTGAGAAACAAGACCAGCTGAGGAACTGTTGAGGTGAGATAGCTGTGGCTTGTTCTGTCTCTCTGACCTTCCAGTATTCACCCCAATAACTGGCCTCGGGTTTGATTTAATTAATAAGAACTTTTAAGATTCCTGCCACAAACTGGGAAACCTGAAGTCCAGAAAACGGATGTCAACTTAGTTCTGTTTTCCAAATTATTCTGGTGTCCAAATATCCTCTCTACAATGACTCACTTGTAGTTGGGTCCTTCTGAGGTTAAAGGACAGCAAATTAATTTTATGATAAGCATCAGAACTCACAAATAATGACTGCCTCTGAGAAAGATGGGTTTTTGTTGTATATAAACTAGAGGTTTGGGGACTCTCTTCAGAGGCCATAATTTCTCCATTCTCCCTCTTTCTGCAATCCTATATATCCCTCACCATAGTTATTCATTTTTAAAATAATATGATTCTTTATTTTTAATCAGCTTTATTTTTAAACATTTCTCGATGTATTATGCATACCAGGTTTGACCCACGTAATTTTTAATATGGATATCCACAATTTGAAACTGAACGTATTTATAGACAGGGCTTTAAGAAAGTAATTAGTGTTCGGTAAGCTCATAGAAGTATTTAACCAAATCCACCTCAATTAGTGTTCCTATAATGAGAAGTTACCTCAGAAACAGTCTGAGGCCAAATGATGACATGACAGTTGGATATTTTCTAAGGAGGAAGAAAAGGATCACCATAAATAAGGTCTTCTGACCCTTGAGATTCTATTTTCTACCTTAAAAACTCTAAAGATATATTCTATTTTGCCTAATACACAGCCTGTAGTCTTACAGAATATTCTTATATGACTATTTAATGTCAAGCAAATTTAGGTTAAGAAACATGCTTAACTGCTCTCATATTATCTTGAGATTATTTTTTTCATAATATTTATTAAAATAAACCTAATTTACATGCTCTTCCATTTTTTACATATTTGGAACATAAGCTGCATGTGAATTTAAAAAAGAAATAATTTGATAATATAAAGAAAGATATAAAAAATGTTTTGTTTCTATGATCAAATTTTCAGTTCTTCAATTTAGACATAGTCCATTGCATACTGCACACTGGTTTCCTAAAACCAATTAACATTCTATTAAAACTAAGATTAAGACTACGATGTAGACAAAATCTATTATAATCTGCATTAAGCAAAGTGAAAAATCTCAATATTCCTTAGGAGAGGCATTAAATCAAAACTAATTTCAACTCTAAATTATCATTTATTCAGCATGATTGATTATATAAATATAATCATAAAACATCACAAATTAACAGACTCATAATGCAGGGATTTTATGAATTTTAAACAAAGTAAATTTAATATATTGTTATCCAGTAAGAAAGCTGATTATTTCATTTACTGTCAATTTTTACTGTTTCCAGATAGTACCAAAAATTTTATAAGTAAATTAAAACGTCTTGAAAAAAGTACACAGAAAGCAGAGGCTTAAAGAAGAAAGCATTTACAATCTTATTTTAAACATTTGAAAGCATTAAGAGAATGTTTGGTTTATAGAATGTCATTGACTTTGAAAATTTTAATACCTATAATCCTAGTTTACAATATGCTTGTATTTATTTGTTATTGAAAACAAAGATTATTTGCCCTTTTTTTCTGGCTCTGGATTATCTCACTCAATATAATATTTGCTAGTTCCTCCCCTTTACCTAAATATATTACTATTTCATTTTTCTTTACAATCGAATATTTTTCCATTGTGTTTATGGAGAAAATTTTCGTTATCTTTTCATTAGCTGAATGACAATTCGTTTTTCCTCATGTCTTACTTATTGTGACTAGAATGGCAATGACGTGGTTGAATAGATGTCTGTGGAGGATTGAGAATAGGCCCAGCAGAGGTTAGGTCAAATCATATGGTAGCTCCATTCTTCTAATAAATACTCTGTGCAGGTTTCCATTTGAAAAGAATTTTTAAAAGGAGATATAACGTCTGAACAATTAAAATGCCAGTTGACATGCCAATGTGTTTGGGGGAAATCTCACATAGCCCCACCCCAAGAAACACAGCTACAATCAATGGCTTCTGAGTGTAAGAGAATAAGTATGAATCAGTCATTTCTCTGATAAGTAATGCAGCTCAAAGGGAATGTAAGTCCTAAACACATATATGTATAATCAACACTAAGTGAAATCAGTAGGTTGTATTTGTAAATACATATATGTATATATGTGTGTGTGAATGTATGCATGTCTGTATATCTATAAAACAACAATAATTAAATAGTGTGATTTGTTTGCATCAAATTGAAACTCAAAGGAGTTTTCTGTCTCTAGGCCCTCTGTGAATTGTATTGTTTCCCTGTAAGATTGCTATGTGTGTTGTGTGTGTTATACCAAGGGAAATGTGGAACTTGTGATATGTAAACTCCGTAATAATTGGTTCTCAAAGGAAGAACTCTATGTTGATTCCTCCTATAGCTGAGGAACCTATGTCTGAACCTGAAAATATCACTACTCCAGCTTAAAGCACATATCAGCACCTGATGTGGTGATAGCGGGTAACATCAGTACTCTACACTTGCCAATAACCAAGTACTACAGACAGAAATTAAACAAAGAAATGCTGGTCCTGAATAAAATCATAAACCAAATGGTTGCAGAAAATTTCACCACAATACAAAAGAATATACCTTCTTCCAAGCATGTTATGAAACTTTCTCCCAAACAGGCCGTATGTTTGAAAACCAAGGTTCAACAGATAGAAGAAAATTGAACCTGCATCCTGTCTGACTACAACAGATAAATTTGGATATCAACAATAAAAAATCAGCAGAAAACTTAGAAATTTATGGAAACTGAAAATGCACTACTTAATGAAATATGGTTCAAGAAAGAAATTAAAAACTTTTAGAACTGAATGAAAATGAAACAAAATGTACACAAATTTATGGGACACAATGAAGGCAATTCAAAGAGGCAAGTTTATAGCACTAATTAACAAGATAGATAAGTAGATGATAGATAGATAGATAGATAGATAGATAGATAGATAGATAGATAGATAGATAGATCTCATATTAGTAACTTAATGGCACACCTGAAAGTTCCAGAATAAATAGAAGAAATAATACCTCAAAGGACTAGATGGCAAGAGATAATCAAAATCAGGACTGAAATCAATAAAATAGAAACAAAAATTCAAAGAATCAATGAAACTAAGATGGAGTTTGAGAAAAATCAATGTTTGCCATCCACTAGACAAATTAACTGAAAGGAAGAGAAAGAAGATCCAAATTAACAAATCTAATGGCAAAAGAAGAGGACATAACAAAAGAAACTAATGAAATCCAGAGAATCATGAGAAAATACTTTAAAAATCTGTATTCAGATAGGCATAATTATACATGCTTTTAATCCCAGCACTCAGGATTCAGAAGCAGACAGATTTCTATGGGTGCACATTCAGCCTGGCCTATTTGGTGAGTTCCAGGACAGCTAGAGCTCCATAATGAGATTGTCTCAAAAAGCCAAAGAACCAAAAATCAAACATACAAACAAATCAGCAATCAAAAACCTGCTGTATTCCACCATATTGGGAAATCTAAAAGCAAAGGATAATTTTCTTGAAATA
Organism: Peromyscus maniculatus bairdii; assembly: GCF_049852395.1. Taxonomy (NCBI): domain Eukaryota; kingdom Metazoa; phylum Chordata; class Mammalia; order Rodentia; family Cricetidae; genus Peromyscus; species Peromyscus maniculatus. The sequence goes on along the minus strand of NC_134863.1, from coordinate 51,161,909 downwards.
TACCACTATCAAAGTTAAATAAAAATCAGATAAATTAAATAGACCTAGTAAATAGTAGTTAAAAGTTTTGCCTCACCTAAAAATATACAAACAAAAACAAGAAAAATACTCTGGCCAGATGATTTTAGAACAAATTCTATTAAACTATCAAAGAAGAATTAGCATCAAAACTCCTCAAATTATTTAATCAGATAATGTACCAGACTCTACTGACTGTCCATGGGAGACCTTGTTTTGGAGATGGTGGAAATAGGGTGTGGGCTTGGTGGGAAGACTTGGGGGCGGCGGGAGGAGGGAGGACAGGGGAATCTGTGGTTGGTATGTAAAATGAATAGAAAACCTCTTAATAAAAATAAAAAAAAAACAAAAGGAATATTGTCAAATTATTTTTATGGGACAATGATATCCTGATACCTAAATCACATAAATCCAACAATGAAAGAGAAATACAGATATTTCCCTTATGTTAGCACAGACACTAAGAACAAATATTAATAAGTGGGACCTCAGGAAACTAAGAGCTTCTTTATGGCAAAGGACATCATCCTTTACACCCAGCAGCAGGCTACAGAATTGGAAAAGATTTTTCCCCACTATGTGTCTGATTGGGGGTAAGAATCTAAAATATATAAAGAAGTTACTTAACATGGACATCAAGAACACACAGCCCAGTTTTAAAAAAATGGAGTAGAGTTTTAAAGAAAAAGTTCTCAAAAGAGGAAACACACATGGCTAATAAGCACATTAGACATGTTCAACATCCTTAATATTCAGGGACATGCAAATCAAAACTACTTTGAGATTTCCTCTTACACCTGTGAGAATGGCAAAGATCATTAAAAATCAATGGCAGCTCATATTGGCTTGGGAGTAGAGTAATGGGAACACTTACCAATTGTTGATGAGAATGCAGACTTCTATAGCAACAACTCAAATCAATGTGGTGGTTCTTTAAGAAGATGTAATTAATCATTGCAGTACATTAAATAAATTTTGATAGAAACTTAAAAGAAAATATTGTATATCTAGGCATCACAATATTATTTCAGTTCTGATCTTAACAGTTATATAGCGTGTGGTTTGTATGAAAATGGCCTCCAAAGAAGACTGTTCATGTGACATTTTGGCAAGGATATTGCTGCTTTTTGCCCTTGCCTGATGAAGTTTGCCTGAGGTTAAATCAAAGAGTTTTGAATTAAGTGTGTTGGCAGATAAATTTTTCAAGACAACCTAGTTTTGATATGTCACATGGTTATTGCTTTTCACATTTATACAGGTTTATAATGAAAAGAAGCAAGCTGGGAAAGGACAATTACAAAATGTATAATTTGAGGAGCAAATGGGTATCAGGAAGTGTAAATAGACTAAAGAAAAACTTGAGGTTAATTGAAATAAAGGGAGTGGTAACCTAAGACCATGACCCCACCCAGCTAAGCTTTCAATTTCTAAAAAGGAATTAAAGAAAAGTGAAAATGAATTAAAGAAAAGCTTGTGGTTAGACATGATGTTAAATAAGTTTAATTTCAGCACTTGAAAGGCAGAAGCTGGTGGATCCCTAAGTTCAAGGCCAGGCTGGTCTCTTTCATGACAGCCAAGTTTAGACATTAAAGGAAATCACTGGACACAGAAAGCTGTTGAATATGTAGTTGAACTAGGGTCCATGTTCCAGTCCCAGCAAGCAACAGAACTTCGCAGGTTCAAGCACATGGTTCTGGCTTTAGAGTCAAGGATAGGAGAAAAGGTTAATGGAGTCTCCCTCTGCAACTAATGAAAGCTGCTAAGGCCAGGAGAGTGAAGGTTGTCCCTGATGAAGGCCCAAAGATGCCACTGCATGAAGCTGTAAAGGTAAATTCTGGATTACCCAACTCTCTGGTGTTTAAAACTGGCCCAAGAAAGCATGGAAAAAAAGTAACTTATAATTTTAAAGCTAACACTTCTAAATTTTGCAAAATTTGAATATTTAAATTAACATTCTTTTTAAAAATTCCTCTTTAACATAATTTGTATCTCTCACAATTGTCCATTGACTTATGAAACTTCATTCAACTATACAATGTTTATTAGAAACCACCAAAATTGATATCAATCTCATTTATTACAAGTGGTTTATCATTGATATTTTTTACTATGATCAAATCTTGAAATAAAAATAGAGAAAGGATGATGTCTTGATGCTTATGTTTTTAAGGGGATATCTTACATTAAATTTTAGCATGGAAGACATATAAAATTACTATGGAGCTGTTTTAGCCCTTTAACTTAAATCCTTCACAGACAAATTATTCAAATGATGACTTAATTTTAAAGTGTGATATATATGGCCATATAGTAGATGATCATTCACTTGTAAAATGGAATGAAATACTGATGGGTGCTCCAACATGATTCACTTTGAAGCCATTATGTCAAGTAACACAAATCAATCACCAAACCTTATATACTCTTTGATTCTATAAAATGAAAAAACAGGAACAGAAAATGTGAAGCCCCAAAACATAGAACTCCCCCACACACAGTGTTGTGTGCTAATGGATGTATTGAGTGAACATTGTTACTGTTAATGACTATGTATATTCTTATGCAAGCATGTGTGATGTGGGGCAGGAAGAGACAATATGTACTAACATTAAATTTTGGAAAATTTTCTTCATTGTTCAACAGTCACCAAAATCTAATGTTAGTACATAATGCCTCTTGATCCATGCTGTTGCCAGAAGCCATGATGATGTCTGTGGTCAGTGCTGCTCTGGGCTGTTCTGGGAAATGACATGGTTCTTTTACAGTGGCATTGATGACTGAAGGCTCATAACTGAAGGCTTCTGTGGCAACTCCTGCCCCATCCCACCCCACCCTCCCAAAAAAAAAGAAAAGAAAGAAAGAAAGAAACAGTCCAGATAGGAAGTTATTGGAGAGAGTCCTTATAAATTGTGATAAAGATGCTTCAGTGTATCTCTTCACATTTCATAGCTTCTGTTGGGGGTGGGAAAGGATGGGGGAAGGACTCAGTTTGTTTAAGGAGCTGGCTATTAGGAGTTTGACCATGCCCCATTGAGTATATGGGCAACACAAATTAAACTTGGTGTATTTTTCTTTTCTGAAGGGGTGGGTAGGACTCAAGGTTGGGAGGGTAGACCTGGGAAGAAAAGGAAGTGAGTGTGATTAAGTGCATTGTATGAAATTCCCAAAAGTTAATAATACTATTATGTTGATGGGGAAAAAAAGAAACTATACTGTGAGTGAAACTATATATTGTACATACACAAGCTGTTAATACCAAAAACATTCCATTCAACTTTTCATGTATCTTAAATAGAATAAAATAAAAATTATGCCATATTCTTCATACTATTTTTAATTTATGAGTTCTAAAATACAGATTATTTTTCCAGGTTTTTTACAGTAACAGTCAAGAGTTCTCTTGCAAAATGTTACCAATAGATTATTTGTGAGATATTAAACATTTAATTTTACTACTATCGACATCTAAATGTCTTTTAAAGTATCTATTCCTTGAAAATATTAGAATCCTTCTTAACTGAGAGAACTTATACTCTATGTAAATTTGACTTTATTCTTTTCTTCTCTTTCTTCTTCTTCTTTAGTTATATATTACCTCACACATACGATTGGCCACATGAAAAAAAACCAACAACAGAATTTGAAAGTTTTCACTAACGATAATTAAGACGTGTCCTGTATTGATTCAGGAAGACCATGGCTTATTATTTAACATTTTCTAACTTGATGTAACAAAATAAGCATTCAATAATCTGTTCACCTATAAAGAGAACTATGTGATTTCAATTACACTGAAGCTGAGTGAGGGCAATTGAATGGTAATTAGTGATTTTCAAGGTCAAGAGTCTCATACTTCCAACCAGTATTGACAATATGGTCACAGCTATCGTACATGAGAATGCTAGGTGAAATAATCATTAAAAACTATGTTTTAAAGGGGCTAGTATTTAATGAGTTTTAATACATTATAATTTAAATCATTTAATTTTTTAACATTCAATATTCAGTTTAGGTGTTGACTCATTTTGTATTTGACTGATTATGTCTCCTTATAAATAAAATATTTATGGATTTATTTGTATCAAATAATGCATGCATATAATTAATTCATTTAACCCATGTATAATAGTACCACACGATTTTGTATTGTGTCTGTCTTAATAGCAGAAACATGATAACATTTCTCTCAGTATGAGATGTATCCAGGATATCAGTGAGGACTTACTCCACTACAATACCTTCCAAACAAACTAGAGATACAAAAGTTTTAAGTAATTTCCAAATTCCTTCTTAAGAAGTTACTAAGTGGGCTCAACAGTTTAGAATGTCTCTTCTTAGTACAGATAAATTAGATTAAGTTTCCAGCACCATGTCTGTATCCCATAACCATGCCGGTAGCTCACAATTATTTGTTAGTACAACTTCAAGATATCTAGTGCCCTATACCTACCTCCATGGCCACCCACACACATGTAGCATATGCTCAATCCCACAAACATGCAAATACAAGCATACACACACACTCATACACTCACATCCCACACACATATAAACTAAATTGAAAAATAATCACTTAAAAGAAATTAATAGCTTTATATACATCTATTATTAGAATGGCATATAAGTGATTTATTTACCTAGATATCTTTCAATTCACCATGCTTCACATGTATCAGAAAACATTTTAAAGATCAAGGCCTGAGTTTTCTTTGAATGATTTTATATAAACTAGATATTTTGAAATTTCTTCTATGTGGTTATTCCTTTTATAGGCCATGAATAAGTTCACTATGCTGTAATATTAACAGTAAAACTGCTTTGATGTTTAAAAGTTTTTTTTTCCTTAAAAATCATGACTCTTAGCCGGGCAGTGGTGGCGCACGCCTTTAATCCCAGCACTCGGGAGGCAGAGGCAGGCGGATCTTTGTGAGTTCGAGGCCAGCCTGGGCTACCAAGTGAGTTCCAGGAAAGGCGCAAAGCTACACAGAGAAACCCTGTCTCGAAAAACCAAAAAAAAAAAAAAAATCATGACTCTTTACACCAGAAAAGGAAATTATAAGAGCTAGAGATATGGTTCAGAAGTGAAGTTCACTTGCTCTGACCTGAGTTCAATCCCTAGAACCCACGTGATGGCTTACACACTTCTGTAACTCTAGTTCAGGGGGATCCAAAGCCCTTTTCTGCCTCTGGCCTCTGTGGGGACTAAGCACACATGGTGTACACAAACATACATTAAACACTCATTAAAGCAAAATATCCCTACACATAACATAAAAATAACCAATTTTATAGAACATTTCTTTAATCAAAAGAGAGACATTTATATCACATTTACTATATTTTTCTTCACAGGTAGCTTATAGTAGTTTTGAACAACATATTTGAGAATACACATAAAATACTGACTATAAACAGAAAAAAAACTTTAAGATCAAGGCATGATAGAACACACCCAAAATCAAAGGGAGCTAATAGCAGACAAATCCTAAATTAAAGCATATTCTCAGCAGCATTAAGCTTGAGGCTAGTGAGGTTTATAAGAAGCCCTATGTATAATTTTCCTCCCCTCCTCAAAGCTTTATACAGCCATAGAGTTACTTCCAAGGAACTACCATTTGATTTTAAATTTTGAGAATAAAAAGGGTATTTGCATTGTTGGATTTACAATGCAATTGGATTTTATCATCATCATCATCATCATTATTTTATTTCAAGAAACTAAATTTTATATTCCTGTTTTTATTTATTTGTGTCAGCAGCTCAGCAAGAGTCGAAGTTCTAAGCTTTGACTGTTGACTCTACCTCAGATTTCATGCAGCGTGATGGACCATGTCTGTCTTAGGATGGCCTGTCTCATAGTATTACCCATCATTGACTACTGATGCTGGAAGGATGACATCCCAGGGAGCATGCCAGGGCAGAAGGAAGGCTGTTTACATAGTGGCTTCTTGGATTTCCAAGAGCCAGGTCTGAACAACCTCACAAGGAAGGTCATGTTTAGGAATTTAAGAGCCAGAATTACCTGGAGTGTGGACTTATTGATGGAGCACTGAAGACACTTAAGAAGAATGATTAGCAGTATGAAAAACCCCCAATTATAGAAGGAGTCATGATTCACGAGGGATCAAGGAGTCTTTCGATATTTTCCCAAACTTTGAAGAGGAAACTGGCTTCCAATGACATGGCGGAATCCTAGTCATATTGAGACAGGAGATCTGTTCCTAGAGTAAAGCAGGATTATCTGTCACCACAGACAGAAGAATTGGTGGCAGGGGAACTGAAGTTCATAGATCCTCACCCCCAGCAATCAGGGGCAACAGTGTAAACATTACCCAACACAGGGGGCCAGGGAATGAGGGTCTTCCTTGTGGTTTCCAGGGTCCTCCATGGCCAGCTGTACATCTTGTGCCGGGATTCATATAGGTGTTATTGAGTACTGTGGAAAGACACAAACATATCCTGACTTCAAGTTAGCAGTGGGGTGGGCTTTTGCCATTGGGGGGAAATGGGGTCCAGACCAGGGGAAATGAGGTTATCGCAGGGTAGGCAGGCCCAATGTTTATAAGCTGGACTAAGGCCTGTCTCATCAAAAATTTAGGTGGAATAGGGTCTCAATCAGAGCCAAATGTGGGTCACATTTAGATTCTGGGGACATGACTTTGACCAGAAAGTTTTTAATAATTCTATTTGTCCTCTCAACAATGGCTTGGCCCCTTGGATTGTAGGGGATACTGAAAGTATTATGTATTCCACAAGGGCAACAAAATCATTAAACTATTGAGAATAGGCAAGACGATTATCAGTTTTGAGAACTCAGGCAACTCCCATAACCAGCATTACTTACATGAGGGCCTTAATTGCATGGCCTGCCCTCTCTCCTGAGAGGGTAGTAGCACAGGTGGTAGAAGAACAGGTGCCTACCACCATATGAAGGAAGAGGAGATTGCCAAAAAGGGGGGTGGGTGGGTGGGTGATGAGTGATTTTCATTTGCCAAATTGCATTAGGAAAGGGGCCATGTGAATTAACATCTCCCCTGTTTATGGGGCCGAGAGGTACAAGGGGTGGGGCACAAGTGGCACAGCACTGGGCTAGATGCTTGCATTGAGAGATGGGAAGTTCAGAAAGGAGTTTATATAAGCTCTGAGGGGACAAGTGGAAGTGTTGGTGGAGGACCCTGGCTTGTTCCAAGAGGTCAATAACAGCAGCCATGATCATGGCATCAGTCTGTTCATTGCCTAGACAAGGATACCAAGAAGTTTGGAGTGAGACTAAATATGGGACACCTACCTGGGGTGGGTCCTCTATCCCAAAGTGTCCTGAAGTGATCTCATGGTAACATGTAAAGGGCTTACAGACGCCTTTATGTGAGAAAAGAACAATACTCAGACTACCTGGACAGCATATTGGCTGTCAGAAAAGATGTTGATGGTTTCTGACTGGCATTCTGTAAAAACCTTAAGCAGTGCCAATAGTTCACCCAACTGTACCAAGTCCATGTTAGGGACAACGTGTATTACATCTTAGGCATCCATGCGTTGGAACAGGATGTCATATCTGTCTTTATTGGAGTCTGAGAAGGCCAGGGTCGCTCGGAGATAGGCATATAAGAGGGAGTGCTAAAAGGTCTTATTTCAATGGGAAATGAAGACAGGGTGGTAATTCTTTTGCCCTGCAGTGGTGGTTATCTATAGCACGAAAGAATCCAGAGAGCATTTCCTGTAAGTTGATTGAGTCTGCCCAAAGGGGTTGGGAATAATGGAGATGGAACGGGAGAATAATCTTACCAAGCTTGCAGTTATAGGTCCTTTTGAGCCTTTAAGCCAAGGCAGAAGGTTTGTTCATATTTACAGATGATTTTATGAAGGTAAGAGAAGGCCTGGTGTATCTACATCAAATGTCCAGATTGCCACAAGGCTCTTAAGAAGCTGGTTGGCACTCACAGTATAATTGCCAGCAGGGGCCTGTAAGGGGCTTTCTAGTACCAAAAACTACTCAGTGTGTGTGTGTGTGTGTGTGTGTGTGTGTGTGTGTGTGTGTGTGTGTGTGTGTCAGGACGAAATCAGTTCAGTTCCAGCTCATGGGTCTCTGGGCCACGTTTCTGAAGTGCATACTATCTTTAGGATCCTTACCTGCCATCTCTCAGTAAAAACCAAGGGCAAAGGCAATAGACTCCATGTCTCAGAAGTCGTTTTGACAGCCATAGCCAATTACTTGAAAAAGAACTTCTGTGGGGTATTAGTCTTGTTAAATGGTGTTTGTCTCTTAGTGGGAGCATTGTTAGAATAAATAAGAAAAGTTTATTAAAAACATTTATGTATATTTATACATAAAATTACATGAATTATGTTTTAGATGAATAATTAATAATGTGACTCCTTGTGGCTTTTGTAGTTAGCTTTATTGTATCCATTTCCCTCCTTTTTCTTCACTTGTGACCATCCTCCTCCCTAATGCCCCTTCCCTATTTCCCTGATCAAATCACTTGCATCCTGTTATTGTTTATTAACTAATTGAAACCACATTAATAATATATTCTCGTTAATTTTCTCTTCATTGATTTCTTGAACCCAAAGATACTATATTTGGCTTGTGTGATATCCATATACATATGAATATATTTTATATTTTAAATAAATTTTAAAAGTGCTATTTCCTTGATAATATTTCAGTTTTAACTATTTTATAATTTTTATCATCTTAAAACAAGAAGCACCAGAAATGTTCATTTATAATTAATAATCATAAGCCATTAAAATTTTGCAGAAATCTTTTTAATATATATCAGGAATCTCATATATATATATATATATATATATATATATATATATATTCTATATTCTTACATATATTCTATTTTGAGTTAAATCTTACCTTAAAATTGCCAAAAGAATATAATTCAAAAGGAAGATCATTCTAAAAAGATGGAAACACTTACTAAAATTTCATTCAGGAATTATAGACAACAGTGTCTTAAGATACCAGTGGAAACCTTAACTAGTTATCAAGAAATTGTCTCATAAGCCTAAAATATTTAAAAAAGATTTTTGGTAGATTAAAAATATTCAGTCATTACATAGTAAAAAATGAATTGCAGTTCATATTTTAGAAGCTCCTGCCTCTGTGTGTGTGTGTGCGTGTGTGTGTGTCAGTGTCTGTGTCTATGTATGTGTACACGTATACATGTGTGTGTATACAACATCATAGTTGTATATCTACGTAAACATATTTGTCACAAAATATACGACTTATTATAGTACTGTGAATATTTTAGAAAATATATAATATGTTCCTGATGTACTTGGAGGTAAAACTACCGTTTTATTTACTACATCGTCTCAATTATCAAAAAACTCACATATACATTTTATCAACAATTAAAAATACTTATCAGCATATTATTGATTTTGGATTTCATCCAATTAATTGTTACTTAAGGGAAAACAGAGTGATGTGGTACCAAACAAAGCCCTCTCTGGAAAGCAAAGGTTTTTAAGGTGCGATTCTTTTACTTTAGCTGAAAGACCTAGATTCTGACTTCCCAGGACTCAGTTCGTGGAATACCAAAGGGGAAACATAATGACTTGCTTACACATGTTTACAGACTGTGCATAACTTCCACCATATTTGTGTTTAGATCATTTCATTTTCTGAAAACTACATGACCTTATTTAAAAATAACATGAATAGGAAACCTCTCTTCTACATACATTCTTCATGCCTTTATCAGCTTTAGAAATCATTATGATATTAATGTTATAGGTTGGGAGAGAACTTGTCTATTCACATTGTACTGATGAAACTCTTTAAAGTATTTTTCTTGAGTTAATACACATGATTCAGTTTGTGAAGATATAGGTTTATCCTGGCTTTTGGCTATTTTGAATGCACATGTACACTCAAATATTGATTCAACTACTTTTAAACATATGTGTGCATAAATATACATACACACACATATTTGTGCACATATATACTTAATAAAGTAATTTCTTAATCATATAGACAAAACAGTACTTTTAATTATTTGGAGGAGCTCTACACTGTTACATAATGACTATCATTTTAAACCCCAACCACCAATATGAGTCCCTCCTGATTATTAACAATTCTTGCAAATTGTCCTCTGTAAGTTGATATCTGACTATATTTTATAACCAAGAACTATGTTAAAATAAATATTAGATATAGTTATAAATACTATTTCTTAAGGTCCTTTCATTGTAGCATAGAATTTAATTCTTATAAATCTATACAATATTGTATTGCCATGTATTCTAGGATATATTTGAGTACTTGTCTCAACATTAAGAAAGCAAATATTTCATTCAATTCCTTATTATTGTTTTGAGTAAATATTATTTGAAAACTATATTAACTCTTCAAGAAAATATTTATATTCTAAGATTGATGGAATACAGCATTAAAATTTTCACTTTTTATTTGAATTTTGAGGGTAAATAATACACAAATACACACATTATAATATGTTCAACACTAAATATAAATTTGCATATCTATACATTTAATGATATTTCCTTGTTTGTAGTATTAATTAATTAGCACTGATTACAGAGGGGATAGAGGACACCAAGAAAACAAGGCCTTCTAAACACGGCATGACTAACATACATTTGAACCAAAGGTGATGTTAATATCATGCTTAGGGCCTCTACCGATGTGTGCAAGATGTGCTTCTAGAGGCAAGAGAAGTGGACGCTTGCTTCCACATCTAACCCAGAAGCTATGTTCAACTGATAAACACAAGGGAAAAATCAGTATTCTTCAAGGCGTGTCACTTGGGAAACAAACCACTCTTAGAGGTCTGCTCCATGCCCAGCAGTAGATGCCCAACACAAAACGCAAAATGAACTCAATTGCATATTTGGAGGTCCTTTGTTGAATAATGTTGTGTCAGTGAATCAACCATTCTCCTTTCTTTCTTCTTTTCCTGTCACGGGTATTATATATAATATCCTCTGTTTTCTTGTTTTGGTGAGATTTCTGTGCATTTGAAGGTGTGTGTTCTGCATTTATATATTTCTAGTGCTTTTTCATTGGCTATTCTTTTTGTTTTGCCTTATTCCTATTTGTTTTTTGGTTTGCTTTGTTTTATTATTTTCCTTAGATTTATGTTTGCTTATTAGAGAGATACAGAAAGGGTGTGGATCCTGATGAGAGGGGATGTGGAGAGGGAAGTGATGAGGGACGAGAAACTGTAATAAGAATAAATTGTAGCAAAAAAAAATATTTCAATGACAGAACAAAAAGAAAGGGAAAGAAAGGGAGAATGTTATAGCTGTATGATAATCTCAAAATAAAAGAAATGATAAAAATAAGAAAAAATAATCATTCCTCATCTATTTCCCAAATCTCAAATTGATAAGCTCTTTTTATTATTGTAGTCATATATATACATACCATATATACATATAAACCAATACATAAAAAAAAAGTTTTATATAGGTTAATGTTGATATTTTTTATTTTTTCAGTAATGGTCTTTTATATATTTCCTTTTGTAATATCTTATTCTAGTCTGTGACTTATCTCTTCTCAGTCCCTTACTATTGTTATGCACAAGGCAGAGATTTACTTTTAATGAAACACAGTTCAAAAATTATCTGGTTAGTGGAGTCTACTTTACATGTTACATCCATCCACCCATCTTACCAGTTCAAAAACATCTAGATTTTCTTTAATTTTAGTAGAGGTTAATAGCTTTGAATTTCAAATTTCACATTTAGGTCTATGATACACCAGTGTTAATTTCCTTCATGGATTTAAGATCTTAAGATCAGCCTTTTTTACTCCCATGTGAATATTCAATGTTCCAGCATAATTTAAAGTAAAGAACAACTTTGCACCAATTATTGCCTTTGAATCTTTCACAAAAATATTGTCTGTATTAATGTGGATTTATCACAGAGTAATCTATAATGTTCAATGATTATATTCCCAGGGTAAGTATGTATTTCTGCTAAAATAATTTGTCATTATAACTCTATCAGTTGCTACAAGAACACTGTTCTTGAAGAAATAATTCTTATTAAGGGGCCAAGTATTCATGTGTGAGGTTCCAAGGATGATAACACTCTGTAACTTTCTCTTTTATTGTGTATAAAAACAACTCTAAAAATTAAAAATGCTAAAATAATTAGTATACTATAATACATAATTTGCTATATAATATACAATAATAAAAGGGATATGTGACTAAGGCAGATGGAAAATTCATCATTTCAATTCTATTCCATTTGATTTCTATATCAGTATTATGGTATGTAATTTTTAAAAATTAAAATAGTAAATTTAAAATGTAATAGGTTGGTATACTGTGGGTGGGTTCTTAAAATGATTCTCTTATTTTTTTTGAAGTGATAGCATAATTTAAGCAGTTCTGTGATGTATATATGTAGGCAATGTTTGAAGCTTTGTGAATATTCAACATTTTTTCTCTTCAATAAATAGTATAATGGCTTCCCAAACTCCAAATGGTAGTAGCAGAAGCTACTCTTTTCAACTGTTTCGCTATTTACTTTACCACCAAATTGACTCCAAGTATCAAGAAGATATATCAAAGCAATCCATAGCTATAGCTTGCAATCAAATAAACTGTTTCTGTTTATTTATTCATACTAAGTGCTGCCATCAATTATATTAAACATTAATTATCTAAAGTACCATTGTGGGATGGTTAGTATCAGGATTTTATTTTTAATTGATGCTCATGATTTAGTCATAAGGTAGGAAATTCTATGTGTTTAAAATATTATTTTCAAATCATCATAACATTCATTAAAACTTCATCATTTCTACATCTGAATACAATTCTTATCATCACAAAAGTATAATCTTCCACAGAGCGATTGTCACATTGATTTTGGAGGTAAATGTATGTAATGTTTGTTCCCCATAGAGAATCTGCACAATTAGAACAATAAAAATGAAGTAAATGCTGTTTGTACTCAGATTAAAATTCTGTAAATACAGTACACATAAAATTTATTTTTCAAGACATTTTGAGAAATGTAAAGGGAGAAGATTAAAATTTAAGTCACAAAAAATTGCAAGAACTCATGTTACCTGTCCTCCAGATATAATTTATATATCCAAATTGCTTTCCTCTCTTTCCTGTTAGTGTTGTAAACACCATAATTTTCATTCTCCCTGTTACATATGGTAAAGTAGTATTTGTATTTTATTTACCTTAAAAATAATTCATAATCTTGATGATTATCACAGAATTTATACTCCTTTGACCACATTCATTTTTAAAGTTCCATTTATCATACATATATCCAAAAGAATTCATAGAATTCAAAATATCTAAAATTTGTTGACATATTTATTACAGTTAATTAAATTATTTATACTTTTCTTATGATCCTACTTAGATTTTATTTCTCTCTCAATGCAATCTAATATGAATGAAAAACAGAACATTAGAAAAGCTTTACAGAACATCTATACAATTGATGAAAATGTTAAAAAAGTGTTTCCTACTAACAACATACTTAAAATTGAGAAAAATTGCCATATTGAATGATGCAATGTGAAAACATATTTTGACAATTTTTTAGTTATACAAACAGAACTAATCAGGGACTGATGATTTTGGTTAACTTCAGATATACATATAGAAGTACATATATATCCACAATATGAAAGCATATTTTATTTTCTAAATTTAAATATTAAGGTAAAATAGTTTCAATTTACTCATTATCTGCTTTTCATTTACAATAAAAATTCATGTCTTCTGTACTCAATTCCAAATATTTGAATATTTCTGGGACTATATCTTTAGCACAACAAAATAGTATCCTCAAGTGTGCTTTTTTTGTTTGTTTTGTTTTGTTTTATTTTTTTAATTCATAAAGCAAGTGAATTGAAGACGCTAGTGCTGAAGTGTGAAGCAGGAAGAACTGCTTCTGATTCATAGCATCATTTATCTTTGTTAAACTACCGATTTTGATGCATGTGGAAATGTACAAGGCTTTCTTACAGAGAAGTAAAACCACACTAACGGCATAAAGATAACTGTTTTCTCCAATGCATTTTTACAATAATATCTATCTTTTAGGTGCTGAAATACACATATCTCAGAAAGTTTTTACCTTCAGTGGAAATGTATTTCTCATATAGTGCTTTATTTTTGAAAATAAAAAAAATTCTGAAAACTTGTGAATGTAATCGTAATAACATGTATGATAGGTGATGCAAGATCATACTTCCTTTCTGAAATCACAGAAGTTCTTGTGTTTTGAGTTCATTGCACTCTTATTCAGGTCTTAGAGAATTCACAATACAACTGATTAAATGGCAGTTCAAAAATTCTGTCCAAAATTTATTTATCCTTTCCAGGTGTTTTATTTTTTATAATATTTTTATTTTATAATTAACTTAATTTCACATATCAGCCACGGATTTCCCCGTCCTCCCTCCTCCCCCCCACCCCTCCCCACCAATGTACCCCCCACTTCCACCTCCTCCAAGGCAAATTCTCCCCTGGGGCGTCAGCCCAGACTGGCAGACTCAGCCAAGGCAGATCCAGTCCCCTCCTCCCTACACCAAGGCTGAGCAAAGTGTCTCAGCATAGGCTCCAAGCTCCAAAAAGCCAGCCCATGCACCAAGGACAAGTCCTGGCTCCACTGCCTGGGGGCCTCCCAAACAATTCAAGCTAATCAACTGTCTCACTTATCCAGAGGTGCTGGTCCAGTTTCATGGGTGTTCCTCTGCCATTGGTTCACAGTGCATGCGCTTCCACTAGTTTGGCTATTTGTCCCTATGCTTCTTTCAACCATGGTCTCAACATCTCTTGCTCATACAATCCCTCCTCTCTCTCTCTGATTGGACTCCTGGAGCTGCAAATGGGGCTCAGCAGTGGATCTCTGCATCTGATTCCATCAGACATTGGATGAGAGCTCTATCATGACAGCCAGGGTGTTCGCCCATCCTATCATCAAAGCAGATCAGCTCAGACACTCTCTCGACCATTGCCAGTAGTCTACAGTGGAGGTATCTTTGTAGATTTTAGGAGACCTCTCTAGCACTCAGCTTCTTCCTATTCCCCTGGGGTCTTCATTCATCATGGTATCTCCCTCTCCATTCTCCCACATTGCTCCTGATCCAGCTGGGACCTCCCTCTCCCCTAAGTTCTTTTTCCCCTGACCCTTGCTCTCTATTACTCGCCCCCACACCCAGTTTGCTCATGTACATCCCATCCATTTCTCTGTCAGTGGGCAATCCCTGTGTCTTTCTTAGGATCCTCTTTACTAGGTAGCCTCCCTGAGTTGTGAGTTGCAGTCTGGTTCTCTTTTGCTTTACATCTAGTATCCAGTTATGAGTGAGTATATACCATGTTTGTCTTTCTGAGTCTGGGTTACCTCACTCATTTGCTCGCAAACCTCATGCAGTCATTGTTTTTCTCTTCTGAGTAGTACAGGTGTTTTAAATTTGGCAGTACATATTTCTCCCATTGTTATCCTAAGACTAGAAAAAAATGTTCATTAGAAACCAAAAATCTATTGTTCAGCTAAAGCAGTGGTTCTCAACTTTCCTAATGCTGTGACCCTTTAATACAGTTCCTCATGTTGTGGTGACCCCCATTTGTAAAATTATTTTTGTTTTTGCTTCATAATTATAATTATCTTGAGTTATGAATTGTAATGTAAATATCTGATATGAAGGATATCTGCTTTGTGACCCCTGTGATAGGGTTGTTTGACATCCCTCCAGAGGGGTCCCAACCTACAGGTTGAAAACCACTGAGCTACAGGAACATACCTATGAAATGACTCCTAACAACATTCTGATGTATCCATAAATGAATGTCTCATTGAGTCAGCATCAGAGAAACATCCTCTTTCATTAGCTGCAAATGAATCCAGATATACTAACATCTTACAAAAAGTGAGAAATTTGGAACACTTAGTCCCAAACAGGATGTCTTCTTCAAAGTACTTCCCAAAGTGCTCAGAGAGATATGAGGAAGCAAAGACAGAAAAGTTGTCAGGGCCAGCGGGTTTGGATGACTCCAGGGAAACTGTCTAGAATACACAATAAGACAAAGGCACATATAAATTCACAGAGACTGTGGCAGCAGGCACAGGGCCTGCATATATTCAAGCAAGGCAGGGTTCTAATGCCGAAAGGAGAAGTAGACACAGACATCAACCTCTAGTCAAGAAACTATTTACAGGAGATGCCTGCTTGTAAAGGAGAAATTTGTTTACCCATTGAAATTTAATTGAGTATATTAACCACACTTAAAGATAGAACCCTTGCACATTACTAGATGACAAACACAACTCATTTTATTTAGACTTTTATTGTCTCTTATCTTTTTTGGGCATTTTTATCTTACTAGTCTTCTTGTATAGCACAGTTTTGAGTTAATGTTGTTCTTGAGGTGTGTGTGTGTGTGTGTGTGTGTGTGTGTGTGAGAGAGAGAGAGAGAGAGAGAGAGAGAGAGAGAGAGAGAGAGAATGTATGTAGTCTATTTCCTTCTTTTATTTTTCTTTTTTCATTCTGATTTGTTTCATTTCTTTGTTTTTTTCTTTTTTTTTTTTTACTTTCTAGAGAAAGAGAGGGCATTAGAAAGGGCATTAATTTGGATGAAATTGGGTGATGAGGAGGATCTGGGAGGAGTTAGAGGAGTGAAAACTATGAACAGAATTTATTGTATAAAAACATTATTTGTCAAAATAATGCATGATAAAAAAGAGTATTCCATTTCTTATGAACATGTTTTTTAGAGAATGATTCAAACCATCGCATATTTATTTAAGAAGATATATGCAAAATAATTTATAGCTAAGATAGAAATCAGCATTAAAGTAAGAGAAAACTTCTTTTAAAAATCATTTCACCATGTTAAAGAGTCCACAGGCACATAAGAATACCACATGTCAATCTCAAATTGTATTACTCTCAATAAAAAAAATAAAATATATTCTATCACCTGATTAAGCCTCCTTTGATGGAAGTTGTGCATCTTAGATGAAGGGTATACCATAATCATATCTAATTCCAAAGTACTAACCTATTTATACAGAGCAACTCATATAGCTTACAATATTTAGGACTGTTAGAAGTCATGCAGCCTGATTTATCTAAAATGTCACATTTTTACTATTGTGAAAAATTTAGTTCCCAGTGACTATTTGTGAGATTTTAGTATAGCTCTTATGAAAATTCATATTTGTGAATCTATAAATCAAGATTTCAAATTTACATTTTTAAGTTTTATAGATTCCATTTTGATCTTCAAATGTTCATTTTTTAAGGAATATTTTCATAGTTAATGGTTGATTGAATGTAAAAATTAAAATAGTTCAATTAGATGATTGTACCATTTGAAGTTCATGTCCATTTAAGCAATAACTGAAATAGACTGACAATTTCCATTTTTTTCTTTTAATTTTACTCTTATTTATGCTCTGTATAAATAGGTTCCAAGTAAAATTTAAATACATTTTCATGTTTTATGTCTCCACTTTTAAAAAGGCAGCAAAAAGCTCTTCAAATAGAATGACTTTAATCCATTGTGTTGACACTTAAGCATAGGTCAATGGATATTTAATAATATGATATTGTAGCATCATTATAAATTTGAGATTATCATTAAATCTGAAATACAGTTAAGTAAACCCTTGTAAGGTGGTGATGTATAAACTTATGTGTTCTATATATGTCTTTGAAGCATTATTTGTTTGATGATATTAAATTAATTTATTGTGAGTACTTAGTCACTAAATACTATTTCATATAGTGTGTGGTCCAAAGTGCAACTGATTTCCAGAAGACAGTCTGCCTCAAGCCTGTCTTTGACAAGGAACAAGTGCCCTTCCATAGAAATGGAGATATTACATCAATGCTAAGACTCCCATTGCAGACCCAATGTCTCCCGCTTTCTCCCTTCCTAAGTGCAGAACAGTATGTCTGATTGTTTGCTTCTCCCAGGTTATCAAGTTGGTAAATTCAAAATTCTCATTAAGGCAACATCTTATAGAATGAACCTTAATATACATCTTATTAAGAGTACAGTATTTATTAATGATGTATTAGTCAATTGTCATTTAATAGAATCTTAGAAACATTGTCAAGTGAATTTGCTTTGGGAAGGAAATGAACAGTTTTATATACACACTAAATACTGACATTTTGAAATTATTAATATTTTAAAACTCTCATGTGCATGGACATTATGATAACATCCCTGAAGTAAAAGTAACATTTGCTGGCCATTTCAGAAAAGACTGTGATCTGGGATGAAATAAGGTGAATAAATCAAAATTTAAATAATTATTTCTTAAAAAGGGAATCTTACTGATAATCATTTATTGCTGTGAATGTAAATTACTGTAAAATAGTTTAAAAATTAGATAAAATAAAAAAATATACTACACTGGTATATTTATAGTTCTAGAAATATATTTTGATCTTTTGTCCAAAACCACATAATTAATATTTTTCTCTGGGTTAAGAATAATTTGTCATCATTCAAAAAAGGGAGGAGCTGTACAGGTAGATAGATCAGTACTAGATCACATATATTGTATGCAAGAGACCCTACATTTGATCTTCAGTGGCAAAACATAAAGAAAAGGAACAAAGGTTAAAACTAAGAAGAGAGAAAAACTAAAATTTGACATTTACTAAAAATATTCCATAGACATAATTAAATAATAAAGATTCTTGTCTAGTGGACCCTCAAATGCTAGAATTGTTTATTTGGAGCTTTTAATCATCTACAGATAAAATGAAGATGTAAACAGAGTCATGTTTAAGCAGTTGAAGAAAGCCATAAAGACTCAAGGCACTCAGAGATCCTGGGAAACCTGAATTACACTGCTTCTCTAGTGCGTCAGGCAGGGTTTGTCTGTCAAAGACTCTTAATTCAAGCACTCATTTGAAGAATGAAGACAGCATCCTCTCCTTGTGTTTGGCCTTTATCACTATGTTGCGCCAAGGTAAGGTATAGCAAGATAATGTCAGCTTCTGGTATTAAAGCTTTCATGTAACAATTCTCTAAGTGTGGATGAGACTTAGAGAGTATGTCAAACGTGAAGGAACACTGCTCCTCAGATTGGTTATCCTGTATTGTTTAAGATTCTATATTTGAAGTAGCAAGGTGGCCCAGTGTGAAAAGATGCTGTTAAGTCTGAAAATCTGAATTTGATCCCTTATATGGAAGGAGAGATGATATGCCTGCGAGACAGTCTCTGACTTCCCTATATGTACTAAATATAGCACTCAATTCCAGACACAACAGACACATGAATCAACCAACACAAACGCATGTTAATAATATTTTTAAAGACTATTCTCTACCTGGTAGCAAATTTACAATGCACTGGTTTTGGGGCAGCTGTATAGAAAGAAGCAAGTTCTCTATATAGACAATGCTTATGGAGAAGACTGTATGGGAAGAAACCCCACCCAAATCCTGTAAGTGATCAGTGGCTTCTATTTGAGTAGGGCAGTTGGTAATCAATAACTAGCAAGGAACCAAGTAGCACAGCTCTGTAATCACAAGGAAATTATTTCTCTAAAAATAAAAGTCAGATTAGAAAAAATACTATTGCCTTGTCAGGTCTTGGAGTGAAGCATTACCCCACATTTGAAGTTATTAGAAACCTCACAAAGACAAATTTGTGCTCTTGTGCTTAACCAAGAGAGTGTGTGAACCAATACCTATATGCTTACTTCAGACAGAACACATTATATTTTGAAAGAAGACTAACAAAATACTGTGCCTCATACACTTCTCTAATGTCTCATTTTCTGCTTATTTCTACATAATTGAGGCTCTGGCATCAAGATAGATAGATAGATAGATAGATAGATAGATAGATAGATAGATAGATAGATAGATAGATACATAGATACATAGATACATAGATACATAGATAGATGATAGATACATAGATACATAGATAGATGATACATACATACATACATATACATACATGCATACATAAACACATAGATATGTACTGGGATGCATATATAGATAGATGAAAAACCAATTAAAAAAAGAGGACAGAGGCAATGAAATTGAGAGAGAGCAAGGGAGCCATACATAGGATGGTTTGAAGGGCAAAAAGGAAAACGGGAAATGCTGTGTTCATGTTTTAAATTTCAAAACTGAAAGAAGTTTCATTGCCATTAAATTAATTTCATAAAGATATTGATGAAGAATCTTATTTCAGTCACATCTCAAGGAACACAGAACACCTTCCTATCTCAGGATCACCTACAGTGAAGTTGCAGGAGTAAGGAACTTTCCAGTCTGCTGATCTGCCCCTCAGAGGACTCTAATTTTCTGCTTTGTTGAATGGGTGAATTAAGCATATTCTCTCCGGCAAGAACTTAAAAATCAACATTTCTGAGGAACCTTAGCAAAAGTTCAACTGTCACCCAAGAGGATGAATAATTACTACATTTTAAAATACTGTCGTTCTCAGACCCTGCCCAGTGCCTTTAAGACTGAGCAGGAGAAGGATATCCACATACCTGCCTGAGAAGGCCTGGGAGGGAGAGATGCAATCTTCTGTCCATTGTTTCTTGCTACCTGCAGCAGGAGTGAGACCCGGCCCCTGGGTTTGAGAGGAAGAGCTTGTCCTGTCCCTCATGGGCTGTAGCACTTGGGAGTGCAGGCCCTGCACCTGGCCTGGGCAGCACAGTAGAGCTGGCCCTGGTGCAGTAGGTGTAGGTGAGTCAGCCCTGAAAGGCATGAATGCAGGAGAACCTG
Source organism: Peromyscus maniculatus bairdii (assembly GCF_049852395.1). Taxonomy (NCBI): domain Eukaryota; kingdom Metazoa; phylum Chordata; class Mammalia; order Rodentia; family Cricetidae; genus Peromyscus; species Peromyscus maniculatus. The sequence goes on along the minus strand of NC_134863.1, from coordinate 51,141,132 downwards.
GCCTGCTCCTTGCTGCATAGAGAATTAGCAAGGGCAAAGCTGGAGAGCTCACACTAGTGGTGAGGATGAGGAAGAGCTGGAGAGCTCACACTGGTGGTGAGGATGGGGTAGAGCTGGCAGGCTGCACAACCCTGCAAACACCCAGGTCTAGAACCACAATTATGAGTTGGTCCACTCCAACATCCACCCCATCTCTTATCTGCTCAAGCAAGTGAAGGGACCTGACCCGCAGACCCAAAACTGAAGGATCTCCATGACACAGGACAACAGGACATCCAATGAAAGTCCAGTATCGATAGTATAGCCATACTCTATCTTCTGAGAAAACCTACTCCAAATAACAGATTTCAAAAGTCCTTCAAGACTTTTTTTAATGGTGGTGTAGGTTTTTATTCCTTAATGGAGATGGAAGCCAGGGCCTTGTATACACTAGACAAGAGTACACAGGACAAGATATTTACCACTGAACTATATCCCCAGATCTCTATTTTACTGCCTTTCCTCCTTTCTCATCTCAGTACCACCTTCATCATCTACACCTCCACCATTTTTCTGATGAGATTCTATTCAGACACAGACAATTTAGCAGAGGTATCACGGCACTTTACTATTCTGGGGCAAATTCTCAGGCCAACCTCCTTTCCTCACACACAGTATAATGGTGCCATCGATGACTGAATGATGACTTTCACATAAACTATTACTGATTTATATCACCATCAACATGTGGAGTTGCTATTTGACACCAAATTTTAAGAGAGACTTTTATTTATCAAGCAAGAATAATGGTTCCAAACAAGAAGCTCATTAATTTAAACTGTATTTGCAAACAGAGTGGTTTATAAACTATGAGCAGGACATAAAAAGCTCCCTAATGTACTTTATAAAAGCAAAAGAAAGCATATCATAATGCATTTTAAGAGAAGATGACCCACAGAAGCTATAAACAGATATTTTTTCATATTTTAAGGATTAAAAATAACACGGGAACTGAGAAAAACTCATTGGTATAATGCTTAATTTACTTGTATAAGATGCTTGGTTAAACCCTCATCTTCATAAGCTAATAAAGTAAAATTTATATTAATATTAAGTAAATACATAATTTATGAATATACTTAGAAGCAAAATGTATACAAATAAAAATACAATATGTTAAAATAATTAATAAAAAATCTATGATTTGTAAAAGAGAGTTTTGGAATAGGGAAAGGGAAAGATGAAAGGATGTAAGCATACAATAATCTCAAGCAATAGAATAAATAATTTTAAAGTATTGGAAATTGAAGATGTTTTAAACATGTAAAACCACTTTAACTGTTTCTATAAATAACGAGATGCTGTTAGTACTTGTGGTGGTTTTAAAGAAAGGGTCCCCCAAAGAGAATGATACTATATGTAGGTGTGATCTTGTTGGCGTAGGTTGTAGTCTTGTTGGAGGAAGTGTGTCACTATGGAGGCAAACTTTCAGATCTCATATATGCTCAAGATACTACTGCTTACTGCTTTAGACTACTTCCTGCTGCCTGCAACCCAAGATGTAGGACATTGGGCTACTTCTCCAGACACTACATCTGCCTGCACACCACCATGTCACACTATCATAATGGAGTAATCCTCTTAAAATGTAAGCCACCCCAATTAAGTGTTTTCCCTTTATATGAATTGCTGTGGTCATGGCATCCATTTACAGCAAAAGAAACCCTAAGAAAGAAGTTGGTACCAGGAACTGGGGTATTGCTGTGATAGGCCTGACCATGCTTTCATTTGAAGGAATATTTGGGCCTCAGGACTGTGGATTAGTAAAACAGTTGAAAACTTTAAGTGATGCTTAATGGTCCATCCTAGTAGGAACATGGAAGACAGTGGTGCTGAGTGTGATTTGAATTGCAGTGGGCTGGCTCAAATGGTTTCTGAGAAGAAATTTAGAATGTTGCCTACAAATCACTCTTACCGTGGTGTGGTGAAGAAAGAAGCTGCTTTTTGCCCTTGTGTGAAGAGTCTGCCTGAGGCTAAAGAGAAGAGTTTTGCAATGATTCATTGGCAGAGGAAATCTCAAAATAGCTGTTACAGACTCTGTTGTGCAGTTACTAGTGTTAACACCAGTGAAGTTATACAATGAAAAGAAGCAAGATGAACAAGGAAAAATATTTGAGGGAAAAGGAGAACCAGAAAGTGGAATGGAGCTAAGTCCAGTATTCAAGTAAACACTGAGAAATGGAGTAAAGGGAGTGAGGACCTCAAGGCTAGATCCCACCCAACTAAGTTTACAACTTGTTAAAAGAAATTAAAGAAAAAGTTAGAACTTGGTATGGTGGTTCACACCATTAATTCCAGCACTGGGAAGTCAGAGACTGGCAGATCTTAGTTAGAGGCCAGCCTTGTCTAGAAATCCAGTTTCAGGAGATTCAAGTTTAGGCAATGAAGGAAAACAAAAAGCTGATGAAGATGTAATTAAAGGAGGGGACCATATTCCAGCTTCAGCAAGCAGCAGAACTTGACAGATTCAGCCATGGTTCTGGCTTTAGTGTTAAGGATGGCAGAAATGGATTATGGAATTTGTCTCTGAGCATAATTGAAGCTGTTGAGGCCAGGCATATGTCAGGGGTGACACTGGGCTACTCCAACACCATATCTGCCTGCATGCCACCATGCTCTCCACCATGATAATAATGGACTGAACCTCTGAAAATGGAATCCACCCCAATTAAATGTTTTACCTTTGTAGATTCTCCTCCAATCATGGATTCACTAGCCATGATAGTTATCTAGGTTTCCAGTATCAGGCAAGATTTATCTCTTGTTGAGTGGATCTTAAGTCGAGTTAGGGAACTTCTTATTACAAAGATATAATAATTCAATATGATAGCAATGCCTGTGTCCTTGATGGTGTCGGAAGATTTAGAGGTACATAATTATCACTGAAGTTACTATTTTCCACTAAATATGTACACTTTGTTTTTACATGGGTCTTATGCGATATCAATAAAGTTGTGCTAAAAATAAATAATAGAACATGAGAGGAGAGATACCTCTGCAGCTGAGAAGATTTGCTGTTTTTGCAAAATGACCAAAGTTCATTTCCAGGCACTCACATGGCTGTTTAGAACTCTCTGTAAATGCATTTCCAGGAGATGTGCTGCCCTGTTTGGTCCTCTGCAGCCACTGTCTGTACAAGGTATGCAGACATACATTTAATATTCATATATGTAAAATAAATGTTTAAAGGATGTGTTATTTTAAGTAAAAACTAAAAATGTAAATGAATGCTACTTACATTAAGTTCATTGCTAAGTTTTATCTTTGATGTTGTTGTTAGTCAGTATCTCAGGACAGAGGCACAGCTGGCCTAGAATTTACTGTGTAGGCTTTGAACTCACTGGACTCTACCTCCATGTGTCTCCAGAGGTCTTGAATTACAAGATTGTACAATCATGGCCTGCTTTCATTGTTATTTTTATTTTTATATTTTATTCTACATAACATAGAAAACTCTAATCTTTTTTTTTTCTTTTTTTTTTTTTTTTGGTTTTTCAAGACAGGGTTTCTCTGTGTAGCTTTGCGCCTTTCCTGGGACTCACTTGGTAGTCCAGGCTGGCTTCGAACTCACAGAGATCCGCCTGCCTCTGCCTCCCGAGTGCTGGGATTAAAGGCATGTGCCACCACCGCCGGCAAAAACTCTAATCTTAATTATTTTAATCATAAAACTCTAGAGTCAATATTTTTCATGTGCAAGTGAGTACTACAACTATTGGAAGTTTAGTTAAAAATACTGAATGAAATAACTAGAATGATCTTTGTGTGTGTGTGTGTGTGTGTGTGTGTGTGTGTGTGTGTGTGTGTGTACTAGTTATGATTTTTATTGCTATGAAGAGACAGCATGACCATAGAAACCCTTAGAAAGAAAACATTTAATTGGGGATGGCTCACTTATAGTTTCAGAGGTTCTATACATTATCATCATGATGGAGAGCAGGTGACATGCAGACAGACATGGTGCTGGAGTAGCTGAGAGTCCTACATCTTTCAGGCAATGGGAAGTCAACTGTCACAATGGGCAGTGTCCTAAGCATAGGGCACCACAAAGCCTACCCCCACAGTGACACCATTCCTTCAACAAAGCCATACCCACTTCAACAAGCCACACCTCCTAATAGTGTCACCCTCTGAAATTATGGGGCCAATTGCATTCAAACTACCACAATACACAGAGACACACACACATACACACACACACACACACACACACACACACACACACACACACACACATGTCTCTGTATAATCTGTTCTACATGACAGAGACCTCAGAATGCACTTTATTTTCACTTTTATGAAACTCAAGCTCTCTCTAAGAGAGTCCCTACATAAGAGATAAATACCATATGCCATATATCACCCTTATCCTGACACTAATGTGTCTGATTTATGAACACTAATTTCTAGTCAAATGTGCACTCTGTAGTATGAACTTCCTGATTTGATGCTGAGGATTAAACCTCATATACTGTTTGTTATCACTATGTCATTGAGCTGTAACTCCAGCTACCATGAAACCTTTCAGAATACATTGCTGTTTATATGTATTTGTCCCTAATATTAACTCAGGAATACTCTTCCTATGTTTTACTTATGATATCTATTCAATACACATGTCTGAAAATTTTTCACCTAAAATTTGAGAGGATAGGAAATATTTTATAGCATTTTACTTATTAAGTAATGAATAACCAGAAACAAAATCTATATTCATCTCTGTAACAAACATATTTGAACAGAAATATACTCAAAATTAAATAAAATGTTAATAAGATGGATTTTTCAGGCACTTAGAATATGCGATAGAAATTCCTTGTCTGAAAATTCCACATACTTAATAGTAGATACTAAAATAGAAGAGAAAATAATGGAGAATTTAATAATAGCTTTCTTTAATACTTAAGACTATACATTTATAATTTTTAATTTTATTAATTAAAAATATAGTACTATTAATCATGACAGTCTGAATCTCGATGAAATTTTATTAATACATTTCTTGGTACACTTTAGGTATAGCTATTTAAGGGGAAGAAATGTTTTATTTTAATGCAAAATTTTAATACAAAACAATTTTAGCAAGAGGATTCATTTTATTTTATTTTCATTTCTATTTTACAGTTTTTAGTTACATTTTTAATTACAAGTAATGTGTGTGACTTTCTATCTGTACATATATGCACATGTGTGTGGGCACCTATAAAAGCAAGAGGAAATGTTAGGTCAAATGCAGCTTGAGTTAGGGGTTTGGGAGTAATGTGTGCCCTGGAAACTGAACTTGGGCCCTTAGCAAGAGGGATGTGCATTCTTAACCACTGACCTATCTATCCATATATAAGGAGATATATTTTAAATAAACACAGTAACATAATTACTAATAATTTTATTCTAGTTATAAATGGATTTGTATTATTGTTTAGTCTGTGCAATAAAACATAATAAATTAGTTATTTCAGAATAATTTAACATTAAACATTACTATTTAAGTATTTTATTAAACCCTAATGTGCATTCTATAAAATAATGAATTATTACTCACTGAAATTCTATTACTCCTCATGCTTATAGTTTCATAAACAAACCTACACAATTTTTATTGATATGTCAATTCAAATAAACCCTAATTGAAATTCTTGAATGACTAGTAGCTTCTTAAGCCACCAGCCTGCACAGGATATATGATAGTACTGTCATTCTAAAAGCTATCAATATAATTATTTTTACAAACTCAGGGTATTACTTTAGGATAAGTATTCCAACCAGAAGAAACACAAATAACAAGTATTTTTATTGCTGTTTTCAAAGTCACATAATTAAATGTAACCTGTAAATTATTCATTCCTATCCTGTACAATGTTCAAAGAAATATAGCATCAAACATCATGTTTTTTCAGTATCATGAATATATTTAACTCTTAAACAGAAAAAAGTCTTTGAAATTCCTCATGCTAAACAGATTTCATGTAATTTATCAACACTCAGGAGGAGCATCTGTTGGAAAATGGATGATGCAGTTTTCTTATAACTGATAGGAACTTTGACAAAGGAACTAGCCTATCCTCTATATTTAAGTTTAGCGGTTAGCTGACTGTCCTATCTGCAAAACATTCCTAATAAATTAAAACAGTGTGAGATCTCAAGGATTCTACTTGTATTTGTTACTGTACATGACAGAAGATGTAATTTTGTATCATTTGAATATATATATATATATATATATATATATATATATATATATATAATGCAAAGCTCAAATAAAATTGTACAACAATGATTTACATATACTCTTTTTATCAAAGAGTTACTAATATGTTTTGGTGTACAACCTTCATGTTAAAAATGTCTTGACAACTGACTTGACCTCATGGGAGCTCAGGGACTCTAGACCGACAGCTAGGGAGCCTACATGGGACCTACCTAGTAGTCATTTCCATGTGGGTGACAGTTGTGTAGCTTGGTCTGTTTGTGGAGCCCCTAGCACTGGAACCAGGACCTGTCCCTGGCTCATGAGTTGACTTTTTTGGAACATATTCTCTCTGGTGGGTTGCTTCACTTGACCTTGATGTGGGCAGTGGAGTGGAGCTTGGCCTGCCTCAACTTGATATGCCATGCTTTGTTGATTCTCATGGGAAGCCTTACCCTTTCTGGGGAGTGGATGGGGGGCCAGAAAAGAGGTGGAAGGGGAAATTGTGGTTGGTATGTAAAATAAATTAAAAAATAATTAAAAATGGTGTCTTAAATTCTTTAAACATTTTTTTTGTTAAGCATAGCCCTAACTGAGGCTTTATCAAGTTAACACTGTACAAACAAATTAAAAAGAAAGTGGTATTCCAAGAGGATACTAAGAAAAAAAAAAGGCCACTGGTGTACCAGATGCATCAACCAATCCACCTAATTTAGTATTCTTTATTCCCAATTACACAAAAAGTTTATACACTATACCTAGATACAATTCTGAAATGTAACAATTCTATATTAATAATAGTATCCATGGAACAGAGCCAGGTGGATCTCTGTGAGGCCAGCCTGGACTACCAAGTGAGTCCCAGGAAAGGCACAAAACTACACAGAGAAATCTTATCTCGAAAAACCAAAAAAAAAAAAAAAATCATGTTTTTGTAAAAGTTTTTCATATTCATCTTTATTTCCCCAAGTTTCCTTTGTTGTTGTTTTCTTTTATTAGTGTTTGCATTTTCCATGAATTAATAGTATTCTTGTAAGCGAAAAATGTTTTATAAGAATGGAAAATAATTTGATTGATTATCTGTCTTGACAAGTGATTCCAACTTATGTACCATAGGTCCTGAAAAAATTCAAGGGGAGGCTCTTGGATTTCATGTTGAGGCAAAGAATTATCTGTATATTTCATAATGTATTTCACAGTCGTACTGTATTTCACAGTTTTCATGTTCAAAATGCAGAGAAGTCAAGTCTACTGAATTTTTAGTGGCTTTGTCTTTCTCATCCACAGATAGTGAAGTAGAAGCACTAATGTTGAAATGTTAGAAAAGCATATCCTCCTGCTCCATGTTACTTTGAATGATATTTCTTCTGCTACAATATTAGTTTATAGAGGGAGTTAAAACACCCACTTAGTGTTTATTTAAATGGAAGTTATATATAGTATGTGCTTTTGTTTCCTGATTCCTTCCATTGTTTTATGTCACCCTTTCTTAAACTTTTAGTCCTCTGCCTTATGCTTTCTTATATTTTTTAGATCCCACAGAATAAATTTTAACATAAACCATCGTTTGTACTGTTAAGACCAGATGACTAAGGCTTTTTGATTATAATAACATTGTCATTATGCTTGTCTGGTGTAGTTTGATGATGAATGTATGGATCAAACATTAAATATTACTTTGATGAAGAAAATCATTACATTAAAAGAGGACATGAAATCATTATCAAGAAAAGCAATAGTTACCAAAAGTGAACTTGGCAGATGAAAGTAGGGAGAAATTCTGGGAGGTAAAATACATTACAATTAAATAAACAGATTTGTTGTAACTAAATATTCTGGTTTTTATAGTGCATTTAATAATAAAACTGAAGTTATTTGTCATTGTTCATTTCTGAAATGATTTGATCAATTAAAAATAATTCTACTTGGAATGATTTCAGCAATATCATTTGTTAGAGACACACTTAGAAAGGAAATGTAATAAAACTGAAACTTAGTATTATGCTTACAGCATGTGACATTTTTAACTAACATTGCTTTTATGAAGCCTTCTGAGTACTGTGAATATCTAACTTCATACTTGATAGTGTAGCTTAATGTTTTTATGTTTCCATTTTGGGAGATATTTTATTGTTTTACGAGCTTTATGCTAAATGTATTTCCATGGGTATCTACAATGATTTCTCACACAATGTAAGATATGGGTATTAATGACTCATAAATGCACAATGAATGACAAATATATTTATTTCATGTGGTATGATGGTTAAAAGGATATTTATCCATAAATATAATTTTTAAAATAAATGGATGATTATGACTAGAGATTTTATGTTCAATACAACAAATTTCTGTAAAGTCTTTTGTCAAATTTATCATTAATTTATTTTCACCAATATCAAGTAAATATCAATAAACTTCATTACCTGAACTTTACACAATAATTATATTTTTTGGATAATTTTGTATTTATCTAGTGTGTTGTAGTAGTTATTTGTATTTAAAATAATTTCCCCCTTCCCTTTCCTCCTCTCAACACTTTCCATGTTCTCCTTTCTCTACTCCTTGTTAAATTATGGTCTCTTTTCATTTTCCTTCAAATATAAATATATATTACATGTCTGTATATAAATTCATAAGCCTAAATATATAAAACAATGAATTTCATGTTTCAAGTGATATAAGTGTCTGAGTGATTATTTTCTTGATATGTTATGTTATAACACTTTGCATATTTTGGTCTAGTTTGACCATGATTAAATATAAAATTAAATATAAAAAAATTTTAGGGATAGAATGTTAAAAGTAAAATAATTTAAGAAAGATAGACATGATTAGATTACTAACATCAATGAGTTGATAAATGAATGAATGGATAGACAGGAATATTTTGAATACATGAAAATTTGTAGAGGAATTGGAAAGTATAAAGAAATGGTGTAAATTCACCACAAAATCAGTTTTGACTGTGTTTAGAAAATGTGTGATATATTTATTTACTTATTTCCTTTTTATTAAGAAATGTTTTATTCATTTTACATACCAATCACAGATCCCCCTCTTCCCTCTCCCTCCCCTTCAGCCTTCCCCCCCTCAACCCCCCTTAAACTTATTTCACTCTAACCTGTACTCAAATTAGCAATGAACACCATATTGTAGACAAAATTCTAAATGTTATTAAATAAGAAACACAGAGCCAAATACAGAGTTAAAAGCCCAAGAGATCAGAGCATTAGTGAAGAGCCATGACTACCTTGTCTTATCACTCACTGATGCCCTTCCCCTGAGCAAGAGACCTTCTTCCTGTGTCCTGTGTTTTATTGCTTTCCTGTTCTGCCTTCTCATTGGCTCAAAGCCCAGCCACATGACTTCCTCGTCACTGCCTGTTTAGTCTCAGCCGACCTCCTGGTCTCTATGGTTGGTACTGGAATTAAAGACTCAAGGGTCACCCACCATCCTTGGCTGTGTCCTTGACTGCACAGAGTCTCTGCCTGTCATGTGATCGGATTAAGGGCGTGGGCTACCACCACCTGACTTCTCTTCCTGGCTCTCTGCTAATGACCTCAGATCTCCAGGCAAACTTTATTTATTAACATAGAAATAAAATCACATTTCAGCACAATTAAAATATCACCACACTGTACTCTGTACTATAAGTTGTAATACAAAATCACATATATATATATATATATATATATATATATATATATATATATATATCTTTTAAAGATTAGTGAAAAGGTAGAGTTGACAAGTTTTGTGCACCTTGCTTACATTGCTAAATTTGTTTTAAAATATCTGAAGAAAAATGTTATTTTTCCCATATTGGAAATTGAAAACTGAGTTTGGGAAGCTTTCAGTCTAAAATAATTTAAAAAAAAAAAAAGCAAAAAAAAAAAAAAAAACAAACAGACTAATGTCTGTATTTCTTGAAATTAGGTAAATAAAATAATATACTCAAACCAGTTGCTCAGGTTGGCTCATGGCAGAACCCATACAGAGACATTGGAGCTGTAAGGTTTTTATTCTCAATGCTGCATCTGTTTGTCATTACTCTGTAGTTACTACAAAATTATTTTTGCAGCTTCTTTGCTCATCAAAGGTGATGATTTGGTACCCCATTCTATTTTTTTCTGAATTAATGTGAAAAGAATTATAATTTCTTCTATTTGGGGGCATGTGATATATTTTAAGAATTCAGTTTTTCTTCCCCAGTATTGTCAGCAAATAATGACTAAGGAAATAAAGTAATCCGTAAGTGCTGGCATTATGTTTGTTTTCTCTGCTTTCAGCACTTGAAATGGACAATTTTCACCCTCTGAAACACATTGTTCAATGGCATGCCTTAAATTAGATGAAAGAAAGACAAACTATTCCAATACTGTGAGCAGAGCTTTCTTGGACTCCCTTCTTACAGAGGATGGATGAGATGAGACCAGGCAAATCATACTCACACTGCCATGCCTTCTAACCATGTCTGTCCCTCCTTCCAATGGTGAATGGAAATCAATCCTTCTTTACTCAAATTGCTTTTTGGTGTGCTGCAGCAACAGGAAAAGTAATTAATACAAAGCTTTCTCCTATACTATATGTTCACAGTTCCCTGAACACAGATATACAAATACAGTACCATACTCGTAAAAATACAATTGCTTTTAATATCTAGAAACATTTAAAAATGATACTGTATTAAATTCTGAAAAAAAGTATTGTGTAGTTTTATCAAGGCTGCTAGAAGAAAAAACGGAGTAAAATGAAATGTTTGCTGTAAAAATGTGCTAGTATTCATATTCTGTTTCGTAAACATTACTGTTTTCTTATTACTGTTTTAATTTCGTTTAATATTGTAATCTTAACCTTTACATGTTTATTCATGTATTGACATTTTGTAGACTTTAAATTTTTAGCCTACTAATATTTCATTTTCTTTTTTAACTCACCTAAAACAATTTCAATTTGTATAACTTGTCAATTTATCAAAGCTCATATCTCTGTCTCCTTACAACTCAATAAAACATATTTCTTTATTTGTAACTAAGGCTCCCTCTACATGTTGTTCTCAGGTTAGTACCAATATAGTTCCCAAACACAAAAGAAACTATGATACTGTGTCAAATGTGTTTTCCCACCATCAAATTAATAAAATGTGGCTGTTTTTTACTCTGTTTTTTAATTAACATATGCTAATAATATATAAATACAGGTTGAAATATGATATTTTTCTTGGGTGTCAGATGTTTTTAATCATACCCACCTGCTGCCCTCTCTTTTTTCCCACACATTGATAACCTTCTTCTCACCAACTAGCTCTCTTCTACTTTTTGCTTCATTTTTTTTTTGTTCTTGTGGCCCAGTGAACTTCATTAGAGTTGTCTACAGAAGCAAGGTGGGAATTTATTTGCAGAAGCATGAACTTTTTATCTGTGGGTGGAGTCTCAAGGCTGAAACCTGGAGGCAGGAACTGAAGCTTTGCATGGAAGAGTGTTGCTTACTGGCCTGCAAACTTAGCTTGCTCAGTTTTCTTTCTTATACAACCCAGGACCACCTGCCCAGATGTGACACCACTCACAGCAGGCTGGGCCATCACAAATCAGTCATTAATTGAGAAAATGACTCAAAGACTTGCCTACAGGCCAGACTGATGGAGCAAATTCCTCAATTGTGGTTCCTATTTCCCAGATGGCTCTAGTTTGAATCAAGTTCATTAGTTTTTGTGGTTCCTCATGGTAAGGTATGCTCTATGACTCCCTCTCCCTTCCTTGATAGAGTATTGACAGGGCCAACCTTGAAGAGACCTGTTGCTATAACATTAAGAAGGCAACTTCCTCATCAATGCCAGGATTCACAGTGTTAGCAATTTATTTATGTAACAAATTAAACTAGAGTACAGAACCTAGGTTTTAAGATATACTCATTACACATTACTCTTCAGTTTGTTTCGCTGAAAATGGAGAATATGGATGAGTTGACTTTAAGGTTCTCAGTGTTAAAAATCTCACTATGCAGTCATTATCAAAATTCCTTCTTTTCTTTTTGTGATAGGTCAGATTAATTATGAAAGTATGTCCAGGGAAATGTCACAAACAAAGAAATACACATGTATTCAATACCACAAAACCTGGTATTTCCTGTCAGCAGCTGCAATTTTTCAGGATGAAGAAAGTATATGATTATTTTTATTAAAGCAAATTAAATTTAATTAAGCAATGTCAGTGCACATTCAGGGTAGGATGCTGCTGCACTGGCAAAGAGAATGATGGACACATATATTAGTGTAATATTCATTTCGATGTTAAATGTTCAGCTTAAGCCATTAAATCAAGTGAGAGGAAATTTATGCACACCCATGTTTATCTCTTCTGTCAGGCATTATCTCAGCCTCCTTATTTTACTGAGCCCATGACAGGGACTAATTAATCATGAAATGTGTTTTCCTTGGTTTTCAGGTTAACACTAATGTGTGCCCCACCTACTTGAGAGTAAAGAGTATGCCAGACTGGGAAGTGAATTATGCTATTATATTGCTGGAACTTTATACATTGAGTCATTCTCCGAGAATGGTGTGGATTCCTCCAAACATATGTACGTGACTAAAATCAGCTACTGCTTAAAACACATGAGCAATACTTAAGAAATATTCTGTTTTAATTTTTTCTAATGTATGTTGGTTGTCTTCTCAGAATTATTTTTTTTCTAATGGAAGAATGTTGGAGATATCAATGTATTATAGCTGATTCTTTCTAGACTTTAGATAGTAGTGTTCAATTAAGATGTGTCTGGGGGTTTTCCCATGTTCGTTGCTTTAGCCGTTCAGCTATGAAACTAAAAGTCTTTGAGTTCATTCCCTGATTAGTTCATAGGTTATAAGCCAAATGTGAAAAGTCTACTTTCACTTCTTTCTTGTTATTTTTTTTTATTTAACAAAAGAGAGGAAAGTTTAGGTATTAAAATTTTATGTGGAATTTTGTGTTTTGATGCCCTGTCTTAAAATTAATGATTTTGTGATTAATGTTTCCAATCCAGTAGAGTTAACTTAGAAAATATCAAAACTAGCGGTGGACTTACAGCTCAGTGATTATATACACTTGCTGGACTAACAGAGAAATTATGTTCAGTTCCTAGTGCACCCACATTGGGTATCTCACAACCACCTCTTCCTCCATCTCCAGGGAACCCAATGACCCATTCTGGCCCCTACAGGAACCAGCACACAGGAGCATACACAAACATGCACATAAATAAAAATAAATAATAACAAAATAAAATATGCTAACTTAAAACTGCAAGAAAATAAATTTAATCATCAGTAATATGCTCAGAATACATATAGCTATTCTTAATAATCTGTTCCATGCCTTATTATAATTTTACATAATCCACCTTGAATTTCATAATTTTTGAGAATTTTATTATCTACATGTTAATATTTTGTAGACTGTTTATTACTAGTCATTTAATATAAGCACACACATAAACCTTTAATTATTTAAAAGGAGATTTTAATCTAGCTATAGAATATTCCAAATAATTGGACTATTGGTCATTTTGATGTCTAATTTCTTGAGTTCCTTATATATTCTGGATATCAGCCTTCTGTCAGATGTGGGGTTGGTGAAGACCTTTTCCCATTCTGTAGGCTGTCGCTTTGCCTTGTTGACCATATCCTTTGCTCTACAAAAGCATCTCAGTTTCAAGAGGTCCCATTGATTGATTTTCTCTCAGTGTCTGTGCTACTGGTGTTATATTTAGGAAGTGATCTCCAAATAAGGTATTATAATTAATTATTTTTCTGTCATGTTTTCTATAAATTTAAATTTTCATATGTATTTTTTACATACATTTTATTGTGTTTGATTTATCCTTTGAATCAATTTCATTATTTGTTTGCTTTTTTTATTTATTAGTGCTTATAGACTTTATTACAGGACAGTGGCAGGAGAAGCAATCTCAGGCGAACCTCACCCACTTTGCAGCCCAGAACCGGGAACCGGGAAGGCTCATGTCTCAGTAACAGGCATGCCGAGTAAGGATCAGCTAAGAATCAATCAGCATGGCAGACAGGGCCAAGCCCCAGGACAAGAACTATAAACTGGAGCTTCTGATGCATTCATATCAGAGAACAACTAGGTAGAATACTATGCCTGGCCCACGAGGGTCTGTTGAGTTTTAAACATAGGTTGTATATTCTGGATGGCATGATTATTGAATAAATGGTCTTTATTGTATCAAAGTTAAATGATGTAAATATAGCCCATGAAGATGTGGATCCTGTTAAAGGAAATTGTTATGATTATTGAGATATATCCCAGGTTTTCAAAATAATTATCATGTTGAGATTGAGACTGACAAATTATTGTGCATAAGTATGTTATTAAATACTAAAATCTTTATTTCTTTACTAGAATTTCTTAGTGCCTTTATTTTCCCAATTCTGTAGACTTTACCATAACAATAGTATCTTTGGGATTCTGTACTTATCTTATGGCTCCATAGTTACTCTTCAAATATTTTATCGAGTAAGTAATTTTATGCTAAACATAGAATTTTGTATTGATGGATACCAAAATTAATTTTGATTAAACACTGAATTTCATACATTTCAATTTTTCAGAATATGTAAATGCAAATTAAATGGACTAGCTATTTTATATTTAGGGCAGCATAAACCAAAACTGTAAAGAGAGAAAAAATGTAATTTCAAATGTAAACCTCAAATGTAAAAGTTAATCTTGCTTGACAGAGTGCCATTTACATGTATGTTGTTAAACTGACAATAGAAGGACTTTTACATAAGAAAAAAATCTAATGTATTGCATAAAATCATAAGAAAATTGAGAAGTTTTGTTGTTGTATTCTCAGGTTTTTGGAAAGCAAAGATAAATGTCATAGAATTCTAAAATATTTCACATAATATCCTATATAATAAAGATGCCTGATATTATTATCTAGATAATATTCAAACATGAACTTTCTTCTAGGCAAATGCAATACAGGTTGATGAAATTAAATCATTCAATTTAGCTATTCAACTTCTGCACATCATCCTGGCATTTGTAATGCTGTCTTTTAACTTGCTTTCCTTGGTTAACCAATTTGATGTTTCCTCAACCACAATTCCTGTCATTTAGCTCAGTATTTACAGTTAGCTTCTTGAATTCATTTGTTAAGTATAGGAGTTCAGAGACTGGAAAGCATCTGTGATCCCATTCACACAATTGTGGGAAGCCTTGCCATTCTCACGTTCATTTCCATGAGATCTCTTCTCCAACTGGACCCTGCAGGATATTTTATTTTTGCGATGAACAGCAATATAGACCACTGATAAAAGAAGATTCATCCAATTACTATGAGTAAAGTAGCTTTAACTTCCTTTAGATATCCGCTAGCAAGATAGAAAATGACACTTACCGGACACATCAGCAGCACAATAGGGCCTTTATTGATTTTCATATCATGTTCTTCAGTCTGAGATAGCTCTCCAGAGAACACTACTTCCCAGCAGGAAAAAATTGCCTTTTCTATGTTTGAATTCTCAGGTCTATTAATGCATCCCTAGCTGGAGACAGTGTCATTTTCATTCTATTTCTTTGTAGTTGATGTGTCTACACCTTGCTATTGTAGTGCCTAATGGATGCTGGGGTTATAGGTCAAAGTATGAAAACAAAAAAAAAAAATGAAATTGCTTAGCCTGTGAATCAATAAAAGGAACTCTTAACACTTTTTTTCTTGGGCAACCAATGCAGTGTGATGAGTGCATTCACCCATGTACTAAAACTATAAATAGAATATTTCTACTTTCAGCATTTATGTACTCAAAATGAAGATAAGTGGTGACTATTTTTTTAATATACTTTGTCTAGATCAAGGAAATTAACCAATTTTCATTTACCATGCTGATTAAAATATTCTATTTCCAAGAGTTGCCTTATAATGACACTGGAGGTTCTTCTATCACTCTGTAAAAAATCTACTTCAAATGAAAATTTTAGAAGTAAAGTTATATCCAATGAGAACAAAGGTCACTTTTAAAACTGACTGTTCTGTAATCACTCTTGGTTATAGAAACCCCCAGTATTAAATTATCTTTATGAGTTTATATAGAGAATAATCTTTTTTAAATTGGTATAAAACACTAAAAATAAAAACCATAATGTGTTATTTTCAAGTGGAGTTTAAATATTTTTAACTACTCTTCAAATTTATTCAAATGTTGACATTTTTTATTTATATTTTACATGTATGGTTTGGTGTCCCATTAGTTGGATATTTTCTACTAAACTTATATGCTTTTATTCATTATGAAAATACATAACACACAGAAATAACTCACAAATAATTATGATGGTACAAGTAGGCCAAAATACTTTGTACAAATTTCCAAGAGACTCAAGTTAAACCCTAAATTAATTTTCTGAAATACACACACACACACACACACACACACACACACACACACACACACACACCAATTTAGATACCAGAGAGTGTGACTCAAAGCCTGCAAGTGCTCCAGAGTGAACAGCTGGTCAGTCCTTGGTTTCAAAACAAATTAATCCCTGTCCCCTAAATTTCCCATCAACTAGTTATTTAATTTGTTAGCTATTTCATGATTATATATAATCTAGAGGAATAAAGTTGGTGAATTTTACAAGAATTGAATGTATCTTGTAAAACATATTTAAAAACTACTGGTTGCTCATGATTTAATTAAAATGTTACTTTACTAGAAAAGAATTTCTAGCATGCCACTTTTACTACATACTTTGGGTGAAAGTCATATAAAAAATACTTGTGGAAAAATAATTATGTGGGGAGATTTAGTTGTATAACTTGGATAACATTGAATTTATAGACCATGTTTTCTTTTTCTTTCTTCATTGATATATATAAAACTTCATTGGTCACCAGTGTTTTTCATGAGCAATCTGAAAGAGATGAAAAGAGAATAATCAAAGATACATAAAGAATAACAATAAAAATGCTGTAGGATGTCATTATGGATGCTGTGAATATGTGTTGTTCAGATTGGTTGATAAATAAAACGCTGATTGGCCAGTAGCCAGGCAGGAAGTATAGACAGGGTGAGCAGATGAGGAGAATTTTGGGAAGAGGAAGGGCTGAGTCAGGAGTCACCAGCCAGACACAGAGGAAGCATGAAGTCAAGGCAGAACTGAGAAAAGGTACCAAGCCACATGGCTAAACATAAATAAGAATTATGGGTTAATTTAAGTGTAAGAGCTAGTCAGTAATAAGCCTGAGCTAATGGCCAGTTTTAATTAATTTAAGTTTCTGAGTGATTATTTTATAATCGGGCCACAGGACTGTCATGGCCTGGCAGGACCTGAGAAGACTTCCGACTACAAAAAAAACAAAACAAAACAAACAAAAAAACACAGTAAACTGTAAACAAGTAAATGAGTATTGTATTTTCAGAGCTGATGACAAATAAAATTGTTCAAGAACAAAACTTAATGTAGATCAAAGTAATCATACATAACAAATACAGATATTGGACACATGTTACTCAAACTAACTGGCCAAGTGATTATAAAATTTAATTAGAACAGTTTAAAATCTTTCAACCCTGATACTATTATTGAATTATCTTTCATGGTTTTTGTTAAAATAAGAAGTGTCCATATTTGAAAACATAAGTGTCATTCAAAATACATAAGAAGTATATGAAAGACAAAATACCAAGTAAAATTTATGATCATTTAAATAAACATTTCACTTTATTTTCTATTGCTAAAACACAGCATAGCCCAGTATACTACAAAAATCCTGAAAAACCTGGATTCAGAGGCTGTAGGCAGAAAGATCAGAAGTTTCAGGGCAGCCTACATTATATAAGTTTAAGAATAGTCTTGCCTACTTAGAAAATCACTCTTTGTAACCAAAATGCAGATAAAAAAAATGCATCATCATATACAGATGCATCTCAGGAGTACTGGATAACCACATCATTACAGTTTTTGTTGTTGTTTTGTTTACCATTATTTTAATTGTGAAACAGTCCTGTGGCCTTTATTATGACCCAATTTAAATAACATTTTTGTTAAAATAATGGAATCACAAATCTTTGAGCATTTCTACTTCATCTCTTATATTTTATGTATGAATTTTTTATCAAACTTAAAACATATTATATAATTATAAATGCACATATATACATAGAAACAATAGACAAAATGTTTCAAATACTTGATATAGTCTTTGTTTTATTTTATATATTTGTTCATTTTTCAGCTTGGTCTCCCTACTACAAGACACTTTATAAAAAGAAACAGGGAAACATAAACTTGGCTCTTAGGGAATACATATTATAACAAAATGAATTATATAACAAAATGAGTAAATAAATATATAAAAATGTAACTGATTTGGTAGTAAATAATACTTAGATATAACCATGGGGACCTTAAGTTCCATTCTAAAATTAGCAACAAACTCTGTTTTATTTATTTTATAATTTAATTTAATTACATATCAACAACGGATTCCCCTGTCCTCCCTCCTCCAGCACCCCCCCACCCTCTCTCCGGCCCACCCCCCATTTCCATCTCTTCCAGGGCAAGGACTCCCTTGGGGATTCAGCTCAGCCTGGTAGAACTCTCATCCAGTAACTGATGGAAGCAGATGCAGAGATCCACTACCATGCCCCAGGTGGAGATCTGGGAGTCCAGTTGGCAAGAAAGAGGAGGAATTGTATGAGTGAGAATTGCTGAGACCATGATTGGAGAAAGCATAGGGACAAATAGCCAAATGAATGGAAACACATGAACTATGAACCAATAGCTGAGGAGCTCCCAACTGGATCAGGCACTCTGGATAAGTGAGACAGTTCATTAATTTGAACGGTTTGGGAGGCCCCCAGGCAATGGGACCAAGACCTGTACTTAGTGCATGAGCTGGCTGTTTGGAACCTGGGCCCTATGCAGTGAAAGTTTGCTCAGCCTGGACAAAGGGAGGAGGGGACTGGATCGGCCTCGACTGAAGCAACAAATTCTCATGTGGCAGTTAAAAAGAAACAAACCTTCATTGTGTCAAAATCATTTAAAAATTCTGTGTATAAAGATTGTACATTGTCCATACACATTTTTCTTTTCTTTTTGGAAGAAAGAGATATAGTTAGTTCAGAATATGCAGATAATACAGTCTAAGATCTTAAACACTATTTTTCATAATATTTTGGTTGCAATGTGTATTGGTTTCACTTTCTTCATAAGATTATTATTTAATTGTTCTTAGTAAGTTTGCAGATAATGTAATCTTGATTTTTTCCATAACTTTCCATTAAAATCTACAATTATAATGTACAATATGTTATGCTTCTAGAAACAATAATTTCTTCCAGAAATAGAATTATGGAATACACACATGCACATGTATGTTTGCATATATAGCTGCTACATATACACATACTTGCTCCCACACTTGTGTGTACACAGAGTAAATTTACTTCTATGCCACACTCATATTGTTACTTAATCTGCTTTATTTAGCATAAAAGATGTGGCAATAATTCTACTGTAATATTCAAATCAGCTTTTTGAAGGTGACCACAAACAAGACTGTGTTAAATATCATACCTGAATATTGATTTCTTTAAAATAAAGAAACCAGAGTATAACCTCAACAACCAATATTTCTTATACTATGATGTCCTAAAGCTTCTTGGAACTGTGTCAACCATAATCTTTACCAAATCTGACCCTTTCACCTTAGAACTGAATCATGAGCCAAAATAAATTTCTTCATTATAATATAAAATCTACTTTTGTGTTACTAGCAATAAAAACATATTAAGGAATATTACCTACAAAATAAACATATTTCCTCAGAAATATTTAAATTTATGTGTAAATATAAATGAATATTATAATTAATATAAATATTAAATAAAGTTTCTCAGGGGAGGGAGTGATAGCTCAGTCAGTACGATATTCATTTCCTTTGCATACAAACAGTCCAGATTTTGACATTCAGAGTACACCTGTTTTAAAAATGGCCATAATACTACAAGAATATCCACTAATTTAAATAGAATTCCAGAATATTTCAATTTTAGTTCACACATCATGTTCTTCCATTTTAAAAAACAACTGAGTATTTTGATATGTATCTAATTTTAATGTTATTAATAATGTTAGAACAACACAAGCCAAGTACTTTTATGAATCTGTGACATTTTAAAAACAGGAGTCATTATACAGTTCTAAGTTATTTGTCAAAACCAGAAATTTGCAGCTGTCATTTATAGAATATCTGCTATATTGCAAGTTGTCTGTTGTATTGACAGGAAGTCATTACGTACTTACTACTGCATGGGTGATGAGAAAGGTAATCTTTAGGTCAATGAAAGGAAGAAATTAGAGTTTTCCTTTACTTTAAAAATGAGATGGGAAGCTTGATGTCATCAAGGTAGACTAATGCCACTTCAATATCCCAGGAAACCTGGCTAATGTAGAAATAGTGCAAAAACTCATAAAATAATACACATTTATGTTATATTTAAATGCACACACACAAAGTTGTAGGAGGTAAACATGCATTTTAGGATGCACACATTAATGTATCTTTTTTTTTTTTTTTTTTTTTTTTTTTCGAGACAGGGTTTCTCTGTGTAGCTTTGCGCCTTTTCCTGGAACTCACTTGGTAGCCCAGGCTGGCCTAGAACTCACAGAGATCTGCCTGGCTCTGCTCCCGAGTGCTGGGATTAAAGGCGTGCGCCACCACCACCCGCCTTATTGTATCATTTTAAGAAAATTATTTATTTCTATTGAAAGACCCCCAGCTGAGATCTTCCTCCGGGAGAGACCCCAAACCCAAGGAACACACCGAAACCACAGATCAGATGCAAAAGCAAGAGGGTTTATTTAGACCAGGTACCTGGGGCGAAGTCTCTTGGAGGACTTGCGCGCTTTCCTAGGGCAAGGGGGACTTTTTATGGGATCCCAGGGGCAGAGGCGCGGTTACAGAAGCAAGAAGCATAGTTACAGGGTCCCTATTGGTTGTTTCAAAGAAGGCCAGGGTGAACTTGGGGTCGTATGTGTGTGGCTAATTTGGCCTTGCCCAGGCCAGCTGCTTATTCCTCAAGGCCAGGGGGCCAGCCATAAAATATCCTGATTCAACTCAACTGTTTTTCTCCCAAGGCCGCCGACCACAGTTATCTCTCTCAAGGCTGGATGGCTGGCCATAGTTATCTCTGTCAAGGCCGGGTGGCTGGCTACGGCTGTGAACTCCTGTTTTTCTGATTCCTTCAGAATGGCGTTTCTTAGGCTAAGTTATTGGGGGGGGGGAGCATTTCATTGGCCCAAAGCCCCATGTCCTCATAATGAAGCGGGGGTCCTTCACTATAGAATAAATACTCAGAAATATGATGGTTGGATCATATGGAGACTTTACTTTTAATTTTCTGGAAGAACTTCCATATGTTTTGACTTTAATGGATGTAAAATATTTTATTTTTATCAAAATAATTCACGCAAAACAAGAATTTTGGCTAATTAAATTGTAGATTGTGCATATTCTTAAAAGTAAATTTGTAGCAAGAATTGTTAGAAGGTCTTATTAATAAAAACAAACCCAGAGCCAGGTATTGGGATGAACACTGAATGATCAGAGAAACAGAGGCAGGCCACAGCTAACCTCACCTCTCCAACTTCTCAGCTGATCCTGTTTCCTCAGACTGGAAGCCTCTGTGTCCTCATCTGAATGGATCTCAGCCGAACTGCTGCTAAAAGTCTAAAAGCTTAACAGGCTCTAGTTCCTGGTCCTCATGCCTTATATACTTTTCTGCTTCCTACCATCACTTCCTAGAATTAAAGGCGTGTGTCACCATGCCTTGCTGTTTCCAGTGTGGCTTTCAACTCACAGAGATCCAGATGGATCTCTGCCTCTGGAATTCTAGGATATAAAGGCGTGTGTGCCACCATATCACAATATCATATCATAACACAATATCACCATATAAATTTAAACTATAATTTTAAAAATTCCGATGATTCTTGAAAGTATTAATGTAATGAATATCAAAAGTAATATGCCAGGATTTTGAAAACACTGAAAAACTATTTTTCATTGCTCTCTATTTTATAATTTGAAACTGTACAATTGTTGATGAATAACAATTATTTTTTCTCTTTATTTTAAATTTTTCCACAGTTCCCCCTCACTCCCCTTGTCCCACAACCCTCTCCAATCCAATAGTCAGAGAGGGTAAGGCCTTCTATGTGGAGTCAACAAAGTCTGATACATCAAGTTGAGGCAGGACCAAGCTTCTCCCCACTGCATCAAGGCTGAGAGAGGTATCCTACCATAGGGAGTGGGCTCCGAAAAGCCAGTTCATGCACTAGGGATAAATCCTGATCTAATAACCAGGCTATGATCCACAACATCAGAGAAGGTAGATAACATAGAGGACCCGAAGAGGGACATGCAGGGATAACAATTATTTTTAAAAAATAAAATATAAAATACAATTAGTTTCCATTAAACAATTAGTTTATAACAAACGCAAACTCAGAGTACTTTTCTCACTTGCTATATAAGAACAGGCCAGGTCACTGTAATTAACAGGACTTTGTATGTATTTTGTAATAGGCAACACTGTTTATGAGAGATTCTTTGAAGTGTAAGAATTTCTGATGTTTGGGAGAGACCATTACCCTTTTCTGACTATGAATTAACTGTCATCTTACCCAGTATGACAATTTCTCATGAGATTATTGGATTAAAGTGAACTTGATCTATTACATTTCTATCATGTCTTGTCATGGTTGGGTTCAGTTTGCTTTCTGAGATAAGCATCATGACCAGTAGCAACTTTAAAACTAAGTATTTATTTGAGCTTATAGAATAAGTTCATCTCCGTGGGGCACTAAAGACGTAACCTAAAGGCAGGTCTGAAATAGATTGTAAAGAAATGAAGGTTACAGGCTTGTTTCCAGATCTTATTCAGTCACCTTTCTCATAAAGACAAGGTCCAACTGCTCAAGAATGGTGCCTTGCCACTTTGAGCCCTTTGACGTCAATTGGCAGTCAAGAAAATGTCTTACAGACATGCCCACAACCCACTTTGACATGGAAAATTCCACAGTTCTGGTACACTCTCCTAACTAAACCTAATGCTGGCAATTTGTAATAACATACACAGTATTGCAAACATCTATAAAAAATTTAAAAAATTATGTTTTCATATTTCATATTTTACATGTCTTGTCCTAGTAGAATATTAAAATTTAAGATGTAGTCTGATGCTGTAGGTGCAAGAGGTTACACACAAATTTTCTTATAAATTGAGTGAAATGGGATTTCATTGCTTTATTGTAAACCTCCATGCGAGATTATATAAGCTCTGCAGTACATGTGTCTGGATATGTAGGCATAATGTGTACTCTCAGATTGTAAAATAGTCTGGAGTAACTGGTTCATAATAAACTATTTGCTTCTGTTAATAAATGCTATAAGAACTTAGTCTGCTTTCTAACAATACTAAGTTAATATCATTTCCAAATAAATTAGCAGTAGAAAAGGCTTGTTTCTAATTTTTTTTTTTTTTGGTTTTTCGAGACAGGGTTTCTCTGTGTAGCTTTGCGCCTTTCCTGGAGCTCACTTGGTAGCCCAGGCTGGCCTCGAACTCACAGAGATCCACCTGGCTCTGCCTCCCGAGTGCTGGGATTAAAGGCGTTCGCCACCAACGCCCGGCCTTTCTTTTTTATTGAGATTAGAATACAATCATGTAGTGATACATAGATTAACAGTGATGGGCTAATTTAAGATATAAGAGTTATCTAGCAAAAGGCTGGAGCCTTGGCCATGCAGTTATAATTAATATAAGCCTCTGTGTATTTACTTGGGGGATGCGAGTGGGAGAGATTTGTCCCAACTGCCAGCAGGCTGGGACACAGGAAATCTTCTGACAACATAATCACATTTTTCCCTTCTCTTTCCACCCTTCAAATTCTCCATCATGTGTTGCCATGCTCTCCTTCAAATTCATGGCCTCTTTCATCATTAATTATTATTGCATATGTATATGTTTGTATATATATATATATATATATATATATATATATGTGTGTGTGTGTGTGTGTGTGTGTGTGTGTGTGTGTGTATGTGTGTGTGTGTGTATTCTTCAATATAAAGTGTTCAATCCGTATAAACTTGCATGTATGTTTTCAAGGATAATCATTAGCCACTAGACAACCAATTAGTGTGTTCTTCCCTGGGGAAGAAGATCTCTCCAGCTCCCAGCTTTCCTTGTTTGCCTAGAGTTATTTGTTTACCACTGGTTTAAAGAAAAAAATAGTTTGTCTGACAAAAGAGAAATGGAATGGTAAAGATAATCAAGAACTGGTAAAGTTCAATTTATACTTTTATATTTCTGAATAGTCAGTGAACATAATAATAGAGTTCAAAAACTTTAAGCCAAAAAGAAGAAAATGCTTAAAGAAATTTTAAGAAATGAATAAAATGCAGAAAGAAAATTTCATTTCCAATTCTAAAGGTATACATAAAAGCAAGTCGTGAAGAAAAGTTCTTTACATTCTGTTTTTAATCTTTCTACAAGCATGAGATATGAAAACACATTCAGCCTACATGGTTATTTTAGGAAAACTTTATTTGTTTTTTGGAAATAAGAAAAGCAAAACTAATAAAGGTATTAATTTATCAATGCTTTTTGTTCATAAATAGTTTGAATTTTTGTACTACATCAACTCACTTTGAAAAGTTTCAACATAGAAGGCAAGGTTTTTAAAATAAAACAATTTCTATGCAGAAAGACACAGAACACATACTGTGTTTCTAAAGGAGAACCATAATAGTGTGTAAGAAAAAGTCAGTAAACTATGAACAAGGAAAAGGCTTTCACAAAATTGTGACACATCGTTGCCTTGATGATGGAATTTACAGACTTTGTGGGTAGACACAAAATTGTATTGTCTCTTCAGCACCTTGCTTGTTGAGTTTTACTTTAGCAAATGTAATGCAATACAGATTCATAGTGCATCAGAGACAGATTATACTGCGTATCAGAACTCCTGAGGATGTCTGCTTTGAATTTTCTGTGGAAGTAATGCAAATGCTTAAACCAGAATTATCAATTAATTTATACACACATGTTTATGTAAATTCTATACACACAATATGGAAACTACCTCAATGAACAGCAAGCCTCCGACTGTAGAAATAGTCTTACAGTTGAAAGACCCAGTACAGTGAAAAGAGTCATGGATGGGAGGTGAAAATACACAAGTGGATTAACAGCAGAGGTCAGGGAAATATTACTTTCCTTTTGCTACATGATACTTTGAGAACCTGAAAATTTTATCCTATAAAATTAAGCCAATGATTTAAAATAGTTATAAGGTATGTTAAGTCATAATCTCAAAAGTGTTATGAACCAGCTATTTTTCATAAGCCTATTTCAACCATTTCAGTTCATTAAATATAAGTCTTAACATATTCAATATCTAATTATAATAAAAGATTCTGATCTTACAAATCTCTGCAGAGTGGGATATTATTATTTTCTCCTTTGCTCATCTTTTCTTGTCGTGGTCTCAGATTTCTTTTGCGTTCATAGTCCCACTTATGCCACCACAAAATGTATTGCACCTGTCTCAGCTACATATGCTCTGTTCAATCTGTGTGTCTTATTGCCAACTACACTGAATGGTATATAAGTCATTAATATAAATATTGAATAAGTCTTCATTTAGGACATATGCTTAGATGCTTTCTTCTTAAGATACTAAATAAAGGTGTGTCCCATGCCTTTAATTGCAGGACTCAGGAGGCAGAGGTAGGTGGATCTCTGTGAGTTCGAGGCCAGCTTGAACTACGCAGTGAATTCCAGGACAGCGAGGGCTACACAAACAAACCCTGTCTTGAAAAAAAATAGATATTAAATACTAACCTATGAACTGGTTACAGTCTACAAACTAACAAAAGATACAAATACATTATAAATTAATAGTTCTTTGTTTTTTGTCAAGAACACACACACACACACACACAAACCCACAGAAACACAGACAGGATCTCTATATATACACATAGCCATCAACAATACCAAACAAATAAGCAAATAAAGTCACTATTTATAACAAAGCATTATTATGTCCACCTCTCTCTCTCTCTTTCTCTCTAACCCGTGTGTGTGTGTGTGTGTGTGTGTGTGTGTGTGTGTGTGTGTGTGTGTGGTGTGTGCATAGATGTAAAATCTGTCACCCTGACACTAGCTGTTAGACAGATAATTCACTCCTACATTAATGCTAGAAGAGCAATCACTGAAAATGTTAGTTGGAAAAGAATTGTGTATTGTTATCTCAAATATTACTGACTATACCTGTATTTGCAGATGCCAAAATCAAGATAGATTAGTTGCTAAAGATGACTCCATTGAGTGCCAAATTTGGTTAGTCTCCACGGGACATTTAACTTTAATGTCAGCATTGTCAGGACTTATGCAAATGTGAGGAAATCAGTAAGATTTGTGTCAGAGGATCACGGTCTTTTCTCCCATTTAAGTGCCTTATAAATGCAGTTGTCTATTATAAACTCCAAGATATTCTCTCTCTCATATTCTCTCTCTCTCTCTCTCTCTCTCTCTCTCTCTCTCTCTCTCTCTCTCTCTCTCTCTCTCTCCCAAAAGAGAGAGATCTAGAAGTAAATTCAAGATTAAATAATTTTAAGAATGGACTGCTAGGCTGCTATTTACAATAAATTAATCTCTATTGTGTTTATATGAAGGCAGTAACTATGTATATAGTTATATATACAAATATATGAGAGAGATACTTTGAAGTTATTTTAGTTTAAATAATTTTAAGAAGGGACTGTTATTACAATAAATTAATATCTATTGTGATTATATTAAGGCAGCTACTATTCTACTGCTTTGTACAAAACAATGGGAAGATATTATAACCCGTAAAATCTGATGTTGGAATTATGCAGATGTCTACCTTTAGTCCTTTGTTCTCAAATTCACATGGAAAACATGTGTTGAATGAACAAGAACATTCTGCACAATATTGCGTAGTTAAATTGGAAACTATTATGTATTTATTTAATGATATCTAATTGTGATTAAGAACTAATGGAGACTTTCTACACTTGCCTGGGAATCAAGGCTCAGAGAGCTTTGCTGAGGAGGAGGAGCGAAGATTGTAAGTGACAATGAAAAAGAAGACTCTAAGGAGTCAAGGCCTTCTAAACACAAGTCTGATGCACCTGTTGCATGGTGCAGACTTTGCACCTCCCCAGGCATTAAGGCTGGGCAGACCAGTGCAGGCCTTGTGCATGCTGCTTTGAGTCCGTATGCACACAGGTCTGTGATACGATCCCAATACCAAGAGCAGAAGTGCCCTCCCATGCCCTCACCCCTGATGGAGAAGATTATCTTCAACTGATAACTGCTCCCAAAGGAAGAGCAAGATTGCTCCAAAAAAGTCTCAGTGGGTTCACAAACCACTCTTATGATCAGGCTCCATGCCCCTTAGTAGAAAGCCAACACAAAATGAATGCAATGATATTTGTGGAGGTTTCTTCATCTCATAATACTTTGTCTGGGCTTTTCCTTATCTATCACACTTTCCAGTTTTGTGGTTTTATGCAATTCCAGTGTGTGAAAACGTGTGAGCCTCTTCGTCTATATGTGTTTCCTATGATTTTTCCTTTGAAGCTTTTCTATTTGTTTGGTTTTGTCCTGTTCAGATTTGTTTGTTTTTATTTTACCGTATTTTGTTATTATTATTATTATTATTATTATTATTATTATTATTATTATTATTTTTATACCCATTTTCTTTGTGTCATATAATATATTTTTTTAATTTTATTTCTTTATTTTACATGTTGGCCACAATCGCCCTTCCCTGCTTTCCTCCCAGGCACTCCCGTCAACCCCACCCCCTCTGTTCCCACCCTCAAACCATTCCTCCTCCACTTTTGTTCAGAACAGGGCAGGCCTCCCATGAGTATCAACAAAACATGGCAAATCAACTTTCAGTAAGACTAAGAACCTCCCCAGGTATGGAGGCTGGACAAGGTGACCCAGTGCAGAGTAGTAGGGTGCCAAAGCCAGTAAAAGAGTTGGAGACAGCCCCTGTTCCTACTGTTAGGAGTCCCACAAGAGGGTCAAGCTACACAGCTATAACATATATGCGGAGTACCTCGGTCAGTCCTATACAGGCTCACTGGTTGTCGGTTCAGGTGAGACCCTATGAGTCTATGGTGATTGATTCTATGAGTTTTCTTATGGTGTCCTTGACCCCTCTGGCTCCTACAATTCTTTTTTCTGAAGGATTCCCCGAGCTCCACCTAATATTTGGCTGTGGATCTGCATCTGTTTTCATCAGTTGTTGGATGAAGCCTCGCTGATGCCAGTTGGGCTAGGCATCAATCTATGGGTATAGGAGAATATTGTTAGGCATCATTACATTGACATTTTCCCCCTTCAGTTATGTTTGGTTCTATCCTAGGTCTCTGAATCAACTAGTATATGGGTCCTGGTACTACAGAAAGTGTCATGGATGGACACTTCCTGTAGTACCAGGTAGTACCTGGCATGAGTTTTAGGCTAGACCCTCAATCTCTAGGCCATACTAACCCCAGCACATCTCATAAGTAGTAAAGATCTCCCATGCTCATGGATCAGTAGGATTAACACAATATAAATGGCCACCTTACCAAAAGCAATCTCCAGATTCAATTCAATCCCCATTAAAATTAAAATACAATTCTTTCCAGACCTTGAAAGAACAATACTCAACGTCATATAGAAAAGCAAAAATACCCAGGAGAGCTAAAAAATATATCCTGTACAATAAAAGAACTTCCAGAGGTATCACCATCCGTAATTATAAGCTCTATTACAGATCTATAGCAATAAAAACTACATGTTATTGGCATAAAAACAGACAGGTGGATCAATGTAATTGAATTGAAGACCCAGATAGAAATTCACATACCTATAGACCTGATTTTCAACAGAGAAGCCAAAATTATATGAAGGAAAAAAGAAAGCATCTTTAACAAATGGTGCTAGTCTAACTGGATCTTAGCATATAGAAGAATGCAAATAGATCACCCTGCAAAAAATTCAAGTCCAAGTGGATCAAGGACCTCAACATCAACCCATATATACTGAACTCAATAGAAAAGAAAGTTAGAAGAAGCCTTGAAAGTAATGACACAGGAGACAACTGCCTGTTTGGCTTTAAGAGAGTGTGAAATGGTGTGGATTTGAATGGATGCAGAGGTGGGGAGCAACTGGGACGTGTTGAGGGAAAAGAAACTGTAATCTGAATTATTCCATGAAAAAAATATTTATTCAATTAAAAAATTTAGTAGTAAAACTAATTTTGTCTTATAGTAGAAGATTGAAATATGCAAAAATAAACAAAATATTTTATGTCTTACTGTACAACTGAAAATTAATCTTTAAAATAATGATCCTTATCTGAGATTATTGAAGCATCTTTCTGAAAACCCATTCTTAATTTTAAAATTAAAACATTGAAATTCTCCCTTTGGTAGTCAGCAAACCTAGTACATTTAGTTGAGGCAGGATCAATCTTCTCTCTGCATCAAGGGTGAGCAAGGTGTCCAGAGGAGGGGATGGGCTGTGAGTTATGGGGTAGTGGCTGGGGAGGGGGCAAGCAGGAGGAAGAATGAGAGGGGGATCTATGGTTGGTATGTAAAATGAATAAAAATTTTTTATGCTCTTCAAATGGAAAAAAAACAAATGAAATTCACATACTAAAATAAGGATAAAACAAGTGTAGGTGTAACCAACTGTCTTATTAAAAAGAAACACAGAACCAATGCAAAGAAGAAAGCCAAGAGATCGGAGCTAAGAGCCTTACACGCCTGCTGCAGTTAGCCAAGAGACCTCTCTGAAAAAGAGACCTACTTCCTGTGTGTTTGTCTTTATATAGTCTTTCTGTTCTGCCTTCTCATTGGTTGTAAACCCAAACACATGACTGCCTTGTCACTGCCTGTTTGTACAGCCCTCCAGGTCTTCTATGGTATTGAGATTAAAGGTGTGTGTCTCCAATGCTGGCTGTATCCTTGACCACACAGAGATCTACCTAACTCTTCTACCAAGTGCTGGAATTAAAGGTGTGTGCCACAAACAGCCAGCTCTGCTATGGCTTGCTATTAGCTTTGACTCCCAAACAACTTTATTTATTAACATACAAATAAAACCACATTTCAGTACAAATAAAATACCACCATAAACAAGTGATTAAAATCATATAAAAACTGGACACATGAAATCTTAAGCTATCTTCATGTTGACCAGAAACATTATTTATTTCCTTGGTGAGAAAAAGTTTACCCTTCCCTGTAGAATCTATATGAAACTGTACTGAAGTAAAGTATATTAAAAGGAGAAAAGGAATCCAACAAAATCTTAACAGTCTGTATTTTCTTTTAAACAACCAGCCTGTAAACTTGATTTATCCTATAAGGTGAGTTATGAAAACTGCAGGCTGCCCGAAGTGACAGTGCAGATTCAAAGAACTAAGTCCATAGTAAGATTCCCATAAACGTGTCCATTGGTTTTCCATCACCACGGTAAAATATCTTTTCAAAAATGAAGAAGAATTTTAAAGAAGGAAAAATATATTTCAGTGGTTTCAGTCCATGATTGTTTGGGCCTATTGCATGTCGTCCTGTAGCAAGGCAACATACACAGATCATGTTGGATGTGTGTGTGTGTGTGTGTGTGTGTGTGTGTGTGTGTGTGTGTGTGTGTGTTAGAGAGAGACAGACAGACAGACAGTCAGTCAGACACAGACAGAGGACAGAGAGAGACAGAGAGGGGTGGGGTGAGGGAGAAAGGTGGAGATTCAGTATCCAACAACCTATTTAAAGGATCCAATGACTATACCTTCTCCAACAGCCCTACCTAGTAAATACTGTAATCATAGCAAATAGCACCTTAAGAAATAGGCCAAGAATTTAGCACATGAATGTTTTAGGACAGTAGAGATTCAAACCACAGTGATGGAGGATCTATCTGAGAAGGGCTTGCATTGCTTTCTAGGCAGATTCAAAGTAACACAGAGATGCACTAGGACAGATATGTTGATATGGGCTCTGACAGCAAAAGTACTCAATTCAAACATTCACTTGATGTACTGAAAATGACTACTATTGTCTAGACTGGGACCAGAACCAAATGCTATCTTAGGCCAAATGCAGTAAAATATGTATTATTGTCAAATTTTGTTGAAATAAATTATATTCTCATACAATATATTCTGGTTAAAATTATCCTCTTCTCATATCATCCCAGTTCCTCTCCACTTCCCCTCCAACCTGGAGGCCCTTCCAATCTGGCTCCCCCACTTTCTGTTTCTCATTAGAAAACAAACAGGCTTCTAAGGAATAAAAATAAAATAAAATAATAAAATAAAATAAGACAAAACAAAAACTAACAAGTTGGGATAGGATAAAATTAAGAAACAGAAGGAAAGTAGCCAAAGAAAAAAATACAAGAAATGTGACTCATTTGCAGCACACTTGGGAATCCCGCGAAAACACAAAACTTAAAGCTGTATCTCAGCCTTCCTTCAGCTACTGGGACTTGATGCCTTAGAATACATAAGTATTTGCAACAGATCAAACTTGATATCTTTTACATAGCATTCACAGTTTCTTTCATTGGGGCCCTTGCCTGTTACAAAAAGAAATACTTAAAGAAGGAAAATATATTTGAATGGTTTCATGGTAGAAATAGAAATTTTTAAGTATTTAGTTTATACCATTACATCATTTCTTCCATACATCATATTTAGCATTAGATTTTCATATGTTTATTATTCTAGACTTGATTATTCTAGGCTAGAACTTTCCTCACTTTATTAACTTAATGTACTTTAAATATAATAGATAATTTTGGCCCTCACAAAGCAGATGGTTTTTGTGTGCTTTTCTTTTCTTTCTTTTTGAATATTTTTGCCTTAATACCTTTTTTCAAAAAAATGTCATTTTTTTTTTAGAATTTCATATATAAATACTTCAGTTTTATCATTTTATTCCTTTCCCCTTCCAACTACTTCCAGGTTTCTCCCATTGCATTTGACTCTTAACTTCTTCTGCCATTATTATTGTTAAGTCCCATAAAGATAACCTACTAAGTCCATGTAGTGTTGCTAGTATGCACATGATTTTAAGGCTAGCCACATGGGATTAGATAACCTATCTCATGGCTCATTATACAGAAAACTGATTTTCAGTCTCAGAACCCATAATTGCGAAAAGTTACCTTTTCCATGTTGGCACATCCATTTATGCATTTATTATGCAGATCTTGTTTGCAAAGTCTTATTGCTGAGATTGCACATGGATAGCATCCCTGTAATTGCTAGAAGATATCCCCTCACTGCTGGTATCCCAATCCTCTGGCTCTTACAATTTTTTTAACCTCTCTTCTTCAATAACCCCAGAGCCTTACATGTAGGTGTTGATTGTGCTGTACCAGGTGGGACTGGGTTCTGCAAGTTCATTCATTGTAAACATTCTGACTAGATTGGAGTCTCTACAGCTTTTTCTGTGGCGAGGAAAGCTTCTTTATTGATTGTGAGAGCTACACTTACCTATTGTAATAAAAGCAAGTATTAGAATGCAGGTAAAAATTATACTGATTAAGAAATGTGGTAGGACTAAACTCGTCTTGAGCTTCCATGGCCTCATCAGCCAAGGGTATTTAGATAGGTTTGTCGTACTAGGCCTGAATTCTGTCCCACTGAGTGAGCTATTAGACAATAAGACAGCATTGGTTACTCCCAAGTTAAAATTTGTCAGCATTGTAGCATTGGGGATATTTTCAGGGCCAATCATTGCTGTGGCTCACAGGATTGATTGTTGGCCAGGAATATTGAGAGCTTTTCTCTCCTGGCAGCTTTCATAGCAACTTCTGATACCATGAGAGTGCTATGTTTTATTCTTTATACATTAATTTGAGTATCTTAATTTTATACTCCTTTTAATTTTCTTCCAAAGTCATACCCTTCCAATTAATTGGATATTAATGAAAACAACCAACATTTCCACTTACACACCTGCAGAGGTGATTATAAATCTTAAAATTAAAGAGAAATTTACTTCTACTCACACATGAATATATTATACAGTTCATTATACTAGATACATTTATTCTTATTTTATTAATAAAGTTTTATTTTTATTTTATACGTATGAATATTTTATCTGTATGTATGTAAATGCACCACCACATGTGTACAGTGCCTGTGAAAGCCGAAAGGGAGCGTTAGTCTCTGGAAGTGGAGTTACAATGCAGTAGCCTGAGTTCTTAACCACTGAGCGACATCTCCAGCCTCACATCAGAGATATTTAAAGCAGTAAAATATGTGCTACATCATTTTCCTTAGAATGAATCATTAATTCTTTATAAGTTCCTTTTTTACTAACAATTACAATTATAGGCTCCAAATAACACTTAAATCACAAAATAGATATATATTTAAACTAAAATTCAAAATTAGTTCCATTTGCGGGGAAAAGAAAGTTTTCTGGAGCTTATCAATAAAATGTTTTTAATTGGTTCATACTTATATAGATTAATTTCTAATTAAACTTAGAACCATGCCACATCAAGGTGATTCATTGATATTTAGTCTATGTTTTAAGTTTTGATTACAGTTATTACTTCAAATATTGATCTAGACATTGACAGGTAATTTCTTAAAAGCCACAAATTCTTTTATTTTTTTTTTTTGTATTTTTCCCTATCCATGTAGAAGCAATTATTTTTAATATGCAGAACATAGTAGCAAGACAATGTAAGTCAAAGAAGGGAACATTAGTGTTGCAAATTTTGTCAAACTGATTGTATTTCCCAAGATTTCAAGAGTCGTGCCTGCCTACAGTCTCCTGACTCTGAGGCTTAGTATCAGTCCTTGATTGTGTTTGGATGTTTCTGCAAGTCAACAATTGAGTTCAGTTTTAAGCAGTCACAACAAACATTTGTCTTTGTGTTCACATCCAGTTTCCTGTGGCACCCTCCACTTAATCTTGCAAGTGGAGAAATTGCCGGCAAAGCCAGAGGGACCAAGCAAGCCGCTGTGACCTAGCAAAAGTCATGTCACGAGTAATTACCATAATTTATAAAGATCACTCCAGGCTCACCGGTGCTGTTGAAGCACACCAGTTGGACTGTGCTAGAATGTTTTAAGTAAACATTTGCACGCAACCTGAAGCTGTTGAGAGTTTCTACTGCAGCTCGCGCTCCCTTCTTATGAAATATTCAGAACGTGAAACGTCCCCAGTGGTGCAGAGTGGTGGGTTTTCTCTCTGATTTGATTAGCAATGATGATTCTTTCATGAGCCGAGAGTGTCCATCTAGATTAGCATCAAAAAGATGCGCGGGTTTTGTCACGGAAGACAGGCACTACGGGGACTGTTGCTTCTGAACATGAGAAAAGAAGGACTTGAACGATCTATGTGCACTGGAAAAGACTATTTTACATTTCTTTGAAATGAATTTGAATGAAATATATTCTATGCAAGGAGTATATTGCAAATCATTAAGTGAATGGTAAACTAGAAAATTAAGAAAAGAAAAACTAGAAATGAGAGAAAACTTAGCCTCATTCAATTTCATTTCATGAATAGTCGTATATAGACATGACACACAATTCCAAAGGATGAAATTTCAATTCATCAATGTTTGAGTGTGGTAATTACTTGTTGTGTGTGATTTGAAGATTAGTGCTCTCTAAGAGCACTAGAATGATGAATTAACTTCATAATTTGAAAACTTGAATATTATTTTAAAAGAAATAAATTATATAATATTTATCTATAAAAACCCCATTATATGTGAGTAACTTGTCTTCAATGGTTAAGAAAGTAACTGTACATGTACCATAATTTAGAAATAAGCTTTATTGTTCTAAATGTCAGTATTTCTTCATTTCTGTCCATTAAATCCCAAATAAACAAAATTGTACATTTCAAATATTAGAAGATATTCCCTGAATATAAACATGATGAGCTATTTTATTTTTAGTGTTTCAATAATATTGAATTATTTATTTAATAATTGTTTTTCATTAAATTGCTACTTCTCTTACCCAAATAACAGGCTAGCTATTCATGTCCTAAATATGAGACATAATGCAAATTTATGAAAACATTTATAATACTTTTATATTTGCAATGGATATAAACTTTGGCATTATATGCTAATTATAGAGAATTTAAAAACCCTTTATTTTGGCCCATCTCATTTAAAAACAATTTCTATATCCTATCTCTTTCTCTTAGGAGGTTAGAATTACAAATCAAATTGAGGTTTTATATTGTTATTTAATTAAAATGCATCATTCTTTCAAAACATGTTTAAAGTTTATTAATTGCCTCTTGATTATTAGCTGCAAAGTATTTCTCAATAATACATTCTAATATTAACATAGCATACATTTTATTAACACATCTCCATAAAAATAAAAAAATTCTTTATCTTTTAGTACTGTTTGCCTATGCACAAATTCAGAGAACTACTGTACAGGAAGACTTCTAAAATCTGTTTTAACAACAATTTAATGGATACTAATTAAGGTAGTAATTTTTTGTTGTTTATGGAGTGCTAACAACAGTTTGCAAAACACAACTCAGTCATAAATAATAAATCAAAAGACAAGTAAAATTGGTTTTCTTTCATTATTTTAAAGTTAAATTTATTTACAAATAATACATAAAAGTATAAAATTTTACATATTAATAGGTTGCCATATGATGTTTAGATGCAAATACAATGTTTAAAATAAGAAAATTTATTTATCTCCTCAAACACTTGTGATATCTTCAAGGAACAGATATTAAAAATTCTCCCAAGAATCGTTAACTGTGCCTTCTTCAGACACAGAGTAACTGTGCCTTCTTCAGACACAGAGTAACTGTGCCTTCTTCAGACACAGAGTTTATATATCATCCCTCTACGTGTCGATGTACATTGTCATATTCTACTGAATTGTAACTTAGTGCACACAGAGCCATCTTTCTTAACTCTAACTCTCCTCTCTATTCTCCATAACTACTTGTCTCTCAATTTCCATAAAGCATCTTCTGGGATTTCTGAGATTTCACATGTGAATGAACTCATGTAGTATATGTCTTTCATTTCCTAGATTTTTTGTATCACAAAGAATATGAATTAATCTTTAGTATTATAAGTAACAGATTTTTTTTCTCTTTTCAAAGCTAATCAGTATTTGTTTGGTTTTATATCACACAATCTTTAATCCTTTCTCAATTGCTTAATTGGTGGAGACATAGTTTATTTCCTTTTCTTGGCTAATTAAATAGAATGCTGACACAGAGAGAGCAAGTACCAATGTCACTTGGACAGACTAATTTTATTATCTTTGAGTGTATACTCTACAAGATCAGCCTACCAGGAAATATGGGACTGTTTGTACAAAAGAGGCATTACTATTATGGGAGTAACAGCAATTCTGCTGTAGTATAATTGATTATAGCATAATATTTTTTTTAATTCTTGATATTTTTTGCACAATACCTGCACTAATTACAAATTCTAACCAATATTATGGGATGACTTACTTTTCTCAACATACTCAATAGTCACATTTATCTTTTGATTTGTGACTATTCTTACTGAAGAATAATATTGAACACTATTGTCTCTTAATTTACCCCCAAAAAGAATATAAAATCAATATGTAAATTACTATTCTGAAACAAAAAATTTAAAAATATAATTGTTGTTCATAACAGTTTAGAGGAAGCTCCCATACATGACTGGCAAAAGGCTGCATTCAGAAACTATGGATAATGAAACAGAAAGCCCAATACCAGGGCTGATGTAACTACTTATGAATCGCAAGGTGGATGTTCCTCTGACCTATCATTGAAATTTTGTAAGGGTAAGATCTGGTCATGGATTTGTTTTCTTTTAGTTTTATGTGTTTTTCTTGGAGTTACTAAAAAAAATGATAAACTAGAAATTGTTTTATTTAGTGTGTTAAACTTTCAAACAAATTATCTGCACTATGATAAAGAAAGAAATTAAAACAATTCAAACATGTACAGGTATCTTTTTCAAATAAAAAATTGGTTCATGCCTCTCTCTCATTGATTTATAAAGTCCTTTGACCCTGAGGAAGTTGAGGTCCATGGTAGTAGCCAGTCCTCATTTGCCTAGAACATAGTCTCAAGTTTGCCCTTCAGAAAAAAAATCATTTTTGTCTATGTTCATTGTGCTTCCTCGAATTTCCTCTCAAATGAACATATATAATCATTAACATTAGTTTAGCATAGATTCATGAAGCCATTCATGATAACAATCATAAGCTTCTTATTCTCTCAAATCTCTTTTGCAAAAACTATCTAAATCATAGTTTCTTTCTTTTTCTTTCTTTCTTTTTTTTTTTTTTTTTTTTTTTTTGATTTTTCGAGACAGGGTTTCTCTGTGTAGTTTTGCGCCTTTCCTGGAACTCACTTGGTAGCCCAGGCTGGCCTCGAACTCACAGAGATCCGCCTGGCTCTGCCTCCCAAGTGCTGGGATTAAAGGCGTGCGCCACCACCACCCGGCCTAAATCATAGTTTCAAAGACATAATTTTTTGCCTAGTTGATCTGTTTTCTGAGAAAGGGTTGTTTTGCCATTATGAAGCTAAACAACAACAACAAAAATAGTGAGAACACTTAGAACAACAAATAGGCATCTATACAATTGACTAATTTAGTATATGAATATGATAAATTGGTTTATTTTAGTAATTTTCTTTGAATCATGTAATTATTACATCTAAATATATTAAGTCATATTTTGAGAATAGGACATTAGACTGAGAAGAAATAGAGAGACTCTATTTCTTTGGGATGGCACACTAGTGTACAAAATATAATGCAAAACCCCTGTGTATGTTTTGAGCTTGCTACCAAAAAGTCATTTTATCCTTAGGAGAGTAGTTCCATTATATCCTGATGCAAATTACCTAGTAATTTCAAATTATTTTTATTATCTTAACTAGCTCCATGACTGCTGTTAAGGCTTATCCTTAGAAATTAAAATGTCTTTGCCTCATTTGCACATTGCTTCAGAATTCCCCATTGACCCAAAACATTCCTATTAGGTTTCACTGTCAGGTCATCTATTCTTCTGGATCTCTATCCTGATTCTAGTGTGTGTGTCATCTAGCTCTCTGGACCTCTGGTTCTTTGTCCATGTGCATGCTGCAACAACGTTCTGCCAAGCTCAGCATCATCTGCGGAAACTGTGGGTCAAAGTCAGAGGCAGTAGAATGCAGCAGCTATTACAGTCATCAACAGACCAGAAAATTCCACAACAATACCAATGGATTTCACTACAAAAATGATTTCCACCTTGTTCCAACATTTTGTTACAGAAAGCATTTTGATTAAATCTAAACTATGAAGTCTTTTAAGGAAAAACTAGAAATTCTAATTATCTATAATTATGAATATGTTTTCCAACCACCATAGTTTCTACAGTAATAGTTTAAACATTTGGAACCATTATTTGTAAATTTTGCTACAGTTATTTAGTGTGTAATTTGTTTTCATGTTTACACACACACACACACACACACACACACACACACCATGGCTCTCATGTAGATATCAGAGTGTGAGTTTACCATACCAGTTACCTCCAACATGTAGGTCCCATGGATAGGATTCAGATTCTACATTCAGACTGTATGATGAAAAGTAAATGATTTCCATGGGATTGCACACTAAATATGAGTGTTGTTTCCTTGAAATACATTCAGAAGAGAAATGGAAGTTGTCTTGGATAAAGATTAAATGAGCCATGGAT
Organism: Peromyscus maniculatus bairdii; assembly: GCF_049852395.1. Taxonomy (NCBI): domain Eukaryota; kingdom Metazoa; phylum Chordata; class Mammalia; order Rodentia; family Cricetidae; genus Peromyscus; species Peromyscus maniculatus. The sequence goes on along the minus strand of NC_134863.1, from coordinate 51,102,057 downwards.
ATAGGGATTTGGTCAGCTAACTGTATTATTAACACTAAGCAATCTACAATTATTTAAAGATATATAGTATCTTCCTTGGTGAAAACAGTACAATATTGAAATGAGAAATAGATAAGAATAACAAGTTAGTATAATAAAACATTGGGAAAAATTTTGATTGGAGCAAATTAATATATACAAGAGACAAACAGAGAAGACAGAGGAGAAGAGCGTAGGGATGAATATGAATGTTGATTGACGATTACATAAATTATACCTTTATAGCAATTTTGCAATGCTAATTGTCAGACAGAACAACCACAAAAATAAATATGCACCTACTTCAAAATTTCTGGAAAGATAAAAGACAATGACACAAATATTTTAAAGTTAAAATGAGGCAAAAACAAAGTAGAATCATTTAATTACAGTATACAATATGAACTAAAGTAATAATGAAATATTTTTGTAAATAGTAGAGATTTAAATTTTATAACAAAATCAAATACCCAAATGGGGGAAATTTTAAAGCTGTTATTGAGAAAAATGTTTTTGAATAGTATTTTTATTTGTTAATAATTTTATATGAATACTATATATTATTCTCCCCTTCCCTATTCTACCTTCAATTCCTCCAATATCCCTCCCACTCTCAAATAAAATATCTCTTATCCTTTAATAATGATTTACATTATATATATATATATATATATATATATATATATGCATGTGTGTGCATGTGCTTGTGTGTATAAGTATACACACTATCTATTCCAACTGGATCTAAGATGCCAAGGGTAAGCTTGAAATCCTGACCTCATAAAACCACAATGCTTCTATACAGCCAAGGAGATAATCAGTTCAGTGAATAGGAAGCCTACAGAGTGGGAGGGAATCATCGTCAGCTATATATCTTTTAAGGATTTACATATTGAATTTATACTTTTAAAAAATCATGAAAAAAGATTCAATTAAAAATAGGCTATTGATGTGATCAAAGACTTTTCAAAAGAAAGACTTTAGTGATAGCTCAAAAAAAATTTCAACGTTTCTACCAATCAGCAGAATAGAAACTAAACCACTTTTAGATACATCCATTTTGCTGATGCTCTAAAACTCTGGGTTTTGACTGGTATCATATCCCACTTAGAAGGACTAAAGCTAAGAAAACAACTGACAACCGATGCTGGAAAGGATGTTGAAACAGGGAAACACTCATTCACTAACAGTGACATTGAAATATGTGTCGTCACCCCAGCTCCACAGCTATTGGTTCACAGTTCATGAGTTTCCACTAATTTGGCTGGCCATCTCTGTAGGTTTTTCTCCATCGTGATCTTGATGTCCCTTGCTCATAGAATTCATTCTCTCTCTCTCTCTCTCTCTCTCTCTCTCTCTCTCTCTCTCTCTCTCTCTCTCTCTCTCTCTCTCTCTCTCTCTCTCTCTCTCTCTCTCTCTCTTCTCTCTCTCTCTCTGTCATCTATTGGACTATTGGACTCCTGGAGCTTGGACTGGTACCCAGCCATGGATCTCCACATCTGCTTCCATCAGTTACTGGATGAAGGCTCTATGATGACAGTTAGGGTATTCACTACTCTGATTACTGGAGTAAGCTAGTTCAGGCACCCTCTCGACCATGGGAGACTTTGCCTTGGGGGAGGTGGGAAAGGGGGGTAGGTTGTGGGTAGGCTGGGGGGTGGAAAGAGAGGGGAAATCTATGGTTGGTAGGTAAAATGAATGGATTTTTTTTTTTTTTTGGTTTTTCGAGACAGGGTTTCTCTGTGTAGCTTTGCGCCTTTCCTGGGACTCACTTGGTAGCCCAGGCTGGCATCGAACTCGCAGAGATCCACCTGGCTCTGCCTCCCAAGTGCTGGGATTAAAGGCGTGTGCCACCACCGCCCGGCGGAAATTTTCTTAATAATAAAAATTTTAAAAAATAAATGCTGCTCCTGCATGTTCTCTCTTGTTGATTTTAGCTCTGAAACTGTTGAGGTGAGAATACAAGCCTGAGTTACAGGAAAGTTTAAAGAAACAACGGGGCAGCAGAACACGGAGCTCTCAAGAGGTGAGTAATAGACTACAGGTGCTAGAAAACAGATAAAGAAAAATGGAGGGCACTCACATGAGGAGGTGAGGGAGAGCAATTCAGAAAGAGTGGGAGAGAAATGGGATAAACAACACTAAATTTTATATTAAAGAGTGAATTCAAAACATACTGAGATGAGATCATCTTAGAGAATCAGGTTTATATAATCTATAATTGAAAAAATATTATAACAGCACAACATTATGTATATATATATAATTTGAACACTTTGCAAATTTAAATGGTATAACCTACTTACACATATAATAGAGTTTATCTTTATAACATATAAAAATAACTTCCAGATTTTAGATTGAAAAAACATTTAAATATTCAATACATTTAAACTATTTACACAATATTATCAAGTGGTCAAAATTTAAATAAAAAATTGTCTAGAAATCTAGGTTTACAAAATAAAAGAAATCCATTTGCTGTCATCTTATTTCTATTATTAAATTAAAAGAAAAAGCAATGCCAAATGTGGGAGATAACTGTTCTTCATTGATTCTGGAATTCAAAATTAATGCAATAATTCGTTATTGTATACTATGAAAGAAACTGACTGATTGCAATATTGAACATGAGATTTTGAACATATATTCTGGAAATATTTTTCATTCAGTTTTCCAAAGTTAGAACTAGTAGAAATCTAAGGTCTTAATGAAAAGTAACATCCATTTACATTTGCAACAATATATAGTTTTTGAGTTCTATAATAATATTATGCAAACATGTCACCTAAGAAATAGATACCTATATTAGTAGCCTCCTATTCAGGGTTATAAATAGCCTGTCTATTAATAATTTTCATGTATTTAACTATTAGATTATAATGTAAATTTTAGATATCAGTTTGATGGACTCATATTGAAATTAGATATGTTTATATGTTTAATATACATAAAAACAACTTATTCAGTAATTCATGTTAGATTGTAATATAAAATTTTATAGAGAGATGTATCAAGGCATATTAAGACATAAATATAAACATAATGAAAGCAACAGTGTATCATTTAACCATGATTACATTCCAAATGAACTGCAAATCGACATCTGGCTGTACATTTAATTAGACACAGTCGATCATATAAATTTCATTTGCTCATTAACTTTACCCTTTAATGCTAAACTACCCCATTTATGATCAGTGGGGGGAAATCCTGGCATAGAAAACTATTGATTAACTTCCATAAAACATCTAGTGTTTTGGGCTAGACTATTACACACTTGTATATTTTAATATAACATAGAGATGGCATATTTTTCCCACTTTTTCTTTATTGAATTTATCTATCCTTTCACTAAACTAGCATTAATATTGACTAAAACTTAAGCAAAACTCCTGCATTACATCATTAAAATTCCTTGTAGTTTTTACAACCTCACTCAATGTTGACATAAATAGATATTAATTCATGAAATTTCTTCAACAAATAATTCCCACTTAGTTTGCTCTGTTAATTTTTTTTATGATAAAGAATACAAATGATCCTGGTGTTGTTTGAATTATTCCTTTAAAATATATTTACAATGTCATTCATTATGCTAGCTAGAGTCACAACTAGAATGAGGCTATCCCCTACAGCTCTTTATAAATTCACATTAATCTGATATTCATGTTTTACATAATGCAGTTTTCTGTGCGACTTCTTCTGATAGCAGCAGCTGCTTCATGAAGAACTTGTTCTTACAGGCATTAGCTAGTGACATTTTTCTTTTCCTTTTCATGCCATCACCAGTTAATTAGGACATACCATGGATACCCAAGGACTTCGTTAAGCTTGCAATATGTGTCTATAGAGACTTCTCATATATTTTTACTATTTACAATATTGTGGCAAATATTTCACAGAACAAGTTGATTCATCAATAGAGTATTATTTTGTGAGATAAATTTACCTTTTAAAAAGTCATTTGACAGCCAGGCGGTGGTGGCACATGCCTTTGATCCCAGCACTCAAGAGGCAGAAGCAGGTGGATCTCTGTGAGTTCGAGGCCAGCCTGGTCTCCAAAGCGAGTTCCAGGAAAGGCACAAAGCTACACAGAGAAACCCTGTCTCAAAAAACCAAAAAAAAAAAAAAAAGTCATTTGACATAATATTTTCCTCTTAGGATACACCAGATTTAAAGTATAAGTGGATCATTTCCATAGATCCGAAGCCCTTACAATCATTTATTTAAACTAAATCTATTTTTTCTCTATTTAAAAATTAAACAAAATAATAGTTCTGAAGGATTATTTTTGTGAACGATAATCTTGATTGTAACACTTCAAAACTCAATCACTATTTTGTTATTCATCTTTGTATTTGCCCTGTACTTATTCTAAAGAACTTTATCTATACCTGTGATGTCTCCAAGTAAAAGGCACAGTGCTTCTTCATTATACATGAAATCACAACAAATCCTCAATCAACTCTACAAAAGTGAGAACATTCAAATCATAGCCATTTCATCGTAGCTCATTCTTACATTGCTAATGCATTCTGCATATCTGCCTTCCTTATGTCAGATATAAAAACTATATTCTTCATGGTTGTCTGATGCCGATTCTAAAATCTCTGAGAAATGACCCATTATTTGAATATTATCATATTTTACTGTCTAATTTTGATCTATTGATCTTTATTATCCTTTATCCAAAATAAGCACACTGTACTCAGTCTAAATTCATATTTTTGTCACTGAAACAATTTTGCTTCTTTCATATCTACTTAGAATAATTTTAGTAAATTTGGGTTGATAGTTTAGTCCATGTTTCTAGTGATAATAGTTTTGTCTTCTAGTTTATTTTGCATCTTTAAATTTGTCAACTAATTTAAATATTAGGACACTAATGAAATAAACAGGGAAGAAAGTGTCTCTTGTTTTCTCTAATTTATGTTTTGTTAGATGGAATATTGACTAGCATAAGGGTAATTATCTTGCCATTGCTGCAGTATAAACCAGGTAAATTCCCTCAACAGATGAATACTGTTCAGAGCTGATGCAAGACAAGGTCACAGTGTGCTGCGGGCGTGTGTTGTGAATTAAATCTTCCCCAGGTGTCTGTTTATATAAGAAGTAAGAAAACTCTTAATACAGATGAACCTCAACAAACAACACAGAACCAAGCTTTCAAAGAACAAGAACCTACCTTACTTATCCTGTCCCTTAATCTCAGCTAAGAGTAGCCAAGTCAATCTATCAACCTGATAATTTCAAGAATAGGCAACCATTGTAGTCCACATTTTGGGGGTTCCTTATTATTTAAGGGCTGAATGGTAAAATTGATTACCTTGGATGCCAAAATAAATAGCAACTATTGTGTCACATTCCAATGATATGAAACAAAAAGATGTACTACATTAAAAATAAGTTAAATCAGTGGTCTTTTCGATGTTCTAATACATTTTAATATCATTGGCTTCTTGGATCAAGTCATAATTCATAACTTGAAATCCCAAAAAGTGTGAGAGAAACGCTCATATTTTTATGTGGTGATATTTTATTTGTGTTCCAACAGATAAAACTTACCTGGGGATCAGAGAACACAGCCAGCCACTAGATTAGACACAGAGGTCAGACAATGGTAGCGCACACACTTTTAATCCTATCACGTGGGAAGCAGAGATCCATCTGGATCTCTATGAGTTCAAGGCCACTCTGGGAATGGAGCCAGAGGTGGTGGCATACACCTTTAATCCCAGCATTTGAGATCTCATGTCTTTGCTTGGGAAGGACACACGTCTTTAATTCAGGAAGCGATGGAAGGAAGCAGAAAGGAATACAAGGTATGAGGACCAGTAACTAGCGGCTTTTAAGCAGTTCAGCTGAGATCCCTTCTGTGTGAGGACACACAGGCTTTCAGTCTGAGGAAACAGGATCAGTTTAGGAGTTAGCAAGATGAGGTTGGCTGTGGCTTGTTCTCTCTCTCTGATCTTTCAGCTTTCACCCCAATATCTGGTTCTGGGATTTTTTTATTAATAAGACCTTCTAAGATTTGCATTACATTTTTATTTCCTGCAACTCCAGCCAGTAAAACTTCTTTTGATATTAAAGGCTAAAATATAGGTCCTGCATTAACAATTGGAATAAATTTTATAATTTGTTCATTTAACTTATTTACAGATTATTCTTAAATATAGTTTTATTAAAAAGTACATAAAGGGTATTTTGATGTTTTTCTTTCTGTCCCCCAACTCCCCCCAGATCCTCCCCACCCCCACCCCCTCAACTTCATGTGCCAATATCAAATTGATGTGCTCTTCCCTATGGAAGTATATTAATTAGTGTTGTCTCTAGCATAATGAACATGGGAGTCAAACTGGTCTTGTATACTAGTGTTCCTTTTTATTTTACTTATTCTTATTTTTGAGAGAATATTATAACTAAAACAAGTTTCACTTCCCTTTCCTCCTTCCAAAGCCATAGTATTGTTCACTTTCATTACTGAATTCTATTTCATTAAGTGACTATATCATAGTCTATTTGTTTGTGGAATATACTTTAGATTTCTTCCATGTTTATCTTAAAGAAAAAGCTTCTATGAACATACATAGACACCCTCCTTTTAAATTCAACTCTCTACCATTTTTCCTATGCTCATATATGGACATGATAGGCATGGGTAGAGAAAGGATATTTTTTTCTGCTTGAATGCAAGTCTTTTTATTATGCACATAGAGGGACATGATGTATAGGGGTAGGGTAAGAGTATTTTTAACATTTTAAGAAACTATCAATCTGATTTCCAAATTTTTCTTACTCATGCATCAGAGAGCCACCTATTTCTCGCCTAATTACATTATGTATATAATATACTTCTAAATGTATTCATGTTCCTTTTATTAGGCATGATAAGTGCTTTTAAATACATAATATTGTGTTTTGATAGACTATTTTATATTTTGGGTATCTTGGTCAAATAACTTTCTCATAAATCTATTTTTACATTAATTCAAAGTTATATTTGCCCATGGAATATGTGTGTTATTTTAATCATGACAAGACTGGAGGAGGTGAATAATAGTAATAACATATACAGATTTATTCTAAAAATTGCTGTATAGAAGTACTTCATCAAAAATGAATTCCTAATTTTTCATTCTTTAATAAAAAGTACTTATCATCTTGTTATTATCATATTTTTTTAGAAAAAAAATTTCCTTATTGTTTTGTCTCTGAGAGCTCTTCTTGTTCATGGTTGAATGTTCATTGCAGAAATATCGTCACTTTTGTCAGAACAGTACCTTCCTCATGTGCCGATATTGTGCATGTTTCTGTCAGTTAAGCAACTCTTCCATGTACTCATCACTTGTGTTCTACCTTCTTCCTGTTGGGAAGGATGTCTTTCTGCTTTCTACTGCTCTTGTCTCCTTTATGCACTAGAAGACTCTCACTATATCATCTATTTACACTTCTTTGACTGTACACATTTTTTATTACTGTAGGAAAAAATCCACTATAATCCACTATTTTACAGAAAGCAAAAACAAGCATGTGAATATTAATCAGAATGATTTCATAAGGTTTATGTAAAAATAGCAAGGATTTCTGTCTACACAACTCTGTAACAAAGGGAAAAAATAGTCAAATGAGCAATAATCTGTAGAAATCTATTGAGAGTCCTTATATTCTTTATACCATATTGTATTATTGAATTGAGGGGGTATTTTTCTTCTTTTCCTCAACAATCATTTTGGTGGAAGCATAAAAATTGAATCTGCATTTTTTATTTTATTTTTTTATGGATCTTGTAAGATGATGCTTTCCAAACTTGACATTGTATATTATCTCATTTTGTTAAATACTGAACTGACATAAACCAGAAAAATGTTTTCTTTCTTTCCAACAAATAACATTTTTCTTGTAAAGAATTTAACCCAAGCTGACCTACTCTACAATGTACTGTTAGGAAATTTTCTGTGAGTTAATATGCAACAGAAAATTGTCTCCTCGCAAAAAGTGGGTTTCAATATCATTGTTGATTCTTTCCTTACTGAAAAAGAAAAAGAAAAATACATAAATGTCCAAATGTAAAATCAAAGAATGCCACATTGCTCTTTTTTTCATTATCTTCTATTTTAAATCATTTTTGGAGGCAATCATTCCTTGAGCAGATATTATACCTAAACTGTAATACAGAGGGAGGAAAACAAAGAAGTCATTTGAGGTACACTCCTGTATTCACTATAGTCTGGAGACAGAGGGAAGAGAATTACCAGTTAAGGCTGACTGGAAATACACATTAATTTCTAGGCTAGCCAGAGCTACATAGTTAGATTTTGGCCTCAAAATATCAGAGTCTAGGTTTATATCTCAGCAATGAGGTAGAATGTTTATCTTGGCTCAGAATTCAGGCACAGCACCTCAAAACAAGTAACAACACATAGACATATAAGCAGTTCAGATGCCATGAATAAATCATAACATTCAAAATTTTTATTTAACATGCAAGATATAGTTAACACAAATGCTTTCTTATCAGAAATTTAAGGTCGCCTACTTTCAAAACACTCTAGCAACACCCTCAGCTTCTGACTCTCTTCTCTGTTACTCAGGGCGATTACCCTTGCCACCCGTAAAAGTATATTGTAAAAGTAAAATACAACCAAAGCCTGCAGCAATAATGTCTGAGTTCATAGTAATTTTTGTAACAACTTCCTAGGGAAGTACAATACACATGTCTATGATTACCCCAGACAGGACGCCCACAATAGACAAAAAAGTGATACCACCAAACCAACTTGGTGTATCTGTCAGTTTTATTAGTTACTTAGAGGAGTCTGAGCAACCCCTGTTAATTTCAGAAACGTAAATGACTCAAAGGCAGTTGCATCACCGAAGTCCACCAAAGCAGGGGTGGCAACTTACATAAGCTTGGAGCCTGAATCAGATTATAGCCTGCAGCCAGCTCAACAGTAGGGGATCCTTTCCAAGTGTCTCTGTTGGTCTAAACCATTTCCAGGCAGTTCAGTGGGTTTATGTTTCTTCCAGGCAACTGGTCTGGTTCCAGAGTCTTCTTTTAACTGACTTATCTGAAAGTGACTACCACCGGCCTTATTGTTCAGTCTTGGGAGAGAGGGACAATCCTAGTGACTATGGTCAGTTCGGGGGACTCCTGAAGCTATTTTTAGCTGTTTCCCTTCTGATTTAAAGAGATTCCCTGCAAAAAAAAATATTCCTCTCTTGGAGGAAACTTCTACACAAGAGTAATGAAATGCCATAATTAAATATATGAGAATCAAGTAGTTCAGGTTTGAATTAATGTCTGCCTTCTTAACATACTGATGGTATTAATAAATAGTTTCTGTATTTGATTAATTTCATAAGCTCAGCTGTTATTCGATCTATTCTTAAGGTATCTCTGCCTATTTATAATGATGGCCACTGATATTAGGTCACAAGCTAAGTAGCCTTAGAACACCATAGAGTACTCAGAAGTACCCATGATTATCAACATATGAACTTAGATTTCTGAAAAGAAGCAGATTAAAAAAGCAGATTAAAAAAAGGTTTAGTTGCTTTAAACATTTATTGTTACAGCTTTTAAATGGCTTACTTTCTTTAAATTATTAGGCAGAGGATTTTTATGTAGGTAACACATTGAACTGTTTAAAAGAGTTAATAAATAATCATATTTAATACAGCAGGCATTTAAAGCTATTAATTCAGTTGTTAGCAGAACCATAACCATGTATATTGATGATCACCTAAGCAATCTAACATGGAACATGGATGAACAAATTAAACCAAAATAAGAACTCAAGAACAATTCTGCTATTGACATATGCCTTGATATACTGTTTGTTTTGAATAAGTTAGGTATGTAATCTAATGGAACTTTCTTTTCAACATTTTTTTATTTACAAAATCAACATAATAAAATGAATTCAAAATCCTATGCTTCCTAGAATAGTGTGAAATAACATATGAATAATTCACTCTACTAAATATATACTTAACTCTGATAACCAAAATATCACAATTAAATGACTTAAAAGGACTTGATTATGTCAATTAACTAAAATGAAGACTTGTCCAAAATAGACTTTATCCTATAATTACTTTCCCTTGTATAAATATGCATAAGATTGAAAACATAGAACCGATTTAATTAATTCTAAATTAAATTACACTAATTGAGCAAGTTGGGGTAAAAATCCAATTTTATTTTTATTTTAATATTAAAAACTATAGTCTGGGAAAGATCATACATTATAAAAATGGTCAAATTAAAGTTATAGTTACAGTGTGTCATTCCTTTGAAATAATATAATATAAATGATAAAAAGTCAATGGATTACTTATTGATAAATTCTAACAAATAGTGAGTTCCAAACATTAGGTGAAATGTCAAGCCACAGGAAAAAAATGGAATTTATGAAGCTTTTATATAAGGTGTACACAAAAAATACATCCAAACTGTACATAGCACCACCAATTATCAAACGGGCACCTCGTGTAAGTGGAATTGAACTAGGTACTTCTATGATTAGCTTATTTAGTTTCATACAATGACTTCAAAGTTCACATGTTATCACAGATTGCAATTTTCTTTTCTTGCCAGAATAATATTCTCTCAAGTGCATTACTGTTCATTTGAGTTTATTCATCAATTTGTAAGCATTGAGTTTCTTTACAAATTTTAGATATTCTGAACAATCATGCAATGAGCATAGGAAGACTCAAATATCCTCCAGTTCCTGATATGAATTGCTTTAAGTATATATACACAAAAGAAAATAGAGTAGTGTATTAGTTCTAATTCTATTTTGTGATGACTTTCATATTGCTATTCATGGAACAGCAATATGTGAGTCATCAACTCAGTTTTGATTTCGTCTGCTCGCAGACACTTCTCCTTCTCATCTTGTCTCAGTAAGTTTATTATGAAGAACAAATGTGAGACATTTTATTATGAATTTATTGTAACCACATACTCTCAGCATTAATTGATGTGGTAAACCAATATAAAATTAATATAGATTGTGCACTGCAGAGAATCTATTGATAAGTGAGTTGCTCCTGACATGGGAACAAGGCAGCTCTCACTCTCTCTATGATTTTCCCCACAAGTTCCATCCAGTAACAGATGAGGAGTTCCTCTCAATGAAAAAGAATCAACTAGAAGACACAATTGCCTTTATTAGTCTCCTTGTCCTAAGAGCTTTTTGTAGTCTACTAGGAAATATTTGAAGTCACTTAATTTAATGTGGTGTGTGTGTGTGTGTGTGTGTGTGTGTGTGTGTGTGTGTGTGTGTGTGTGTGTGTGTGTGTCTGTGCATCTGAATAAGTTTATGATGCCAATTGAATTCCAGTACCCATGCAGGCCAGATGGGAGCATTGGATCTCCTGGAGCTGGAGTTAGGGAGAGTTGTGAGCCATAGTTTAGGAGCTGGGACCTAAGCCTAAATCCTCTACTAAAGCAGCAAGTGTTCTTCACTGCTGTGTCATCACTTCACCCCCAGAAATAACTTTTACCCATATATGCCTATAAATGTATATTTGTTTGTTTGTTTGTTTGTTTAATTATCGTGTGGGGGGGGGGAGGTTCAAGACCAGGTTTTTCTGTGTAGCTCTGGCTATCCTGGAACTCACTTTGTAGACCATGCTGGCCTTGAACTCAGAAATGTGTCCACTTTTGTCTCCCAAATATTGGGATTAAATGTGTGTACCATCAGTGTCTAACTTTTATTATTTTATTTTTTAGGGGTTTTTTTTGGTTGGTTTTGTTTGGATTATTTGGTTTTTTGGGACAGGGTTTCTCTTTGTAACAACCTGGCTGCCTGGCTGTCCTAGAACTCCCTTTCTAGACCAGGATGGCCTTGAATTCACAGAGATCTACCTGCCTCTCCCTCCTGACTTCTGGGACTAAAGGTATGCATTACAATACCTAACACATATATTTATCTTTATATATTTAATTTTTCCTAACTCTATTTTGATCATATTCCTTCCACTCTCCCAATGTTGCCTCATATCCATCCCCATGATACTTAATGTTCTCTCACTCTGTTTAAACAACACACATGCAAAAATAAACAAAAAAGTCACACACACAACACCATACCAAACCATGGGTTCTGGTTTGTATTGGCCAGTTACTCTTGAACATTAGGGCTACCCTGGAATGTGGCTGTTACTCACAGTGTCACTCCACTGAAGAAAACCGATTTATTTTTCTTTTTCTAGCAGCAATCAAATGCAAATGATTTCTTGGAAAGATTTGGGAATTTGTGCCCAATTCCTCTTCCCCATGCTGAGAATTTGTCTGGCTTGAATTCACACTCTCATGGTCTGTGTATATTCATATGTACACCCCTATTGTGTCTGGAAGATGCCATCCCCTAGAAGTCTTATTCCATCTCTGGCTCTTATTTATTCCACTTCTGACTCCTCTTTCAAAAAGATTACTGAGCCTTGCGGACAGAAGGTGATAAATACATTCTATTTAGGGCTCAGTGCTCTAAACTCTCTCACTTTCTGCACATTTTTGTTATTGGTCTCTATGCTAATTATAATTTCTTATAAGAAGAAGTTTCTTTGATGAAGGCTGAGCAATGCAGTGATCTACAGGTATAGATTAATATGTCATGAGGAGTTGTACTGATATGTCCATTAGCATAATCACAGTAGCAAGTTTTCCTGTCAAGCCAATGACCTATATGGTTTCAGTTTCTTGGTCTCATTAATAGCATTAGGTATAGGTTCAATCTAAGAGAGACAATGTACCAAGTAAACATCATTTGTTGCGTGAGATCACACCTACAACTACCAACAATTTCACTTTGGGAATTTGGTGACATAGTGAAAGAAAATAAGATAAACAGAATTAGAGGAAAATAATAAATTTATCTGATATATTTTAACATTAAATTTTATGGAAATAAGGATCAAGGATATTCATTAAATTTTAATAAGAGACAATTAAGCCAGTATCTCAATATAATCTTTTTAGCATTTATTTTCCATGAAAAAAATAAACATTTTCACTTAATATTATTATTGGAGATAATCAATTTTAATACTTAATTTAAACTTGTATCTAGTTTAAAATATATAGTCACCAACATATAATTATAAAAAATAACATATTGATACAACATGGTTTGAAGCCTCTTGCTTCAGTAAACCAATTTTTTTAGTACCATTGGTATGAAATTTGAAATTAAGCTTTAAAAGACAATATGTCATCATACAAAGCAAGAATTAGTTTGTCCATGTTCCTATTTAAAGAGAAGCTGTGAGGCCAAGGCAAGGAAAAAAGTATCATTTTAATAGATTTTGACTTATATAATAGAGACATTTTTGCTAGGGAAAGACAAAATCATGAATCTGGGAAAGGGACTGGTATGTAAAATGAGGAGTTTGATATATTCTGGAAGCCAATAAGAGAAGATAGGGAGAGTAATAAGAGTGTGTGATTTATACACAAAACAAAAGAAAAGAAATGTTCATTGCATCTGTATTGTCATCACAATGGCTCCATTAGGCAGGATTATACTACAGATAAAATTAATTCAATTTTAAGTTTTTAACATTTTGAAGAAATATTTCTTCAAAAGTTTTTCCATAAATCAGTGACATATTTTGAGTAGAGAAATATGATTCCACTAATTTGAATATTGTCTTCTGAAAATATTATATATTCATATATAATATCTATATTTTATATGCTTATTTGCACATAACTTTGTATCATTTGAAACATTTTGACAGAAACATGTATATTGTTAATGTATCTGTTAAATTTTATTTAAAAATGAGTATTTTCACATTTTGAGAATATGAACGTCCCTTTAATAGCTAGAAAATCCAGAAACTTTCAAAATTCAATATCAACATTGCATTACCGGCCTTTCTTTTTGTTTATTAAGAGATTTTCTGTTCATTCTACTTGTCAACCAAAGATTCCCCTGTCATCCCTCCTCCCATCCCTCCAGGCTTCCCCCCAATCCACCCCCAATTCCCACTTTCAAACTTTACACAACACTATCAAAAACATCCTCAAAGAACACACACACACACACACACACACACACACACACACACACACACAGATCATCCAATAACCAAAGGTGTTGTTTCATTGTTAGAAGTAAGTATGTATAACATCATGACAGTGCACATTCTGTTTTCTCTTTTAAAAATAAGTATATAACTTGGCTTATTATATCATTTCTAGAGTGAGCTATAATTGTGTTCTGAGAGTCTAGTGAGCTTCAACAAATCCTCTAAACTTGGACTATATGCATACTGAAGAAAGGTAACCTTTTAAAATACTTTGTTTATTCTTTAAGAATTTCATGCAGGTATACAATATAATCTTGTTTAGTAACTTCATACCAATCTCTTTCATGTTAGTTATCTTGTTCCACTTGGAAGGCATAATACCATCAATGCTATAGCTCTGAAATGAGCAGTTAAAAATCATTTATTTCAAACTATATTGTCAGAACACAGAATTATTAGTTGGAGAATAACCACATATTCTTTAAAATTGGAAGGTCATTTCAGAGTTTATTGAGCACTTGATTTTGAAGAAGAGCACAAAAGTTCATTCCCAGATTTTCTGCTATTATTAGATGTGAATTTTAAGACTTAACTTAAGTCTCATAACACAATTTGTTTTTCAAATTGAGAAAATAATACCCAACTTATGTAATTCATGAGTATAAATGTCATCATAACTAGTGAATGATGCTTAATAATCACAAAGTATAAAACTATTAAATGAACATTATGTTGTTTCTAATATAAAAAATAACTTATTTTTAATTAAATGCAAGTAATTATACTAATGTGAAATGTTTGCCATTAACCTTCATTTAACTTTAAAGACAATGTTTTGGGGGACTGCTTAATTACATTGATTAATAAAAGTAGGCAATAATTGTCACTGATGCTTATTTCATGAGCCAGGTATATATTTATTAATGTATATTTATATGTAATTATTAATTGAATATTTATTTATATTTATTCATGATTATAAAAAGATCCTTTTGCTTCCTCTCTCTGTCTCTATCATCCCATTCCTATTTATATGTAATTGAAACAATTTCCTAGGTAACTACAAGAAAAAGTTCATTCTTCATTAATGTGAAAAATTCAAGTAACATTTGAAGAGAGAGTTATTTCTACTTTAGTTTACTTTATGGGAATTCTATCTCCGAAGATAATATTTAAATTGTCTTTTTTATTGCTACCATATAAGAAACTTAAAAAGTGGCAGTGTTACATAAGAGTGGGAAGAGGGTCCATGTAGAGAGTGGTTCTAGATGGCAGTGGGTTACATCAAATGGACCTGGATGTTGTAAACCTGTGTCGTTTCACATTCAACTGTTGAAATTGCAATCATAGCACCTTAATTTCAGACACAGACGAAGAAGTAACAAAGCTAAAATGAGGTCAATAAGTAAAATTACATCCAGTATAATCTGGAGTGTTCTGAGAACTTAGGATGTAAATATACCAGGAGCATGAAGGCCATAGGAACAGGAAGACAGGAAGTTGCAAGTCAAGGAGAAAGGTACCACAGGAAACCAACCAGACTGTCACTTGGCTCTCAGACAAAGCTCTAGCAAAGGACTGCATAGGCTGAGAGAGTTCCATGCTTAACTTACTGAAATGTCAATATTTGAAGGTTCTTTTGGCAAAATGTTGTCATAATATATTTGATGATGTATATTCTTTAAGAAAATGTCTTGTCAACATGCAGTTCCCTTTTGTTAACACTAGTAGGAATATTGTGGAAACAAGAAAGATCGTAGAGAAATGGATGTGTATGAATTATTTAACAGCCAGCCATAAATGTCAGGTGTTCAAGTGTTTACAGTGCTTCTAGATGTATGCTTTTCTAATAGAATTTTAAAAGCACATACTTGCTCACAAATTCAGAATTTTCATTAAGGCCTATTTTCATAGATAAATTCAAATATTTAGCTAGCTCTTCATATATGCCTGAACCACATTGATGAACACATTTTATAATGTTTTGTTTTGGTTAGTGGACATGTTTTCAAATTTGAAATATGTAACTACAGACTACTGTATGGCTTTACATATGTAATATACATATAACTAGGTAGATATGTATATATACATATATTCTTTATTTACACTGAGAGTTTTAAATTAATGAGCCATGAAAGAATATCCATGTATAAAAACTGTTTAAAGTTACAGTGTTAAAACGAAAGGACAACATCACACAATTGCTTTATCTCATGAGAAAATACTAATTTTGTGTGTGTGTGTGTGTGTGTGTGTGTGTGTGTGTTGGTGTGTATGAGAGAGGAAAAGGGAGACAAGGGGGGAGGGAGGGAGGGAGGGAGGGAGAGAGGGAGGGAGGAAGGGAGGGAGGAAGAGAGACAGAGAGAGACAAAGAGAAAGGAGAGAGAGAAACCAAGAGAAAGAGAGTTTTCTTTTCCTCACAGGAAAGAACTGTTGTAATAAACTTAAAAAGAGGAAACACAATGTTGTTGTTATTTAGAAATTTGGGGGTTCCTTTCCATCAGTGTACTAATTAGTTAATTTGAGATCTGTGTTAAGCTATAGTGTGGCAAGAGCAAGTGGCCAAGGCTGCCTATTGGGCATTTCATAAATGAAAAAAGAAGATCTCAGCCGGGCGGTGGTGGCGCACGCCTTTAATCCCAGCACTCGGGAGGCAGAGCCAGGTGGATCTCTGTGAGTTCGAGGCCAGCCTGGGCTACCAAGTGAGCTCCAGGAAAGGTGCAAAGCTACGCAGAGAAAGCTTGTCTCGAAAAACCAAAAAAAAAAAAGATCTCTGAGTATAAATGACCTCCTAAATATTTTACTTCATCATGGTAGCATCATTGATAAGAAATGATCACTTAATACGTGGATTTTTTGAACATTTACTCAAATGACAAAAATATCTGTGAACACATATATTCCTATTCCTAAATATAAATGTATACTGATGAATATGGTAACATTTTTAAGACAATAAAACAAGCATTATGACAACTATTATAGATATTGAAATACTGGAGATAAACTAATTGCACAGTTAACGAACACTCCAGATACAAATAAAAAATTCTGTTTCAAAATGAGGTGCTTCTGTTTAAAGGCATGCCATTTGCATTTGATTTAGTTTACCAATTTATATTAAATAGCAGTATATAGTCATTTAACTTCATTTTTCATAGAGATAATACATATGTTGCCGGTAGAACTTGTCTGATGAGGGTTCATTATTCAGCTCAAAAATGTGACTCTGTAGTCATTAGACATCTGACAAAGACCCATAAGGATGACAACTCTAACATAAGACAGAATTAAGGTGGGAGATTAGAATATAAAAAGGTATTTATAGAAACACACAATGAATTGAAAATGTAATTATAATCATGTTTTATTATTAGATACTCAGAATTGGTTCTTGTCCATTTAGTTAGGACAAATGAGCAATAGTCAGAAACACTCAAGAGGCTACTCATTAAGACAATATTTTATAAGAAACTGATAATAGAAGCAAGCTTCCATTTAGGAAATAAATTGTATTTCCAGAAACAATGCAGATGATCTGCCTATATGTAATGTATAGGAAGCAGACTAATTTGCTTTATGAAATGGAGACTGAGACATCCGATGTTTATAAGGCTGGGTAACTTGCATGAGATGCTCTCAAGAGATAGTTTTCCATCAGTGTTTTTATTTCTGAGACTGACATAGCCATATCTTTATTCCCCTGACTTTCTTAGTCACTGCATACAGTACTCCTGAGAAAGGATGGAATTCACTCAAGGCTGATGAATGCGGGAAGGACACAATTTGAAGAAGTTGATTGTCACAATTTGTCTATGACATCCTCCAGCTAAGCTTCACATCTTCTCTTGACATTGGATCTGGTGAGCCCAACTCCCATGGTGACCCCCTCCTAATCCTTGTGTTAAATGGATCTAATTCTATGTCTGTTCCTGGAGTAGCTTCTAATGACAATATTTTCTTAGTACAAAACTTAAAAGAGGGAACCCAGTGGCATAAACTTCAACACATAAAAATTCAAATTGATCACTTAATTATCTAGTCTTCAAATATCTCAATAGTGTAACTAAAGTAAAAAATATAAATGTTAAACATTTAAGACAGTTAGGTGAAAGCAGAGTCAGCAGTATTGTTATGAAACTCTCACATGACAATATGTAGATGCTAAAAGCATGGAGGTGACAGGAGATTTATAAAGTATCATTGAACTAAAGATCTCATAGGCAAAGCACGAAACTTGTCACTTCACTCTGTTCTCCCCAACACAGGCTTCCTGTGATTGCATGTTCTGTCATATCTGTTCCCTTCATGGCAACTGATTCTTTAGAAGTCTGATTGGCTGTTGGGCATGCATGGTTTAACTCTTCATTGGAAAACAAGAAATCACTTGATGAGAAACAGATACTAAGATACTCTTCTCCTCCAGACTCAATTACAATTCATGTACTGTCCATGGACATTCTTTATACAGATATAGCCTGGGTGGTAATTACTATGCTTCTATCCCCATTTAAATTCAACTCTGAAGGGAACCAATTTACACTATACTTTATAGGCCATTACACATGATTCTAATTGGGGCATTCTTGCTTTCATTCCTTTCTTCTCATGTTCATGTTTACTTCTTTGGTCAGAAACTGCACAATTTCTGCATTTGTTTCATTCATCTTTATACATCCTGAAATTTATTTTCTCACTATTTATTTCTTTGGAGACCATTCTTAAACTGTGTTTGAAGACTAACATATTAAATTTACAGTCTGTACTACCTTGACAATCTCTTTTCTCCTCTTCCTCCTCTTCTCTTCCTCTTTTTATTTTTGTTTAGTGAGACAGGGACTCACTGTGTATCCATATTTATCCAAGAATTCACTATGTAGACCACGCTGGCCTCAAAGACAGAGATCCACCTATCTCGGCCTCATAGGTGCTGAGATTAAAGGTATGATGTGCCACCATACCTAGCCAGATTGTTTATTTAAATTGTCATCCTGGTTCAATTTGAAACTCTGTGCTTGCATTGTTAATACATCACATGTCTCATAAGCCATTTGAACTAAAGACTGCCAAAGAATATCCTCTAGATAATACGAACAATTCCCCATTGATAACATATCTGGTTGTATGTAAAAATAAACTTCTGTATTTCATTTATTAGAATAGTTCAAAAGTAAGAAAAATATTTGCCAAGAACACTTAGTAAATTGTCTTTAGCGAGACATCAATTTGAGCTTTTTGTTATGGTTACTTATTGCTGGTAAGCTGTGTTGTATTTGCCAACTATAAAATTACATCAATAGCCAATCTTTGTTTCTATGGACACTTTCGTTATATTATTTAATGCAAGCTATGATATGGTTATTAATATAGATTTAATGATATCACTATCTTAGAAGATTTGTATAGTTACTTATTCAGTGTCTTCTCTATGGAGAAAATCTGTTCAAAGACAATGACACATTAAAGACAGTTTACAATTTCTATATAACTTAAATATACTCTTCTCTCACAATACATTGGCTGCATTTTTCACATATTTTCTACAATATCTCTATCTAATTGCACTCAGGATATTTGCTTCTTATCTTTGAATGCTACATATTCAAATCTGATCAGGCATTTATCAAAAAATAAAAAAGAACAAAATTTCTAAATATTTACTGACTTTCGATCTCTCTGCTTTATAAATGCTTATAGAATAACTGCACATTTTTATTTATATCTATTTAATGAACTGAAAGATTTATAAGACTAACTCAGCTTCTGCATATTAACATGGTCATATGTAAATATCTACCAATTCCATTGAGGGGTGGTTGTTTCTTTTCTATTTCAGGAAGTACAGATACATTGGGCCCAGCATTTATTTTGAATATGATGCCTTCTAACAGGCATAGTCAAGAATTTCCTAAGCAGCTTTTCTTTTATTATGTAAAGCCTCCAAATATCCCTGGACTTTAAGTACTACCTTTAATGTGGTATTTCTTAACAAACCTCCCATGGTGAGTATAATACCATAACCATGAAGGCCAATAGGTTCTATCATCAATATAATGAATAGATGTGATATTGGGGCATGTGAGCAAGTTATTCAAGTGTCTTAGAATTGTATTATAATAGAAGTCAGGACATCCAGCTAACTGTAAAACTAAGATAATATAAATGTTTTTGTTGTTAATGAAAAAAAACACTATTCTTACCTTAAGGCAATATTTTTGCCTTAAGGCAATAAGATAATTTATTCCAGAGCCAGATATGAGTAACTATGGCTTAGGAACACAAATTTAGATTTTCTCAAATTCAGTGTAGTAAATCTCAGCTCTTCGTTTGGTGAACTTAAGGGTCCATTAGCACTGCAAAACTTTTATTTAATAATCACAACTATAGTGGGTCACATACAAAAGTGTGCAATAAAAGGCTATAAAGCTAAAGAAGGTTCTGGATCTGCAGCATTTTAACTTCTGTGCATCATTGAAGTTCTAATTCATCATCAACATTTGTAGTTGCAGCTTCTCCCTGGAAACTTTCATTAATGAATGAATAGGAAAGAATAGTGTTCTCTTGTTTTTTTTTTTTTTTTTTTTTTGATGAAGTAATAAAATGTGAATTAAACCAATAGTTAAATATCGAGTCTCTAGCAAATTGTTATATTTGTGTATTTGGTTGTATTTTCAGTAATATACCATTTACTTAGAACCCATCTGTTTTTAATGAGTATAAATACAAAATTAAATATAGATGTGGAGGACTGATAATCATTACAGCATCCTTTACGTATTTAAAATGGCTCTTGTCTCTCTTGGATCTTGGCAAATAATACTATGTGTTACTATCTTAGATTGAGAAACAGCTAGTTTTAGAGTTCTTACTCTGGGATTCTTTTTTCATAAACAGATGATTATGTCAGTTCTTATTTGACATTTTGAGATCAGGGAAATGACAATTTTTTTCCAGGGGCTGTGACACAATGTAAGATAGGCTTGAACATGTTGTGTTTTATATACTGTGTTGCATTATACCACAGGAGGGTCATGACTTCAGTGCTATGTACTGTATTAGTGGCTACTAGATACTTTCACCCAAGAGCTTTAAACATTATTTGGCTATTCACTTTCACCTAGTACAAGTCACACATGTAAATTGTCCTGAAGCCTTCCTTATTTGACCGGTTTCCTCCACAAGAATAATATATTCATTTAGGTTTCCAGGATGCTTCTTCCTAGAGATAGAGCCAACTCTTCAATTTATTAAAACTGTGAAAGAGGTCATAAATCTTCATTGAAATGATTGCTCTCGGGCTGTGATTTTTTTCTTTCTGTGCAATAGTTTCCACTTTATTTACTCTTTGGATTTCTGTATTGATTTAAGTTTCCATAATTCTGTGAGGCAGGGCTAGTTGATCGCCACTGGGACCTTGATAGTTATTAAAATTGCAATATCCTACATATGACAGAAAGTGTTGTCACCTCATCAATTATTTCATTCTCATCATCATTTGTATTTGTCAGATCAGTACCAGCATCTGTCTCTTTAAGCCTTGACCATGTGAAAGAAAGGTCGTTATATTATTTCAGGATACAAGGCTCTCTTTCACCAGCTCATTCACATACTACTACTAAAATGCTGCACATTCAGCCTTTCCCTAGGGATATAATCATATATATATATATATATATATATATATATATATATATATATATATATGAGCATTTTAACTTCTGTGCATCATTGATTTCACATTTCTGAGTCTTATAATCCTTCCATAGTTTTTTTTTCCCTGAAACTATGTGGTGCTTTGAATGAGAATGGACACCATAGGCTCATATATTTAAATCTTTGGTCCCCATTTAATGATACTGTATGAGGATTAGGATGTGTGGTCTTTGGGGAAGAGTTGTGTCACTGGGGCTGGGCCATGCCATGTCATTCTCATTCTCTGTCTTCCTGGCTACTGCTATGTTCCCTGTGATGGTGATTAGTGGCATCCAATACTCTGAAATTTAATCCCCAAACTCTTTCTTGTATAATTTGCCTTGGTCATGGTGTCTTGTCACATCAAGAGAAACTATGACAAACCAGAACTCAATTTACCATGAAGCATTGTCTGATCTTGTGTAAATTCTGTTACTGACTTTTCAAGCCCTGCTTGATCTGAGATTACTGGTACATTGCAGTCATAGACTATCAATTCTTTCATGATTTATATCCCATTTTAGTAATGAATAATTACTCTTTAATAGAATATAAATATCAACAAAATAATTGTATACATCATATTAGTTCAAATACTTTATAATATATATAGGATTACATATTTTTAGAGGTGGGAATAAGAGTGTGTGTGTGTGTGTGTGTGTGTGTGTGTGTGTGTGTGTGTGTGTAACAGAGAAAGAGACAGAGAGACTGGGGGAAGTTTCTCCTAAAACTAATGAGTTGATTTCAATTTAAGTATACTTATTTCTAAGACAAAACAGGAAAATATACTTCCAGGATTAAGTAATTTTTGTAGATTTTTTTCCTTTTTCTAAAAATAAAAACCTCTTTTACTAAGAAGATATTTATGTTATAAGAGAATGATTATTTTTAAAATGTGACTTAAGAAAGCATTGAAGAGAAACTACTGCTATCTCTGTAATCACCAGCATTTTCCAGCAAATACTTGTGTGCTAAAATGATAAAGTATTTGACACATAAGACATCCATCATGTAAATACAGCTTTGATACAAGTTGGATCAGGAAAATTATTATACTGCTATAAAACATATTACTATCCAGTGAAGCTGGGATAAAAGAGCAGACTACAAAGTAGAGGAACACAAAATGTGTAAGAATCCTCTTACTACAATTTTCTGTAAACTATGCACAAATAAAATTTAATATAAAAAGTAAAACATGGTTGGAAACTTTGAGCTGTAGAAGAAGGAAAAATGTAAAAGTTCCTAAACGGAAAATGAGTCACTTAAAAATGCATTTTGAGGACTCCATAGGAGAGGCCATCCTCTTTTGGAGAAGGGAATGGGAGGTAGTGGGGGGAGTATCGGGGAGAGTGAGAGGAGAGATGAGTGGGGTATCTGTGGTTGCTATGTAAAATGAATTAAAAAAATAGATTAAATGTGAACAAAAATAGAGAAGAAGAAGGAATAAGGGTCAAATAAATCAAAGTTTTTTTTATAAAACCTCAAGGAATGACATTATTTAATATATATATATATATATATATATATATATATATATATATATATACAGTTTCAAGAATGTTAAGTAATTTTGGCTTACAATATCAGCTACAAAAACCACGGACTAACAAGAATTCCAGAAACCTCAGTACCAGGCATGAGAAAACTCCTTCTGAGTGGTTGGTCAGGGTAGACCAAGTGACCCCCAAAACAGTACACATTATTGATACAGCCCTTGCTTGCTTCTCAGGGGTTCAAGACGGGAGTCTTTTGCTGAAGACCTGGAACACTCACAATCACATATGCATTCACACTCTAGAAAGTCACATTCTGGAAAGAGAGATTCTCAAACTCCAATTATGAAGTATTTTGTCTAAAAATGTCACATGAAGTGTCTGAGTCATAGCAAGGACTAATACATATGATTTCCATGATTAGTATGAAAGAATAAAGCATAATATGGTCAGCAATAAGATGGGTAATATAAAAGTTCTTATCATTTTCATTTGATGAGACTTTCTCGGACATAGAGAAAAATGACTCTCAAACACAACTTTAATTATTTTATAGCCAGATATTATTTTAAGCAAATTTATTCAGCTAAATTTAAGCTAAATGGGTCTTCTAAAAGAGCTCCGAAAATGTATTCTCTAAATTGCTGTAGAGGCCTTTGTGTCGGGGAAGAGATGACTCAGTGAGTAAGAATGTTTGTTATACAAGGGTGACAACCTGACTTCCGGCTTCAGAAACCTACATAAGAGAGAGGTGTGGTAGCAGACTCACCTGCCTGCCTCCCCAGCATGGTAGGACAAAGAGGGAAGGATCCTTGGGGCATGCTGCAAGTAAAGTTCCAGCATCAGTGAAAGACTGTGGAATCACGTGGAACATGGATAATACAGGACACTTAACCTCCTTCTCTGACCTCCTAAGAGAGGCAGAAATATGCTCCTCCTGTGTCCACAGAACTATACACAGCCACAGAAGCACACGAGTACACAGAGATTAAAATTTTTAAATGCGACATTTAAAAACATCAGAAATCAAAACAATGTCTACTTATATCTATATAAGGTGTGTGTGTGTGTGTGTGTGTGTGTGTGTGTGTGTGTGTGTGTGTGTGTGTGTGTGTTTAATAGTAAGAATTTCTTACTATTAAGTAAGACTACGGAGCCAGTCTGAATATAAGACTGTTAGATCATGAACCAAGTAGGAGGAAACTGGCCTCCTTTTCAGAGAAATAGGTATTCAGGAGCAGAGAAAACTGACAAAATATAAAATAGTAACAACCTGAAATATTATATAGAGGTGACTCTTAGGATGTATGAAGAGAACCACCAAATGAAGAACATGTAAAAACTGAGAGCATAGTCAGTAAGAAGATAAGCAATTAATAATTATCAAATATGAAATAGTTCCCTGTTTATTGACATGCATGTGCCATGCTGATTCCTGACTCCAGATAAAGATTGCCAGCACTGACACTTCCGGAAGAATAAAGTAAGCTATAAATAGCTCAGAGAACTAGGATTGAACCAAGCAAGACTGGCAACAAGAAAAACAAAGAAAAGTAACTGTAATGATTCCTAATGATACTCTCCTATACTCAGACCGGAGCCTACCCCAATCTTTATCAGACAGGCTTCACCCAGTAACTGATGAGAGCAGATGCAGAGACCCACAGCCCAACATTAGGTGGAGCTCCAAGAATCCTGAGGAAGAAGGGGAGAAAGTATTGTAGGAGCCAGAAGGGTCGAAGATACCACAAGTAAAGAGCCCACAGAATTAACTAAGCAGGGGTAATAGGGTCTCACAGAGACTGAATTGACAATCAGGGAGCCTGTATGGGTGTGAGCTAGGTTTTCTACATATATGATACGGTTGTGTGTCCTGGTGTTCTTATGGGACTCCTTACAGTGTCAGTTATCTCTGACTCTTTTACTAAGTTTTTGGGACCCTATTCCTCTCTTTGGGTTGCCTTGTCTAGCCTTGATATGAGGGTATGCGCCTAGATTTATATTACTTGGTATGGCATGTTTGGTTTATATCCCTGGAGGCCTCCTCTTCTCTGAAGGAAAAAGGAGGAACATTGGATCTGCGGGAAAGAAGAGGTGGTAGGGGCGGAACTTGGAGGAGTAGAGGAGTGGAGAGAGGGGAAACTGTGGTAGAATATAATATATGAGAGAAAAATAAATAAATTATAAGAGATAATTTTTAAATAACACAAAATTATTACTATGAATACACATAATTGCTTGTTCTATTTATAATTTTAAGAAATTAAACATAAGAAATGAGACTATAATTCCTCATAATGGAATATATTACAAAGATATAATAAAGACTGTTTCTGTCCATATGGTACCTGGAAGCTACAGGTTAAGAAATTAAACATGCACCAGTCAGTGTAAAATCGATACAAATTTATAATACATTATGCAAATTACAAACTTGAAAATAGAAATATTTTATAATTCAGTATATAAATTGCAAACATTAAAATTCCCAGCACTGTGCACCTGAGGTTTTTTTTTTTTGTGTAGGGATAGTCTTTTGATGGTTAAGGTAATTGAAATATATAAATGTAAAAAGTTTACTAATTAGTTAAATACATTCTTTATGTACTCCAAGAGTGCTGAAACAGCTAAGAAAATTATAGGCATTTTATTAAAATATTCTATAAGAGAATCTATTCCTTAAAAATAACTTTGATTAATAAGCATCTCGAGTACTTTAATTTTTGTTGAAAATTCCTAATGTTAAACACAATGAAAGATCCATTTACATAACACTGTATTGTAATAAGTCCTTTGAAATAGAATAATTTGTAACTATATAAAAATGTACAGTGTTTTGGCATAATGTGAAATGCTATATTAATTAAAATGTGGCCTTAATTTTATGGTCGTGAGACCAGTACATGAGGAAAAGTCACACCATACCCAAACATATATTTGGTCAATGCCTGGCTTGCATATGTGCACCTCAAAATGACATTGTAACATTATAATCCACCTTTGAAAAGTGACATGAAACATGATTCCACTCATTATCCTTTTTCCCTGAATTTCTATAGTTTTAAAAATATTGAAGCCTCATAAGTCTGGTGATAGCATAGAGTATCTTTTTGATTTGAATAAGGCACTCAAGAGAATGGAAATTTTTGAGATGAAATAAAGAAGTCATTAGCTAAAATGAAAATAACTCATTTCAAATTGATTATTCATAATTATATCACCAGTGAAATTGGAAAGCATTTGTAACAGACTTGATTTAAAAAAAGTCTAAATAAGATCAACATTAATTTTTAGCATCACCAAGATATTTACAATTATTAAATGATAACAAGTACCTTTATTTCTATTTTGTAGGTTATTAACTCTAAAGATTTTGCATCTCTCTACAAAAGTCATGGATCATCAATATATTCATCATTTATGACTCGGCTTTACCGACCAGTATTTTCAACTGCCTTTGAATGTCTTATAAGTTACTTTTGTAAACCTATTTAATGTCAAAATTACTTTATATGATCTATAATATTAAATTTGTGTTTTAAAAATGTCTTCCTGCTTCTCAGTATAAATAAAATATTGACATATTGCATAAATAAAAAGTAGATTGAAAAATGGCACATTCTGAATTCTGTTTCTCATTATTGTTTCACTGTGTATGTACACTACCAGAAGCCATGCAGTAAACAAGTACACCACCAATAAGCTCAACTTATTTTCATAATTTCAAGCTATCTTCATATGCTATGATTTTATTTTATTTTTTAATTGAAAACAGAATTTTTTTTGTACAATGTATTGTTTAGGGTTTACTCTCTCCAAACTCTCCAGTTTCCCCCTTTCCCACTCATCCAGATCCACACCATCTCTCATTACCAAACAAACAAGCAGATGCTACAATTTTAAATGATACTAATTACATAATTGTTATTGTTAATAGTTTTGTGAATTAAAAAAATAGAAATACCATGATCAAATTATAATCACAACATACAGATATAGGCTTTTATTTTTTTTACTGTTTGATTTAAAGATATTTTTGCCAAGATATGCCTGCCTGTCTACTTAGTAGTCACTATACCAATCACTTCTGATTGTTTCATCCTTTCTAAGAGTAGGTGCTAAAAAGTTGTTAAGTTTAATGCTCCTGGTATCATGGGCTTCTACCTTCCTGGATTCAAGTTCTGGACAGTTGATTGATCTTCACTATGCTATAATTATTTTCCAACAATAGAGGTCATCATTAAGCATAGGATGAATAGATCACAAAATGGACAATACTTACTATGTATCCATTCCAAGTAAAAGTTCATGGTTAGATTATTAATAATGACACTGCCTTTATGGATTTACTTATTGATTTTACTGAGTTTCCTTTCCCATTCCTGTCAGTATTGATTATTTGCAAGTCTACTTTTCTGGTTTAACAATCATTTTCTGATTGGATTTCTATCTCAGTCCATGAGATAAAATCCATCATGGTACCATTATCAAGGCAAGAACCTATGGCTAGACAGTTAAAAGAACCTAGAAAGAACCTGCTACTATTGTTTACCTAAAGGGGTATAATATTAAACAAGTTTCTAATAACTTCCATTAAATCTGTAGAATAAAGTATCCTACAACCTTCATCAGAGAAGTTACTGTTTGCAGTAGATAGTGATCAACATAGAGACCATCAACTTGCCAAGATGGGAAGATTAAGAGACTATAGAATGTTGGGCCCTAAAAGAAAGATATACAACTCTCTTTCTTCCCAAGGCTCAGGGATCATTGTGGAAGACAGGGGGCATAAAAGTATAAAAACCAGAGGCAATGAATCACTACAGTGGAAAGCATCTTCCAGACAGAGCAGGGTAACTACACATATGTTTTAAGAGTAACAGTATTCAAAGGCCTGCACAAACTCAAGCCAGGCCACATCCTAGAATGGAGAGGGCATTGAGCAAGAAGTTCCACCATGAAAGGCAGAGCTATTGGTAAAACCCAGATGATATGACAGGAAGTATCAGTATTTTCTAAGAATGTAGCCCGCTGATATTGACCTCTACACTCTAGTGGAAGACACACATGCAGGAGTATTTGGGGAACACAGATTGCCCATGGTGGGGAAAATTACAAAATGTTGGATGGGTAAGGAAAGGGGAGTGAGTGGTTCTAAGAAGGGGATGTAGAGGGAGGATGTGTAAAATCTAAACTCATTGTTAAAATTCTCAAAGAAATAGTGAAAATGCCTTTTAAAAATGATAAATAAAAATTGTTGTCTGCATGCATATAGTGTGTCTGTGTTTGCAAAGAGCTTTCAGTTCCCAACTTCAACCTTTTATTAATCCTTTTGCATTAGAATCTTCTTAAACTTCACTCCTCCTGAGAGAGAAATTGTTACTTCTGAAGGTATTTGATCTTCTATTTTGTCAAATGTTTCAACTCATAGCAGAATTCTAGGTTCACATTTAATACTATGAATAAATATGCCTTTTTTAACTTAAAAAGTCTACAGTAACATGGCAGATTGGAAATAACCTCTGGTGAAAGGGAGGCAGAATTAAACAGTGCAGACTTCAGGTGCATAAGTAAACAGCTACAAAACAACACAAATAATGACAAATTGCATATGAATGTCAGCAAAATCAGACAACACAAAGAGAAAGAAAAGAAATAACCCAAGGTTGCATAATAAAGAATAAAAGAAAATAAGTAGACTCAATTAAACAAAGAGTTGGCCCTTGAAAAGATAAATAAGAATGGAGCAATATATAATAAAACTAACCAAAAGAGAAAAAGTAATCACAGAAATCACAAGGTCATATGAACAGATGAAAGAAAAAATGTCCTCAGACAAATTTCAACTCCCCTTCAGGATACAAATCCTAAAGGAGTAAGGCATGGAAAGAACACACCTAAGTATCATAAGTGTTATCTAAAATAAGTCTATGTCTAACATTATTATATATAGAGAATAGCTGACAGCATTTTCAAGTCTTTAAACTGTGAGATGATAAAAAAGTATGCACTGTTTATTCTTATTCCACACAGTGTTTTAAATCTTATCTAGAGTAATAAGGTAGGAAAAGAAATTTAAAAAATCTGCAAATAGTAAAGGAAGAAGTCAAATTTTCCCTATTTTGACTTTACCCATTACTTTAAAATATTCTAAAGAATTCATCAAAAAGCTTTAAGATCTGATAAACACTTTCACTATAGGTGAGGATACAAAATGCAGTATATGGAAATCACTGGTCTTTGTACCAATAGTAAACATTCTGGGGGAAAAAATTAGAAATGAGAAAGAAATCTTACTCAAAGTAGTTTCAAATCAAAATACTTAATAATAGAATCTAAGAAAAGAGATGAATCATTCTGTAATACAATCTTGACAACATTGAAGAAAAAAATTGAAGATAACGTAAGAAGATGGAAATTCTCCTTATGCTCATGGATTTGCAGGATTAATAGTGTGAATAGCCATCTTAACTTCAGTAGTACAGAGATTTGAAGAATTTAGATAAATTTCAATGGTATTCTACACAAACCATGGAAAACACTACTTAAAATTCATAATGATGAATGACGAGTTGAAATAGATCAAATATCATAAACAGAGAGAGACATGCTTGAGGAATGTTTGGATCCAGAATTATACTACATATCAATAATCACAAAATTGTGGATATTGGCATAAAACAAAAATGTATACCAGTGGCAAACAATAGAGCACCCAGAAATAAATTCACACATGTATAGTCTCCTAATCCTTGATAGTGTTGTCAAAAATAACCCCAGATTTGGGGACATGGGTCAGTGATTCAAACAGCTTATTGCTCTACCAGAGGACCAGAATTTTGATCCCAACATCTACATCTGGCAACTCACAAAAACTATACATCCATATCAAAGGCATCTGATGCACCACTTTGACATTTGTAAACACCCATACACACAGATGAGCATATTAATACACATATATAATAAACTTTTAAGAAATTAAAAAACCCTCTTCAAAAACAGTTCTAGGGAAACTGCGTATATACATTCTAAATGAACAAATAAGATCTGAATAGCTTAGCTCCTATGAGAAACAATTAAAGATGTATAAAGAACTCTGAAATTATTAAATGAAGTGTGTATAGGGTACTTCAATATAGGTATAGGTATTAGAAAGGACTCTAATAGCACCAAAATAATACTGAGAATTGATGAGTGAAATTACATGGCATTTAAAAGCTTGTATCCATGGGAGGCCTTACCTTGTAGAAGGAGGGCATGGGAGGTGAGTTAGGGTAGGAAGGCTGGGGGAAGCGGGAGGAAGGAAGAGAAGGGGATCTGTGGTTGGTATGTAAATGAATAAAAAATTTCTTAATAAAATAAATAAATAAATAAATAAGCAATATAACAATTCTTCTACCTCCTTTTTAGAAACCTGAGCTTGAGGGAAAGGATTGCAAAAAAGAAAAGAAAAGAAAAAGCATCCTCTTTAAGGCTTAGTGCTCCAAAATCTCACACTCTCTACAAATTAATCTGTTTTGGGTTTATTGGTTAATTACCATCTATTGTAAGAAAAAAATTCTCTGATAAGGCTTCAGTGATGCACTGATCTATAGGTATAGCAATTAGGAGATGTTTTATTACTTTGTTCCTTTAGAAAAATAGTAGTAGTAGGCTTTGTGCTAGGCTCATGGCATGTCTATTTACAAGTTCCTGAACTCATTAACAATGTCAAATATGAGTTCCATTCCATAGAACAGGTCTTGAAGCCAATAAAATGTCATTTGTTCCTTCTTTAACATTTGAGCCACTGTTACACTAGTGGATGTATCTTGTAGACAGGTTGCTTTTGTAGATTACGACAATCTCAAATAACGAGGTTTTATTCAACCATAATTGAGGTTATGACTTTTCCAGAGAAAGAGACTGAATGAAAAATCACTACTTCAGCAAAATTATCCAGATCTGAAAGCCCATTACCATTTTTTCATTCAGAGGTAGAACCACTTAAGAGTGTGTGTGTGTGTGTGTGTGTGTGTGTGTGTGTGTGTGTAGGCCATGACAATATAAAGAGGTCTATATGCAGCAGAGAGAGACATATAAAAGGAAAACAAGAAAAGACAGCATGGAAAAGTTACATTTGATATAAGAACAGAAGAAGAGATGAAGGGATATTGGTTGGAAGGAAGAAGACTAACAAGGCAGTAGCTAAAACTTGTGTGTAAAGGGAGGTTTAGTGTCCCTGATTCTTGCTCCAGCTGCCTACTGTCATGCCTTCTTGAATATTTTGGACATCTCCTCTTTAACTGTAAAAAAATAAATAAAATTTTCCTTCTAACAGATGATTCAATTCATGCTATATTTTCAAAACAGAAAATAACTAAGATTAGATAGATAGATAGATAGATAGATAGATAGATAGATAGATAGATAGATACATACATACATACATACATACATACTTACATACAAAGATACATACATACATAGATTATATATAGAAAGAGAGAGATAAATGGATGATGGATGGAAGAGCTGGAGTCACAGACAAATGTGACAGTGATTTAAATGAAAAAATAAAGGTATCTAAAATGAAGGTGCATACTGACAAAATAGAAAAGAGTTTTTCTCTTGTTCTTGATCTTAATTATTATATTCATAAATACAAATAATTTAATGTGATCTTTAGAAAAGGTGATTAGATGTCAAAGGAGGTCAACATAACTCTTTCAAAGGAAAAAACACGAAAAATATGCTTTTTGGCTTGGTTGGTTGCTTTTTTTTATATTTTGTTTTATTGGTTTTTATATGAAGTGATTTAACAAACTTCATACTCAGGCTATATATAAATCTTTGCAATTATAAATGCAAAGCTTGAAAAATGAGTAAAATAAATAAGCCCTAGATATATTTAAAAATTATTGAAACCTGTAATGTATGACATTATGCAAAAACAGAATTTTAAGGGGAAATATCACAGACATATGTAGAGCAAAATGTATTTTATCTCAATTTCAGTGATTCAGAGGGTATAGCCTGAGCTTAACAGCTCACATGAATTGCATCTAAATGGCAGCCTGCTATGAGTTCTCTTCTGGAGCTTAGAGTCCATTTCTATCTTAGTCAGCTTGTTGGTACATTTCAGTGCCTACAATGTAACATCTAAATCCATCAATTGCTGCATTCAGCCACTCTGCACAGAGGCTTCATAACACAGCTACTTGCATCATCCTTAAGGGCCTTGGCTTCCATTATAAATGGTTAACTGATTCAGACAGGCCTTTATGCAAAATCAGGGTCCCCCAAATAACTCAAAATCAATTGACTAGAAAACTTAATTCCATCTGATAAGCACTTTTCCCATTTAACATAACCTAACCATAGATGTAATGTCTAATAGACAAATTCCACATGCAAAGTAATAGAGTTGTATAGTAGGGGACAGGAAATTTATAGAATATTATAGTTGTGCCTGGCACAAGAGAATTATTTTAAATGGGTCACTTAGAATAATAATAGATCAAATAATGGGGTATTAGGACACATTCAAAGACATAGTTCCTTGAACAAATTAAAGAAATTTAAAATGGGAAACTGATTTTTTAAATTAGGGGGCAGATTTATAATAATAAAAAAAGGTGAAGGAAATGTAGTCAGGAGCTCTTATAAAATCCAGGGATAGAAGGAAAATCCCAGGAAACATTAGTACCTAGCATTGTTCTTCAGAGCAACAAGATGTCTAGTGTTTTTAACTAGGGAGCCTTCCCTCCACCCCACTTTAAAACTGAAAATACAAGTTCTGGTACCACAGGGATCTCAAGGGGAAAATGTGGCTCTGAACTTTGCAATGCTCTTTTGGGTAACAAATACTTTGTAACACATGGGGAATGTCACCAAGGATGTCAATGAGTAGAATTTCAGGAGGTAAAACCTGGCCTAAAGGAGGGTTAGCTTAAAGCTGCTTCCCCAGGTAAGCATAGCATGTGTGAACATTTCTACACCCATAATTCCAAGAGAACCTGGAGGTGGGTAACCTACCAGTACTACGGCACAGACAACTCTTGAAATATAATATTCCAAATCTAATTCATAGTAAAGAGCTACAGCTCCCACACTGTAAAAATAATTATTCCCAGCTAGATTTATTTTAGAAAATAGCACTTGGAGTGGCAAAATGCCCAGGGCGAAACTGTAACTTTATAACTGTGGTCCTAATTAATACTTTAATACTGAATTAAATGAAGCTAAAATAATTTCTTAGAAAGCAACAGAAATGTATTGCAGCCAATGTCACTTTATAATGCCATAAGTTTGAAATCAGCCAGAATATTTTCATAAAGAAAAATATACCTGAATCATAATGAAATGAGAATTGGGACATTCTGGGGATGACCATTATTTGTTACAACAATGTAAAGCCAGGGCTAACTACTACAAGGATACTCTATTTTGATAATCATAAATTCATTTCATAATACTCATTTCTTTTTGTAGTTAGTATATAACTGCCTATACTTCATATTCAGACAGGGATATTTTGTGGTATAGCCGATGTGGTAATGGAGTCCTTGTTCATTTCACTATCCATACCTGTTTAGATGACTTTTATGTGGTGTTGTAAAGCAAATGATTATGTTTCTAAAAGCAAGGTAAGTGGTCTAAATCTTTGCTTTGTTAGAACTTTGTCTAGTGGACAAGGAGCAAAATCTGCATTCAAAATAGCAACTCAAAGCTGAGGAGATAGCTCAGTTGGTAAAGCAATTAGCACATAAGCATGGAGACTTGAGTTCAGATTCCCAACATTCAAATGGAAATCTTGGTGCCATGGGTGGGGGAGGGTGCCTGTAACACTATCACTGCTGTAGCAGAGGGAAGCAGATTCCTGGATTTACAGAACACCAAGTCTAGTAGAATCTTCATGCTCCAGGTCCTGGGAGAAAAACCAATCCTACCAAGTAACATGAGGATCAGGTGAGATAGCTAAGGAAAGGCACAAGCCTAAAATCAAGAATTCCATGCCTGAGAATAGCAGGTAGGTCATATTCTGATTATATACTGATGCCTATGTGGGCATGTGTGGGCACTTGTCTTAGTCAGAGTTCTATTGCTGTGAAGAGACACCATTGTAGTAGGAAGGTTTTCTCTGCTCACACCGAACCACGTGGTCTGAAAGCCACTTATAAAATAATTACTCAGAGGCTTATATTAATTACCATTGCATGGCATATGGCAGGCTTCTTGCTAGCTAGCTCTTATATCTTAAATTAACCCATTTCTATTCATTTATA
This sequence comes from Peromyscus maniculatus bairdii, assembly GCF_049852395.1. Lineage (NCBI taxonomy): Eukaryota > Metazoa > Chordata > Mammalia > Rodentia > Cricetidae > Peromyscus > Peromyscus maniculatus. The sequence continues at coordinate 51,067,526 of NC_134863.1, read as the reverse complement.
TGTCACCGTGTGTTCCATGGCTCTACTTGTTCCCTGGATGGCAGGATGGCCTCTCTCCTGCCTCTCCTTTCTCTTTTCACTAACTCCCTTAGATTTTCCTGCCTGGCTCCATCTTACCCTGCCACAGGCCAAGGCAGCTTTATTTATCAACCAATCAGAGCAACACATATTCACAGTGTACAGGAAGACATTCCACAGCACATCATGACCATGACAATTCTTATAAAAGAATACATTTAAATGGGCTTTCTTATATTCTGAGGTTAAGTCAATTATTGTCATGGTGGTAAGCATGGTGATATGCAGGTAGAACTGGTGCTGGAGAGGTACCTGAGAGTTCTACATCTCAGCAGTCAGAAAAGAGAGAGAGAGAGAGAGAGAGAGAGAGAGAGAGAGAGAGAGAGAGAGACCTAGCGTTTTAAAAACCTCAAAGCCTACCCCAGTGACATATTTATTCCATCAAAGCCACACCTATCAAAATAAGGATACACTCTAAAATTTTTCATTCATTTTGTATACCAATCACAGATCCCCCACCACCATGTTCCCCTCAGACTCACCGCCCCCCATCCCTTCCTCCAAAAGGGTAAGTCCTCCTATGGGGAAAAGCATAGCCTGGTATATTCAGTTAAGGCAGGACCAAGCCCCTCCCCGCTACCTCAAGGATGAGCAAGGTGTCTGCCATAGGTAATGGGATCCAGAAAGCCAGCTCATGCACCAGGGATAGATCCTGATCCTACTGCCTGGGGCCCCTCAAACAGACCCAGCTAAACACCACTTTCTCCCATATGCAGAGGGTCTAGCACGGTCCCATGCATGCTCCACCACTGTCAGATTCTCCATTTCCAGCATTCCCTTGTTTTTGTTTGTTTGTTTGTTTGTTTGTTTGGTTTTTTTGTCTTTTTGTGAGCTGTTTCCTTCACTAGTTTAATTGCTTTTTCTTGGTTTTCTTGACTTTCTTTAAGAGATTTATTGATTTCTTCAAATTTTTTGTTTGTCTTTCTCTCGACTTGTTTAGGGGAATTTTTCATTTACTCTTTAAAGATCTATATCATCTTCAGAAAGTCATTTTTAAGATCTGTTTCTTCTGCTTCTTCTGCGTTGGGATGTTCAAGTCTTGCTGTAGCAGAACCACTAGGTTCTTGTGGTGCCATATTGCTCTTTATGCTGTTGAATGCATTTTTGCACTGGCGTCTATCCATCTCTTCCTACAATCAGTGCAAATGGTGTCTGTGTCTCAGAGAGCAACTCTTGGTCAAATCAGCACTGCCAGTGTTTGTGTCTCAGGAACCTGCTAGACTCTCGGGTCGATGGGTGAGTTTGAGGGACAGAGTGGGACTTGTAGACTGTAGGTTCCAATGGAGGGTAGTGGGAAGGCCTGCCTCCAGGATTCTTGCTTGCTGGCCTGTTACTGGGGTTGCAGTGGGTGAGGGTATGGAAGTAAAAGTTGTGCCTCTGGGCCTAAGGCCTACAGGCTGGGGTGATTGGTTAGGAGAAAGATTACTCACCTCTTCGTCCCTTTGGAGCTGGTGGAGTCTGTGTCTCAGGGAGCAGTTGTGGTCTTGGCAGATGGGTGGGTTTGGGGGGTGGAGTGGTTCTTGTAGGTTACAGCATCCAATGAGAGGTGGGAGTATTCCGAGCTGCCTGCAGGGGTCTTGCCTGTTGGCCTGCAACTGGGCCTCCAGTGGGAGGGGGTTTGAGGATACCCACCTACAGGCTGGGGTGATTGTCTAAGAGAACAATGGCTCACATCTTCAAGGATACACTTCTAAATAGAACCACTCCCTAATTACCAAGAATTCAAATATATGAGCCTATGGATGCAATTCCTATTCAAACAGCCAAAGGTACAAACTAACTAACTAACTCTCTCTCTCTCTCTCTCTCTCTCTCTCTCTCTCTCTCTCTCTCTCTCTCTCTCTCTCACTCTCTCTCTCTCTCTCTCTCAAATAAATAAATTCTAATAAAATATTTTTTTAAAAAAGGGGCCAGGGTCTGTATGGGGGTTAGGCATGGGAACAGGAAGGATCAGGTTGATAGAGGAGCAAAGGAGAATACTGGGAAGGACAACTGTTGTTTATTAAGTGGCACAATGTTACTCATTAAGCAGCACAGTTTACAGTGTGAGAAAAGCCATGAGGTACAACAAAACACACTATGAGAGTTTATTAAGGGAAAGGAACAGAAGGTTGTGCAAAGGTCTATGGAATGACCTTGTAGGAAGAGGGGGAAGGAATAGATGGAACCTGCTTTTATAGGTTCCCCCAATTTTATTGGTTTTGATTAAGTGGCCCTGTTACTCTAGAAAAAGGTTATGAGGCATGACACAACCCAGTATCAGAGCTTTATTGGGGGGGGGGGGCGGTAGGGGATAGAAGAGAGTTTGGCCAGGCCTGTGGAAGAGACACGTGAGGAGAAGGGAGAGATGGGGGAAAGGGGAGAGCAGAAGAGAAGGGAGGCATCTATGACTGGTTTTTTAAGGATTCTCCTGTATATGTGCATGTGGGCTCATGGTGCTATGCCATGCATGCACAGATTGTGTGACCTGTATGCATTACATAATCATGTAGCTCATGGATGACATGGGAAGGAGGACCCCTTGCTTGGCTACTGAACTGTGCATGAGTGGTCATGCAGCTGGAGGAGTGGCCAGGAATTCCAACACCCCCTGTTCATGCACATATGAGCTTACATAGCTATGCCACCCATGCCCATAGATTGCGTGACCATGCTGCATGCAGTTTACGTGATCACACAGCACACAGATTATGTAGGATGTAAGGCTGTAGGATGACTAAATGTCCTGCCTACCTACTAGGCAGCCAATGTGCAGTTGTGTAACTGGGGAAGCATCTAGGAATTCTAACAACAACTAGAATCAGGGACATCTCTAGGATGAGCTAGAAACCTAATACAATGGAAACTTCCAGGAATCCTTGTATGAGAATGACCCTAACTGAAATTCTTATCAATGAGGATAAGGAGCCTGAAATGGCCATTTCCTATAACCAATTAGAACTTGCAGTGGAAGGATTAGGACAACAACCCAGCTACCTAACCTTTACCTACAATTTGCCCTCCCTACAAGATGTGCTGGGATAAAGATGACATAGAATTTGTGGGAGTAGTCAGTCAATGTCTGGTCCAGCTAATCTGTATCATGAGTTGGAACTCATCCTTGATAGTGCCTGGAAGCCTGGACAACCCAGAAACCTAGGATAGAACCAAACATGACTGGCAATTAAAAAACTATCAATGAAATGATTCTTAATGATACTCTGCCTAATTCAATTGTCATCAGAGATTTGCCTCAGCAACAGATGGAAACAAGAGCAGAAACCCAGATCCAAACTTCAGACAGATGTCAGTGAATCCTGTGGAAGAAGGGAGGAAGAACTGTGAAAGGCAGAACAGACAAGGAAAGCACCAGAAAATTCACATAATCAACTAACCTGGGCTCATAGGGGCTCACAGAGACTGAACCAGCAACCAAAGAGCTTGTGTAGGACTGACCTAGACTTTCTGCATAAATGTTACAGTTATGTAGTTTGGTATTCTTGTGGGACTCCTAACTTGGGGAGTAGGACTGTCTCTGACTCTGTTACCTTCTTTTGGGCCCCTTCCCTTCAACTTGGTAGCTTGATCCAGGTGAGATCAAGAGGAGGTGCCTACTCTTACTGCAACTTGGTATGCCTTGGCAGGCTGAGATAGATGGGAGGCCTGTCCTTTCCTGAAAAGAAAGAAGGAAGGAAAGATTGGGGGGAGGTTGAGGGCAGGGAATAGGAGGAATGGAGGGAGAGAGGGAAACTGAGATCAGGCTGGAAATAAATGAATTAATTAATTGAAAAGGAGGAGTTGGTAGAGAAAGACAACTGTTGAACTCTGGCATGCTTCCACATATACAGATGTGCTACTCTCCCACATTTATAAATATTATGAATACATAATACATAACAACATCTGTAGCTAGAGTTTTCCTGCTTTGCCCACAGTCAGGACAAATCTCTCTCACCCGCCAGTCCCACAGCCGCTCAGACCCAACCAAGTAAACACAGAGACTTATATTGCTTACAAACTGTATGGCCGTGGCAGGCTTCTTGCTAACTATTCTTATAGCTTAAATTAATCCATTTCCATAAATCTATACCTTGCCACATGGCTGGTGGCTTACCAGCGTCTTCACATGCTGCTGGTCATGGCGGCGGCTGGCAAGGTCTCTCTGCCTCAGCCTTCCACTTCCCAGAATTCTCCTCTCTCCTTGTCTCGCCTACTTCCTGCCTGGCCACTGGACAATCAGTGTTTTATTTATTGACCAATCAGAGCAATTTGACATACAGACCATCCCACAGCAAACATCATACACACAAAGCCCTACTCACACATATACACACTGAGAATCTTAGTACTACTACTTTTCAGAATCTGTTATAGTAGGCACATTAATTAAATTCTCACTTAATTTAAGGTCAGATATTTAAAATCCTAAATCAGTCTCATTCCTTGAGCTGATATAGAGTATATAAATTCATAGTCAAGAACAAAAGCCCATTAACAAGCACCATTTGTATCGAGGCATTTTTTTTTTTTAATCATAGCATGGCATGTATAGGAGTAACTGTTTATATTCAAATTTATATAGAATCTTTAGTGCTGGAACTATGTTCAGTACATTCTTACAGTACAACTCACAGTGTAAACAAACCCCCAAATTCATATAAGCATTCTGCCACTTACTAGTTGTCTAAAGTGCATAAATTGTCAAGGTAATATTTCACTGTCAATAATACATTATACATTATTCTTTGAATATGCCATCTGCAAAGCAATCTATAGTGTCATTGTTTACATTTTCTTTACTTTTATCCTTTTCTTTTCTACTTTCTTGGAATTAAAACATAATTAAACAATTTACCCATTTCCTTTCTTCATTCCAATTCCTCTCATATACCCACTTGCTCTTTTACAAATTCATGTCCTCTGTTCTCTTTATTTGTTGTTACATACATACATGCTTTATATGAATGTATACATAGATATTTCTAAATATTCAAATAGAGCCAGGTCAGTCGGTATTATGTCATTTGTATGTGTGTAGTTTCACAGCTAATCACATAATTTTGTATAACTAATTGTTTTTTCCCCCTTGGGAAAGAATATTTTCTTCTCAACCTTCCTTAGTTGCCTGTCTAGAACATATAAGCAATAAATGAAATTATATCTTCTTAAATTTTATTCTAAAGAAAGCTATACTAGCCACTTTCAGAAAAAAAAAAAAAAACTTGTTCAATCTCCTATTTATTTGCTGTATTTTATCTTTAAGGAGGGTAACCAAGTCTGTGGCTATAACTCCAAACACTTTTCTATGTTATTGTATACTAGAGAAAATAAAAACAAGGACTCCAATTTGCAGTAAGGCTCATTAAGGAAGGGAATGGCTCAGTTGTAGTGGGTTGCCTTTAGCCTACTGGCTATGGGTGAGTTAGGACTTCTGTTGGTCTTTTCTGTGTTGAACACACAGATTGCAAGCCCATCGCCACTTTGAGATCTTTGGCAGAAGTAAACTCTGCAGCTCACACACCACTGAGCCTGTATGATAATGAGTATTCAGAGACGGGTAATTCCTTGGGGGCACTAACCAACCTAAGTCAGAGCACCTGTATGGCCTGGGCAGGTGTCTCCATGATGGGTAAGGTGACCTGCTGATGTCCCACTCAACCTAAGTCAGAAGCTCATTTTTTAGTAAAAGCGGGAGCTGTAGGGTCCTGGCCCCTCATTTTGGGTAACTGTTGCCTTGCTTGCTGACCTTGACCTTGATATCCTCCCTATGCTAATTCCCTGCCAGGTTCCACCCTCCTGAATGCTTAAGGGAAGATCCTTGTCTGTGTATCCTGCATAATGGGCATTAACAGCTTAGATGCAAGATTGTAAAACATTGGTAAGGAACTTCTGCAATCCAGGGTTCTCCCATTGTGCTATAAGCCTGTATTTAATACCTCCTCCCTCCTTCAATAAACAGCATTCAGCATTAAAAACAAACAAAAAAAATAAATAAATAAACAAATAAATTTTTAAAAAAGAAAATAAATAACTGGTATATGCTTTAGTTATAAATAATGTATAATTAGGTACACAAGACAGAGACATAGATTCTGGTTGCCTCCACTAACGGTATAACCCTCAAACAAACACTTACTTTATCAGTGCTTTGACATCTTTATGTATATCATTGCCTTCATTATAACACCAGACTTATGTGTTTCATAGTAAA